>NC_066622.1:128249737-128849737 GCF_025201925.1 Gopherus flavomarginatus | reverse complement strand
CTTTTCCTGATAGATGAAAGAACCCTCTGTTACCAGAAATCTCTTCCCTATGTAGAGAAATATGTACATTGAGGGTGCAGGCTGGTAAAATAGGATGACGTATTTTCTTGGATTGAGGGCGACATGCCATCTTAAAACAAAGATATAAAAACTCACCATATGGATATTCTTTATTCCCCCCCATACACACAGACACACCCCAATTTAATGCTGGTGAAAGGTGAAGCCAATAAACTACTCATGGGAGTAAAGATTACTTGCAGGAATAAGGACCGTAGCATCAGCTTCCATCTCATTGTAACCATAGGTCGTACACTGTGGATTCTAAAATCTCTCTTGAATTAATTACATCTCTTTTGGCTATGTAGCGACAGTCTACAGTATGATGAGGCATCTGCCCACGTGATCACAGATCCTTTTTTTAAAATCGGCATCTTCAATTTTATCCACTCAGGAATGATTTATTTTATACATTTTCATCCCTTGCTTTTTAAACACAAGCACAAGAAATAGCTTCACCCCGGGCTACATCTGTTTTAGAAAGGTTTACTAAAGTCCCAACAAAACCAGCCCATTTTTATGTATAAATCAACATAAAGGACTAATTTTTGCTGTAGGCTAATTGTGAAAATACATGGATGTTTATAAAAAAGAAACAACCCCCAAACTCCTTAGTGGAAAATGGGTGGTCAGGGATAGAGAAAGAAGGAAGAAATATTTGAGTGAAAGCTGCTGTATCCTAGATCTCTTAATGGAAAGGTTTTTTTCCCCCTCTGGATTATTTGCAAGGGACATCTGTGGTTACGTGGTTAAGAAGTTTGCAGGAAGTCATCCAAGGTGGAAACAGCCTGAATATTAATTTACCCTGAATCTCCCCACAGCTTTGTGTAAAAAATCAAGGAGCTTATTAATGATTAGCAGAAAGCCTCATGCTTTTGTGATTCACACTATAAATTCTGTCCTGAGTCCTTTTCAGTGGGACATACCAGCCTGCCATTCACTTCCATGAGTGATTGACTTGAAGTGCCTGAAAGCACTTACATCTGCTCAGTGCTGAGTAGTGGATTGATTTGTTATGGCTTGTCCTTCTCATGGTCTATTGTTTGAGTCGCTTTTATTTATTTCCGATGCTGTTTAAGGCATTGGAATGCTGAGCAGCAGACCACAGCCTCTTTTGTGCCAGTCTGTTTGGTCCAGATTTCCAAAAACGTATGAGGATCCGAAATCCAAATTTAGGCACCTAAATAAATTGCCAGATTTTCAAAGGTGCTCAGCAGCTCACAGCTCCTAATGACTTCTCTATGAGTCACTAAGGGCTCGGTCCTCGGTTGTATTCAGCCACCTAACTCCCTTTGCAATCAATGGGAGATGCCCAAATACCTTGGAGGGTCTGGGTCTTTGTTCAGTTCTTTTAAAAATCCAGCTGCTTATTAGGTACCTAAAACATGGATTTAGGAGTCTAACTTTCAGTCCCCATTTTTGAACATATTATCTATTTAAATCAAGACTGAGTGTCTTTCTAAAAGAGAGGCTATGGCTCAAACGTTATAGGTGTGATGCAGGATTAACTGGGTGTGGTTCTATCTAGATCTTAGATGGTCCCCGTTAATGTAGTATCTAAACACCTCAAAACCTGTAATGTATTTAGCCTCAAAGCACCCATGTGAGGTAGGGCAGTGCTATGATCATCATTTTACAGATGGGGAACTGAGGCATGAGAGATTAAGTGACTAGCCCACGGTCACATACAAAGTCTATGGCAGAGCAGGAACTTGAATCCAGCCCTCCCAAGTTCTAGATGAGTGCCCCATCACTGGACCATCCTTCCTATGATGTATGTTTTAAAGGAGATCAGACTAGATGGTCATAATGGTCCCTTAAGGTCTAATAAAATCTTGATTTCTATGTCTACAGGAGCCACTTAATTTTAACAGCTAAAATTAGAGATAAGCCAAAGGCCCTCTGAACACCCCAAAGTTTGATTAGAAATGGACACCCCTAAACCTTCACCCGGAACTGGAGCCACTTCCTGAAATGCATCTTTTCTTATAGTTCAATTAACATTTTATTGCTGTGTTTTTAATTTTTGTGCATGTGAGGGATAGAACTCAAGCAAGCCTAAGTAGGTCTGGTAAATGTCCAAACTTCTGAGTGCTTCTCAGAGCTGACTCTACCAATCTCTGATGTTTACTCATATCAGCTGTGATTCAGCCCCAGGTTCTTTGGGCAGTGGCCATTTGGCATTCAACTGATTGAATTAAAAGAGCTGAAAGGGTGGGGGATGGTCAAGAGAAAAACGGGCACATCTGCTTTTGAAAGCAGGCAGGGCCAGCTACCATTTTTCACCAACATCTGCCGATGCAAACCAATCCATGCGGTCCTGGGCTGAGTTACACAGGACCCAATTTTGAAAGCATTGCGAGATCAGGCCCTAACTCAGGTCTAGTACACCTTGTGATCCCTGGAACAGAGCAGCCTTTTTTTAACCCAGCTACCATAATACATGGTTGTACATTGTCCACACTGGCTGGCCAAATCCAGTCCAGTCCAGTCACAAGCCTGTTTAAATAGTGCTTTGGTATGATTAAACACTATGGCTTTTTGTGCTGTGGAGATAGCCCTTAATATGTACATCCACACGCTGTTACATGAGGATTACTAAACCAATGTTGGGTCAATATATATTTAAACCTTTTCAAATGCAGATGTGCATCAGCTTCTCTGGAGAGTGGTAGCCTATCTTCTCATACGCAGCGTCAGGCTGCTAATAATTCTTAAGAAGAAGGAAGAAAATCCTGTTAGAAAACAAGTTGTTTTGCACCTTCCAGAGGGTTTAAGTTGATTTTTTTTTCAGTATTTGTTGTATTTTTAAAACAAAAGCTTTGCCATTCACCTTCACTCCAAAGGACTTGCTTTTATATATCCCCTCACTTACGCCTCATTCTAATCTCTCCCTTTCCACTGTAGGCAATTTCTCTACAGGATAGGAAAGACTGATTTCTATTGGAAAATGAAGGCAGTCAGTGCCGATTGCCTGCCGCTGTGCTCTGAAAGTTCCCAAGCCCTGCATTATTAATAATCCCAGGCCAAAACCCATAGTCCTTGCTCAGACAAAACTGCTGCTGAAGTGAAGAGAAGTCACATGCCTCTTAAAGGAGAAGTTAGTCCAGCTAGCTTTCTACAACAGAATCGTCTTGCTGGAGGGGATATGGCAATCCTCAGTTATCAACGGGCCCTGTTTGAATAGCAATGCCATCCATGAAACTGCAGCAAGCTGGACAGGCCAGGGATTTGGGAGCAGATGCTGTTCCGTCAGCATGCAGCACTTCACCTCAGTCCACTGGCAGCTACAAGACACCAGTATGATGACCTTCCTTGTGTACTTAGTGTTGGGTGGTTGCAATCACCCTGTTTAGAGGTAGTTGATTGGCATTTGGACTGACTCACCCTACTGCACCTCAGGGTAGCCAGCTCTTTAATCACTATGCAAGCAATGGTCCTAGGCTGGGGGCTTCTGGGTGCCTCATGCTCATGTTTCCTCATTCGGTTCTCTTCTGATTCAAATTCTTGATACTGTTTTTCCACTGAGGCCTTCCTCCTCAGTCATATAGTGGGGTCACCAAAGGCCACAGAGCCTCCCAAATGAACAAGCAGGAATGGGGTTGGTGTTTGTCATGAGTGCATGGAGACGATATGGAAGAAACTGGGCACTGCAGTGAGTCCAAAAAGGGAGGAGCAAAACTTAGATTTTTTTTGGCAAAAAAATTAAAAACCAAAATATTTCAGTCGAAACAAAATATTTTGAATCAGAAATATGGCCTCAGTGCCTCATGGGAGTTGTAATTCCAGTGCCTCATGTGCCCATTCTCCTTGTCTGGTTTTGCCAAGGTCTTGAAAAAAAAATCCATAGGACTGGGCCTGGTGAGTTACTCATGCTTTGCTGAACCATATCTATCCATTGCTGCTAATAGCTTATGTAACACCAACAGACTCTGGTCGTTGGCGGGGGGGATTGAACCTAGGACCTCTGAAGCTAAATGCATGAGCCTCCATTGCATGAGCTAAAAGCCACATGGACCTTAGTTAAGGCTGTACAGCAGACTCATTAACCTCTGAGTGTTCTCGGTGCCACTAGACGGGACAGAGCACCACACCTAAAAGATATGTGGGTTACATACTTCCCTTAGCTGAGGAAGCGCATCCTGAGCTTCAGAGACTTCCTGGCTTCAAATCCCTGATGAGCCCCCACTTGTAACACCAACAGACCCCGGTTAACGGCAGGCAGGTTCAAATCTGGAACCTCTGGAGCTAAATGCATGAGCCTCTACTGCAGGAGCTAAAACCCACAGGGCCCTTAACTGACGCTGTAGAGCAAACTCATTAATCTCTCCCTAAGTGGTCTCTGTGCCACTCTCTGGGACAGAACAGCACACCCAGGAGGTGTGCAGGTTACACTTACAGACTTGAAATGTCATGCAGATAAATAATTTTCCTCTTCTCCTGGGTATGTCTGCAGCAGGAGTGCTGTCTGCATGTCTTGGGAGGGGAAATCTCCCCTGAGTTTCAGACCAAAACTTTAAATGGGAATGAGGTCACAGTTTGAAATAAGGGCTGAAGAAAGGTACACTGAGCAAAGCCCCCCGATGCTGAAAGGTGGAATTCTCTTTCTCCACTTAATAGGCATAGTACTAGTCAGCGGTGGTTCAAACTCATCCCAATACCAATAGAAAATTTCTAGGGGCTAATTCAGTCTCCTGTTTAGTGCGTGGCCTCTTAGCTGCACCCACCAACAATGGTGCAAGTTACAATAATGTGAACACCTGTCCACTAGGAACTGTAGAGCACAAACTGATCTCACAGGCAACTGAACCACCATCCACTTATGGGCGCTACTGACCCTGGTGGGATTCAGTGGGTGACCTAGGGGTGAAAAACTTTGTATCCTGTTACTAATCCCCTGATCCTTCTATCCAGGCCTCCTTTTCTTGCTCTCTTATTTTTCGAAGGGTTTATGCTGCTCCAGCTGCCAGAACATCTCAATTGCATTGTGTCAGAAGAGCCTTCTCAGCCTGATATTTTATACTCTGTAGTGCGGGTTTATCTCTTCTGTTAAAAAATTAAATCCATCTGCATCCAACTCAAAACAGGCTCTGTTCTAAAAGAACAATAAATGTCGATGACTTGAGACATGCATGACTTTTTACGATATCTGATGACAACTGGTATCACTTATAGAATTTGAATCATAAAGAAACAACAGTGATGTTGCATGTCATCGGACAACGTTAAATGTCAGAAGAAATCTGTTTATCCTTTGTTTTAGCGCCAAGTTTGGTTCAAGTGTCTAAATGAAATCTAAACATTCTGGTGTTTATCATGCAGCCTTATGCAAAGTGTTGGGCATTTTTCCGTTTGTTTGCTTGGTTGTTCATTGGCAAGGATACGTTCCTGTTCTTTCGATCTAATTTGTACCTACTAGAGCTTTCCTGTTGTGAAATAGTCCTTTCTTCCTCCACCCTCTCTTTCTCCCCTTTTATTTTTGTGGCCTTAATCTTATGGTGAAATCATGGTTCTGACTGACTGCTAAAAACTCTAAGATAATCAATGGCTCTATTGAACATAGGATGAGATTCATGAATGTAATGTAATGGAAATAAACTATATGTTTGTTGAAGAGGTTTGGAGACAGTGAGTTATAGATGAGAACACTGTCTCTAGATTTTTTTTTTTTTTAACGCTATACAAAATTAGGACCTCCTGGGCAACTGCATCAGGACCTTGTGGTTGAAAGAAAACAAACTCTGTCTTTGGATATGAACCTCATGGTCTTATTTATAGCTATGTAAATTAAAAATAAATGGCATTATTATGATATAGTCCCTCTGCTAAATGTTCTACTTGCATCTATTCTGGGTCCCTTAACATCTATTGGTGTGTGTATATATTATATATATAATTAGCCCACATATTATAAATATATATGTTTATAAAAAAGGATGGAGGATATTTAAATATGTGGACTAATTTTATATATATAAAAATATGGAGGGTATTTAAATTATATATATATAAATAATATGGAGAGTATTTAAAGGATGGAGGATATTTAAATTTATATATATATATTCATAAAAAGGGTGGAGGATATTTACATATGTGGGCTAATCGTGAGGTCCTTACTCTGTCTTTACTGAAGCAAAATCCTATTGAAGGCCTTTGCCTGAGTAGGGATGAAGTAATGGATGCATGAGAGATTTGGCCCTATCTTTATTCGGTTGTTTTTCATTTTTTGCTTTTGTTTATGTGAGAATTGTAACAAGAGTAGAACTCTCTGTGTGTATGATAACATCATCCTTCAGGTGACAGGTGAAATGAGACAGAAATTACTGCTAGGCACACATCAGGAGAGTTGTCTCAGTTTGGATCAGCACTCAGAAGTTTAAGTGTGGGATTTTCAAAGCGCTTAGCGCTGGACTGAGTTTGCTCCCATTCAAGTCTATGGGAGCTTTAATGTTGACTTCAATGGGAGCAAATGCCAACCAGGACTGAATTCTTTTCAAAATTCCACCCTGAATGTCTATCTTCGTCTTCTGTGAATGCCCAGATGTCTACACTGTGTGAAACCCAGCCACTGTCTCGTGAGAACATCCTTTCTTGTGAGACTTCCACTACCTCCTACATACAAGGCCTTTTTCAATATTTCAACTATTGAAGGTCCCCAAGTGACATCAAATGATGCATTTGATCCCTTTCTTTGTCACGGGGGACATTAAACCACACATCCTTACACAGCGGAGAAAGTTTAGATCCAGAACTGAATTTTGCAGCTGATCTCTATTTGTAAATTGATCTTTGACCCCTGAATCTGAGCATCCCTAAAGCTGGGGAAAGTTCGCACCTGGATCTTAATTGTAGCTCAGGCTTATCTTTATCTGTATGTTTATCATTTTTGCTGCTAGATGGATTCTGGATATGTAAAGAAGTGGTGTGTGCATGCCCATGCATGTTTCAGTGTTAGGTTTTGGGGAATCATACCTGAATATTTCAGAAATTTCAAAACAAAGTTTGGGCCAGGTCCAGTTCTAGAAATAAAGGTTCTGTCCGGTTTTTATTTTCTTTTTTGAAAGTATTTGTCTTATCCCTGAGTAGGGAAGTGGCTAGAATAAATGTTGCAAACTAATTGGAACTTTTTAAAAAAAAAAAACAACGATGGGTTGCCCCCCAATTCACTGAATCAGAATAATCTGGGCAGATTGTTAGGACTCATTTAGAGTTTCTGACATTTTAAAAAGAACAGGAGTACTTGTGGCACCTTAGAGACTAACAAATTTATTTGAGCATAAGCTTTCATGGGCTACAGCCCACTTCTTCGGATGACATTTTAAAGCGGGGGCAGGGGAAAGGGACAGGGGGGAGCGGAGCAACAGTTATTTTCACAAAGGAATTTTATCAACATATTTTTTTCTCCAGTTGAATTTGTGGTTGAATTGTTTAAAATATTCCTGCTCCCAAAGCAAACTGAGTTTGTTATATAAAATAAATGTTAACGTTGTAAGTCTGCTGGAAAAAAATAGATGTATTACAGCAGCCAAAGTAGGAAAGTTATTCTGGGAGATAACAAAAGCATCAAAAAGTAAATACAACCTAAAACAAAAATTCTGGCTCTCATAGGCAATGGGAGAGACTGAGTTGCATTGCTTATTTGCATGTCAATACCCACAGTGCTATGCCAGCAAATAGCTATTTCATATCAGCATTGGTATCTGAGGCGTAGGGAACCATGTGAGAGGTCATCTGAGCATATTTATGGGTTCGCTGATTTCTTTTCAGTGTGCTTTGGAAAATAAAACAAAAGTTGAGAGATGGGAGCTGTATCCTACACAATGGTTTGTTACTGACCTTTCAGGTCTTCACTGAAAGCATGGTAGCTGGTTTTCCAGCTATACTGCAGTAGCTGTGTGCATTACATGTTGCATTACAGGGAAGAATATGCCCACAGACTCAACAGTGGACTCTGGTACAGTAGAACCTCAGAGTTACGAACACCACAGTTATGAACGGACCAGTCAATCACACATCTCATTTGGAACGGTAAGTACTCAATCCAGCAGCAGCGGGGGGTGGGAGGGGAGGAAAGCAAATACAGTACAGCATTACTGTGTTAAATGTAAACTACAAAAAAAAAAAAAAGGAAAAGCTGCATTTTTCTTCTGCATAGTAAAGTTTCAAAGCTGTATTAAGTCAATGTTCAGCTGTAAACTTTTGAAAGAACCACCATAATGTGTTGTTCAGAGTTACGAACATTTCAGAATTACGGACATCCTCCATTCCCGAGGTGTTCGTAACTCTGAGATTCTTCTGTATTATAATTGCTGTCTGTAATCTGAGATTTAGTGCAGTTTATTTTTGGGGTATGTTTTATCCTAGCTTGACTCTCCTCTGTGTATGCGTGAGCTTTTCCTTCCCTGAACTTAAACCAAGGTCAGAGTGGTTGAAATGAAAGAACACCCAGCTTCAATAACAGCTCTTTCCACTTCTATAAAACCTTTGCTCTGAAGATTGCCAAGGACAATCATAAAGGGACAAACTCTGCCCTCATTTACACATGCACAACTCCAGCTGAAGTAAATGGGAGCCAAATACACAGATCTGAGAGCAGAATTTAGACCTAACTAATGAAGCCTCATAGTACCCCTTTGGTAGGTACTTTAAGAAGGACATAGATCAAGTCACTGAGGCTAGGTCTACACTGGGGGGGGTCTGTCATAAATAGATAAGTAAGAGTTAATAGAACAAAAGTGCTTCATATCTCTGGCTGTCACCTGACCAGAGGACCAATCAGGGGACAGGATACTTTCAAATCTTGAGGGAGGGAAGTTTTTGTGTGTGCTGTTAGTTTTTGGTGGTTGTTGACTCTGGGGGCTCAGAGGGACCCAGACGTGCAACCAGGTTTCTCTCCAATCTCTCCAATACAGGCTCTTATAAGTTCAGAAGAGTGAGTACTAGGTAGATAAAGCGAGTTAGGCTTATGGTTGTTTTCTTTATTTGCAAATGTGTATTTGGCTGGGAGGAGTTCAAATTTATATTTTGCTGAAAAGATTTTAATTTGTACTTGTATACTTAGGCTGGGAGAGTATTCCCAGTGTCTATAGCTGAAAGACCCTGTAACATATTCCATCTTAAATTTACAAAGATAATTTTTACCTTTGTTCTTTCTTTAATTAAAAGTTTTTCTTGTTTAAGAACCTGACTGGTTTTTTTTATTCTGGTGTGAGACCCCAGGGGATGGGGTCTGGATTCACCAGGGAATTGGTGGGGAGAAAGGAGGGAAGGGGGAGAGAGAGGCTAATTTCTCTCTGTGTTAGGATTACTGTCTCTCTCAGGGAGAGTCTGGGAGGGGGAGAGAGAAGGAGGGGGGAAGGTGGATTTTCCTCTCTGTTTAAGATTCAAGGAGTTTGAATCACAGTGATCTTCCAGGGTAACCCAGGGAGGGGAAGCCTGGAAGAGGCAATGGTGAGGGAAAGGGTTTACTTTCCTTATGTTAAGATCCAGAGTGTCTGGGTCTTGGGGGTCCCCGGGCAAGGTTTTTTTGGGGGACCAGAGTGTACCAGGCACTGGAATTCGTGGTTGGTGGCAGCGCTACAGGTTCTAAGATGGTAATTAAGCTTAGAGGAATTCATGCTGGTACCCCATCTTTTGGACACTAAGGTTCAGAGTGGGAATTATACCATGACAGGGTCGACCTAAGATACGCAACTTCAGCTACGCAAATAGCTGTCGGTAAAACATTTGTCAGGCCGGGGTGTGAAAAAACACCCCATTGTCTGACATAAATTTCATTGACAGAAGTGCGGGTGTGCACAGCACTCTGTTAGCGTGAAACACTCCTGCTGTCATAGTTACTGCCACTAACTGCGGGGTGGTTTAATTATGCCGATGGGAGAGCAGCTACACGGAAGACCTTACAGTGTCACAGCTGCAGCGATACAGCTGTGTCGCTGTAGTGTGGATATATTGCCTGAGTTCCAGAGTGGACCATAGCAGCTTTTTTAACACATCCAGCAACATTCCACAAACATTTAGGACGAGAGCTGAAGAAGAAAACCAAACTGAAACTGGAGAGTGGAAAGGTAGGCAGGCCTGATGGGACAGATCTTCCACTGCTGTGAATCAGTGTCGCTCCATTTACTTCAGTGGAGCTTTGTCACTTTATATTAGCTGAGGATCCGGCCCAACATACACGAGTTCACAGTTGGACAAAACATTAGAGTGAGCACATCTGCTATTGCAAGCAGTGTGGTGATCCTTTATGACTCCAGTGGCCTCTGCCCATCTCATGAAGCCTGCACCTTCCTCTAGCAATAGGGGAAGAGCTAGTGTAGAACAGCTGCCAGCTCTTAAACACCTAATGTCTAACCCTACTCAACGCAGGTGACATGACAGAGTATAAACCCCACCCTGTGGCTACCACTGATGATGGTGATGATAATTTATTGTGTTACCATAGCACCTCTAACAGCAGGCAGAGATTTTCATTCATTACTATGTACCTGCCAAAGCAGATAACCAGAGCTTTCCACCTTAACGATGTGAGTTTTGCTCAGTTGTAATCTTTGAGTTACCTTTAAACTTCAGACTAGATGATCACAATGGTCCCTTCTGGCCTTAAAATCTATGAAAACCAGAAACAAAGCCCTTTTCTGGACTGAGATTGCATTTACTTAATTACAGTATTGAGATTCTGCCTAATTTCACTCTGGAGCACATTCTTTAACGTCAGATGCTGACCCCTCTTTGGTCTCGGATGCAGTTCTGCTGTGCTCAGATGACTGTAAAGCGTGCTTCCCACTGGAATGGTCCCTTTTCATATTCACAGGAAATCTGCTTCAGAACTTCAAATAGACCCCAGAATCCTTGACTCTCCCGCCTGTGTCTGAACCACAGGTCATTTGTTGGGACACCTTTACAGAATGAAGGGAGGCAGAGGAGGAACAATCTGGGGAAGGATGTCAAAGGGAAAAATTAACTAACCAAATGTGCACTGAACATCATGTCAAATGTATTGCTGTATGCTATTTGTCTCTTTTGTTTGTTTAGCTTGCTAACCCTTTGAGGAAGGGACTGTATGTAATACAACTAATAATAAAAATAAATAACAACACATTAACTTTCCTGTTCAGTATTTAGGAAAATGCCATGAAGGCTAAATGGGTTTCATCCAGCCTTACTCCAGACTTGAGGGATTAAACCTAGGGCTTTTCCCCCACGGGCATTATTGTTCATGGTTATACTAGGAATGTGTGAATTTAGCTAAACCTTCGCACAAAAACCAAATCAAACCTCTTTTGAGATTCACAACATTTTGGTTAATTACTTTGGTGTGCTTTTGTACTTCCACGTTCCAGCCTGAATGCCCCAAGTTCTGAAATCTTTCAAAAAAGCCAGTTCCTATGAAATGTTCAGCCTGATTTTAGAGGCTTAAGAGGTTTGTTTGGTAGTTGCAGGGCTAGATGTGCCACTGTCTGTTTTATAGTTTCTGATTGGCCCCCCCTCAGGTGTTGGGCCTTTTGCCTTTACCTTCCTGGTTTGGAATTCTGCAGTTCTCCCACTTCTAGAACAAGCCCTGGGCTACAGTACCCTGTGTATCAACCATGCATACTCAGCAGGTCTGACTATGTTGTATCTAAAGTTTTTCCCTTTGAGATTCTGTGACCAGTGGTGTCTATAGTGACCAGACAGCCTTCTTAAAGCCAAAGTATTATTCATTTTAATGTTGGGAACAAGGCGTTTCAAGAAAAAGGATTTTAAAACAACAAACAGTCCACACACACATCTGTCTTACCTAAAGGCTTACTATCCTCATGATGGTAACCTAGGCCAGCCTAATTTCTTCACACATGCCAACAGGTGCCTGTGTGCCACTCTGATTCCCCCAAACAACTCTGCCCCATTCTTGATAGAGAGAGTGAGAGCCATTTTAAACTGTTATGGTCCTTTTCTACTTCTGCTTCCCTGGGCTTTGGCCATGCTGGACAAAACCAGTTTTGCAGGTTGGTTGGAGAGGAGATAAATCTTTCAATATTAACAGTTCAGGCAATATCCCTTAACGACCTTCAAGTGTTTGCAGAAAGGTGGCTTATCCTGAGCTATTCTTTGGCCTTCCTGCTTATTTCTCCTTGCAGCCCACTATTAATCCCAAACCAAAATAGTCAAACAGTAAATATCCCAATAACCAGGCCAATATACCATTCATAGATTAGATCAGCTCCAGTTTGAAAACTGCATATAAATTCCAGATGAGCCTCCAAACACTGGGTGATTCAGCACTTTGTATCTATTAAGCTGACAATTCTGTTCACATGTTTAATTACCATGCTGAATCAGGGCCTGGGTTTCTCTCATAAATTTTGCAGTTCAATTAATCTCTGATGTGTCTCCATTGACTTCAGTGGAGCGAAATCCTGTCTGATTTTGCCCTTGAAATCATAAGTCGTTTGATTTTCCTCCATCACTAGCCCATATCTGAACAAGAATTGCTGGAGCTGTTCTTGTAATTCAGTGTCAACATTTTAAGAAAGAAAAGTCCATCAATGACTCTGCTAATTGTGCTTACATGTTTGTTTCCACATGATTGTGTTCAGCTGTTTAGCTTAACTCTGGAACAGTCAGGCCCCATTGACTAATCAGACCTTCAGTGAAAAAAATTGGGCCTGACAGCTTCATGGACATAAATGCCCTATAGCAATCACTGTAAGTAGCTGTACTTTATATGTATGTATATGCTTTGGTAAACATCTTGTGTGGCTGTCCTGAAGAGTTACTTAACTGTAACTTTACTGGCCTCTTATTTCCCCAGTCGGTTAAAGGAGGTTTTAATGAAGTTTATTTTTTAAGCAAACAGCATTTTTTCCCCTCCCCCTTCAGCTCTATACCAAATTAAAGCTACTGTATGTGGGAAATATCATTATGTCACTGCTTTGTTTATTCAGCTTTCCATAGCCTTTTCCCTTGAATATCAGGAACAGATGATAGTCATCACTGATTCCTGATCAACCTTGTTGCCACATTTTCTGCAGTCTGGATGTATTTTTTTCTTCCCTTCAGCATGATTTAGTCCAATTGCATTTATTCACAGCTGGAGTAAACTTCACTGACTCTAATGAGCGGTGAGAGCAGGCAACTAGGAGGCGGGACTCCTGGGTTCTATTCCCAACTCTTTGTGTGAATTTGTGCAAGTCGTGGAGGGTCTCATCTGATTTCTATTCAAATCAGCAGGAGTCTTTCCATTGTCTCCAAGGGAAGTTGCATCATGTCTACTGTTTACCACAATTCACCCATCTGTAAAATGGGGATGACCATGTTATTTTGCAGGTGACACGGGAGCAGCTAATGTTTTGACAGTACTTTGATGGAAGAATAATAATTGTTGTAAAAATAATAATACTTCTATGGCTCTGCTGTCCTCTGCCTGTGGCGCGCAACAATTTAGTATCTTGAGGGCTTAGACACTTTCTTCTAACTAGCGTTATTGAGCTCAAAATAGAGGTATCAGGGTGAAATTAAATGGCCTGTGATATGCAAGTGGCCAGACTCAATAATCTAATAGCCCCTTTTGCCCTTAAACTCTGTTAAATGAGCCAGATCATTCTATCCTTCCACATAACTCCTATTTTGGGAATTTTGCATTTGGCCCTAAAAGTACAAAATATTATTAATATCCACTATCATTATTAGTTTATTTATTAGCAGATGGAGGGAAAATGCTCAGTTTAAGGAACCCCAAAATTTAAAATGTTGGTTCTGAGCAGATTTGTTTTTGATGGCTTTGTGCCATTAAGGAACAAGGGTGATGAGGGCTTGTGCCACTTCAGTGAGTCATTCTGTGGGTTCTTAACTCTGAAATATTCATCTTGGTCATTTCATCCTCCTCTTCTTGTTGCTTCTAATCTTTTTATGTGTGCCCATGCTGGTTTGAAGATTTAGGGGAGGAAAAGAATTCCATGGTATGCTTAAAAATAATCGCCAATGTCTTAGCAAAGTCACTATCCTGTGCAGAACTCATGGTAACACCCGAGCATCATGATGCTGTTGAATTTCCAGTACAAGCCAGATCCTGCAGACAATGACTCCTGGCAAATATGCTTATTCACACATGTAGTCAAGCAAATTTGCTGGGGTAACTGCTTGCAAGATTGGGTCCTTATTTAAAATGTTATTTAATCTTCACATGATGGTAAAAGTTAACCCCAGTAGCCACTTTGTGAAGCTCCTATGTGAAGCGAATCCAGTGGTCTTAGCCCTTTTTCCCAGTGGACAAGTATCCACATCATAATAATGGCTCCCCTTCATTTTTTCCCAATCAATCTTCTTCTGTCTATTGTATTTTTTTAGCCCCATCACCTGGACTCTTTAATCAAGGCCAGATATCTTTCTAAAAGGGAAACTGTAGTTCAATCACAGTTTTTTGAGGCTAGATAAGTGAAATTTTTGGGTCTACGTTATGCAGGCAGTCAGACTAGATGATCATGAAGATCTCTTCTGGCCTTAAGTAAACTATTAATCTATTCAATCAATCAGTATCATACGGTGACACCAAATTTAGCAGAATTCTTTTAAAGAAAAAAATAACCGAGTTTTTGATGAAATTTCCAGTGCTTCCTGGCTAGAATACTCTGGTCCCAATTACAAGCAGTCTTAACCACTGCCTGGATGTGGCATGGGCGTAGTTAGGGGAGGTGCAGTGGCGGTATTGCCCTCCCCCCCCGAACAGAGGCAAGGTGTGTTGGAGGGGTTATGTGGAGTCATGTGCCACTCCCTCACCCCGATTTCTGTAGCTGCCTTACAGGGCTTGTTCTGTTTGGCCTGCTAGGGGATAGTGGGGGGCGGGGGCGGGAGAGGAGGAGGCTCTGTCTTTCCCATACTGCACCTCCCCACTCCTGGCACATTTCAGCTCATGGTGGACACCACCTCTTGGGTCCTAGTGCCCACCTGTTTCCTGTACAATGGTGAGTGCTTGCAGGGAAGCAGGGCAAGGGATGTGGGGGGGGGGGGGGAGAGGAGACAGTGGGGAAAGGGATGGGATGGGGCAGCGGAAAGGAAATGAGACAAAGGGAAGAGAAGGGGATAGGGCAGCAGACAGTGGGGAGCAGGAGGGGGGAGAAGATAGGGAAGAAAAGGGGATATGGGAATGGGTGGGAGGAAGCAGGAGCCTGGCACGTGGCATCCCCTTGGCCCAGCAGGTAGGCGGACGCAGCAGCACCAGAGCAGAGATATCGCTGCATCAGTCCATGCCACAGCGGCTGCCAGCAACAGCTGGAGTTCCCCTGTTAAGCCAACCCGTACCGCCACCAACGCCGGCAGTCCAGGTACCGCTGCAGGTGTGAGAAGAGAGCCAGTGAGCCAAGGGGTGATATGAGATCCGGAAAAGGTACGTGAAAATGCAGGGAAGCAGCAAGTTCACTGTACTTTTTTTAACTTAAAAAAATGTTTAGATTCAGTTTGTGCTCTGGGTAAAAGTCCAGATGAATTGTTATAAATCATGTTGTAACCGGGTAAGCTGGCCCTTTAAGGCAGGATACAGGAGCAGCACTGCTCTGTTCCTAGTTCAACCCAGACCCAAAGCATTCTGGAACTTATAGTCCAGAGGGACCATGAGAGCTGTAGGCCGCTCAGCAAGGAATGTTGGGAATAGAGGCTTGTATATAAGAGCCAGGGCTGGCTCCAGGCACCAGCTTATCAAGCAGGTGCTTGGGGCAGCAACTCCGGAGCAGGGTGGCACTTCCAGGTTTTCAGTGGCAATTCGGCGGAGGATCCCTCACTCCCGCTCGGAGCGAAGGACCTCCCGCTGAATTGCCGCAGATCGTGATCACGGCTTTTTATTTTTGGCTGCTTAGGGTGGCAAAACCCCTGCAGCCGGCCCTGATAAGAGCTCCCTTTTGAACAGTGTGGGTATATGTGAAGCGGCGCGGCCGCGGTTTGTCCCTCAGCGGGGCTGTGGGGTATCCCACCACCTCGCTTTAGTTTGCCGGCCGGCGGCCCTGCTGTCCTAGGAACTAACGCCCACTCGGTTAGGAGAGTTCAGACCCCGGGCGGGGTTGAGTCAATAGTCTGAAACCAGCTCAGGCCCTAGGTCAGGGCGGAGCAGCGAAAACTGAGTCCGAATGCTCAGACCCTCAGGCAGGGCTGAGCAGTAATCATAGGCTCCGGCCTCCTCAGGCCAGGGATGGGGGAGTCTGCCACCCCGGAATGGGGTGGCAGGGGGGACACAGGTCCTCCCACTCCACTGCGTCCCAGCCCAGGGCCCTAGCAACCGCAGACACTCGCTGCTGTCAGTGGGGATCCTGGCCGCAACACACTGACATCAGCTTTGGCAGTGTTGCAGCCAGACAGGTCGGCTGCCCCCGGGCTACTTCCGCACTCCCCCTCGTAAGGTACCTGAGTCAGCGTAGCGTCGCCGGCGGTCTCCAACACCATCGGCTCCTCTGGGTAAGTAGCCGACGGTAGGCTCAGCGGTTCCTCGGGGTAGCGAGCGCGGGGCAGGCTCAGCTCCTCCTCGGGGTAGCGAGCGCGGGGCAGGCTCAGCTCCTCCTCGGGTAGCGAGCACAGGGCAGGCTCAGCTCCTCCTCGGGGTAGCGAGCGCGGGGCAGGCTCAGCTCCTCCTCTGGGTAGCAAGCACGGGGCAGGCTCGTCTGGCCGGGTGTGAGCTCCGGCTGGCAGCGGCCGCAGACATCTGGACCCTGCGGTGGCTGGGCCTCGACTGATCTGCAGGCGGGCTTTTATACTTCCGCGTCTGCGCCGTGACCTCTGAGGGCAGGACTGGCGCTAGGGGTTTGAGCGCCCTAGGCGGAGGGCAATTTCACCGCCCCGCGCGCTGGTCCCACGTCTGCGCTGGAGCTGCTGCTGTGGTGCCTGCGGAGGGTCCGGTGCTCCGTGGCTCCGGTGAAGCTGCCGCAGTGGTGCCTGCGGGAGGTCCAACGGAGCCGCGCGAGCAGCCGACCGTCCGCAAGCACGACTGCGGCAGCTCCACCGGAGCCGCGGAGCACCGGACCCTCCGCAGGCACCACTGCGGCAGCTCCACCAGAGCCGCCTGCCGCCCCCTCTGGCAAAACGGCGCCCACCAATTATTCTGGCGCCCTAGGCTATTGCCTAGGCTGCCTAAATGGTAGCGCCGGCCCTGTCTGAGGGGCGGGCGCAGGACCCAGATGCTCCACCCACGGTGGTGGTAGGGGAGGTTTGTCCCTCAGCGGGGCTGTGGGGTATCCTACTGCCTCGCTACAGTATATTTGAAGGAAGTAGGACCAGACATTGAATCTCTGCAAAGAAAGGGCAAAGGAGGGGCTTTAGAAGAGCTTGCAAAGGGCCCTATATGGACAACTTGCTAATGTACCCTGAGAAATGGTTGGTATTTTGGCTAGGAAGCCAGAGAAGGCCATGAATTAAGGGCCTGTAGCAGAGCCTAGGAAAGAGCTCTAAAGGAAAGTGAAGTGGGGATATTTTGAGATTACATAAAATGGCTGCTTCATTGTTTAGAGTTTAAGATTATCTGTACCTTTGAAGGACCATCATTGTTGTTATACCTCAAAAAGGAAGGTAAATTGATAGACCCTCAAGGGTGAGCTGCCTGAAATGATTTAATAGAATATCAAGGGTGGAAGGGACCTCAGGAGGTCATCTAGTCCAACCCCCTGCTCAAAGCAGGACTAATCCCCAGACAGATTTTTGCCCCAGATCCCTAAAGGGTCCCCTCAAGGAGGAACTCACTACGCTGGGTTTAGCAGGCCAATGCTCAAACCACTGAGCTTTCCCTGCCCTTAAATGAAAAGGTTATTTTTATTTCTGAAAAATGCCCTTTTTGACAACAAAAAATGTGAGGAGGGGATTTTTGCTCCCCCTCGCCCCTATGATTAATAAAGCCATAGATTTTTTTAATCAAAATTATCAACTTTTTTGTTTACTGAAAATACGTTTCCAGTAAATAAAAGGCAGTCACCATTTAAATAATGATAAAAATGTATATTAAATTATTAAATGAAAACTTTTAAAAAACAATGAGCCCTGCAAAATGGAATTAACATTGAAAGAGAAAGAGATTGGGTGAAAGTCCTGGATTCTTGCTGTGTTTATTTTGAATTTGGCTACCCTGTAAGGAGCAGAGTTGTAATTTTTGTTGGAGGGCTAAAATCCATCCCATTAAGGAGGGACATCCTATTATATTCTGTCCAGGTTCTTCTACCATAATAGACTCATAGACTCTAAGGCCAGAAGGGACCATCATGATCATCTAGTCTGACCTCCTGCACATTGCAGGCCATAGAACCTCACCTACCCTCTCCTGTAATAGACTTGTGACCTCTGAGTGAGTTACTGAACTCCTCAAATCATGATTTAAAGACTTCAAATTATAGAGAATCCACAGGAGTAAGTGATGGATCCATTAGGCTACCACGGAATAAAGGGGGCTGTTAAGGTGGATATGGACATTGTTGAGAAGCTAAATTATTTCTTTGGAACAGTGTACACCACAAAGACATTGTGAAGATACATCTAAGTAGTCATGGGGTGAGAGGCAAAGTGTTATCCTAGACTAGAAATCATTAGACTCATACTTCTAATGGATAATAAAAACCTGAAGAGTATATTAGATAGGACTTTTTCGGGAAGGGATTTAAACCTTCACGGTTTGGAGTATAACCCAACCACTAATCAACAAAGATAATTCCCCTACAGAAGGTTACACCATAATTGTCTGCTAGAGGGTTTCTTGCACCTTCACCTGAAGCATCTGGTACTTACCACCTTATGAGACGGGCTACCATGTTGGATTTGGTATGAAAATTCCTGTTTTGCTATGAATTCTTTTTAAGGCGGGTAAACTTGACTCCTTGAAGACTTCCTCCCCTCCTTCCTTATCTTCAGTGCTGTACCTTCCTCACAGGTCTGCATCTACCCTTTGTTCACTTCCCAGCCCCTGCCAAGGTCCCACATATATATTGCTACTGCTCATTTGCATGCATGTGCAAACTCTACCAGCAAGCTGCCACTCGGGACATGCAGTGCAGATTCTTGTGTTTATATAAATGCTGTTAATTCCTGAATCCTGTGTAGTACAAATGCAGAACTGCTAGAGAGCTCTTTTTATCCAGGATGGCCCCATAAATCCATACAGAAGGCACTTGAATGTTATGGGAAAAGAGACAAACTCCTCTTGCTAAGTTTGACTATGTATCATGGTGACTGAAGGTTTTGCATCAGGCTCTGTTTTTGTTTTTGCTACCATTGGACTAGTTGCATTATTTGTTAAACAACATCTCCTGTGTGCCTTTCTGTGCATGTGTTCGTGTCTCTCTCTTCTCCAGTTGCCACTGTATGCATTCCTCATTGCAATTCATACGCCTGTCACTTTGGGGAGTCATTGCCTCCTGCCATGCTGATTAAAAACCAGGAAAAAAAGGAGGAGGGAATTGCCATATAAATAAAAAATTATAGACTTGTCACATTTGAAAAAGGGACCGATGTTAAAACTGCCAATTTTCAGCACAATGTTTGTTTCCTGATTACCTATAGCTAGGGAGAAAAGCATCTAATGTCTTGTTTTTTAGTGTTTAAGTGGTTAATGATTTAATGAACTAAAAAAAATCTCATTTGTTGCATCCCTTGGACTTAGAAAAAAACCTCAAAGAGCTGATTTTCTGTGTATCTCAGTCCAATATTGCTACCTGCTGGGATATGAACACAATCTCTAAATAAATTGCAAGTGGCCTTGGGCAAATGGAAGAGTTTCGCTTTGATCTTGCTAGAGAGAATGAAGTCAAATGTTCAATCAATCAATCAAATTCATAACTTCTAGCTACAATCGGCTTGACAACAGCCTATTATTTATTTTTAAAATCACATATTTCATTATTGCAAAACACACAGTCTCTCGTGGGGGAAAAAGGACTAAATTATTGATAAGCCTTATATGTGACTGAGTTTGTTGTTTTTGACATGCTTGTCATTAACTATTGTCAGGAAGAATTTACTAAGATGTTGAGTCTGAAAAGTTGGCTGTGAATGTGTGTGGTGCCAGATTTAAACTGGGTAGAGTAAACTTTAATGGCCTCTTTCTTATTGAATTCCTAGTTGGTAAAGACAGCTGAAGGCAAACAAGCTTTCTAGTGTGAAAACAATGCTTTAAAAAGAGCCACCTTTGTTTTAATTGGTACGAAACAGATGATTCAGGGTCTGAAATTATCCATGAGGTGAGGATATGAAACTTTTGATTTATACATTTCTGGAAATAACAATTCTCCGTTTGCAGCACAACTGTATAAATAGAAAAGGAAGAACAATTAACCCACACATCTTAAGAGTCTGTCTTTACAAGAGTGTCTGTCAAAAACATCAGAAGAGCTGCAGCCATAAGAATACATTGTATAACAATGTGTAGGGAGAGTTACAGTGTGCATTCGTTCGGTTGTACTATTGCATTAATCAGGGCGTTCCAAAGGCTGCTCTGGCTGGATTTAGTAGTGAGGGAATTGCCTGGACACAATATAAATTATTTTACAGCATCCAAAAGTGTTCTAGGCACCTCAAATCTGTCTAATTGTATTTGTCCCCATGTCCATATTATCTGAGTACCACAGAACAGAACAAAATGGAGGGTGACATTCTGGCCCCACTGGATATATCTACACTGAAAACAAACAAACAAAACCAGAGCAGCAAGTCTGAGAGCCCAGGTCAACTGATGCAAGTTTTCATTACAGGGCTAAAAATAGCACTGGTCTGTAGATGTTCCCACTCAGGCTGGAGTCTAGGCTCTGAAACCTGGTGAATGGGGAGGGTCTTGGACCCTGGGCTTCAACCGACACGGGAACATCAGAACAGCTGTTATTAGAATTGGCTTCACCCAGCAGCAGTCACAGGTATAGCGCTCACACTGCCTGAGTCCCTGAAGAGGGCGCTCTCCCCTAGGCTGTGCCACATTCCTGATCTGAGGTCGTGAGGGGGTGTAACAGACAATAGGGGGGAGGACAGGGATGGGCAATCAGATCATGTGGTCACTTCAGAGAATGACAGATTTGATACTTCTGGGTGTTCAAAAGAACTGTAAGTCTGAAGGAAGGGTTTAAGTAAAGAGGGCATTAGAGTGATCTGATTGTAAAGCACTCAGACACTTACAATAGATGCCACATATTGTCAACACGGAACAGTGACAGCGTTCTTGATACTCTTTATAAACAATGGAACTGCAGCCAGCTGAAGAATTTTTTGGAAAAAAATTAGACAAGTATACAGAGTGGCTGAAATATTTATAAAACTGCATCTTCCCCCTACCCCCAGTTCTAAATGAAACCTTGAAACATTTTGTGAGGTAGGAAAATCAATAATATTATCCTTATTTTATAAATGGGGAAACTGAGGCTAGAGACTTGGTAATTTACTTGATTATGCTGAAATGTTTGATTATTTTTTTCATTAGGAAAATTGAAGTTAAATATTTCATTTCAGGTTGGTTTGACACGAATCAGAATATCTGTTTGCTGAATGAAATGCAATGTTTCGGGTCAATTTGACAAACAGAAATGAAATAGTCTGATTCAGGAATATTGAAGAATTTCATTTTAATCAATGCCAAAACAAAACACTCTGCCATTTCTGAACCAAAATTTTTCAAAACTTTTTCTTGATATTTCTTCTTTTGATTTAGGATTTTAACAGGTTGCAGGTGGGCCTCTCTAGCTTCAGCCCCTGCTGTTCCCACAAACCAGCCACAAACCTCTGCTTTCTCACCACCTTGTAGCTACAGACAGCATCAGGCTTGCAGCCTCAGGGACTGCTTTCTTTTGCAGCCAGCAGGGGAGAGTGGCCTCTAACTCCCTGGTTCCTCCATTTTCACTCCTATTTACTTCCTTCCTGCCAGCCTTTATGTAGCCCTTGGCTAATGAGGCCAGCAGCTGTTCCCTGTTTGCCAATTAGGCCTGGGCTTATTCAGCCAGCTCCAATTCCCCTTTCCTGATTGGAGCTGGTGTGACGGAGGTATGGCTCAGGGTTTCCTTGCCAGCACCCTGTCCCAAAGATCAACAATGCAGAACTATTGGATTTCCTGCAGGGTGGAAATTTTAAGTAGAACAGAGCCAAAATCAGGAGCATAAGGCACTCTTGGCAAATGTACTCTGTGTCTAACAGAGAGAAGTGTGAGCTTAGTGGTCAGAATTCCAGACGAGGAACCCTGAGCTCTTGAATGCTGCCCCTGCCTATCTCATGAATGTGTTCTACTGTTCTGAGCAAGTCACTGAATCTCTCTGTGCTTCATTTTACCCATCCATAAAATGGGTATAAAATGCTGATTTAACTAATATGGATGTTGTGTGGATTAGACCCTGATTCTTCGGACACAGAAGGTATGTGTACACTTATCCGAGATCGACACTGCACTGATGGATGCACTGGGGGTGGATTTAGCGGGTCTAGTGAAGACCCACTAAATCGACCACAGATTGCTCTCCCATTGACTCTGGTACTCCACCAGAATGAGAAGCGTGAGGTAAGTCGACAGGAGAGTTTGTCCCATTGACCCAGCACAGTGTAGACACTGCAGTAAGCTGACCTAAGCTACGTCGATTCCAGCTACGTTATTCACATAGCTGGAGTTGCGTAACTTAGGTCAATTTACCCTCGTAGTGTACGCCAGGCCTAAGTCACGCGGGGAGTCTTTACATAGCATGCTAGTGGGTGGGACTACTCATGTGACAGGCTTTTCAATTAAGGGTTTACAAAAGTTGGGCCCTAGATTATTAGAACTTTTCCCTGTAGTTTTCCTTTAACTAATTAGAACCCTGTGTGATGGGGTGCCACTTGATGTACTGGGGTACCACTGAGCCCATCTGTTCCACCAGTCTAGGCTCCTTTACACTCCCCTGCTGAGCCAGACCCTCAAACCTCCTCCAGCACACACACTGGTGCTGAAAGACAGACACTGAGATCAGTTCTTCATGGGAAGACTCAGCTGGGGATTTTCCCAGCATTCAAGTGCACCCCCGCCCTGGAGATTAAACCCAAAATTGTATTGTCTTGCGCTGCAGAGAACTGTACATTGTAAGCTAATTGAAATTCGCCTCCTCCCTCAATGTGGAGGAAGATATGCACAGCTTTTTGTCCCCCTGTTATGAATTCCACAAACTGGTTTTAGAATAAACAAAAACAAGTTCTCCATACATCTGAAGAAGTGGGTTTTTCGCCCATGAAAGCTTATGCCCAAATAAATCTGTTAGTCTTTAAGGTGCCACCAGACTCCTCATTGTTTTTGTGGATACAGACTAACATGGCTACCCCTCTGATACTAAAAACAAGTTTATTAACTACAAAAGGCAGATTTTAAGTGATAATCAGGGATAGCAAACAGATCAAAGTGGATTACCCAGCAAATAAAACAAACACGCAAACTAAGCTTACGACACAAAAGAAACTGGTTACAAGCAGTAATTTCTCACTCTAAATGTTGTTTTAGGCATTTCTTTCACCGGCCAGACACCTTTTCCAGCCTGGGCTCAGCTCTTCTCTTCCCATCTCCTTTTGTCTTTGTTTCTTAGATGTTTCCAGTAGTCATCCTGGGCAGGGATTCAGTGAAGAATGACCCTGATTAACTCACTTCCCTGCCTTAAATAAGATTTACATATGGTGGGAATCCTTTGTTTCCCAGTTTGAATCCCACCCCCTATAAGTGGAAAAATACTAGTAGTCCAAGATGGAGTCCAGTACCAGGTGGCATGATCACATGACCTATGAGTCCAAGGTTGTTTGCAGCATCCCAGAAAGCTTCTAATGAAGGTGGGAGATTAGTATATTAAAAGTCCTATTGTTCTCCCTAATGGCCCATCCAGGCTGATTGCATTCTGTCTGGTAGGCATTCACCAGGTGTAAACACAGTTGTAATAGGTACATAGACAGTATTCCTAACTTCAGATACAAGTAGGATAATCATAATCAGTACATCATAGCCTTTCCAATGATATGTCACATGATCCATCTTGCATAAAACATCTCTTAGTTATGCCATATTCATATTATAACAATATTTCTATGATGAATATGGGACACAGTGTCACACCCTGTACTAAACAACTTTGTTTTAGCAGTACTTCCTCACTAGCCAGAACAGCTGTGTGCCTGGGAGTGTATTATAATGAAAGAGGGATGAATTTTTCCTAGTGTTTGGCTCCTCAGTGGATGGAAAGTACGATAAGGCTTTTGATCTTGCAAAGTGAATGACTTGTAAATGCTGCAGTTCAGACTGGAATCATTTTCTGCTTCTGTCCAATGCCAGGTTACGGTTACTTTAAATAACCAGAGGATTTTAAAGTCAGGAAGAAGGTAACAGGTGATAATTATGAAGCTCACAAATGTCATTGTGCAAAACTTTGAGTGACAGTTCACTTAGCAAGAAATATACAGAGAGAAATCCTCCTAGTTCTGATTAGTGCAAAGCGAGCTCATTGTAGGAGAGCTGCAGTACAAAAGCCAAAAAGCGCCCAAGTTGTAGCCTGCTGGTTAAGTGCAGTGCACACCCTCACTTTGAAGAGGTACAATTACTAGAGAGGAAGGAACAGTTTGTGGATAAGGCACCTGAGTGGGACTCGGGCGATAATGGGTCAATTCCCACAGGCTTCCCGTGTGATCTCGGGAAACTCCTTTTCTCTCTGTGTGCTTTAGTTCACCATTTGTAAAATGGATATTATTGCTTCCATCTCTTGTTGGTCTAGACGGTGAGCTCTTCAGGGCAGGAACTATCTCTTGGTAAGTATATGTACAGTGCCTGGCACAATGGGGCCCTCATCTCAGATGGACCTCTAGATACTATAATAATACAAATAATCTATCTAGAAAGACGTGTCCCAGCAAGCCATGTTCCATATCAATTCAAGTAGCACATTGCTTGTATCAGACTTGGAATCTCTGTGGAATATGACATCTCATTGAATATGATGATGGCTGCAGTTTGCTCCATTTGTTGAAAACTAGGTTCACCATTATATGACAATTGCCAGTTCAACCCTGGAAAGAACAACCTTGGCTGTCCCTACCATGGGGGGGAGGGATAGCTCAGTGGTTTGAGCATTGGCCTGCTAAACCCAGGGTTGTGAGTTCAATCCTTGAGGGGGCCATTTGGGGAACTGGGGTAAAAATCTGGGGATTGGTCCTGCTTTGAGCAGGGGGTTGGACTAGATGACCTTCTGAGGTTCCTTCCAATCCTAATATTCTATGATTCTATAGCAACAAGAGCACTTCCTGTGACATAAATAATCAGGATTTATGCACAGAAGTGTGGGTGAGATGGAAAGGTGGATCCTGCCTTCCAACTAAGGTCTGGGGTTGGAATAGTGGTCCTGGCACCTCTGTGCTACTTGCACAAGTCACCAGGGCAACTGGATAATGATCATGGAGGGGTAGGAATACTTAATCCAGTCTCAGCTCATAGGGACAGGCTAGACGACCTCATGAGGTTCCTTCCAGCACTAAATTTCTATAATTCAGTAATCAAGGCTCTTCTGGCCCCTTGCTCAGGTCATTCCTGCTAGGTTCTATGCAAACTGGTTGTGCCTCGCTACTCCAGATTGGCATAGCAACCCACTCTGCAGTGCAGGGGGGAAGTGCATCCACAAAGCTGACCCACTCAAAGCCCCACTGCACAGAGCTCCAACCCTGGGCCTAACTGATAGACTTTCACCCCACATGATCACAGAACACTGGAAGAAGAACAGCAAAGCCTCACAAAGCCCTTCCCGGGGTTCCTCTGTTTGCAGTCATCAGAGGCAATGCTGCAGAAGTATCCAGCCTCTATTGTTGATGACACTCAGTGCCAACAAACCTGGATGTGCTTCAAGAGATTCTCTTCCCTGAGTCTCTTATTGCAGTGTAGACGTACTCTTCAGGGCTAGAACCCCAGCTTCAGATTGACTTCCATGGAGCATTGCTGATTTACATCAGCTGATGCTCAGTTTGCAGTTCATCTCGTAGTTTGTGCTGACACTTTTTTAGCTCTAGCCGCTTATATTGTGAAGTGCTGTATTTCCATATTTATCCTCTTCGTAACATAAAATAAATACATCTCCTCTTGCAGACATAAGACTTGGTTATCTGTAATTGCATGGAGGAAACTGGATTATGCAAATATGATTATTACTCTCTAAGGTTTGTTGTGGTGTTGGTGGCTTTTTTTAAAAAAAAAATCAGGCTCATTAACACTCCAGGCAACATGGAATTTTTTTATTTTTTGCTGCCATTTCAACAGAATATGCTGGGGAAAAAATTGCTTCCACATCTTTTCTGTCTGGGCTGGATACATTTAAAAAAAAAAACTTGAAATTGTTGACCATTTTCCCAACTCCCTTCTCTCTTTTTTTTGGTCACAAGCTGTGAGTATCAGCCAGGAGCAAATATTAAATATTTTTGTAGTGGTTTCCATAGAGATTAAGGCAAGTTTTTGTGCGTCACCTTAATCGCGTATGTTGCAGATCATGGTCATAAGTCACCATGACAAAAAGGCCAGGAAACCTTAATATTTTTGTTTACAGTATGTTAGACAGATGTTTTTTTCAGTGTAGAGATAAGACTATGTTAAATATGATTTCATAAATAGAGCCTCTCTCAGTTCAGTTCCTCTTGGGACTGCTCTGTGATTTGTTCATTGGATGATTATAATGGGTTTTAATTATACCTGTGAGCCAAGGTATATCAGAAGTAAATTCCAAAGCACCTTATAGTCAAGATTTTTCAACATACAATAAGCTAAACAAGGCTTTTTGTCCAAAACGACAATTTTCCCCCACATTATTAACTTGCAAAAGTAGGCAAACACAGCCGTGAGAACACAGAAGATTTAGACAGATAAGCTCCTAAACATTTTTGGAGGGGCAATTAACAAGCACTTACGAGTTAACTCTTTATGAACCACACAGTGGGCAGGGCCTTCTGTGCTTCTGGTATCTTCATACTCAACAAATATTAGGTGGAATGTCCAGCAATCAATTTTGCCTCTGTGGTTCTAAGGCTTTTCATAAGAATATAGGAGCCAAACGTTATAATTAATTTAAAACTAAAATGGGCATTTTAAAGAGATGGACAACAAGCAATGATCAGTACTCCAGCAAAACAAACAAACAACCAATAACAAAAAGCACCATGGTCTGGTCTCTTTCTCTGAGTCATCTACAGTTGCCCCATAGACTACAAGGTACAGCTTTCGTGAGCTGCACATTTAGCTATTCCCTCTGGAAACATGAAAAAGGATGAATATTTTATCCATAAATAGTGCTTAGAAAAGTCAGAAAAGCTCGGGAATTCCACACAGACACATGGCTTGGGTGAATATGCTTGACAAAACCATTTTGCACAGCCCTTTAAGAATGTGACTTAAAAAGGAATAGGTGCAATTATCTATTGGCCCATTGAAGTCGATGAAAATACTCCCATTGGTTTAACTCCAATTGTGATCAGGACCTGAATTTATTGCTTCTGAATGCAGTTGCACTAATCTGAGAAACAGGCTAAGTGATTTAGGGTCCTACATCTGTATTCAAAAGTGACTTGAGCACTCTAATGCTAAGTCTTATTGACGGTCTTTAGTTCCTAATGACCTAAGTCATTTAGATGCTTTTGAAAATTGTATCCATTCATACAAGTTCTTTGCTAAGATTTTTTCCATGTAAAAATCCGACACCTAAGCTTATCTTTGCAGATGCACAATTTCACACTAAATGAAAAGAAGCCTTGGTGTTTAGAAAATCTGATTCTGGGCCCAATCCTCATGGCTTTACACTGTGTTGCTTGGGCCTTAATCAAGCAAACCTTAGCACTTGGATGCTGCATTTTGGGGCAGTTTGTCTGCTGACTTTTAGGCCATACAGTCAGGAGTAGGTGGAGAGTCCAACAGTATCCCTAGATGTGTTTGGACCAGCCCTGCTTTTCAAACTGCAGAGCGGATGAAGGTTAAGGTTGTTTTTAATTTAATTTCAATGGCTTTTCCCAGTTTAATGATAGGTACAGTTACTCCACTTTAAACTCTCTGGTACTGCACATGATGCTCTACTCATTCCAACATCATCTCTGGGAGGCAAGCACAAAGAGATGCTGCTGTTCATCAGGGGAGTAATAATGGAGTTCAATTTAGTATAATTGGGAGCCAAGCTACATTACACTGTGTGTTTGTTTGTAGAAGGCTGTGCGGTAAATGTGACGTGTAATGAATGACAATTTTTTGACTTTTGAATTATTATGAAGAGTTATCATTGACCTTGCAAATAAGTCTTTTGACCTGTATTTCAAAGCAAGTCTTCAAATTACTGGCTGCTTTGGTGAACTAAAAACATTCCTTAATTAATCATCCAGGTCTGCACTTTTTGAAAAGCGCACGAATCAATGCTTTCATAATATGACTGTTAAATGTATCAATCTATTTGAACAACAAGGCTCCAGGTTCTTTGGTGCTGAATAAAAAAGGAGCTCTTTGAGAGATCTGTTCCAAGTGACACATTAGTTGACACCACCACGGGCAAGGTAAAAAGTAAATGCTGACATCCTTTCAAAGTGACGAAGATTCCTGTTTGTTTACGGAAAAGTTCTTGATTTGTGTTTATCATTTTTAATTTGGCCAATGACAGACTCGGCTGAAAAAAAGACAGGCAAAATGTTGATTGTGAATGGATGAAAGATTAATTGTAAATATAGTTCTGAGAAAGCTGGTAGACGAACTGTGTGTAATCAGCATAATGATTTTAATAAGACACAGGGGAGGTTAGGAACTCTGCAAAAATACAGTGTATGCATTGCCATTCCAGCCATTGTTAGGCATTTTCTCACAGATGTGGTGGAGCAATGTGTTTGTGGCTGCTAGCTGGTGGCATGTAATATACAAATGTTTCCATCTGTACTCAGAGCAGCGGTAGTTCTGGGATGGTAGAACCGGAATGGACCTCGTCTCTGTTTCAGCCACTGCAGTTCTATTTGTGTAGAGATTGTGACACACAAAGCTACAACTACTGCTTGGGGCCTACAGGTTTTGAGGAATGCAATTGCTGGGAAAGAATGTGCATGGGGCTCTGTGGTAATTGAGGGGCCTCTTTTCGGTTTCAGAAAACAAAAGGAAAACACAATCTGTCCTTTGTTAATTTCATTGGTGCCCTGTGGGTGCCAATACTATTAAAAATACACATGTTTTAGCTGATCAGCCTTTAGGGCCTGGTCCAAAGTCAGCTGAAGTGAATAGGAGTCTTTTCATTGTCTTTTCATGGACTATGCATCAGGCCTTGAACTGGCTTGGGTGAAATTAAGCTCTGGAGCAAGCAAGGGGTAACTCTCTGAATTTGGCCTAATGACCTATGGCTGGATGATGTAGGAAATCAATACCTTTTTGAAAAGAGGAGGTTAGTTGTCTAGTGGTGATGCAGTGGTAAGGATACCTTAGTGTAATGGCTTTTATCCCAAAGGATGTCCAGACACCTCACTGCAAGTGTTTAATATGGCACAGAAACCCTACGCTACAGGAAAGTGGAGGTATAAGGGCAAGAAATGAAGAATGCCCTGGCCTATTGAAACTCCTGGAGGCACTTGGGCAGGCTCAATGGTGCTGCAGTACAACACAACTTTGTTTACTCTTTTTAATTATCCAGTCTGTAATTTGTCCAGGATCACCCCATTGTGTCTTTCATGAGCAGAGCTGTGGCCTCCATGTCATGCAGTAACTTAGGGTACATCTACAGTACAAAATTAAATCGAACGTATTCTATTCGAATTTTTGGAAGCAATTTTATACATTCAGTGTTGTGTGTCCCCACTAATGCGCGTGAATTTGGTGGTCCACAGTACCAAGGCTAACATGGAATGTCGGAGCGTTGCACTGTGGGAAGCTATCCCACAGTTCCCAGAGTCCCCACCGCCCATTGGAATTGTGGGTTAAGTTCCCAGTGCATGATGGGGCAAAAACATTCTCGCGAGTGTTTCTGGGTGTGTGCCATCACTCACTCTTCCCTCCATGAAAGCTACAGCAGATGCCATACTGCCAGCAGATGGTACAGTACGGTGCACCGCCTGTCTCCTGGTACTATGAATGCACCTCGCATGTCCTCTCGTCTTTCTATCTACTCTTTTATCTAACTATTTCCCGCCTTTTTTGGCTACTATGGACCGAGCAGCACGGCTTCCACCACAAACTCTACTCTCCCGCTCTTTCATTGCTAGCTAATTTTTTCCTTGTTGTCTGTCCTGGGCTCGAGTGCAAGCTACAGAAGGCAACAATTCCCCACCATTTCTTGGCCATCATGAACTGAGCCGCACAGCTTCCACCACTTTCTCCATGTTGTCAGTGCTGGGCTCCCGTGGATGCTACAGATGGCAAAAATTCCCTGCCGTTTTTGGCCATTGTGAACTGAGCCACACAGCTTCTGACGCAAACTCTGCTCACGTTTCTGCCGCAAACTCTGTTCTCCCACTCTTGCAGCTCTAGTGAGCTCCTGACACCGTAAAAGCTACAGAAGACAACCATTTACCACCTTTTATCGGCCATTTTGAACAGAAGAGCTCTCCTATGTTTCGCGCCCTTTTTCCAGGATTACCCATGCAGGCACCATAATGCAGCAATCATGGAGCCCGCTCAGAGCTCCACTGCAATTTTGACCATTGTAAATACCTCACACATTATCCAGCAGTATGTGCAGTACCTACAAAACTGGGTGAGGAAGTGATGACTGTGCGATTACTATACTGATGAGGACATGGACATAGACTTTCCCAGAAGAATGACATGTGGTGATTGGGAGATCATGGTGGCACTAGGCCAGGTTCATGCTGTGGAATGCCAATTCTGGGCCCAGGAAACAAGCACAGGCTGGTAGGACCACATAGTGTTGCAGGTCTGGGATGATTCCCAGTGGCTGTGAAACTTTAGTATGGATAGGGCCAATTTCATGGAACTTTGTGACTTGCTGTCCCCTGCCCTGAAGCGCAAAGACACCAAAATGAGAGCAGCCCTCACTGTTGAGAAGTAAGTGACCATAGCACTGTGGAAGCTTGTAACGCCTGACAGATACCGGTCAGTCAGGAATCAGTTTGGAGTGGGCAAATCTACTGTAGGGGCTGCTGTGTTGCAAGTAGCCAATGCAATCATTGACCAGCTGCTATCAAGGGTAGTGACTCTGGGAAATGTGCAGACCATTGTGGATGGCTTTAATGCGCTGGGGTTCCCTAACTGTGGCAGGGCAATAGACGGAATGCATATCTGTATCTTGGCCCCGGCACACTGGGGCGGCCAGTACATAAACCGCAAAGGGTACTTTTCCATGGTGCTGCAACACTGGTGGATCACAAAGGACGTTTTACTGACATCAATGTGGGATGGACGGGAAAGGTGCATGATGTTTGCATCTTCAGGAACTCTGGTCTGTTTGAACAGCTGCAGGAAGGGACTTACTTCCCAGACCAGAAAATTACTGTTGGGGATGTTGAAATGCCTATAGTTATCCTCCGGGAACCCAGCCTACCCCTTAATGCCATGGCTTATGAAGCCATACACAGACGTCTTGGACAGTAGTAAGGAGCAGTTCAACTATAGGCTGAGCAAGTGCAGAATGGTGGTAGAATGTGCTTTTGGATGTTTGAAAGCTCTCTGGTGCAGTTTACTGACTCAGTTAGATCTCAGCACAACCAATCTTCCAATTGTAATTGCTGCTTGTTGTGTGCGCCACAATATCTGTGAGAGTAAGGAGGAGACATTTATGGTGGAGTGGGAGGTTGAGGCAACTGGCCAGTTTCACACAGTCAGACAACAGGGCGATTAGAAGAGCGCAGCAGGGTGCACTGCGCATCAGAGAAGCTTTGAAAGCCAGTTTCATGACTGGCCAGGGTACGGTGTGACAGTTGTGTTTGTTTCTCTTGAAGTTACCCGCCCCCTATATATATGAAAAGAAATAAAGTCAAAATTGTTTAAAAACTGTTCTTTATTATTTGTTGCACAACACATTGAGAGAAATCAGAAGGTAGACCTGGGAGGGGGATATTGGGTTAGGAGGTGGAAGAGGAGGGAAGGACAAATCCAGAAATCAAATCAAAAGTTTGATTTGTCAGCTTTCTGCTGCTTGGGTGATCCTCTGGGGTTGAGCGTGTGGGTCCCCGTAGCCTCCCCCCTCGTGTTCTTGGGCATCTGGGTGAGGAGGCTATGGAACTTTGGGGGGAAGGCGGTTATACAGGGGCTGCAGCAGCAGTCTGTGGTCTTGCTGCTTTTCCTGCATTAGCTCCACCATACAGCGGAACATGTCAGTTTGCTCCCCCATGAGCTGGACCATAGTGTCCTGCCTGCTCTCATCGCACGTGTCCCTCCTCTCTTCAAGTTCCTGTAATTCTTTACAGGACTCTGCAATTATTTGCCTCCACGCATTCAGCTGGGCCCTATCAGTGCAGGAGGACTGCATGAGCTCAGTGAACATGTCATCCCGAATTCGTTTTTTCCGCCTTCTAATCTGGACCAGCCTCTGGGATGGAGTAGATAGGGACCGCATTGAAACATTTGCACCTGTGGGAAGAGAAAAAGGGAGGGTAGTATTTTAAAAGATACATTTCAGAGAACAAAGGGGACACTTTTGTGTGAGTAAGCCATCACACACGGCCAGGCAACAGAATTCAGCTTGCAGGTAGCCTAGGGCCACGCAGTGTTCTGCTTCTTCTACATTCATTTCAATGCTTTCAAACTGCTGGGCCTCCTTTCCGATAGCAAGCAATGCCTGGTGGTTTTGCCATATAAAAGGATAGCCTGCAGGCTCTCTGGGATGATTGCTTCACAGAACACCTCCCTTCCCCGCACCCACCGCATGGCTCCAATGAGGCTCTGAGCAGGGATGAGCCCTTTAAACTAAACACAAACAGCCCAGCGCAGCTGGGTTTCCCCGTCGCCCCCCACCGCATGGCTCTGATCAGGCTCTCACTCATCAGAAGTACCTTCTTCAGGGTCATGGTCCTGGAGCCCGCCTTAGCAGTGGGGGGAGGCTGTTGGCTCCAGCGTTAAGAATAGTTCCTGGTTAGGAGGGAAAACAGATTCCTCACTTGCCGCCTGTGCACTGTCCTCCTCCTCTTTGTCCTCCAGTGACTCTTCCTCCTCGCTCCGTGCAACTCCCCTCTTGCAGGTGTCCACGGACAGTGGTGAGGTAGTGGTAGCATCACCACCCATAATTGCATGCAGCTCACAGTAGAAGCAGAATGTATGGGGCTGTGATCCAGAGCACCCATTCGCCTCCTTGACTTTTTGGTACGCTTGCCTGAGCGCCTTGATTTTTGTATGACACTGCTCTGTGTCCCTGGAGCAGGGGTGAAAGTAACTGAAAGGACTTGTCAGTACTCCGGAATCTGGAGGAAGGGTGTGGCCTCCACCAGAAGAGGCGGAGTCTTTAAATCCCCAGGCCCTTTAAATCAAGATTTAAAGGGCCCGGGGCTAGGGCTGTGGTAGCAGCAGCTGGGAGCCCAAGCCCTTTAAATCACCCCCTGAGCTCCCAGCTGCAGAGGTGGCTGGGAGCCCTGGGGTTTGGGGGCAATTTAAATGGGGCAATTTAAAGGGCCCGGGGCTCTAGCTGCTGCTACCACAGCAGAGCCCCAGGCCCTTTAAATTGCCGACGGAGCCCCAGGGCTCCAGCAGCAGCGCCCGGGGCTCCTGCTGCCACTACCCTCCAGGGCCCTTTAAATCGTCTCTGGAGACCTGCTGCTGGAGCCCTGGGGTAGCGGTGGCAGGGCTCCGGTAGCTATTTAAAGGGCCCAGGCCCTTTAAATTGTCCTCGGAGCCCTGGGGTAGTGGCAGTGGGGCTCCAGCGGCGATTTAAAGGTCCCGGGGTCGTAGCGGCGGCAGGAGCCCTGGGCCCTTTAAATCGCAGCCACTACCTCATGGCTTTGGCAGCAGGGCTCTGGCATCAATTTAAAGGGCCCTGGGCTCCAACTCTTTTAAATTGCTGCCTCAGGAAGCCGGTCCACCCCGGTGTGGCGGACCAGCTCTTGCCGGCAGGGGTGGCAGGTTTGTAGAAATTTTGATGGTGCCCAGAACCTGCCCCTGCCCAAACTCTGCCCCCCCAAATTCCACCCCCCACCTGCCCAAGACTCTGGGAGGGAATTTGGGCAGGGGAGGAGGTCTGGGGTGCAGGCCCTGGGCTGGAGCAGGGAACTGGGGTGCAGGAGGGGTGCAGGGTGCAGGCTCTGGGAGGGAGTTTGGGGATGGGAGGGAGTGTGGAGGGAGGTGGAGCAGGCGTGAGGGCTGTGGGGTGAGGCTGGGGGTGGATTTGGGATGTGGCTGGGGATGAGGGGTTTGGGCTGAGGGAGGGGACTCAGGACTGAGGCAGAGAGTTAGGATGCAGGGGGATGAGGGCTCTGGCTGGGGCTGGAGATGAGGGTTTTGGGGTGTTGGAGAGGCTCAGGGCTAGGACAGAGGGTTGGAGTGCAAGGGGATGAGGGCTCTGGCTGGCGGTGTGGGCTCTGGGGTGGGTCAGGGCTGGGGATGAGTTTGGGATGCAGGCAGGCTGCCCTGGGACTGGAGCCAGAGAGGAGGACTCCCCCCTAGCCCTCTCCTTGCTGGCAGCAGCGAGCTCTGGGGTAGGGACCCCCTTCTCCCCCTGGCAGTACACTCACCCCCCCCTCACTGTCACTGCATGTGTTCCTAGGGCCCCTCTCAGGACCAGGAATCCCCTTCGCCTCCCCTGTGGTGGATGCCATGCTGGGGTGGGGGGCGGCTGCCATCACATATGCGCCTCCTCCCCACTGCTGCCCCCTCACTGTAGCCTCACTGGGGCTGCCCCTTGCCCAGCGTGAGGCAAGAGCAGTGACTGCGGGCAGGGGGGCAGCTTTACTGGTGGAGGGTCCCACTGGAAAATGAAAGGGTCCAAGGGGGAAGGGCAGACTGCCCTGGCAGTAGTTGAGGGGGGCACTAGGACCCTGTGGCAGCAGTTAATGCAGGCAGGCAGCATGGAGCTGCAGGGGATGGGGAGAGACAAACGCTCTGCTCTTGAACTCAGGGAGGCGCTGGGGGGAGCAGATGGGTCCAGGGGGGAGACCCGGCCCCGAACATCCGTGGAGCTGAGCTCCCGGACCCTCAATTTTGCTGGAGCCAGGAGGCGGAGAGGGAGAGAATGCTCCATTTTCTTGCCGGTAGCTACTGCACCTTTTCTTACCTGTCCTCTGTACTGGCCCGTACCCGCTTACTTTCACCTCTGCCATGGAGTAGCTTCTTTCTGTCATGGCCCTGGAGATTTAGCGTACACATTTGCATTCCTTTTTTTGGAATGAAGTTCTGCCATAACACACTCATCTCCCCAACATGTGATGAGATCCAGACCCTGTTCGGGCCATGCTGGAGCTTGTCTGCAAATTCGGGACTGCATGATCTCTTGTGATGGTGGACTCTGTATAGTCGCCTGTGATGGTGGACTGTGCTGATGGTGACCAAACAGGAAATGAAATTCAAAAGTTCTCGGGGGTTTTCCTGCCCACCTGGCTAGTGTATCGGAGTTGAGAGTGTTGTCCAGAGCTGGCAAGTAGGGCTGGTCAGAAAAGTTTCATCGGAATGATTTTCCAACAGCAAATGCCCTTTTTGCAAAATTGAAACTTTCTGAACAAAACATTCTGTTTTGCTGAAAATTTTTAGTTTTCTGTTGGAAAAATCTAAATTGTGGTTCCCCAGGTGCTCAGAAGCTTCTTGTTGGTTTCACTTTCTGCCAATGAAACTGACCAAAGCTTCCCTGGAGGCCCTGACTCTCTGCCTCTCTGGCCCCAGAGTTGAGCAGGGCAGTGGCTGCACTTGCTGCTTCTCTGACCTCCAGACTCGAAGGCTCTGAAATTGACCAGAACTTCCAGTCCTACTGCCAGGAAACTGAAAAATTCTCCCAAAATGAAATTTAACATATAAAAATGCCTCTCTTGAAAATTTTCATGTTTCTATGTTTTGTTCCAATTTTGGACCCCTTGTCCCACAAAAAAAAATTTTTTTCACTTGAAGGAACTTCCATTTTCCAGCCAGCTCTAATGGCAAGCCAGAGCTGGTCTGACTGCAAACATCCACTTTTACTCTGCTGGGGGAAGGGGAGGAACAATAATGCTATATAATTTGTTTCACTTACACAGCACCTTCTATATAAGGCCTATAGTAGCCCTATAGAGGGGTAGAATGGAGATGTGTAGACCTTGCTGGTCCATTAAAAGACAGTTCTTTACCCTTTTGGTGTATCCTTTGTTGCAAGATGCTTGGGGGCATGATACTCAAAAATGCCTAGTGTTGATTTACCTCTGTTTCCTCGAACTTCAATGGGAGCAGAGTAAGGCCAACAACGAGCATTCTTGAAAAATCCCATCCCTAGCAAACAGAATGCAATGGTTAGTTTCTGCTCTTGTGGCAACCAGAGCTTTGCTCTCCAAACAAACTCTCCTTTTATTGTAATTTGAGACCAGAAATGCTGACCCACAAAAGTGAAGATCTAAACACATCAAAGGAAACTAAACTGGCCTAATTTCTAGATTCCTTCTCTCTTTCTATGTGACAATCCAGCCCTTCACTGCCATAGAGGTCAGTATCCAGTATCTGCAAGTGACAGATGAGTAAGCCTACAATAACAAGAGAGATACAAGAAGGTTATAACAACTGTAGCATATAGAATTATAAAAAGTAGTTTTCAAACTACTGTCAACTTTGACAAGCATTCCATTGAAATTCTGATACCTCATTCTCATCCCGAAAGCATAAATTATTTCAGCAAGAATCTGTTGCTCTAGTTCTAATGAGAAATGAGGAAGAACCCACTTTTAATAATGATATATAATCCATAATCATGTCTTACTGCGAGCTCCTCAGTGCCTGGACCATGTCTCCCTATAAATATGCGCGTGCTTAGCACATTTTGAGTATTATTGTTTTATAATATAATAGTGGGCAAAATCTTCCCAGAGCTCACACTTGAACATGAGGCTGGAATTTGGATTTGTTGCTGGGATTTTGGTAATAACAAGTGAAATAATATTACACACTTACATATGAAAAATCTACTTCTTTAAGTCTTTACCTGCATTTAGAAGATGTTAATAAGTATTTCTGACACTCTTATATCCTTCCATTTAAACATTATTAAAAATATTCTCTCTTCTTTTGTTCACTGGAGCTAGACATTTCTGAGCTTTCTCGTCATCCAAGAAGCAACAAACGCACAACAAATTGCACTTGACTAATTTTGTTAAATTCCGCAGGAAAGCAAATGTGAAATCAAGTCTCTAGTGGCTGGAGTCTTTGGCAAGAAGAATTTATAAGTGGCCTACATATCTATTTGTTCTCTGATTATTTGCCCTGCTGACAGTAGACGAAGGAAAGGAGAAGCAGAAGATTTATACTAATTTAGAAAAATGTTTGAAAATGTTGAGCTTGTAGATCCAAGTATATTAGCTAAATATTGTGCAGTGAAAATGAGAATGGGCGTGTATCAGCTGAAGGACTTTGAAACTATAGTAAATTAATTTGTATTTATTTAACCCTACTCTCAATGACTCTTTGTTCAAGTTTCTGTAGCTTGGATTCTCTTGAAACAACTGATCTCTCTTTCAATCTCTTCTCAATTTTAGGAATCAGTTGAAGAGTGATATTCCCTAATGAAGTTAGAAGACGTCATAAAGTAAATACATAAAGTTAAGCTTCACTTATAGGAGATAATAGTGTTTGTATTAGACAGACACCAACCAAAATCTGGGCCTCACTGTGGGCCTCCCAAAAGTCCCAGCTTTTGTTTCGCTGTCCTGTTTTGACCTACAAAAACCCCTGTCCTGGTTGAAGCAGCTACTTTACCGCAGAGCTGGCTGGGCTTGGCTCCCTGCTCCAGCCATTGCAACCTGCTTCCCTTCCCTTGCAGCCCCTCTTCTCCCTGCTCTCCAATTTGCTCCTCAGTGCCAGCCCTCCCTGAGCCCAACATGCTCAGAACAGGGGAGCTGAGCCCAGCCAGGATAGACCCTACCACCTTCTTGGGGGCAGCTCCTATCCTGCTTTAGCCACCGAGAATGTTGGGTGGTATGTCTTTGGTAGATAACGCACAAACACATCGTAAGAGCTAGTCCTTGTCCCAATCCTATATATCCAAGACAGATGAGAGAAAAGGCAGTACTATTATCCCTATTTTACAAATGGAACATTGAAGCACAGAGATTAAGAGACTTGCCCAAGGTGCTGCAGGAAATCTGTGGTAAAGCCAGGTTTTGAACACAGGTGTCCTGAGTCTCAATCCATGATCTTACCCACACAACAAATCCTCCTTTTACTGGAGCTATAGATTTTTATTAGGAAGGGGCAAAATATTTGATCCAACTAAAAGTGCAAAAGGAGCTTGACTGCGAAGAATGTGACTGCTCAGCTGGAGAGACACTGGGGCAAACGCCGCAACCATCCAAAGTGGTCGGGACCTTAATTTTTCATCTCATCTGGAAAGTCAACACTGCCAACTGCACAGTGCCCACCAACACCCTGCTGGGCCATTGTTAATACTGACTCAGAGGGAATGTGCCAGCTACTAAATTATTGACAACACTTCCTGTCAACACTCAGCCTGGGCGGTCTTGCATCCAAGTACTGTTTAACGCAAGCACAGCCCAAAGTGGTATGGCTGCATATTGACATGGACTACTGAAGAAAATCCGTCCAAAGGTGACCTCTGTTGGAAGTAAGCATTGAGCTTTGAAACGTATTTACTTCAAGATGGGGGTCAACACATGGCTAGCCTCATTAGTACATGCTGGGAATTTAGACCAATCACTAATATGATCACTTGTGAGCCTTCCACTTTAGAGGGCCAACCATATTATGAAAAACTGATATTATATTACCAGAACTGGAGAATCCTAAACCTATCAGGACTTTTGTTTTGTAACTTTAGCTGTATCTGAAATAGTCAGCATACAGAAGAGGCAAAACTGAAACCTCGTATCCTAATCTATTGATATTTCACAGGCTTTGGATTCAAAATGACATACTAGAATCCTCACTGCCTAGGCTTTTGGTTCCATCTTGGATCCAAAATGAAAGGTGCTTGTAATTTGGTACCCATTCAGCTGCACTCAAATCTCACAGACAGATGGTTTCGTGAGATTTTGGTCCAAGGCAGTAGAAATCTCGCATGTCCTGCTGTCTGAACACCACGTGTGAGCAACATCTGTCCAGCCTTGCTCTAATTCTGCATCCCCATATTTGCTGTGTGATTTCATTAAAGTAAAATAGAGACATAATCCTAGTGCCTGATGTTCTATCTGCCTTGCAGGATGGACTCTATTATGTAACATTTGAATTCTTGTGAAAAAGAGATTCCCTTCCTGCTCATGAAATGTCAAGTTAGCAGGACTGTGCAGAAAAGCAACACTTTCCTGGTTTTTAGGGTTCCCTGGCTTCTTAATGACTTGCTTTAACTAATTTGATTTCACAACAAGACTGCTAGAATTCCTTGTGTCTGGTAAAATATAAGGAAAATGGAGCAAACCAGCAAATACTGTAGATGGTTTCAGATGTTGATCTGAGGTCTCTTCTGGTGGCTGTGTAGGTAGAAGTTAAAGATTCAATGACAGTTCGTGAAAATGAGTAGGCGAGAAGCCTTATCATTCCTCCCTTGTCTGAGGGCTCAGTTATGTTAAGTGTTAAGCGTCATCTGCCACTGAACTCAATGGGAATTGAGGGCACGTGGCAGGATCAGGCTCTGAATGTAGAACTGCTGCGCTATTGCCTACACAGTCGTGTTAACGACAGTAACTCATTGCTTTGCAGGGCATGTTGGGAAAAGTCAGACAGGCATTATTAAAAAAATAACGACTATCATAAATTCTCATTTATTTCTTTAGTCCATCTGGATTTAGGAAATAAAACATTTGACAGGATGCTGTTTAGCATTAGCGCTAGCAGGTTAGCATGTACTCGAAGCTAGGGCTTCCTGAACTTCTAATATTAGCGCTGACACTGACTCACTTTGAAGCCTTAATAGCTCTTCTTTAGATTACCCATCTGTAAAATGGGCATAAATGTACCTGCTTACCTACTTTTATAAGGATGTTCTGAGGGCATATTAGTTATTATTCATAATATATGTTATGTGAGATGAACAGTGTTATGAAGATTTAAATATTCTCATTTGATACTTAAGGTCTGATGCTGCAAATTTATCTTGTCCGAATTAGTTTTCAGGTCTAGGAGTTGCCCTGTTGAAATCAGTGGGCTTTTTTCTTTGAGTGGTGGTCTGCAGAATTAAGCCCTGTCAATGCATTTAAAATAAGCTTGCTCTCATTGGGTTCAGTGGGAGTCTTGCAACTGACTTCAGTTGGAGCAGATGCTGGTCCCAAGTCACAGATAGGGTTGCCAACCCTCCAGGATTGTCCTGGAGTCTCCAGGAATTAAAGATTAATCTTTAATAAAAAATAATGTTATGTGATGAAACCTCCAGGAATTCATCCAACCAAAGCTGGCAACCCTAGTCCCGGACCAAGGTTGTGGGAATTTGAATGATATCTAATATGTAGCTGTTAAATGAAAAGTACTTTGTTTTTCCACACTGGCAAGCAGCCTGTTTATAATGAGAATGCTCATGCATGAAGGGTGGTTTATTTGGATTTCTGTAATGAAAAGTGGGTAGTCTGTGCTAAATGCTAGATCGAGCTGGGTGACATTTTTCTGAAAAACCTGTCAAAAATGCAAATTTGGCAAACCTGAAATGTTTCATGAATTCCCATCACTTTTGCCAAATTGTTGATTTAAAACACAATCAAAGTTTTATTGAGATATTTTCCAAACAAAATGTTGTTGTTGTTGTAAAGGACATTTTTCAAAATTTCCTTTAATTTTATTTTTTAAAATGAAATATATTGCTCTTGTGAGAAAGCGTTTCATTGACTCCACGATGACATTTTTTGATTCTTGGATATTGCCAACGAACCCAGAAATTCATTATTCTCCCAAGCATCCCTCTGCAAATTTAAAGAACAAAAATAAAATAGCAGTGTCAGTGTAACGCCGACAGACCCCAGTCTGGGCAGGCGGGATCGAACCTGGGACTTCTGGAACTTAGTGCATGAGCCACTAGATGGGACAGAACTCCACACCCAAGAGATATGTGAGTTACATACTCCCCCTAGCTGAGGAAACACATCCTGAGCTTCAGAGACTTCGCAGCTGAAATCCCAGCTGAACCCCCATTTGTAACTCTGACAGACCCAGTCATCGGTAAACAGGATTAACCCTGTGACCTCTGGAGCTTAATGCATGAGCCTCTACTGCATGAGCTAAAAGTTAGCTAAGGGTGTACAGCACCCTCTATTTCTAAGTGGTCTTGGTGCTTTGGCCCCTCTAGTGGCACCACACCCAGGAGGTGTGTGAGTTACATCAGCAGAGCTCAACCCCCAGCCAAAGAAACAACTCACCTCCCCTGCACATCTACTCACCATGAAATCTCACCCTCTATGTCCACACAGAGGTAAAACTATATATATAGGCACATTATGTATATTTGTTGTGTCTATAATCTAAAGTCTATATCCTCATCCATTTTAGTCAAGCTCAATGCAGTACTAGGGTGTGAGGGTGAAGGTGGCCTTAAGGCACCCCTGTGATCCTTAGATCATGGGTCCATATGGGTATAAATCCAGTTCCAAGCATAAGTCAGAGGAACTTATGCCCAGTTGCCCACAGTCCCAAGGGGCTCTTTCAGTACCAGGGCACAGTCAGAGTACAGATGCCTCCTGGCCACTTCCTTGTTCCTGAAAGAGCAGTCCCTCCCTGTGGCCATTGCACCACTAGAGATTTCCCTTACTCAAGAGGGAATCCCCATTTAGGTCTTCCAGAGGAGCATAAGGCAACTGCATCTCAGGCCGGAATACATCCCTAAAGCCCTGATTTGTTCATCAGTGTGAGTAAGGGGATGAATAACCCTTAGGTCACAATTCCTGGATTTAACAAGGAGAGATTCTAATTTGTATTTATTTAGATATGACTGTAGAGGGCAGAAGGTCAAATACTATTGTTCCTGTATCATAAAGGCTATCTAAGGAATTGCTGGCATTATGCCCCTGCCTCTTCTACCTTTTCCAAACCCCTGCAGTGAGTCTGTATGGCTTTTTTTGGAAAGTAGTACAGAAAAAACATTTCCATTGCTATTTTTATGTTCATGACTCAGAGGATCAAGGACAGATGTGAATATACTTCTTAAACTTTGTAACCGGCTTTAAACATTAGGCAGCTGGGGAAGAAAGATGCATAAAATATTATGTTATTTCCTGAGCTTTACTTCTGTTTTAATGGGTAAATTGGGAGAATTGGGCTAAAGAATATAGCTATTTAATCGTTTGAAGAAACATGACTTTGGGAAGCAAAGATATCTAGACATTTTAGATACTATTAAAAAAATTCTATAATTTTTGTGCACATCTTCATTTCATTATAGAACCCTCCAATAGCCAAAACACAGTTAAAACTGGCTTCATTCAAGCCAGAGGTATAATAATATATGATATAGTACAACCTAATGTGACAAGTAGGTCAAGATTTAGCTGTAATTTCAGAAGGTTTTTTTTTTTTTTAAATACTCCGAACAACTGCTCCCTTCTATCAAGAAGCAATTTTCATTGGCTGTTAAAATGTCTTATCCTGTACAAGGAACATATGGCTTTTTTCCTATCTGGTAAATCTGAACCTCTGTTCAACTCCTCCTCTGTCTGAGGTTGGGCCATTTAAATTTCACCCGCATGCTAAATGATTGGGGGAGTGAAATAGGAAAGTCTTGGAGCTAGTTAGATCTTCACACTGTATTCTTGGTATGATGCCTCCTGATGGGAAGCACTCTAATAAAGCTTCCATTTTCAAGTTGAGATAAAAGCATTGCCTATCCGATAGATCTATACGGAGACAGTAATGCTTCTCTGCTTTGTTTTCATATATTATATGCACAACTAACATTAATTGTTGCATTTTTCTTATGTCTTTCCAGTATGTTTTTAATCTCCACAGGCTGTATTGATTTTTTTTTCTGTGTTGCTTCTGCACTTGCCACCAGGACCTCCTTGTAGATAAGGTGGTGCAATTCAGTGTGTGATATTTCTTGGGAAAATTCACTAAAACACTTTTTTTTAATGTTTTTTTTCTCCTCTCCCTTTTGCAACATATTAAAAAGAAAACACTGGAAAAGAATTCAGCCCTCAAAGCACATCCTTGCAATGCCCTTTCTCTTTCAGAAAACTCTTTTATTCTACTGTTGGGAATGAAGCACTTCTGTTATAGCAAATACAGACTCTTGTTTTGTTGCAAAAGCTGTTTAAAAGGTTGCACAGATGGTATATGGAGCCGAACCTAGTAGCAAGCATGTGTTTGTGTGCGCGTGTTTTATATATTATATAGATGCTGCTAACGTCATAACTAGCCCTGTTAAGGAATGATCCATCCTCTTTCATTGTAACTATTTTCCTCAGCTCTAATTTATAGCTGAGGAGGATTCCAGAGGAGAAAAGTTAAGGCAAAATGTTAAACTGTCATAGACTAGATGGAGGTTAAGGAAGGGTTATCCAAGACCATTCCCATTGTCATGACATCCATTCCTCCAGTACAATGGACGACAGATAGCAAAAGCAAGGCTTGAAATGGGGTGAGTAAATTCTGTGGCTGCAGAGGCATACATTGCAACATTTGTTGTTGTTTTCAGGTGTATAATGAATTCCTTTAAAAAAAAAAGTGTATGTGAGGGGGGAAGGGCTCTTTATTGTTCAAGTCTATACAACGTAAGATGTGTAACAGTATCACAACATCGCAGAAGGCTATTCCACCGCTGCCTCAGGCCAAGGAATTTTTTTTGATAGATGGGCTAAAATATCGTCACCATCACTGTAAAGCGGGGAAGGGAGAGCATGCAGATTTAGTCCCCAGATTGGTGATGGTAATTACAATGAAGCCTTTCCACAGCACCACATCCCACTGAGCAGTGTGCACTGACCCTGACACGTGCTGAGAGCAAGGCTCAGGCTGGCAACCTTTTGTAAAAAATAAAGCTGCAATTTTGTTAACTTCTTATTTATCCATTCAGAATTATAAAGATTACCTCTCTGGGATTTTAAGGGGTCAGCTTAGCTATTCCAGGTGACTTCTGCATTCAGGACCATCAACTCGTGTCAAAGGGCCTAGGAAAGGCTACCCCATTACCACACATGCATCTAAGGCATTAGATGCTGCCCATCCAAGTTTTGTACCACCCCTTACTCATGCAAGAGTTATAAACCAGGACAAGGAACAGCCTCTGTCCAAACCTTTCAGAGCCACAGCCCAAGCCCTGAGCCCAAACCCGCAGCCCAAGTTGCCTAATCTTATTTGGGCTGTCAGCTTGGGCCTTGCAAACTCCATAACCCCACTTGGACCTCTCCCATTAAGAATGCCAGTGACTAGCATGGATGTGTCCTCATCACACCTCATGTCCTGGGTAAGCCACTACTACCGTAGAGCTGTAAGGAAACCGTCCAAGCCAATACCAGATGGATGAATCCCATCCTCCCTAACTACCCATACAGATTTTCCTGTTTCGATGCTTGATTGACACATATCCTGGCCAAGTCCGGTGAGCAGGCCTTCTTCCAGAGCATTACTCACCACACAATCGAGGCCACTAGAAAGAGCTGCTTAATTGAGCCTAGGTTTCTCTTATTTCTAATTAACAGTACAACCCTGAGGGTTGGAACGAAGACATTTTCCTACAAATGAATGAGACCCTGTGGTGGAGGGAATGTCTCTGCTGACAGCATATGCAGGAGGGGTATGATTTGGTCCCACAATGTGCCCATCCTACCATGCCAGAATACCACTAATGTGCTGGCATATCCATACACTCAGTGGGAAAACTTGGTCGCACCAACTTGAAATGAGTAACACAAAATGACAAGACAGACACCGCAACCTCCTGCCTTTCAGTGACTCAAAACTCACTCCCTTAAAATCTCCATCACACTTCAAAAAAAAAAAAAACAAAAGACACTGAAGCTGAAAGAGAAGGTGAATGTAAGAACTCAGTTATTGTGCCTGTCACCATCCTACAGACTAGATTTTATGGGCTTCCATACCCAAGGAGACAGCAACGACAGCAGCCCTGCCCTTACAGGAGTGTGAGCCATAAACATTTGGTGATAGGCCCAGGAATCTGATACCTTTCCTCACAACCACTGTGGAAAGCTGGCAAGGAAATGCTCATCCCGTTGTACCAAAAGGGGGCTTGATATTACAGGCTTCCTTGCTAGAAAATCCCACAGTGCCTTACCCAGCCAGCCTGGTCACTCCCACTTTTCGTTGGGACTGTCTGGATATCCCTACTGACTTTATTGGAGTACTTTAACATCACCAATACATAATCCCAACTGCACTGTGTAATGTCCCCCAATAATCCTCTACCTGACCTATTTACTGATCCTGCTACAATATCGCTTACCTGCAGGGCCCCAAAGGCTCTGACTATGGATTGAGCCTTCAGAAATACCAGCCTGTGGAGCACACCCATGGGCCAGCCCAAACCAAATCCAACAGGCTCTAGTTTGTAATAAATCACCATGGATTCTCTAGCTCCACTTTCTCAGAACATGTCTCTCTACATGTTTCACGCCACGGACTCTGGGCATGGGTCTCTGAATCTAGCCACTCTGCTGCAAAATGCTCAACTAAATCTCGGGAACAAAGTGGCAGAAGAGAAAAGCTTGCAGTGGACCAATTCCACTACAAACTGCATGACCCAGCATAGGCTCCCAAATGCCCTGAACTCAGTGAACTCTGCAAGCCCTGCAGTATATGCCCTAAATGTCCTTGGAGTGACAGGGCTTGCCACCAGTGCAAATAGAGTCAAAAACCAAGTTCCACGGGGCAACGGAGGTAGGGGCTGGGTCCCACCTCACCTGGTCGATTTGTAGGGAAGACAGCGCTGACTTGTTGATTGTGATTGATTGGGACAAATCTTGCAGTAACATGAATATGCCGTGCCAGACAGACATAGAAGTGCAAAATCTTGCACCAACTACTTAATCTCTGGGGAATGGGAGACAGATTGTTCATCATCCACACTGGAAGTTGGGTGTCACACCAAAACCCAACCCGCTTACTCAGGGATTCATTCCACAATGGGAAAGAGCTCCAGGAAAGCGATGTCCCTGCCATGGCCCTGGTGGATCCAGTTCTCTGGCCAACACTGACCACACCAACTAACCTGCAAATAAATCCCCCAAAGCCTTTCCCTCTTGCGGCAGTGTCTGACTGCACCAGCAGATCTGTTGCTACCAGCCAGTCTACTTGCCAGAATGAGACCCTATTTTAACCTTGTTGGAAAAAGATCTGTCTCCCTAACTGTTGCCCATGTTTCATAAGTCACACAGGATAATGAAGAGCTCAGTGGCATACAAACAGCACTCACCCTCCAATCGAAAGCCCACTAGGTTTGAAATCAGACAGATGAATGGGAAGAAGGCTGAATGACGACTTACAGTCACACTCTTCCAATGAATCCCATAAATACATCCTAAGCATGGACACATCAGAATCAAATGGCAAAAAGCAGACTGAACAGAGAGCCTATGTCAATTGCATAATTCACCAAATTTCCTCCAAGGGTAAGCTAAATGATGAATTAAGTGATATTCCCTGCAGCCTACTTGGGCTCCTAAGGAAGCAACACACAGGTCCAGAAGGGGCAGTAAGGGCTAGTTAGCCTGCCAAATCATATGGGCTACGCCCTTGACTGTTTTCAGATTTCTGGCCTTTCACCTTGATTCCATGTTCTGAAACCCAACAACCCAGAATCATCCCCATAAATGAGTGCTAACATCCTTATTTGGGCCATCTCACAACAACAATCCAAGAGTACTAATTCTGAGTCGGCCTGGGGCCTTCTCCTGCATTACCTGGGCCAATGGATGCCCGTAGGGTTCACTATCTTATTGCCCACTCCATGTGCCCCTTGTGGGCTGTGCAGAAAACGCATCCTGTGCGGCCCACTGTCCTTGGAGCATTCACACCAATATTTGCAAACAGCACAAATGCATTTACTCACATTAAATGTGAGTATCACACCTGACACGGGCCTGCATTGGAATCCAGTTACTAACACTCTGCCTGTGAGGTGTTCACTGGCAAAGTCAGCTACTCCAGCCACAGATCATTATCTGAGCATTTCCATTGGGTGCTTTAAATCTTCAGCGGCTCTTTAAATGAAATTCTGATACTAGCCACACTGAGACATGCACCCCAAAAGCGTTACATAGGCCCTCCTAATTGTATCAATATCCTTGAGGAATGACGCACCGCTCCCTGCATCCTTTTCACAAATCGCTAGCACAAATCAGGAATGCAGCACTCCACTTGTCCAGATGTTTGGACCCCTGGGGCTGGCTTGCCCTCTCTGATTCCTTTCTGTTCTCTTCTGCTTTGCTCTGTGCACCGTTTTGTCTAACTAGTAATGGAAATGTATCTATGTATTCACCTCTCCAAGTGTTAGCCTTTAACTTCAGAAGGTGCTGGCTTACCACAGGCTGTTCTGGAGTCCCCCTCCCTGCTAGCTTCCCCTGGAGGCCCAGCCTCGGCTCCCCTCAGGGCCTACCTCCTATTGGCCTAAAGCTAAACTCTGGAGAATGGGGTCGCCAGCTGGGTCGAACTTGGGTCTTCCTGCAAGCAAACCCCAATCCTGAGCTCACGCATGGGTCCCTGCAGCCTCAAAACCAAAAGCACTGCCTCAGCTCCCTCACCCACTACCTCCTCGCCTCTGTGCCACTGTCAGGGGGAGAGTGAGAAGGGCAACCTCCTCAGTCATGCCAGCGAGCTACCCCCCCTTCTTCTTCACCAGACCTTCCCCCTCCCCTGCCCCCAAGCATGGAATAAACCAACTGAGAGATTCTGGGAGCTGAAGGCAAGCAGATTGCTACCTGAAGAGGCCCCAGCAGCCCTGATTGTGGCCCTGGCCGCACATGAGCTGGGAGGAGCTGTCAGGGACCTCCCCCCGAGCCTTCAATTACAGCACTGAAGTGATGCCCCCCTCATCCCCCATTGTGCCCGATGGTGTGAGACTTAGTGGAACTCATGTCCTCACATCACTGCAGGACAAGCGCTCCTCCAGGCAGGCTCACCAAACAGCTGTCTGCTCTTAGAGCACCTTCTTCAGTAACAGTCCTGGAGGCGGAAGGGGAAATTGGGCTCTGGGGAAATTAGCCTCCACTCACCACCTAGTGCAGGAGGGCTTTCACCTAACATTATAACCCTGCTCCCTCCCACAGGTGGATCACAGCCCTATGCTCTCTTTGTTCCTGCTTGGAAGGGCTCTGCAGGGTGTTCTCCTCGGCGCGGGTGGGGTGGCACCACCTTCTGCTCCCAGTGCCATCCAACCCATCCAGGGCCATGAGCCAAATCACCTCCAGTAGGGCAATATCTGGCCACCAGAACTTCAGATCCCATGTCAGGACTACATCTTGTATCCCCATCCTCAGCTTCTACTCCCAGGAATCCTCCCTCAGCGCCACCGGCTGCCAAATGCAGCCTGGGAGGAGTAATAAGATCCCTGTTGTGAGGAGGTGGAGGGGAGAGAGGGAGGAGCAAGCCAAACAGAGCCCCAGCTTATTCAAGCCAGCCAATCAAAGGATAGGGAAACAGACAGGACCACATCATCAGTCTGGCCCAGCACACATGGAACAGGGGCAGAAGCCTATAGCCCCATTCCCACTCCCAGTGTCCAGACTGCACCCAGAGGGAGAACTGGATGAAAGGAGCACCAACCACCCTGCCTTAGCAAGCAGAATGGGTATTTCCAGTGTCTAATTATCCATTTCCACCCCTGCCCCAATTATACAATTATCCATTTTATGATTAATGTAATGATATTGTAAAATCCGTCCACTCCACCGTTTAGAGTGACGCAGCTGTGCAAGGTGCTTTGTATAAAATACACCCCTTCAGAGAACCAAAGGTGAAGCCAGCTCTGCTCTGAAATGTATCCCAGCTGTTGAAAAGTTTTGCAAAAGGTGAACTATTCTGCAGTTTATTTTGCTTCTAGACTGATCCAACTAACACTCAAAGAAACTGTGTAGGAGTCTGACATTTTAAAAGGAAGAAAGAAAGAAAGAAAGTCAGATTTTTCCAAAGAACTAAAGGAAAATATGGCTAGAGCTCTGCTGTGCTGATGTTTGCTCTTGTTGGGAAGAATATTGCTCCATAAACTGCCCATTGGGGCAAAAGAGAAGAGTATGTGTGGGTGTGCTGATGTCAGGAGTGCTTAGTGGTTTAGTTCAAGGGGAGGAAATCTTCCAAGAGATCAGTTTTACTACATCACAAGCTGCCTCAGTTGACAATAAGAAAAATTTGTAGAGGTTTTTATAGGCCATGGGAGATTTGAAGCTGGAAAATACCGAATGCACAACAGACAGAATATTCACCCAGAAGTTTGACAAATATTTACTCTTCTTAGGCAATGAAACCACAAAACCTTGTGATTTCATTGACTAGAAGAAAGATCAAATTGGGGTAAATTTTCGCTGTCTGGAGGCCCAGCCTCCCCTTTTTCACTGACACAATTTGCAGCTCAAAATTTTGTGTCTGCGCTTTCAAAATGCATTGCAGATGCATATCTCCTCTGAGCTTGCAATCAGCTGGTTGAAGGCACAAGAACAACCTCATGTGCAGCACAAATTACACCTACAAAGAGGGGGCCTCCCTACAGGAATTTTACTTCAATATAAAGTTGCGAAGTACAGCACACAGCGTGTGAGCCAAGACCAAAAGAATTGTACTGACAACAGTGTCAGGCAACACTGATTCTTTGAACGATGGCCACGCACACATGTGCAAAAATAGAACGAGTGATTTGGGATTCAAAATACTCCATGGAGGAAAGCTCCTATTCTCTGATGTTTTAAGAAAAATTAAGGGCAAAATTCTCTCTGATCCCGCAAAGGGATGGTCAGTGCAGTATTCTGTACTTGATCAACTCCCAGTGTTCTCATGGATGCTAACAGAAGGTGTGCATGCACAACGAGTGCCAGAATGATGGGTTTGTAATAGGGGAGAATTTAGCTTTAAGTAGTTCAAATAAAGGCCTCACTCATGTTGAACATGATGGTTATTACATAGGCTCGTGGTAGTCAGGGATGGAAAAGATATATCTAATTAAGTACATTCCCTTGAAAGGGCAGGATATAGACGTTGATCCTGCAAACTGTATTCACACCAATTGTTCTCACTCATAAGAGGCTTCCCCTGGGAGTAAAAACAAACTCCTAAATTATTCCTTCCTCTGAATTTCCCAATATCTTTTTTTTTCTTTCTCTCCATTGGATTACATAACTTGGGACTGTCCACTGTTTTTGTGTTTTGTACAGCACTGAGAATAGAAGATTGTCTGTGCATAAAAAATAGTAAATAATGCTGCCCGTGTGAGATGAGACAGATTAAATACCAAGTGGCTGTTTAAAAATAAATGCCATTGGGGTTTCAGTAGTTAAAACTAGCATTGACATGTATTTAATAGTTAGGTAACTATCTGCAATCATTTTCATTTAGCACAGTACCTTATTAGAGTTACCAGAAAAATTTCAATCAGCTATCATTTATTTATTTCTAGGGATTTTAATTTTAATCTTTTTTGTTTCATATGAGAAAACCAGGAATCCTGACTGATGGGAATTTTTTTTGTAATGGGAAGAAACTAATAGTGCTTAACAATAATAGTAAAAAAACCTCTATTTGCATAAAGTATAAGAAAAATTATTGTTAAAAAGGGACCAGATCAAATCCTCAAATTATTCCTTTATTGGGGAGGTTTTCTCTTGAGAAATTTAAGGCCTCATTTTATCAAGCCTATTTTAATACCTACATCTAGCTTATTCCAGTCAGCTTTTATATTTTTCCTATTACCTTGGTGTGGTATCTTCAGATTTGAGGCTGTTAGTCTTTATGTGTTGAGGATGTCTTTTTAATTTTTTTCTTTTACAGCTGTATTTTCACTATATTCCTCTTCATAATAAAAAACCTCTACAGGTGAACTGAAATGCACCAAATTCCCTTATAATATAAAAAAGATTTAAAATAAAAAGGGGTGTTAGGGGAAAAGAAAATCAAACTTCATGGTAGAAAAGTGTCTGTAATCAGTCACTATAAGATATGCATAAAAAGCCGTCAGAGTATGAATGATAATTTGGAGAGAGGAAAAAAAGAATGGTGGAAAGACAGAAAGAATGAAATGATTTCAATTAAAATATACCAATCTTAACTGATTGTACAGCTATAATATCTTGATGCAATGGTGATGAATACTATGAAAATGCCCGAGAGAGATTCCCAGGGCACAGCAAACAATTTGATTCTAAATGAATTTCAATACAATTATTGTTTTTGGTCTACAAACAGCTACAGCAGAAAGTCACATTTTATAGTATAAGCTAGCAATGTATGAAACATTGCATTGTACAATAGTTATGAACCCTATTTTTGTTTCGAACCTCATAATGGACAGTTGAAACATATAGCAATGAATATACCCTTGCATCGGTTCTTTGTTCTGGAATTTTATCTGTAGATATAATTACAGCAAAAGAAGAAACTGCATCAGATCTAGGAACATCCCCCCTAGTACAGAGCAGTTTCGCAAATTTTCAGAAGTTCAGCTTTTTCAGTTTGTGTAGCCTTGTGCTTTAATGCCCTCTAGTGGTTGGCTACATTATCATCTGTTGACAGAAGAAAATATCAAAAAATGACAAGCATCTCCAGATGTAGAAAGCAGAGTCAACCCTTGTCGGATAAAGAGACAGGTAGGTTCAGATCCAGCGAAGACTTAAGCATGTATGTAACTTTAAGCCCAGTTTTTCTTACAGTGGCTTCAATGGGACCACTCACATTTTGCATATGCTTCATAGAATCATAGAATATCAGGGTTGGAAGGGACCTCATGAGGTCATCTAGTTCAACCCCCTGCTCAAAGCAGGATCATCCCCAACTAAATCATTCCAGCCAGGGCTTTGTCAAGCCTGACCTTAAAAACCTCAAAGGAAGGCGATTCCACCACCTCTCTAGGTAACCCATTCCAGTGTTTCACCACCCTCCTAGTGAAAAGGTTTTCCTAAAATCCAACCTAAACCTCCCTCACTGCAACTTGAGACCATTACTCCTTGTTCTGTCATCGGCTACCACTGAGAACAGTCTAGATCCACCCTCTTTGGAACCCCCTTTCAGGTAGTTGAAAGCAGCTATCAAATCCCCCCTCATTCTTCTCTTCTGCAGACTAAACAATCCCAGTTCTCTCAGCCTCTCCTCATAAGTCATGTGCTCCAGCCCCCTAATCATTTTTGTTGCCCTCTGCTGGACTCTTTCCAATTAGCCTTCTTGGCAACAAGGACACACTGTTGACTCATATCCATCTTCTCGTCCACTGTAACCCCTAGGTCCTTTTCTGCTTCAGTATAGGTGCTGGAACTGCAGCCCCAGGCTTGAAGTGGTTTCCATTATATACAGGGTTTACAGTTTGGTTCAGTGTCTTTCAGCATCCCCATTATAAAAATTGTTTCAGCATCCCTGTGCTTCAATGTAGTACTGGATCAGAGTCTAATTGGGCATCTACATAAATCTCAGAAATGGACTCAAACCATAAACTTAGACCTAAGCACCCTCAAATTTTTGTGACATTTCAATCTGGATTGGAACTTCTTGGATGGTCTCTCACTATGTAATAACCTGTACGAGCGCCCTGGATCTGAACACCAAACAACTTTGTAGCTCAGACCTGTCGCAAATGGATGTGTGTCTGTACAACTTCTTTTATGAGAGGTGCTATGTGCATTTTAGAGTGGCTGCATTAGTATCACTTGCTTTCAATATGTGCATTTCAGAGTTTCCCCGGGGAAAACTTCTAAACACTTTCAGTTTAAAATGTACCTCCCTGTCTGTTTTACCTTTCTACCACTTTTCCAGTTCCCCTCCCACTTCCTATATATATATATTGAGTTTTATCAATTGCAGTGCTCACACAAATTAGACTTGATAACCCTCGCTGGAGGACTGGAGATGGGCATGCTATGGACAGTTGCTGTGTAAGCTTCCTTCACACATCACTGTCTATGCTCTTCATTCCTGACATGAAGCTCCTTTTCTACAGCCTTGCCCTGAAGCCTGCTGTCAGTCAAGCTGATTGGTATCAAGCTGTATGGTATGTATGGTCTGATGTGGACAAGTCTATTTATCTAATTCTAAATTGAAGTCATTTATCACCATGGTATCTAAAGTCTATTTAGGAGTCAAGCTGAGACCGTCACATTCAGATCACTTATGACATAAGCTATATTTAAACACTTATAGCCTTTTGACTTTAGTTTGGTTTTCGATTAGGGTAGAAGTCAGAACCACCATTATAATTATATCTATACCTCTCCCTCAGAGATTTCTGTAGTTGCTCACCACCACGGAATATAGGGTATAATATGTGAAGGCTAAAACAATCTAGATCTGGTATCAAACTTAGATCTTTTGGGTTGAGTTAGGTATTCTTTGCAATTCCATAATTTAATTCAATATTCTTTGCAATGCCAGAACTTAGTGTGAGGAATAAGTCCTGTCTATGCTGAGTGTCTTCTATAGTTTCTGTAGATGTGTGGTACAGCTTCAGAATTTTAAGGCGGAGGAGGTTATATAAATGGCCCAGATCTATATTACAGGTTAAACTCATCCCACTTTTAATTCCACTGACCTCAGTAGAGTTGCAACTGGGAGGCATTTGGACCAATACGTTTGGTGTAGCCATTTTGTTGAGCAAACAATCACATAGTCCCCGCCTCCATTTTGTGTCACGGAAGGGACAAAAGGGGCAAAATTAATTGAGCAAATACAGCATCATCCTGCCTATTTTTTGTGACAGCACCTTCCTCTGAGCATCATACCTGTGAGGCTGTATGGTTTTGAGAGGCAGAGATGGGAAGGGCTGCTTTCTGTGGCATCGTTAGCTTCCAGACCTGGTGGAGATTTTCCCTGTAAGCTTGCGTTGATCTTGCTGGCCTTATCTCTCACAGATTCCAGGGCTATGTTGCCATTCCTCTTGCAGGATAGACATGGCCAGGGAAACTTCTGAGAAAGTCATGCTACTGTGAGGAATGGGGAGGCAGAGAATCCTGCAGAGCTACTGGTACACTGCACAACTGCCCTTGCTCTCACTTGGCCATCCAGAGATTTTAGGGCATCCATATCAGCAAGGCAGGGACTGCTGTTGTGTTCTTTGTCTGTACAGTACCGAGTACAGAGTCAATCCTTGTGTGTGGGCCTTAGGTACAAGCGCAATAGAAAAAATGAATAATAACAGAGAGCCATGAGCTCTGCCCACTCAGCAGTGAGGCAAACCCTAGTCCTGATGGGATGATTCAATGGGATACCTTCACTCTTGTTGAGTTTTCCACAGCAATTTGGCTCTCCAGGACCTTTCTTATAGGAAAGCATGAGTTACCTCACAGCTCTTTGTACATATATACATGTGTCCAAACCCAGTATTTACGTAGAAAATCGTTATTTAAATGAAGGTGGATGTTCTCATTTAACACCCATTTATGACAGGATCATAGTCTACAACCTTCACTGTTTCACTTTGAGGGAATTAGCGGGGTTAAACATTTTCACTTCAGGAGGCAGGGCTTCAAATCTTGTTTTCAAGTTACAGGTGAAAATATGTTAGTGATTTCATCTGATTTCCTACTTGTCTATATCACAAAACACTGCATGATCTGAAGTCTCTGTCCTAGGGAGTGAAATCTCAGGAGGTGCTGCCATACAGGACCAAGGCAGCGACCTGACAGAGCTCTCTAACAATGGGTGGTATCAGAGCTGCATAACAGGAGTGTTAAATGACTGGGCCGAGGTGCACTTGTGGAGCTGGGTTACAGGGCCCAGAACTAAAATACAGGGACAATGCAGGACTGAGATGCCAGTCCTGGAAGTCCCTTCATTTTCACAAGCATTAAACTTGGCAGTCAGTTTTAACAAGACATTTTATCTTTGAGAAGGCTAGCACAGACAAAGGCCACATGACCGGCTATGATTTCTGTCTAAACACTGCATTATAGCCATTTAATTGTAATTCTGCTAGGATGACCAGATAGCAAGGGTGAAAAATTGGGATGGAGTTGGGGGGAAATAGGCACCTATATAAGACTAAGCCCCAAATATTGGGACTGTCCCTATAAAATCGGGACATCTGGTCACCCTAAATTCTGCACATATGCAGATCTCAGTCCTGTACTATATGAACCCATAGAAAGAAAAAGTCTCCTTTACATACTGCAGAGTCACTTCTTTTCAGACGTCAATGTTTCAGGTATCGCCACTATTTTTGGTTGACACACTGGAGGAACGTGGGCAAACAGTAGGTTCACTCAGCTAATGAATAGACTTGCTAAAGGAGATTCTGAGCAAGCGCATTACTGAGCACCATTAATTATGTTAAGATGAGCTGTGGATATCCAGTGAACCCCTAAGAATCGAACCCTAAGATGCATGCCAGTTCCCATGGTGGTGGTGGGTGCAGTAGAAACAGAAGGCTGTTGCAGTTGATTCTAATAATATTGTTACACCGACACAGCACTGCTACCGACAATCAAACTGTGACCCATTTTGTTCAAGACAGCTCTATTAGGCAAAAGAGAACTTCCACTTCATCTGCTCAGGCCAATGGGATCCGTGCTAAGTGTGAATTCCCTCTTATATAGCTCACATTGCAATAAGCCCTCAGGGCCTTGTGTCTGTGTGGTCTTGTTGCTAACTGCCATTTCATCAAAGCTAACTGTTATTTACAGAATGAAAGGTGAGTGCTCAAAAAATGATTTGGAAGTCAGTAACTAAGGCCAGGTTAATGGTTAGTTGTGTGCTAACACAGACTCTGACCCATCCATTGCAGCCAGTCTATCAGAGGGCATTGCTATCCTCTTCTCACACAATGCAGGACAGAACAACATGGAGACAGCGAAGAGTGTGTCATCTCCTGGTGTTTTCCCTTCATCTCTCATAAGCGGCAATCTCTGCTGCAAGTGACACCGCTTTCAAAAGTTGCTTTTCAAAAGTGTGTTAGAAGAGTCAAGCTGAATGGCAGTCTAAGCTGGGGAGATAAATGGAACTTAAAACACCATATATATACTTGCATATCAGCCAGCTCATGTATGAGCAGACCCCTAGATTTCATTACCACAGAAGAAACAAATTGAGTAATTCACCCATAATCAGAACACTACCGCCTTTCTGCTCATGTCCATGGAGCACTGGCGTCATAGAAAAAAATGGTATTTGACAGACCACCAGTATACATCACTTCTGCCTTTCTCTTTTCCCCTTCCGCCAGCCAATGCAGCAGGCCACCTAGTTCTCTGTCTCCAGCATTTCTTCATCAGAAATGTATCCCAGTTGCTACAAGTTCTGGGAACAGTGAGGACTACAGCTGGTCTTCACTGAAATGATTTTTTGAGGAAAAATGTCGTTTTCATTAAAATCGACCCTTTTAGAAAACTGTTGATTATGACAACATTTCGTTTAGATAAAAGAAACAAAGTGTTTGGATAATATTGAAACATCCCATTTTGACATTTTCCATATGGAATGCTTTGATTTTTTTTGTTTCAAAATGACTGTTGGAAACAAAATTCCTTTTTATATATGTATTTAAGATTCCAAAGGTTAAAATATTTTGATTTTATCAAAATGAAATGTTTTAATTGGCCCAAAATGAATTTTTTTTTCAGAATTTCATTTCACTGGGCATTTTTGTAATTTTGTTTTGTTTTGCTCCATTTTGGAACAGAAAAAAACCCAAAATTATGGAATTTCCTGCAAAATGGAAAATCCAGTTCCCGCCCAACGGCAGTGGTGATCAGTTAGGTGGAAATTATGCAGATGGAGAAGATCGATATTGTCAAGCTGATATGTAGTGACTATGGTCCAAGTATTGTAGCACCTTCTTAGGTTGTGGAGATTCAGTTAGCTGTATGCTTAGCTTAGAAAGAGGAGACATAGTTTCATTATGTGTGGAAAGGAGAGAAGCCATTTCCAAACTGCTTCCTGGGTAGATGCATTCCTCAACAGAGAAGCTTCTCAAGGAGGCAGTGTTCAGATCTGGGCTGGTTCACAATTTAGGTTCCAGATCAACTCTGTGCTAGGATTTGAGTCCACATTCAATGGCACTGAACTCTATATAGTCCCAGAAGATTTCTGCTCCAACCCACAGAAATCTCTTAGCAGGCAACCATTCTTATTAGGTTTCTGCCCTCTCTGATCAAAACTTGCAAGAATGGCTGTTTTCGAGAAATGTTAACAGTCTCAACACCCGCATCAGAAAATAAGCACCTTCTGAGGCTGGATCTGACCCAGAACCAAAACCATAACAATTGGCTCAGATCCAGAGTTTCAGATCTTGAACTCCTCAAAATTCAAAGTTTTTCTGATTCAAGGATTCAGTCTCTAGAATAGGCAAACACTATAATGGAATGGTGGCAGAAAATGTTCTGCTCAGATACATATATATGGCATTGTGCTAATGGACACAACTCCATCATATTAAAATTAGCCAACTAAGTCAAGAAAGTATGTCCTTTCAGTCTGCATCTGGAGCACAGGGACCAGATGAGGGACACTAGCCATCTATTAGTGCAGGGAGCTTGAAATGATAGTGGGTTCATTTCACTTTCTTTAACTTCTCCTTGGTTCAGCATTTCACATATAAATGTTTTATAGTAATAAGTTATATTGCAACTGCATTTTAAATGAGCGACAGTTGAGAAGTGCGAGCATGTCTGATACTTTGTCATGAAATGTTGACAAAGTTGGTTGGTAGCCTTCTACTAGCTGGCAGGCTTCATCACTAATATTGTCCTATGCGCACACATGATTTTGCTTCCACACCCACCTGTACCCTCACCCTTTGTGCACCATCACCTTGTGCTCATATGATCTAATTTATCACATATATATTTATCCTGGGTGATGGAGTTTACACTTACGGAATTCTGTCATACTAACAGTGACCACAGCCATGTGCACCTACAAATTGCATACATTTAAGTGGTCTCCCTGAGAATTGAGCCCACGGTGCCTTCTGTGGGCTACACTTTGGCTTTAGATATTTGCATGAAACTCCCACCGAAGTCAATGGGGGCCCCATACCCACCTCCAAAGCCATATGATCACACGTATCTTTTCATTAGAAATATGTGGGCCAGATCCTCAGCATAACTCCATTGACTTAGATGGAGCTACATTGATTTACGTTGGCTGAGGCTCTGGATCTATATATATGTAGCTTCACCTGTGCCTGCAGTTTACAGGTTGCATCGGTGTTTCCATTATAAAAATCATTCTTTTCAAGGGATGTGTGTCTGGGATGCAAATTTCTGAAATGTGCAGCAGTGAGGAAGTTTACAATGATGTTTACTATTTACATCTTTGCTTAGAAGCTGCCCGCCATTAATAGCCAGCTTCCATTTAACAGACATCCCTTTCCTATGTATATTTACCATGCAAGCTGCAGGGGAAAGTAATTATGTTTAAAACAAGCCACCCTTAGCTTGAAGCCACAGGGGGAAGTAATTCAATTGAACAGAGGCCACGGATTCTAGATGAAGATGCGCAGTGTCTGTCTCTCAAGCAATAATAAAGGACAGGGTGGGAAGTTACAGACTGACAAAAAAGCCACACTTGAGGCTCTGTGTATTATGCACACTAGAGGCAAATTTGGTAGCACGACCCCCCAAACTGTGCAACAAATGGAGAATTATACAGCTGGGCTCAGGATTTGGGGGTAAGAGGGTTAGGCTCCTTTTCTTACACTATATTATTTAAAGATCCCTTCTTTGCATCTCACCCCCAGAGGACATTGTTCTGCCTGCCACTTATACCTTAGTTTAGTGTGTTGGGCCAAACTGTGTCATTGCTTTTATTGACTCCTGGGGAAATGACATGCGCAGAGCTGAAGTTGGGATTTGGCCCATGGGGTGTCTTCTTTCCCCATTTAAAATGGTTTTAAATATAATTAAATTGATATTAGGCCCAGATTGATAGAAAAACTGTTCAGCTTCGATGCCATACAATGCTGCCAATGCTATTATGCATGTATTTCCAGAGTGCAGAAGCCAGATATATAATATTACAGTAGTATCAAGTATCAGAGGGGTAGCCGTGTTAGTCTGGATCTGTAAAAGCAGCAAAGAGTCCTGTGGCACCTTATAGACTAACAGATGTATTGGAGCATGAGCTTTTGTGGGTGAATACCCACTTCATTGGATGCATCCAACGAATATGTTATATGTTTAGTAACCCCTGACCCAAAGAGCTTACTGTCTAAACAGACAGAGGATGAGAGAAAGAAAGTATTGTTATCTATGTTTTACATATGGTAAACTGAGGCAAGGAGAAATTAAGTCACTTAGCCAAGATGACACACAGTGTCTGTAGACGTGTCAAGGATTAAACACAGAACTCCTGAGTCCCAGTCCAGTGCCTTGGCCACAAGACCATCCTTCCTCTTTATACATTGTTTTTGACAAATCAGGACCTTCATGATTACTCTCTCCAGCAGACAGGCAACATTCAAATATGTAAGGCTAGTCATTCACACATCTGCCCTGACATTCCAAATCACTGCAATTGGCACCACTGCTTCCCATTTGCAGGTCAGAGCTACCGTGGTTTAACCTGAACTAATTTCTCAAATGAAGACTTATGCCAGGAGTCGTATAAGGGCTTGAAAAGGTAGTTATTGTGCTTTTATATTAATTCCATTTCTTATTAAATGTAGATTTATACTGATTGATTAATATATCCTTAACTGCCATAAACCACAGTAGTTCCTTTTGTCTTCAGTGAAGCTAGGCTGACTTATAGCAGCAGAGGATCAGGCCCCAAACATTTATATGCATACTTTTGAATGCACTCCTTCATGTCATTATGAAGGCCAAGGTTACTCCTGCACTGTGCCTAGCTTGTCTGAATGCAACTCTCAGGTGTATTCATAAATAAGAAGGTAACCTTTTTTATTCTTGATTCTTTCTTCCAGGGATTTGATAAAGAATTTCCTTTCCATCTACTTTGTTCACATTTCAAGGAGCTGATGACAATTATTTTATTAGCCATTTTTTTTGTTCAAAACCCAGTTCCTTCTATAGATTTCAAACTGAAGGTGAACCCATGGCAATCGAGAAATATACTATAGATTATGCAAGGTCAATCTACAAAACATATTCCATTGCATTGTCCTCTATTCCATACAAAATCTCCTCCAGCTCATAAACCCATAGAGTAGCAAGCCTATCCAGGTTTGTAATAGGATTTTTAAAAGAGTTTTGAAAGAAATTTAAACTCTCAGGCATAAGAGAACGTGTAACTATTGGGAGTTGGGAAGAAACTTTCCCTGCTCCATAATCTCTTGCTTCTGGGTTTCTAAAGTACGTCATACTGGCCACTATCTCAAATGGGATACAGGATTAAAAGGACAACTGGTGTTACCTAGGAGAATAGCAGTTCTCAAACTGTGGGTCGGGACCCCATTTTAATGGGTTTGCCAGGGCTGGCATTACACTTGCTGGGGCCTGGGGCTGAAATCCGAGCCCCAATGCTCAGGGCTGAAGCTGAAGCCTGAGGCCTTCAGCCCTGAGTTGTGGGGCCCAGGTTACAAGCCCTCCATATGGGGCCGAAGCCATTAGGCTTCTGCTTTGGCTTTGGCCTCCATGCAGGCAGGTGAGGCTCAGGAAGCCTCAGGCTTCAGTCCCCCCCTCCTGGGGTCATGTAGTAATTTTTCTTGTCAGAAGGGAGTCATGATGCAATGAAGTTTGAGTAATTCCTGCAGTAGAGTAATTTTCCTAGAAGTCACTACCTAGTTGGCCAATTCAGCTAGAAATCAACAAGGCCCAAGAAAACCTCCTTTTCCATACCACCAATAACCTCATGATGCTTTCACTTTTTCATCTCTCTTTATTGCTGAGCCGGATGCAGGTTGAATGAACTTTCTTTCTGTACTAAACTGCACAAGCGCTGATTCAACTGAGCATTTGTTGTAGTTGATTGATTTTGGTGAAAGGTGCTAGATTAACAGCCTTGGTGATTGAAATGCTCCACTGACCTACCAAACAGGAATAGCTTGAGTCAGAGTAGATCAAGCTTCGCCACATCTTGCCCCATAAATGTGTCTCAAGTCTGAAAGTCTCACCTTGAAGGGAATGATGGTATTTCAGCCCCCATGATTCAGCAGGCCTTTGCCTCCTTATGGAAACTGCCAGTAATTGTATTATGGCTACTGTAGCCATAGAAGTAAATACACCCATATAGAAACAGATATTTTTAATTTGTTCAGAGTCTGGAGCTGAGGGTTCTTTTAAATATTTCCCTGTGCAACTATGGATCACTTTGCACCACAGCTAGGAAACAGGGAGCTAAGGAAACAGTTTTCCCATCCCATGACAATTTTTGAGTTTTTGAAAAATAGTCCTGTCTCAAATCAAGACAAAAAGTTGAAATCTGAAAATTTGTCACTAACCAACCTCCTCCAAAAAAATATTTGGATCGGGTCAATTGAAACATTTTGTTTTTATTAATTCTGAAATATTTCATATCAATTTGATTTTTTTAACTGTCACTTAAATTTCAAAAGGAAAAGTCATTCATGGTCCTTTCTGGCCTTGGACTCTATTGTGATTATCTGGTCTGACTTCCTGTAAAGAGAAATTGAACTTTGTGCTTTGAAAGTGTTGAAATGGGTCATTTTGACAATTTCCACATTTTTATTTATTTATTTTATTTTCAAAACTGGAAGTTCATTGAAACTGATCCTTTCCCACAAAAGTTTTGGTCTCAATGAATTAGCCTTTTCCAACAACAACAACTAAATTTATGTCAAAAAATTCCAGACCTGCATTGCTTTTGATCAGCTGAAGATTCATCCCTGTGGGGCTATAATGTATGTACTGAGGACTTGGTAACAAGTACTAGATAAAAATATTCTTTAAAACACAATTAGCTTATAGTATTCCCTCCTCCTGTGGCTCTCCTCTGCTACAGAGAACTGCCCCCTGTTTAATTGCAAAACTTGAAGCCATCAGAAAATTCTTAATCATCCCATTTGAGCTATTAAGTGAGTCATTAAAAAGCAACCATACTAATCAGTGGAGAATAATAACTTTATTTATAGAGTAGCCCATGCTTACAACCCTCTGAGGAGCTAACAAAATACAGTATAACAAAAAACATGTCTCATTAAAACTTCTCTACGTGGTCCAGTAAATGCTGAAGCTGGTTCAATAACTTTATTTTTATTTATTTTGGCCTACTTTAAGGGACGTCAGAAGGGCTTTTTGCTCATGTTCTATGGAGTGTCCCCTTCTGTGAATGGCTGGGTGCCATATAATAGTCTGAGGAGAGAGAGAGAGAGAGAGACACTCTAGCAGCACTGATGACTTCATGTCTTTATTGAAGAACTCTCCAGATTACCTGTCTGACTTTCAGCAAGTTTTATGAATATAAAGCCACATCCTTCCCCCAAACCCCCTCACCACTGAAACAGCTAATGGGTAGAAGGTTTTAATGAATACTAAGTGCAGTTACTATTACCCACGGGCTCATCACTGGAATATACCTCAAATTTTGAAGTGTTTCTCTCTGCAACCACAGGTTGTTCCCATCCCACAAGAGTAGCTAGAGGCCTGTGGGTTAGTGGATTATTGGTTACGGCTGTAGTCTGATCCTTTAAATCAATGAGAAAGATGGATACACACCACTTCAAAGGGAGTGAATCCAAGATGGTGAGATGTGTTTGCTCATGCTAGGTTGTAAAGACTATGGGGTCTGTCCGAGGTGGTATGGGTTAGTAGACAAAGCTCTGGCTTGAGCATTGAGGAGACTTGGGTTCTATTCTTGGTTCCACTCTTGGATGATAACAGGCACGTCACTTTAACCCTCTGTGCTTCAGTTTCCCCATCTGTAAAATGGGGATGATTATATTGACTTCTTCTACAAAGTGCTTTGAGATCTACTGATGAAAAGCTCTATAGCAGAGCTAGGTAACCTTATGCACAGCATTGCACACAAGGTTTTGAGAAGCCCATCACTGTTGACTTGCGGCTGGGCCCCCTCCCTATTGTCTTTAGTGAAGCTATGCTGATTCACATCAGCTGAAGATTTAACCAGAAGTCTTCTGCTTATTCACAAGTGCACTATGGTCTTTTACAGTGCACGCTTCCTGTGCCCTTTAAGTACATTTCATCCCAGACCAGAACAGATCACATCAACCTGACTGCAAAAGAACAGTTCATTTTCAAATACCCATTCAATGTTGGCCTCTCTGTTGAGACTCATATTTGCTTTCTAAGGAGGATGACAGTGAGTTTTAGGATGGATACTACTGAAAACCAGGGCGCTGGTGATCATAATTTATGCAGGTACACTATATCTCTTAATATCTTCATTCCAACTACAGTCCCTGTATATTGTAGCTTTTATTTTAATTATTGCATTCCAAATGACTTGCCTTTCAGTCAGCATGACTAAAAGATCTTGAAAGACCCCAGAAGTAATTTATGTGCAATTATCTGATTTTCATTTTTAGCAGTTTGTACTGTTCCAGTTTCTGTCACCTTGGAATATTCTTCGCTGCAGCCTAGGTAATTTAACTAATAGGAGTGACACTCATTTTAAAAGGGATCTTTATAATGACAGGCCCTGCTGAGCCTGCTGACATTGGCCTGGGTAGTTTGAATTATTATGGTGACTCTCAGCATTTTCATTAATATACTCTGCATTCTCAGGGGGTTCTGATCTGAAACTTGCCATGCAAGGCTTCAGCAAAATAACTATCTTTCCACTCTTTGTGGCTGTTAGAATAGTGGATAAAAAAAAGTGCTCAAGACATTCTCAAGGGCAGAAATTAGGAAGCCTACACACAGTGGGTTTCAGAAGAACATTGGCCTTGCCCTAGTTCTCTGCACAGGCGTGAATTATACCCAGCCCAAAACAGAGGGTTCAGGGAAATGGAATCTTCTCCCTTAGGATGCTGAACTGTTTCTGAGCTGCTACTGCATGCTCAGAATGACAACAGCCTCGGTGGCCGCTCCTGCCAAAAGGTTAGCGCCACCCACTGGATCCTATTTGCTACAGACCCAGTGGCCATATTCTTGCTCTTCTTCCCATCCCAAAATCTTGCCTGCACATAAGTGAAGAAAAGAGCCTGCATGGGCTCCCTGAATCCTCTGCACCCCCTAATTCTTCCTTGTGCTCAGCTGAAGATGCTCCTCTCTCTTTAACATTACAAGCGGCAGTAGCACCCAGGGTCCTGCTTCCACTTGGTGGGTTTGCAAGGCCCAACCGGGAGCACTATGCGCTTTCTTTCTCCACTACCTCTCTAGACCAGCCAGACACGGTTACGGTTACCCTGCCGGCAGGTGGGGAGAGGAGAATGTAAGGAAAGCAGTGTGAGGTGTTCCACATGGACAGGTGAAGTCCATGCTCCCTCTCTCTTTCTCTCCAGCAAGTGGAAATAGTTTAACCGAAGAACGAAGGTTTTTAAGGAGCAGTGAGAGCAACAGGGGCTAGGGATGGGGTGAGGCCCAGCTAAGATGTCTCATTTCCCCAGACACACAACTAAGCAGGGATCCCTCTGGGTGTATCTAGGCATGTGGGCCTGTGAAGGGAGAACAAGAGCTCCTGGGTGAGGAGCTAGCCCCCAGGATTGGCAACTGCCCTTGCAAGACTAACATTACTCTTGCTAAACTTCATTCTGTTTGCTCTACAGTGAAAAATTACATCAGCATAGTGACATCTCCCATTGCTCAGAGGGGTGGTAAAATATCCACCCCTCTGAGCAATGTCGCTGTTGTGATCTAACCACCGGTGTAGTCAGCACGAGATCAATGGAAAAATTCTTCTGTTTTTCTAGCTACTGGCTCTGGAGGAGGTGGATTAACCACAGTGATGGGAGAGGTGCTTCTGGTGCTGTAGTGAGTATCTACATTTAATAGCACCGCAGTAGCGTTTTGAGTGTAGATGTACCCTTATGTGGTGCAGCCCTTTCCCTCCTACCTTTTGTTTATCTTGTCTGTTGAGACTGTAAGCTCTTCAGGATAGGAATTGTCTTCCTACGTGCCTATACCTGGTGAAGAAAGGATGGTTTAGTGCTTAGGGCATTAGTCTAGGCCAAGTTTGGTTCCTTGCTCTGCCACAAACTTTCTGTGTGATCTTGGACAAGTCACTTAGCCTCTTAGTGCTTCATTTCCTTATCTGAGGAATGGAGAAACTAGCACTACCCTACCTCACAGGAGTATAGTGATGCTTTCAGATACACCTCTACCCCAATATAATGCGGTCCTCAGGAACCAATAATCCGTACTGTGTTATAGGTGAAACCCTGTTATATCAGGGTAGCGGAGGCAGGGCTTCAGGGGGGTGATTTAAAGGGCCTGGGGCTCCCCACAGCGGCCTTATCTCCGAGCCTTTTAAAGCACCACCAGAGTCCCACTGCCGGAGCCCCGGGGTAGCGGCAGCAGGGCTCCAGCGGAGATTTAAAGGGCCTGGGGCTCTCCGCAGCAGCCGGAGCCCCGGGCCCTTTAAATCGCCAGCCAAGCCCTGCTGCCACAGCTCTGGGATAGCGATGGCAGGCCTCCAGCAGTGATTTATAGGGCACGGGGTTCCCTGCAGTAGCCAGAGCCCCGGGCCCTTTAAAGTGCCACCAAAGCCCCGCTGTCGGAGCCCTGGGGTTACCACACTATATGTGAACCTGTGTTATATCGGGTCGCATTATATCGAGATAGAGGTGTAATATGTTCATGGGGGGCCATATAAAAACCTAAGGGCCTGAGTCTTAGCTGGACGCTAGGATAATACAAATCATAAATGCCACTGAAAAGCTTATAATTTCTTTGATTTTTATGCAACTTCTTTTTTCCAATAGGTTTACAAGTAGATATTCAGTAGCGGTATGCTTTTTCCAGAAGCAAAGAGTATACATTTAATCAGAACAACTTATATTTTTTTTATTAAGTGTGCAACGGGGGGAAGGAGAAAAGTAAAGTCTCTAGGGAGGTGTATGCGTGTTCCCTCTGCAGTAATGCACAGAATTGAACACAAAAATGATTGCCTGTCATTGCAGACAGCAAAGTCCTTAGAGATAGAAACATGCAACAGGCAGAAAAAGGCATGACAGGTACACAGCGAAATATATCCCAGTTCGCTTGGAGATTTTCTCCCCCGCCCCTTATATCTTTTTCTATTCTTCTTGAGTGCAGTGTGGGGAGATGGCTCATGGGGTTTGATACATACTGGCTCTGTGGAAAACACATTCCTAGTTTTGGGTATCTTCTTCTCCCAGTCTGAAAGTCACAGCCTCAGAAATGTTCACTTTCTTCCCCCCACCGATGACTTGTTCACTTTGTCCCTCCACCCACGACTCCTCGGGTCAACTTTTTTCATGTGTTACTCAGAGTTTCTTTAAAACAGTGTTTCCACTGATACACCCCAAAGTGATGAATGTTTTTCATGTATTATTAATGTATTCCTTTGTACCATGTTCTGCAAAAAAAAAGTTTTGATTTATTCTGCACCTTAAACCCAATGTGACAAAATTGAGAGAAGGCAGCGGGCTGGCTCTTTCTTTCTCCAAGATTTGAAAACTGAACTTAAAAGTCTGGAATTACACTCAGATGCCTTCCGCTCTTGGAACATTAACATTTTTTTTTATTACCTGAACTATTTCCCCTCTCTCCCTTGACTCCCACAGCAGGGACCCTCATATTATTTCCTGCAGTGTTCCACCCCCGCTTTCAGAGACCTGGATTTGAGGAGCTGCCCTACAGTTTATCAAAGCTTTTCCCTTGGTCATCAGAGAGAGTCTTGTCTGGTTTGGGCTCTATGAAATTGTCTGCTTCTACTTTTTTTTTCCTTGCTTTTTCTTCGTTTTCTTTGTATTGAGTTATCTGTTCAGAGCTGAGTAATGTCACTAGAACTGCTGGGTTGGAGATCATCTTCTCTTATGTCAAAGACACAGAACCTTTCTCAGTTCCGCTGAGAGTTTGTGATAGAGATGCGTCTGTATAGCTACACAAACAAACTGGCTATGAGAAGAGTTTTGGTAGTAGTACCCTTGCAATTAACTATATTTATAAGGCGTCTTTTGCCACCTCACCTGAAGCTCTGCCCACTTACTCATTCCCGCTAGGACTAACAACTTCTAACATTCTAAGCCACTGAGCATCTTTCAGGCAGTAGCTATCTTCAAAGAAATCCAACCACCCACAGAAATGGGTCCTTCTTTCCTCAAACGTGGCATTTCCTCCCCAATTACACATGTCTTTGGTGTAACATTTGCAATATTCATTCTAGTTGACAGAGTTATGTTGTAATATTTGGTCAGCCACCCAGTTTAATTAAAGGCAGCATTACCAACTGGAGATTTGAGAGTGACCTGTTTCCATAGATGAATAAACTTTGGTGCAGCATTGCTACCTAGAGGAAAATTCTTTTAGATCATTTTGACACTTTCTAACATATTAATTATTTCTGTTGAGACCACTATAGCTAGACTCATGGTACTCTTTTGGGCAGGAGGCTGAAGTATATATGCAATTTTAACCATACACAGGATGATGTGATGTGGTTCTAAAGCAGGGGTAGGCAACCTATGGCACATGTGCCGAAGGCGGCACGCGAGCTAATTTTCAGTGGCACTCACACTGCCCGGGTCCTGGTCACCAGTCCGGGGACTCTGCATTTTAATTTAATTTTAAACATTTTTAAAACCTTATTTACTTTACATGCAACACTAGTTTAGTTATATATTATAGACTTATAGAAAGAGACCTAAAAACATTAAAGTGTATTACTGGCACGCGAAACCTTAACTTAGAGTGAATAAATGAAGACTCAGCACAGCACTTCTGAAAGGTTGCCGACCCCTGTTCTAAAGTAAATGTTTTGTTGGCACTTTGTGTGAAAACCTGACAGATTCATCCCAAATAACTTGCCTTCCTCCATATGGTATGATCTCTTTAAGCTCTTCTTCGCCCAAGTCTGTAGGGTGTAATTGAGCGTCCACACTGCACTGCAAACCTGGATTTACAATTGCTGGACCTGGGTCTCACAGCTCTGCTAACATGCCCATGCTGCAGAATGCAGACTTTCTGACTCAGATCTGTGGATGGACCTTAGTCCACGCTGCAAACTCAAAGGGCTTAGACCACTGTTTCAGCGGGAGTAGGGCTCTGATTCACACACGCCCAGCAGAGTCTTCAGACCCCTGTTCTGCGAGCTTGCTGACTCAAGTCAGACTGATTTGTATGTTGACAGAAGGCAGGCTTGGGCTGAAACCTGAGTCCGAGCCCAGACTTAGTGTGCAGTATAGATGTACCCATTAAAACCCACTTCTACCATGCTGAATATAGTGAATCAAGCTGATTTGTTTAGAAATTGCCCGTGGTTGTTCCTATTCTTCTAACCTCTGTCTACTTGTCTAACTGTCCTTAGAGTGTGAACTTCAAAACAACTCACAAAGGATGGTAGCTGTTCTGTGAAGCATCAGCCCAAATCAGACACTACTATAAAAATAATAATGACCTGCAGAAATGATTTGTGGCTTTGCCTTGCTGGGATAATGCAGTCATCCCACCTGGTGCCAATAGAAACCTTTACACCGGACCATGCTGTGATGTTATGAATATATGTGTGCTTGAGCTGGTAACATACGGGACCTCATACACCTTTCCCAGGAATATTTGCTTGAATATAAATTTGAATTTCCTTTGTCTGTGTTTGCATTAGAGCTGGTTGGGAAAAAACTGGATTTTGAAACTTTTTGATGAACAACAGACAAATTTGTCATGAAAAATGTGTGATCTAGTTCACGCCATTGTGTGGATTCACTTTCTGTGAATCATTTAGTGAATAAGTTTACTGGCAGGAATTTTTGTGGAAATGGTGATTTGTTATGTGAATTTTAGGAACTAGTCACACAGAATGAGTTCTGAACTCCAAAGTGTAAGCGCTTGGATGGGAAACCTGTTTCTCAGAGTAACAGTCATCATCACATGGTATTTATTTTTGTCTCCTGATTTGATTTCATTACCAACCACAATTAACCCAGCTCAAATTTCAAATACTGTATGCTTGCAACAAACTGCTCATGAACAATCTACAGAACGTGAAGACATTACGGTTCACGTCTGCAAACAGAAAAAGTGAGAAAATCCATTGAATAAATTGCACATTAAAATTTTTGCTCCACTTCTTTTGTGCGCCAGCATAGCTCTGCCCATACTGTGCTAAAAATGTGTTTTAACTCATGTGTGATCTTAATCGTTGTATCTATATTTATGAGTTGCCATGATGTATCTGTAGTAATAGAATTATTAATGTTTCTCTTGCTTACAATGGAGCACTAAAACAATCAATGCATGAAACTCACCAGTCTGCAACAGTAGCTGGTTCATTAGTAGTAACCAAGGAAAGTGAGGAACATTAAGGAATATGAATTTATCCTTAGCTGGTATTCAATATTCTGTACAAATCCAGCAACATAAAGAGGAATGGAATTTGTGAACATTTGACAGGCAAAGACCTTGTTAGAAACAGAGCTATTGTAAAGCATAATTGGGAGGAGTAACCTTAAAGTAACTGGTACCATCACAATGCCCTTGGGGAAAAGGGTGCATTTCCAAAACACTTACTGGGGAGTTAGACTGAGGTTTACAAATAAACCTAAGGGAGTTAGATGCCCAACTCCCAGTGAGCTGATATGCTTGCTTGTGTTGAATAGAACCCCACTTTGTGAGTAGCCCCATTGATTTCAGTGGGCCTACTCACAGTAAGGAACTATTCAATGTGAGCAAAGGTGGCACAATCTTAGGTTCTGGTGAAAATCACAACCCTAACTGTGCAACGCCCATGTAATGTTGCAACTACAGTATACTCCCAATTATTCAAATAGCCTGCGGGAAAACACATTTTATCTAGATAATCAGGAGTTTAGATAAACAAGAAAGCGGGAGCCACTCAGCAGTGGGGTGGCCTCACCAGCGATTGTTGGCTTGTCTTTCTTCTCCTTGCAGTCCTGGTCAGGGATCTCTGCTCTATTATCTGAACTTCTGTATTATCTAATTCCCTTCCTTGTCCTCCATGTATCTTATGCTGGGGACAAGGAAGGGATCTGGGTAATGCGTAGGCTTGGATAATAGAGTTACAGATCAATGGGAGCATTCTGTAGATTTGTGAAACAGCCACATGGGTGGGCTAGATGCTGATTGGAGCACACACCTCCAAGATCTAGGAGGCCAGTTTTGGCACTCACACTGCACCAGCATAATCAAGGTGAGGAAGGGTTCCATGATTTAGAGAGTTATAATAAGTAGATCTGGACAACACAGAATGTGTACCTTATTGAGCTTTTAAAACATCAGTAAACCAGCCTGGAAGTTCTGTTGGTCATCTGGAGAGAATCAATTGCAATATGATGAGGTAGTGACCATTTAGGAAATTTTCGTAGTCTCTAGCATTGCCATTATGCTTGTGGCTCTCAGCTGTGTGTTCAGCACACTGAAGTTACATGCGTAGTATTTTTCAAATTAAAGAGGTCTGTGTACATTTGATGGACATGTCAAACTGAGGACCAGAACTGAAATTAAGCTGTCCTGCTACCTTAAGTCAAGGATACTTTTTTCCATGACCTGATTTTGTTTATTAGGTGAACCAAACCCCCCCATACTCAGATAGTTTTAAGATTTCAAAGTCCCTTCATACAGGTTGTAGGAAGTAAATTCCTGCATGTTTTGCAAGTTATACAGAGATCTTTAATAAATCAAAGAGACACTTACAACAAGGAGCATCACTCAGTCTAGATGATTAGTTCTTTACAGTCATTAGGATTGGAGACCAGAGTGTGTGTGGACTAGTCTCTGTATAGGTGATTGATGGGATAGGAGAGATCAGAAGCGATATTGTAGACAACAGATGAGCAGAGAATATTAAAAAAAAGCAAAAGGGGAGGATGGAAGCCCTGCTGAAAGATTAAAGAATAGAAAGAAGTACAAATGAGCAAGTCAATTCTTGTGTGAAGATTTCTAGGATGTTGTTTAATTCATATTGGTCTGTTCTATATTTGGTTTCCTCACAGTTTCTTTTTATTGATGTTTCTTTTAGCTCCCTCTCTGGGATCTGATTCTAAGATGCCTCCTTGAATGATCCTTTGAGGGGAAATGTTACAAAATGGGGGGCACGGGCCTGCCAGCGTTTTCTGACACAAGTCATCCTTGCTCACACAAGCAGTTGTACACACTTCAGTGAGATCATGCACGTGAGTGAGGACTACTTGAGTGAATAAAGTTGAGCAGGACCAGGCAGTTGTGGGAGACGACTGTGTGTGTGTGTATGTGTGTGTGAGAGAGAGAGAGAATATGCCCATAGAAAAGATTTTGCCCTCCTTTAACGATTTACCTGTGGGGAATCTAGCATCTCATCAAGTAGACAGAATGGCTGGAAAAACAAAGTGGGGGCAAATCTAAGAGGCAGTGTAGCTAGCATTTGCCCCTCCTGAAACAGAAACAAAAGGCCAGAGTTGCTAGCCAACTCTTCAGCTCCTGCTTTTCCCCCAGGCTGAAGCTTCCTCTCCCCAAAGATGTCCCCTTGTGCCCAGTCGCAATACTTTCTCTTCCCTCACTGCACTGTTTGCTGCCACCGTTAACTTAGCTGTGCAGCCAGCTGGGGGGAGGAAACTGTTTCTGCTCCTGCTTCCTCAGTGGGGGCACTATGGGCAGCCTACAGGGGTGAATTAGAACTGTTCCCTCCCCTCCCCCATTTCCCTACTCAGCCTGAGGCATAAAGCAACACCATCAGTGAGTGGGTGGGGAAGACAGCCGTGAGGAGAGTGAATGGAGGGGTGAGGGGTAGATGAGTGCATGAGTGTTTGAGGGAGTGGGTTGGGGAAGTCAGGAGGGTACATGAGTGTATTGGCTCTGGGCATGTACACAGCTCACAGAGAGCACACCTATGGGTATTAGTGTTGAGGGTGACACCATGATGGGAGAGAGGGGGTAGGAAGACAAAATTCATGGTTATTACAGGGCAGAGGCACGGCTGTCTTTGTGCCGTAACTGTGCAGTCCCACACTTTAACATGTTCCTATTTTCTTTTAAGTTTCACTCTGACTCTGCGTTTCTTGGGTTTGGTGTAGTAAAGTGGTCATGATAGGGTTAACAGAATATAATATAAAGAGACACAGTAGAGTCTAGTGAGTAGGGCAATGGGCTGACACTTGAGACACGTGTTCTGTTCTCCCTTTTACCTCTGACCTACTGCAGCCTTGGCTGAGTCGACATCACCTCTTTCTGCTTCTACTTTTCCTCCCACTGCTTGTCTGTCTTGTCCATTTAGATTGCTAGCTTTTTGGCACAGGGACTGCCTCTCGCCAGATGTTTGTACAGGGCAGAGCATGATGATCTCAATTGGGGACTCTAAGTACTACTATAATATGGTCTTCGTTAAGTGTTTGTCCGCTGGGATTTTAAAGGACCTGGTTCTGATCTCACTTGTACTGGGATAGATCAGCAGTAACTCCATGCAAGTCAAGGTACTGGGCCAAGAAGTAACTAAGAGTTTTCCCTTGTGGACTCAGTAATGGTTTCTGTTCTTTCTCTCCCCTACATTCAGCAGCTTTGCTTTTTGTTTTTTATTTTTTTTTATTTTTATTCTTTTGCCTTGGCCTCTTCCTCCTCCTCTTTTGTCATCACTGTAATTTTCTGCCCAGGTTTGTGGTGGAAAGGCAAATTTTGCACCTTTTTTTTTTTTTAACCTAACCATCAAGCTTTTGCACAGCCATTTGTTCTCTAAAACAAGCAGGCCTGCATTCACTGCTAGCGTCAGCTCACGTTCACACTGAGGCTGCAGAGGCAAGTTCTCTACTGTGTCACAATTCTCCCTTTGCACTGGAGGGATCAATAGCTGCCTGTAAGTCCCCTGCTGGGGAATTTCTTGGTGTGAGGGAGTCTTCAGAGGGTGCAGAACTCACTCTTCCTCACAGCCGCTATGCAGAGAAGGGTCACAAGGGGTGTGTCCAGAGTTCAGTGTGCCCCAGCAATCCCCAATGGTGAGTGGTCCTTTGGGGACCATTATCATCAGGCTTTTGTTACAGTAGACACCAGGCTGCTCCAATCTGTACCTGAAGCCTGGCAGAGAAACCTGAGGCCTAAGTGGCTCCCTGATGGCCTACCCTCTCTGTTATGGCCTGCGTAAGATGGTCAGTAGCAGCAGAGAATCTGGACCTATTCAGATGGGTAGTTCATCTGTATCTAACCCCATTGATCAACCACTGGCAGAATAGGCCTTAGCGTGGATTTCAAGGGTCAGGGAGTATGATCAGTGTCCACCTAACTTGGATTAGTCCATTAGTCCATGACATTCTAGCTCAGGTGAAAGCTTGGGCTCTCAAGCCCATCTCACCCCCTAGACTTCAGACCTGGAGTGCTAGCCTGAACATCCACACCGCTCTTTTTAGCGCTCTAACTTGAGTCCTACTAGTGGTTTGCTTCCCACTGCAGCATAGACATGCCCTGTGTATCTAACAAATCTTGCATTTCTATTGCCTGCAATCATTCCGGGTTTGGCTGTGCTTTTGATCTGACACACAGGAAGCAAAATCATCAGTGAGAATTTGCTGCCGATGTGGATTATTAAACAAAATGTAACCACAGCATTTTACATTTCTAACTGAGTGGTGTCTAGGCCTCACGCCAGCCCTCTGCATCGGGATGAAGAAGTTCTTCCAGAAACTAAAAACTCCAAGATTTGGTATTAAAAGCCAATCCCTCATACTCCCTCTCAGTTTTGAGCCTTCTGTATGGACTGTAATAACAGAGTTGCTGCTTTCCTTTTTTAGTCTGTGGTTTTTAAAGGTAGGTAAAGAAATCGTGCCCATCTGCAGGACTTTTTAGGTTGTTATGTTATTGAAGAAAAGCCATGTTGGTGATGGTGGAAAGTGCCAAAGTAATGGAAAGATTGGCACTGATCCTAGAAACGGCTATGCTTTTTTGGCAATCCCACTCTGCTCCATAGGACTGCTTGTGGGCCTCATTGAAAGACCTCATAAGCGTCACTAGGCGTTGGATCTGGTCCAATGTGCATGAAGTTGCTCATAAGGACATTATTTGTTTTTGAAAAGTCAAGTGTTACAGGAGTAGATTTTTTACTCTAGTAATTTTATTTCCTCATTTATTATCATGGTGATTTTTATTTTTGGTGCTAATAATTAGATCTGTGCATGGACCATGTGCAATATGTTTAACATTGACTGGGGCTAATATATGTAAAGCTTGTCAAACTTGGCACAATATCCTTTAACACTTGTTTGTTTTACCCGTTGGCATGAAGAATCACCATTGACCATAGAAGAATTCTCTGTCACTTGAAATTCACTGGTATTGAGTAGGGCTGGTAGAAAATTTTCCATAGAACAGGTTTTTTTAGGAAATGGCTAATTTTGACCCAAACAACCCCATAAAAATGAAAATAATGGGGTTATAACCAAAAACCGAAAATTGGTTTTTGGCAACCAAAATTAAAACATGTCAGCGAAAACTCAAAAGGGAAAATGAGAAATTTTTTGGGGAGCGAGGGAGGAAAGGTTTTGTAGGGACCTGCCTCTAGTCTTGGCCTTGGTGTGGCCCATAATTTTTGCTGTACTGTTGCTCTCTATCAACTCTCATGCAGTCCTGGGTAGCCTGACACCTCTCAAGATCAAGTTGGAAGCTGTTTCCTCCATTTTATTATTGAATCCTCCCACCTGCTCAAAACCCAGATGTCAAGTCATTAATGTTTTTAAAAGAGCGAAGATCAGAGTCCACTACTCCAGTGGCATCAACAAAATAATGTAGCCCTGCATGTGCTATTTATCCTATGTTGGGATGTGCTTGTGTAGACCCTTGTGCCAACTTGCTTCAGTGGGACTCCAAAAAGGATCTGTGAGACCAAGACCTAACAAGACACACCCAAAGCCAGGTTGCTCACACACACAAAGTAATCGGGCTGATGATCAGTGAGTGTCATGCCTGGTTCCAAATAAACTATCCTCAACTACAAGCAGGCTGTTAGTTTCTTTTTAAATGTATCTTCATATTAATTGTTCTAAAAACCTCAGCTCTTTAGATAAACTATCCCCAACTAAACTTGGATGAGATTCATCCCTGTGCAAAAGGCCAGTATGAGGCTTATGTCCCACTGAAACCCTTCAGTGGCACATCGGCCTTGTGCTGATACCTTGCACAGTGGTGAACTTTGCTGCATGTGACTCGATTGATGCAATATCGGATCTTTATGTGCAGTCTGACATACCCATCACATCTCCTCAACATCATGTGATTTTTCTTTTAGACTGAAAACATTTCCTCCCCAAATCTTCTAACTCTTGGAAGGCACTCAGCTATTACACTGCTGGGCCCTGTGTACGTACCTACAATAGGGAAATAAATCACCTACTGCAGTGTGGTTTCTTCTGTACTGGAGCCCATAGCCCAGTGGGCAGAACCACCAGCCATGGATGAAGTATCATGAAGATGAGTAACACTTTCACCAGCAGCAGTTTCAACTCCTTTCCTCAAGGCTTTCTGCTATTGTTTCGTACACAAAGGATCCCAAGCAAAGACATGTCACAAAAAGCAGTGGGTCCCATTTGCCAGAGACCTTGCTAACTGAGGGAGGGGAAAGGACAACCATTCCCTCCTCCCAGATAGGCACTGCCACAGCCATTTCCCCTCCACGTTTATATCCCAGTCCTGATCATCCATGTGTCATGGATGGGTCTGGGTCAGCCCCTCATGCATTAAGACTTCGGGCTTTCCACCTTCTCCCACATTTCCAAAAGGCCACTTGTGTGAGTAAATGGCTTTTGGGAGTAGTCTGATGATTTGCATGCACAAATGCTTGTAGTTTTCAGCTGCAAATGATTATGTTGGTAAAGCTGCAGTCGTAAATGTAGCAGGTGGGATGAGGCCTCAGAGCTACTGGACAGGATTTACCAGGTTTCAATGTGCTAATAGAAGGGCTTGAATATAGCAGAATTGCACACCATAGCTCTGTGGTGTGTGTGTGTGTGTGTGTGTGTGTGACTATAGCACAGCAGAGCTCCACGTCTGTTCAATGCACTGGAATGAGCAAGGCGGATTGGAGGGGGTGGGAGAGTGGTTTCATTCACAAAACTGAGCTGCTGGCTGAAAACCTTGCACCGGAGAAGAGCAGTGCAACATGTTTGATGCTCCTTCCTATGCCTTGTCGCAATGACCATGCCTGCCGGGTTGGGGGTGAGGTTTTCATTTTTCAGCCCAATGAGTTTCCACACAGAGCTAAGCTTGGTTACCCAGGCCTTGTTATTTGTACCCAATCTAAACTTTATCTGAAGGTTATTAAAGTTCCCTCATTTGTCAAAGCCATAGTCCATCTTCTCGCATTAGCAGATAATGCTACCAAGCTTCTCTTTCAGTAGAGCAAAATGTGACAAGTGCGCACCCTTGCCATGGATTCATTGACAAGTATAAAACTGGGTGGTGGAGTATTCACAGTGGGCAAAGTTGTCCCCTGGGCAAAGGGTCAGCAGAAGTTCTATAAATTAAGTTTTGATATTGAAGACTCGTGCGAGATTTAAGTTTTGGCCTTCAGCACAGGAATGAACTTCACCCAAGAGCATGAGCAGCTCATTGAAGTGTTAAACAGCATCCGCGATCATACGTTGAGAAGACAATGTACCATACTACCTTTTCCTGTAGCTTGTGCTATGCACAAGGACACATCTAAATAAAATTCATAGGAAGTAGCATCACCCAAATATGATCTACATTTTTGTTGATCAAAGAGGCTGTGGAGAAAAAATAATTAAAAAGTAAAAGCCTTACGCAATGAGATTTAAAAGAAAACTTTGGAGGCTGACAAGATGCATCTGGCACAACTTCAAAGTACATATAATCAATGTTTGTCAATAGCAGTTTTGCATCCTTTAATTTATCTTTCATGGATATAAAGCATGATGTTATTAGGATCCAGTCCATACCTTAATTCTGTTTGAGATTTGATGAATCAGGGGGTCTATAAAATTCAGGGCAAATCAGCTTATTCAAGGACACATTAGCTAAAGCTGAGCATTATCTAATTCCTTTTATCTTGCTGTCTTCCTGACTAGTTAAAGAATCTTGAATTGTTCTCTTTAACTTCTGTGTGTGACCACCAACATACGAACACCTCTATTATGGTGGGTGGGTGTGTAAATTATATATAACACCAATATAAAATATACTCCATCTAAATCGTATATTACACACTCCAAAAATTCCTTGAACATATGGCTTGCAAAGTCAAGCCCTCAAAAGTTAAGAAATGCCATAGTTATAGTCGAGTGTGCAACCTTAATTCAGCCCTCTTGTGTGTTTGCATAATGATATAGTCTTTAATTACATGATCACATACTTATTTTTTCCCACGGGATGGCTGCCTCATTCAGTGCACAGGATGGACTATGCTCATTTAATGAGCAGTTTTTCAATATTTTCTTTACTCCTCATGGTCTCGTGTTTTATTTACTGCCCATTACTCACATCCTGCTCTGAAGACGGAATTATTCATTTCATCGTGGGCTTCTATGGCACTCATTACTACAATATCTGAGTCCTTCACGAACATACATGAAATGTATTAATAGGACTCCCTGAATGACTTGAGCAGGTCCCTTAATCTCTCTATACAATGATACTTCCCTTCCCCCACTCTTTTCTGTCTTTTTACTTAGGCCTGGTCTACACTGGAGGAGGGAGGAAGGGGATCGATCTAAGTTACACAACTTCAGCTACGTGAATAATGTAGCTGAAGTCGATGTATTTATATCTACTCATCATGGTGTCTTCACTGCGGTGAGTCGACTGCTGCCACTCCCCCATCGACTCTGCCTGCGCCCCTCGTGGCGGTGGAGTACAGGAGTCAACAGGAGAGCACTCGGGGGTTGATTTATCACATCTAGACTAGACATGATAAACCAACCCCCACTGGATCAGTCGCTGCCTGCTATCCGGCGGGTAGTATAGTTATACCCTTAGACTCCAAGCATTTGGGGCTAGGGTCTTATGTGTCTTTACAATGCCTTGCACACTGGAACCCCTAATCTTGGTAGGGTCTTCTAGGAGTTGCCAACAGTTGCCAACTTTTCTGCTGTTTTTATGAATCTCATAGCATTTGGTATTTTTCTTAAAGCTCCTGCACCTGGAGTCATGTTATTACATGAGATTCTCTGCTTTCATTTTAAAAAGAAGTAAATTCCTAGCTCTCCTGCTTGTGGGGGAAAGCTTGAAAACATAGTCCCTAAAGAGTCAAAACCCAGAAGCCAATAAAAAAGAACCCAACATTTATTATTATTTTTTTAAATCTCATGATTTTTAAGCCAAATCTCATGGCTTTTTTGCTGTGGGATTGTCTCTGATTCATATCTTTGAATGTCTAGAGTTGACAATAATGTTGATAATAATACATACATACTACTTCTATTTATTATGCACTAGGTTGTTAAACTTTGTCATTTTGACATGTTCCCCAACGATCAAGACAAGAATGTACTGGAATGGATTCGCCGGTAGCACATATTTGATCAGGATAGTCTGTTAGCCAAACATTTAACATTAAACAATATTTGAGGGGTAGTTAATCATTTGCATTGCATGAACTTGCTCTCTAGCCATTGCAGTTTGACTTTACAGAAAAAAACAGTCAGCAAATGCAAGATTATTTGTAGGAAAATTGAGTTTGTGAGGATGGTTAATGGCTCTGTGTCCTTTTGGGTTCTTCCTCTGATCCTGTTGCTGGGGAATGCACCTTTCTGTGTAAGTATCCTTTCAAGATAGTTACTGCTTGTGCAGTTCTTTGCAGAACCTTTACCCAGCAATTACAAACTAAGCCCTAACTCTGAGCAGTGCTTAATTTGTAATGAAAGAGGTGCCGGGGCTGAGGCAATTTTTTACATTCATAACTGATGCAGCAAACCCAGAGGTGCCAGTGTGTAGCCCTGGCACTGATTAAGTACTGTCTCAGAGACTGGAAGTACTGATTTAGCCTAGATTCAGATCCACTGGAATGTTGTGAGCCTAAAAGGTGGAAACCTGAGCATTATAGACTAGGCATTCCACCTCAGAGAGCCTATTGGGGGAGAGGACCCCCAAATGAGACAGAGAAGGAAAATCCAATGTGAAAATAGGTTGAAAGATAAGAGCACAGTAAAACAAGCTGAGGGAGAGTATAAAAATGCAGATGGGGAACACAGAGCCTAGTGAAAAAATAAGTACTGTGGGCCAAATCCTCCGTTAGTATAAATCAGTAGAGCTCTATTAAGGATCTGCACTTACATCTGTAAACCACACAGTATTTATTTGACAATGGTCAGGCAGCTGGTGTGCCGAAACCACTACCTATTATACTGACTAATATTTTTCTCATTGTTTCCTTGTACTCCCCTGCCTGTCTGGATCCATCTGTTGACTGTTGTCTTATACTTAAATTGTCAAATCTTTGACGTAGGGACTGTCTTTGTTCTCTGTTTGCACAGCACCTAGCACCAAGAGGTCCATGACTGAGGCTGCTAGGCACTACTGCTATGAAAATAATAAATGATGGTATTAACATAGATGCGTAGAAGGGGGTGCACTAGCTCTTGAAGAATGTTCTTCTGTCCCTAATACATAGAACTGATTTCACTATAGCTAGGAGAAAACATATGTATTAATAAGTCTCCCAGTCAACACACTTTCAGAGTCAGCTTTTTTAAACTAAATCTAATTCCCAATTATCCTTGACAACTGGACCCAAATGATCTAGTTTTGACACCTGCTGTATTGGAACTCAGATCAAGTGTGAGTAGTCTCTTAGCCTATCCAAGGCCGTGATCAAGTGTCTTGATGTTTTTGGTCTTTTGGCCTCAAGATGAAAACCTTGTCTGTGTCTCTGGGACCTTGAGGTAAAAATGTTATCTAATTTATTATCCATATAGTGTCAAGGTATACGTGGAGCTGTGCAATATGTGAACAGTGCCAGACATTTAATTGTACCTTGCTCAGAAGACCTGAGCGTCTCAAAACCAAAACACATGCAGAATGTGGCATGTGGCTCTTAGAGCTAGAAAGCTTCATGGTTCAAATGAGTTTTCTAAAATTGTTGGAGGAGATATTAAACGTTAAAGAGAAGGCTTGCCTGGATGGGGTGCATGCGTGTGAAACAAAATTTTGGAGTTTGTTTAGCCTAATTCTGGTGAACGTTGGAGTGTTATTAAGTGTGAAGTTAGTACAGTGGCTCTGGACAGAGTGAAGCTTACAGCTCTGCTAATGTTTCCATACAAATACTAACACATCCCAGTCTTTGCTAAGTGGAGATGGCTTCCAAAAGAGGTTAAATTAAAAGGTACTATTTGGCCAATTTGTGTGAGGAGACAAGTACCGACAAAGCCAGTAGAGTGTTTCTTTTTCCACAGTCCCACAAGGCAAGAAAGGGAAACAATATGTTTATAGCCAGTAAAAGGCAATACATTACATCTTGTTAACCTGTGGAACAACCTGCCACTGGATTTATTGAAGCAAAGATTTTTAACAAGTTTTTTTTAACCATATAAGAAGTTGGAACTTTTGCTTACTGCTATTAAAGTCAATGGCAATATTCCCCCTAACAACAGTGAGAGAGTATTAGGCCCTTAAAGAGTCAGAATCTGAACCAGAATTGCAGTTGCTGTGATAAAAATAAGGGGTCTCAGTCTTCATGTTTAATGGAGTGAAATAGGGCCCCTGAAGGAATTCATCTCTCTGTAGTACAGTATTGCAGTTAGGTCCATGTGTTTTTTCAAATGACCATTGAGGCAGAAAGGATTAGATGCTCACCTAAAAGGGTCAGTCGTGTGCTCTGGTTTGTTAATTTTGCAGACTTATTCAAAGAGGATGAAATTCGCTTAGCCAGATAAGTGCTTGTGTTCATTTAGTAGGGCTACTCACAGAGTAAGGTGCTATTCTCTGAGTAAGGCATGAGAAAGTGGTGCTAAGCGTGTGATCTGTCTGCCAGATAACCAGAGATGCCAAACAGCAGCTCCGCCGCATCAACAGACCCCCCCAAAATATTCACATCTCTGACTGTAGGGGGAAAAGGTTAACAGCAAAACATTCAACACAACTAGAGAACTCCAAACCCTAGTCTTATGAGAGCTAGAGAGAGATACTTTTCCAGATCTGTTCATCTCATCACTAAAGAAAAATAAAAGAGTGGCTTGTAACCCAAGAGAAGTTAAAAATCACTTTCAAAAACATTCCCGTTCCTCCAAACATTTCAGCACACAGATTTTCTTACAAAAGGGGTTATTGGTATTTTTTACTTATTCTTTAATGAAGATTCCAGTTATTGAGATTTCCTGTTTGCTGAAATTCACACTGAAATTCTAGATGTTGATGTGCTTAAATTCAGACCTTTAGAAGAAAGAGAGAGAGGGCTTTTTAATTACTTATGGATCTTTTTGAACTGGCTGGTGAATGCATGATCAGTGATTTTCACTACACAACAGAGTTTTATTTAAATAGTATATTGTTAGGGCTATCCATCCACAGACGACAACAGATACCACACACTTGATCCAGCGTTTTGGGCTTAATGATTTGCTCCAAAGAAGTTGCACTGAAAGCAGTCTGTCAAAAAAAAAAATAGACTTTACACTCTGCCAAACTCAGTGGAAAAATTAAATTAATGTTTCCTTCCTTGCCATCATCATCCTCTTCATTTTATGTTTTATTGGACTTGGGTTATAGGAGTTTTTATATGTAGCAGTATAATTACTAAAGGGTTATTGTTATAATATCGCAGAAGCCAAACAACATTTCATGCATTAGTTCCGTCTAGTCAGAACTGAACAGAAAAGCACCAGGATTTCAGGATCAGGGTCTAAGGTGAAATTCTCCTGTCAGTGCAATGCAATATGATCGGAAAAGAAACCAGCTACAAATGTGAAAATCTGGAGTAAATCCATCAAGGGTTGTGGAATTACAACATTGGTGAAACTGAGAGCAGAATTTGGCCGTATTTAAACAGCATAATTGAACTATATGCAAGTTTTGCTTCAGTGACTAGAGATCCTTTACGGTTTTTATTCAATTTATTTTGCTTAGAATTTCAGTAGGAATTCACTAGTTATCACATCACTATTCTGAGAACCTGGGCTTTGCTTTTTTGTTTTTTAATGACTGTCTCACTCAACTTCTTACCAAATATTTAGTAGCAGAGACATTCTCAGACTAAGGTCTGATATCGTTAAGGATTTCTTACTTTTGCAAAATTAAAACAAAAGACTGTGTTATTGAAACACTGAAGTTGTAGAGCTAAGCACCTTTAGAGTTAAGACATTGCTTCAGCAAAGTATCCTTTCTCAGCCAAGTACTGAAGCTTGTGTTTTACATGCTTTGCCGATTTCAGCGTGGGTTTCAATACTTTGCTGAGTCGGGGCTTCAGAAGTCAGTAAATATGAGAGCTATGTTTGTGCCTCGATTTCATGATGATGGGTGAATTTAGAAAAGTTCAGATAGGAAATTAAGGCCCTGATTTAGCAAAGCATTTGCGCACATGGTAGGTGTTGATGGGACTTAAGTATGTGCTTAACGTTAAGCAAGTGCCTAAGCGCTTTGCTGAACTGAAGCCTAAATGTTCAAACTTTTCCTCATAGGAATAGTCCCACTGACTTCAACAGCACTACTCACAGAAGTAAGGCTGATTCACATGAGTAATGGATGCAGAATCGAGTCCTTACCTCTGCCCATTGATGTGGACATTTCAGAATGTCAGAAAACTAAAAAAGGCAGGGTTATAATGGAGAATGTTTTGAACCCACCAGCATGCCCACTGTCTTAACCTACAGTATATTTGCTTGTGAAGCATGAATTATTAAAAGAGATTAAGATTTTTTAAATGCTTGGCGAAACCCACTGTTCAGAGTGTGTCATGCATCCCACTGGAATGGCTGGGCCACAGGGGATATGAATCTCCTGTAGCTACCAGCTAAAGGAGCTATTTCTTCAGCTCGAGTGTTAGATCCTCATCACTTAGTGCTCGTAGTCCCAAAGTCAGGCTATATCTACACTACCGCAGTAAGTTGACCTAAGTTACGAGACTACAGTTACGTGAATAATGTAGTTGAAGTTGATGTAGCTTAGGTCGTCTTACTGCGATGTCTACGCTGCGCTGGTTTGACGGGAGACACTCTCCTGTCAACTTATTTTACTCCATTCATTCCCGGTGGAGTACCGGGGTCGACTGGAGAGCGCTCTGCTGTCGATTTAGTGGGTCTTCACTAGACCCACTAAATCGACCCCCAGTGCATTGATTGGCACAGCGTCAAGCCTATGGAAGTGTAGACAGGAACAGCTCATGATTCTGGCTGCTGAGTTTGTCAACAGAATGCATTGATTAAATAAATCATTGATGCTGGTCTATGCATATTCGCCCCATAGTTCTGTGGTATGCACATATAGGCAGCATGCTCTATTGCATCATAAAACAATTCCCTGAACAGACGACTATGTGTAGTCAAAGCAGCATTGATCATTGGTCCACCAAGGCCAATATCCTGCCACTGCAACACTGGCCTACGTTTGCCTGATGCTGCAGGAAAGCAAAAAGCCTTCACAATGCCCCTAGCTAATTGTGCAGTGCTATAACATAGAGGGAAATATTCCTTTCTGACCCCTGAAGGCAATCAGCTTATGCCCTGAAGCGGGAGGGTTGATATCCCTTATAACTAAAGGGACTTAAAGGCTTTGCATAAGCTTTAAGTCTAACAGCATAACCTGCATTCTCAGCACTGACTGCTGAGTGTTTGATGATACTCAGCACTTCTGTCAGGGTGATAGAATCTGCTTTTGCAGCCCCATTGAAACAGATTTTGCAGCCCCCTCTTTTGCTCCTGATTCCTGAAACAGAGCCTGTTTCCCGTGTAAGCACAAATGCACACGCTCAACAACTTAGCCAGTTTGAAAACACCCACTCTTCCCCAGGAAGCTTCTTCTGGTGCAAGATTAACTTGTGGTGCAAAGATTGTCTTGAAATACAGTAGCCAGGAGCCCTTGGGTAGGCAGCAGAGGTGGTTACAACAGCATCTCCAATAGCCATGCTTTCGGCTCCCTTCTGGGCCCCAAGGGGTTCCTGTATCAGATGCTAAAACGGGAAAGGGTTTCAACTTAACAGTTCCAAAAACAGAGACATTAAATAAATTCAGTTTCTGATATTCTGAAACCAGACACATTCGGCTCTTGTCATCCGCTCTCCTAAAGCAAATAAAAAAAGATTGTAGCATAAATATCTGATTAGAATATGTTTGGTTGTCCTTTCTCCTCAAGACTCTAGGGCTTGTAATGGGATCAAGGGGCAGACAGTATGTGTATTCCTAACTTGGAAAAGGCAGGGGTTGCCGTATTGGGAAAGAGGAACCTAGAACCCACTAACCATGATGAAGTCTTTTTAAGTAGACCATTTCCCACTCTAAGGATAATGTGTGCATGTTCTCTGTGTGCTCCATGTGAGAACACACCCTGCTTCCATTATAATCCACTTATAACATTGATGCAATGCCGCTGGGAGCTTGGGACTTTTCCAGAAAAGTTCCTGGAATGCTGCCATTCAACATGGTGGTACCCAAGAATTTAGATGCTTGTTAGACTGTCAGAACATCTGATTCCTTTCTGGTCTGTCAAAAGCCCAGACAAAAGATCTCTTCGAAAGCTGTCAGAGTGGACAAGAGATTCACAATGGACAGGCAGTTGTGGCTATGGTTATAGCTCTTTCTGACCTACTGTCAGTGATGGACAGAAATTGCTCAAGTGGTCTCCTGTGTTTTACAACCTGTCTCAATTCTGTATCTATGTGATTGTAATGGGAACGGCAATGTGCAATCTCCAGGTTTATGGTTAGGAAGGAATTTTCCTTTGCAGGGCCTGTAAGCAGGGAAGTTTAGGGGATATTCCGCTTCCTCTGAAGCATTAAGCAGTGCAGCCAGCTGGCTATATCCTACATGATCATTTCCAGCAGCTGCACTGGTCGTTCCCATCTTCTGCCTCTTTCTTTCAAAGATCTTTTGTGATGTTCTGCATAGCAAAGGGCAGCTATTTGAGAGTTCCCTGCCCTGCTACGTTTCGCTCTTTCCCCAGCCTGTCTCTTTATGAGAGTTACCCAGGTATTTCTGTGGATTTATTTTATTTATTTTCATTTTTATGGCAAGGGTTCAAGGAGAAAATTCTGACTCTATGTGACATGCCATGCAGAAATAGGCACAATTCTCACAGGGAGCTTTAGAGATGAGAGGCTGAAATATAGTCTCAAAAGCACTCAAGTGACTTAGGGTTACAAGTCCTATGTCCAAAAGAGACTTAACCCACTGACTTCCATTCACAAGACTTGGCTCCTAAATGTTTTTTTGTAAATTTTACCCATTATCATGGTCAAGTAGACATTTTTCTCAAAAAAAGAACCATAAGAGTTTTAAAAAGCAGTCTGCAGCTATACTGTATACAGGTAGACAAACTAAAAAGTCAGTATTTATCTTACTGTGGTTGAGACTGGTTCACTGCAAGGTACAGGAAAATGTCACAACTTACTCCAATGAGTTAACTAGCTCAATTCATGTTTTGATTTTGTTCATATATTTTAAGGCCAGAGGAGGCCAGTATGATAATCTAGGCTGACCTCCTCCATAATGTAGGCCATAGAACCTCTACCAGAAATTTCTTCATCAAGCTAATAAAGTCTGTTTGAGCTATAACATATCTTTTATTAAGATATCCGCTTTTGATTTAAAGACTGCAAGTGATAGTAATCCAGCCACATCCCCAGGTAAGGTGTTCCAATTGCCCTCAGTCTTCAAAATTTGCACCTTCTTTCTGGTCCGAATTTGTCTTGTTTCAGATCCAACCATTGGATCTTATTATGCCTTTTTCTGCTAAATAAAAGAGTAGTCTACTATCATAAATCTCTTCCCAATGTAGGTACTTGTAGACCATGATCAACTCACTTCTTAAACTTCTCTTAGATCACCTAATCAGACTGAGCTTCTTAAGTCTCTCAATATAAGGTATTTTTCTAGACCTCAACTCATTCTTGTAGCTGTATTCTGAACCCTTTCAAATGTGTCAACATCATTTCAGAAATGTTGACACCAAACTGGACACAATCTTCCAGTATGGTCTCACTAATACCGTATGCAAAGGTAATAGTACCTCCCTAACACTACTTGACATTCCCCTGCTTATACATTCAAGGACCATGTTCACCTTCTTAGCTACAGCTTTGCACTGGAAGCTCATGTTCAGCTGGTTATCTGCCATGATTGCTAACTCCTTTTCAGAGTAGGACCTACATTCTTTTATTTGTAGATGTCTGACCTTGCATTTGGCTGTGTTAAAAGCATGCTGTTCAAACGAGCCCAACTTCTTACCAAGCAATCTGGGTTGGTCTGTCTAACTGACCTATCCTCTTCATTATTTACCATTCCACCAATTTTTATGTTACCTGAAAATTTTACTAGCAATGATTTTATATTTTCTTCCACAGCAATTAAGATAATGAACAGCATTGGTCTGAGAACAGATTCCTGTGAGACCCTTATAGAAACACTCCCACTAGATCACAATTCTCTGTTTACAATTGCTGTTCGAGATTTATTATTGATCTAGTTTTTAATCTACTTACTATGGACTGCATTCATTTTATATAGATCTAATTTTTTATCAGAATGTCATGCAGAACAAAGTCAAATGCCTTACAGTAGTCTAAGTATATTACATCAATGCAGTTACCTTTATCAACTAAACTTGTGATCTCATTAAAAAACAGCATCATGTTTGTTTGACAAGATCTGTTTTCCAAAAAAACCATGTTGATTGGCTTTAATTACACGACCATTTTAAATTCTTTACTGATTGCAGCCCATATCAACCTTTCCATGATTTTGCCTGAGATTGATGCCTCTTGTTTCCCAGGTCATCCTATTTACTCTTTTTAAATATTTGTACAACATTGGCATTTTCCAGTCCTCTGGACCTCTGCTAGTGTTTCTTAAAAATCAACATTATTGCTTCTGTAACCCTTCTGCCCCTCTGAGTTGGCAGCAACAAGGGCCGGGTTCAGTATCCAGGGGTTCCGTTTCAGTAACACAATGCATAACCGGCTCGAGCCCCCACCCAGTGACCTGGGACACTCACATACCACACCCCCCTGGGCGCCTCTAGGAGGCATTACTTCCCCTCTCGCAAGCACGGAGTCTGAGTGTAGCAAAATCTTTTTAATAAAGGAAGGAATCAATGCGGCATCCCATTGGAGAAACACCACAAACAGGGTTATAACACAAACCATAAACAAAAACCCACCAACAAGTATGTTTGGCACTGTCCTTTTTCCCCTTAGGGTTTTAAGTCCAATCACCCCAAAGTCCAACAACCCAAAAGTCTCTGGTCAATGCCACCCCAGAGTTCGAGAGTTTATCTGTAGAGCTCCCTCCCCCCCAGCCTGGGTAGAAAGGGGCACCTTATGTGGTCCGGGGCCAACTGCCCTGCCTCTCCGTGGGTTCTGCTTCCGCCTTCTCCACGAACTGCTCCGCTTTACCAGCCGCTCCACGCTGCTCCTCCAGCCGTCCTCAGAAACTGCTCCGCTCCACCAGCTGCTCTGCTCCATGAGCTGCTCCAGTTCTCTCTGCAAACTGCTCGGCTCCGCTCACTCTGTGGGCTGCTCCACCCGTCCCACAGCTACTCTGCTCTGCCAACCGCTCCGCTGCCACCAGCTGTCCCGTGATCCGCTCCAGCCGTCCCCACAACTGCTCCACTCCGCCAGCTGCTCTGTTCCACAGTATAGCTTCAGGCTCCCCCACTAGTTAGTACAGTACTCAGTGCTCTCAGCTCAGTAATTTCAGCTCTTTAGTGATTTCAACTCTTAGTGATCTCAGCTCTTAGTGGGGGAGCCCCAGTGTTAGTGCACCATTAGCCCAAAGTGAGTTCAGCTCAGTAACCTGTATTTAGATTCTTGAGGGAATAAAAAGTCAACTCTGACATTCCACAGTGGAAAGAGGAGGGGGTGGAACTGGTGCTTCTGGCTCCACAAGGAGACTGCACCACCAGGCACAGATACCTGCCCCCAACCTCTCTCAATTCACTGGGTTTTGGAACCCATGTCCCTTGTCTAGCAAGTACCACCCAACTGAGGGTGAGTCATTTGTCACCAAGCAGTCCCACAGCTCGGCAGTCTGGGATAGGGTAGGCGTGCCTATGCAAATACACTCTCTGAAATTCTTTCCACCAGATGTCAGGGTAGAGCTTATCCTGACTCTGCTTACACTTCAGTTCCAGTTCCATTAATAATCTTGGGTGCAAGTTCTCATCCTACAACTTTAAAAATGTTTAACTTCAATAGTTGCTGTTTAACATCATCCCCGGTTGCTGATGAAATACAAATAATTTCATTATCACTGTGAAATATTACATTGTTCTGCTTCTTTCCTAACACAGAACAGAATATTTTTCTCTTTTCTGCATAATGTTACCATCTCTGTAAATCGGAACAAAAATCAAAGCTATCATATTGCTAGGATTTTATTTGTTCCTGATATTTGTTCCAATTCCTTATTTATTTCTACCATTGTGTTTCTTGCATCTGACTCAGGTTCAAAGGCTCTTTTCCAGCCATCACCTGAGAATATAGCCACTTTCAACCAGTCCTAGTGCCTAGTTTCTCAGCTCCCATGGTTCTCCAAAGGAAGGACACCCATTTCTGAGCATGTGAGGATGAACACTGGCAAATCAGTGAGTAAATTTGCTTCATGAAAAGGGACTTGCAACAAACAGCCAGATGCTTATTGGCAAGTCCTGCTTACAACTAAGGCCATATCCTGCAGTCTTTTCTCAGGCAAAATTGCCATGGGCTTAAATGGCTGCAAAAGGGCTGTAGGGTTTGGGCTTCAGTGCACAAGGTGCACAGTTCTGGCATTACAAGGTCCAGTCTGTTACTTTTAACTAGCTGAACCCTTTTGCTGTCCATGAAGTTAGAACACAGATGATAAACACCTAAAATGAAAAAATATAAAGTAGCAAACATTGGCAGCGTCTTTCTTTTGTGTTCTAGGTCTAATTAATGAGCTAATGTTTGTCAGTGCTTTGGAGAAATGAAGCACTGGGTAATTGTTTATTCTTATACTTATTGCTATAAAGTCCAGTCTAAGTTTGGCCATTTTGCATTTCAGCCATTTTTCCAATGCACTGGTGACTCCGGGCTCAGCAAATTAACCACATACATTTTATCTTAAATATTTTTGTAGGGCTTTTGTTTGTTATAAGACTGAAGAATTAAAATGTACAATGAGGTGCCTCTGACTTCTAGCTTCATCTTTTGTCTCTCTAATGCCCTGATGCAAACAGGATTCACACATTCAGCAATTTCTTTTTCTCTTGAGAACACAAAGTATCCGTGGCAAGCTGCAGAAATGATCATGCTTGGTGAAAGAAAACCCAGAATCTATTATTTTTCAACTTCTTTTGTTTGAATCCTGCTTCTGACTTGTTTTTATGATACTTCCACTGAAGAACAAATGCCCCCTCTGGTGGCCTCGTGAAATATAGCAACAATGCCCGGTGCAAGCCTGTAAAACATAGAGAGGGCTCTGCCCTAGCCTTTGATACTCACTGTGCATTGCTGTGAATCTTGGAAAATTGGCTACCCTGCTGACTTTGCAAGCTACTCAAGGTGCTAAAACAAGAGCAAGGGTTAGACCTTAGAGGCTGAGGAGGGTTGCACTTTCTGTGCCATCCAAAGACGAGAGCAACAGAAAGTTTGTACACAAAGCAAAACAGGCAAAATGTGGCTTTGTGCCATTAAGCAAGAGAAAATTCCTTTAAGCCAGTACGGTTTGGTGAGTTCTCAAATGTAATGAATGAAACTCAAAAGGTTTGGGTTGGGGAAGCATTTCAAAGCCAACAGGCCCGTTCTCTCCTTCGTTGTGCTAAGGTGGCTGGGTCATTAGAGGTAGCACTGAGGGAGGGCGAAACGTAACACAAGCTCCTGATGGGAAGAGTAATGGTGAACGCGCTGGTCTGGTCTGGTCTGTAAACGTTTTACCCACCTAGCTATGCTGAGAAAAGCACGACCCTCACCCACATAGCCTTGGTGGCAAAGCCCTCACATAAATGGAGTTATATAGAGATGCAGCTTATGTAGCTGGTGGAACTGCTATAAGCTATATTGGCAAAATAACGCCTTTGCCAGAGTAAACTAGATGCCCACTAGGAGGGTTTGCCAGAATAGCTACACTGGTATATTTATACTGGCAAAACCCTTTCTAGTGTAGAGAAAGCCTTAGACATGGACTATACCCCCATTTATGGAAAAGTCCTGTAGAAATCCATATGGCTCTCCAGAAATGAATTCCTTAGTACCAGGCGTAATGTCTGTACAGCATTGCAGCAGCACCTAGAGGCTTTAGTCCAGGATCGAGGCTTAACGTTAGGCATCTGCTTCAATTCTTTGCTGAATCAGACAAGGCGCCCCGCAAAAAGTGATTTGCAGTCCCAGCTGGACAGATAATACAGTGAATGATGGAAACCAACAAGGTGGGGAATTTGGGTTAAGTGCAGAGAGACAGCTCTAAAGGATGGGAAGGATTCTTACCTTTGAGGGAAGGGGACTGTAATGTAGCTTTACTTTGTACCATTCTTTGCTTGTTTCTTTTTGTTTAGTGTATTTAGCCAACCAGGATTAAGTTCCGTTTCAGGGTTTTGATTTAGACTCATCTCTAATATGTAGCCCAATACCCAATTTTGAACATTGTCTTACCTTGCAAAGGGTGAGGTCAGATGCATTTTGCTTGTACAATTGTCTCTGTATCTGGGCTCTGGCAAGGGACTTGGGGAAGCCTATACCTGCACTGATTAATATATATCTAGTATATTGCATTTATGACCCTATAATTGTCATCACCCCAGTCACTGATCTGAAAAAAATTGCATGAATGTGCTTCTTCCCTGTTGCAAATGATTTGGTTAGATACTTGGATGGTTCAATTAATTTCAGCTGTATGGAGGCTCTGCTGAGAGGTCTGGGGAACTCTGCTCTGTTAAGGTTCCCGTTGTAGTCAATGGAATGGGTGGATCTGGAGCTTCTGTTCTCCCTGTTTCACACACAAGAGGGACACAAACACACCCACAGCAAACTAGTTTACATATTCAAGTTTGTATTCGCAGAATGTTGTTTTCTGAATTATTTAACCAGTTAATTGTCTATCAAGCATAGATAATGAACCATGTAAATAATGCAAAAAAGCAAAACTGGAACTCTCCAAATCAATCTGTGAATACTAGTTTGAATACATAAATGAGGTTGCTTTGGGCATATTTGTACCCCTGTACTGTGAAATAGGGAGAGCTATCTTCTCTGCACTATTCAGTAGTCTGTAGACTCGCATCCCATCCACAAAATCATGTCTATAATGTAACTGTGTGTGTTTTAGCACAAGAAGAGGTGCCAGGTTGAAGCCTATTTAGTATTTCATTGCTAGGGATGTTCATGTCAGTTTGTATTCAATAAAACCCTCTTCAGCCAAACCTTCTCTTAAAACTTAAACACGTCCAAAGGTTTGCTTAACTTTCTTCCTCCATTATTTGTCCTTGCTGCATGTTCAGATGCTGCCTGGCTGGAATCCAATGAGAAAGGGACAGAACTCTGCAGGAGAGGTTGAACATAGGAATTTCTGGAAATCCCATGCAAATGCCTATCATTGTTTTGAGCCTTCCCAGCTCAGATTTTCAGGTCCTGCTGATTCAAACTTTCTTTAACTTCCCCCATTGATCAACAGGCATCTTTGCATTGACTTCAGAGGTTACTGAATCAATACCCAGGCAAACATCAGGACCAGCTATAATTCTAAGAGGCAATGTTTGTTTAAACAAACAATGCAGTCACTTAACAGGGGAACAGGCAGGTTGAATAATTCAGACAAGAGTTTCTGAAGTATGCAGGACAAGAGTGGGTGGAACTTTTTGGCCAAAAGCCTTTTTTCCGCCTGAAAAACACAGATTTGGGTTGACTGAAACATTTCCCAAATTTGTGTTGAATTTGGCAAATTGTTTTGGTTGAAACCAAAACTAAAAAATTCAGCACAATTTGTTTTGAAATTTCCCTTTAATATTATTTGTTTAAAAAACTAACCAGTTAAAAAGGCTCAAAATAGAAATGAAATATTTTATTTCACCCCAAATAAATTTTTTCCTGAGTTTTGGATGAGTTGAAAATTTCAAAAATTTCATTTTTGGTTTGACCAAAACAACTGTGTGTATATGTATAGTGATTTTTTTTTGTACATTTAATTATTTTAAGGAATTACCAGCAAACCAAAAAATCTCGTATTCACTCCAAGCTCTACTCAAGATCCATAATTGACTTTCACAGCTCAATTCCTATTTAGGCACTTCAATAAAGTGTGTGAGTTTTCAAAAGTGTTTTTGAGAACATAGGATCTAATGGGTCCTGAGTGCTTTTGAAAATGCAGCAGCTTCATTCATTAGAATTCTTGGGAAACTGAAACTGCAAATACATTCAAACTAGACTCCTATTGTGTTTTGGATCAAAAACTTACCAGTCCACCATTTTTTGTCTTCTATGCAGCTTTCCAGTCTCTTCTCTTCACTAGTTGACTTGCAGACAGGTAAGTGTTCTGATTTCTTTCATACAATGGTCCCAGTATATTATATTGTGATTGTGTACCTGATTCAGCAAGATACTTAGCACTTATCTGAATTCAGGTCCTACCTACTGCAGTGGGGCTACTCAAGTGGGTCTGTATTATTTCAGCTGCACAGAATGCAAGAGTGATTTCTGTTGCTAGAGTTCTCAGAACACAAATTTAATTGTCATTTTATGTGAGTATTTGAGGTTATAATTTGGCTTCTCTGAGCATTTGGCCATATAATTGCATAGGTCTCAGAGTCAAATCGTGCCCTGATTATGCACTGTACCATCCAGTTCATTGGGATTGTGTAAAGTGTAAAACAGATTGTAGCCTATATGATCAAACTCTCTAACTTCCATGAATCTATGTTTTATTCATGCTAATAGGGTCCTGCCCTAAAAAGTTTGATACAAGCTTAACATTTTAATTTATAAAACAAAAAGTCACTCATCATAATGTTCTCACAAATAATAACCATCACTTTAGTTTAATGGCATCACTGCTTGAGAAAATTAGGATGTACAGCCTGAGAGCTACTTATATGGCAATATTATGTGGACTACCAAATAATTCAGTTGCATAGGGGTCAGAAAAATATTTTAAACTTATTGCAAAAAATTTAACATACTCAAGAATCAGTCTTAGGACCAACCTTATTCAATATTTCTGTTAATGACCTTGACATGGAAAGAAGCTAATGAAATTTGCTAGTAATGACAAGTTAGGAGGCATGGTCAATACAGAGGAGGATTAGAATATTATACGGAGAGAGTTAGATTAACTTGAAGCCTGGAATGATAGAAATGGGATGAAATTCAATAGTACAAATTTCAAGGTCATTCACTTAGTCTAATAATAAGAATTTCTGCTACAAGCTGGGGGCTCATCAGTTGGAAGCAGCAGAGGAGAGAGACCTCCACCATCACCATCATATAGTGGGAGGAGTTTTTTATGTCTTCCCTCTGAAGCATCAGTGATGGCCATGGCTGGAGATGGGACGCTAGGCAGGGTGGGACAAATCTCTTAAGTGGCATGAGGCATTCTCTCTCTCAGGTGCTTGGTTGACTGGTTCTTGCTCACATGCTCAGGGTCTAACTGATCATCATATGTAGGGTCACAAAGGAGTTTTTCCCTCATGCAGATTGGCAGTGGCCTGGTGGGGCGTGGTTTTTCTTCTGCAGCATGTAGCTGTGGATCACTTGGGTATATCTCATTTAATTATTTCCCAAACACTGCAGGGGCCTCAAACACTGGTGTACCTCAGTCCCTCCTATGCATTCCCTGTGAGCTGTAATGCTTTGGTTGCTCATTTTGGTTGTTGGATTTAGAGTGCTGGGGCTGGGTCGTGTTGGTAGCCGGCAATATACAGGGGGTCAGACTAGATGATCTAGTGGTTCCTTCTGGCCTAAAACTCTATATGACTCTAATACCATCCCAGAGCAGAAGTGGAAATTAGTGTTAATGGTTGAACTGGCCTGAGAAGAATAATGGCATTTAGTGATGGGACTTACCCTGGGAGCTAACTAGATGGCTCTTTAGCCACTTTTGTCTTCTTGTACCAGTGCCTCTGTTTGGAGCATGATCTTTGGTGTTGGTTGGAAGTTGAAGGAATAACAAACCCACCTAGCTGTATGGTGCTAAGCAGAGCCTATGGGTCCAATCATGCATCCTATACTGGGTGTAGGGGTTTCCATGGTGAAGCAACATTAGCTCCAATGGGGCTAGTCATTGTATTAAGAAAAGACGGTTACTCACCTTTGTAACTGTTGTTCTTCGAGATGTGTTGCTCATATCCATTCCAGTTAGGTGTGCGCGCCGTGCGTGCACGTTCGTCGGAAACTTTTTACCCTAGCAACTCCAGTGGGCCGGCAGGTCGCCCCCTAGAGTGGTGCCGCCATGGCGCCTGATATATACCCCTGCCAGCCCACCCGCTCCTCAGTTCCTTCTTGCCTGCTACTCCGACAGTGGGGAAGGAGGGCGGGTGTGGAATGGATATGAGCAACACATCTCGAAGAACAACAGTTACAAAGGTGAGTAACCGTCTTTTCTTCTTCGAGTGATTGCTCATATCCATTCCAGTTAGGTGAATCCCAAGCCATACCTAGGCGGTGGGATCGGAGTGAGAAGTAGCGGCATGGAGCACTGCAGATCCGAAGGCCGCGTCCTCTCTGGACTGCTGGACCAGGGCGTAGTGGGAAGCAAAGGTGTGGACCGATGACCAGGTTGCTGCCCGACAGATTTCCTGGATGGGCACACGGGCGAGGAAAGCCAGCGACGACGCCTGCGCCCTGGTAGAGTGCGCAGTCACACGGCCCATAGGAACGTGAGCCAAGTCATAGCAGGTCCTGATACAGGACGTTACCCACGAGGATGACCTCTGCGAGGAAATGGGAAGCCCCTTAATGCGGTCCGCTACTGCCACGAAAAGCTGGGGGGATTTGCGGAACGGTTTGGTCCTCTCCACATAAAACGCGAGAGCCCGACGGACATCAAGCGAGTGGAGTTGTTGCTCCCTGCGTGAAGAATGAGGCTTCGGGAAAAAAACTGGGAGGAAGATCTCCTGGTTGACGTGAAAGGCTGAGACCACCTTGGGGAGAAAGGCAGGGTGCGGTCTCAGCTGCACCTTATCTTTATGGAAGACCGTATACGGGGGATCTACCATGAGAGCCCGGAGTTCCGACACCCGTCTAGCTGAGGTAATGGCTACTAAAAAGGCAGTCTTCCAAGAAAGATAGAGCAGGGAGCAAGTCGCTAATGGCTCAAAGGGGGGCCCCATGAGCTGAGACAAAACCAGGTTAAGATCCCAGGTAGGGGCAGGGGATCAGACGTTAGGGTATAGACGTTCCAGCCCCTTAAGGAATCTAGTCACCGTCGGGTGAGAGAAAACGGAGCGGCCATCCCCACCCGGGTGAAAGGTGGAGATAGCCGCCAGGTGGACCCGAAGGGACGATATCGCCAGGCCCTGTTGCTTGAGGGACCAAATATAGTCCAAAATATTGGCCACCGAAACTTCCATCGGGAGGAAACCCCTCTCCGTGCACCAACAAGAGAAACGCTCCCACTTGGCCGAGTACGTCGCTCTAGTGGAAGGCTTCCTGCTGCCCAAGAGTACCTCACGTACCGGGGTGGAGCAGCGTAACTCGGATCTGGTCAGCCACACAGGAGCCATGCTGCTAGGTGCAGCGACTGGAGGTCCGGGTGACAGAGAGTACCGTGGTCCTGGGTGATCAGGTCCGGGTGAAGGGGCAGGGGAACTGGGTTGGCTATGGCCAGGTCCAGCAACATGGGGTACCAATGTTGCCTAGGCCACGCTGGGGCTACCATGATCACTCGGGCCCTGTCCCTGCGCACCTTCAGAAGGACCTTGTGGACCAGCGGGAACGGGGGGAACGCGTAGAACAAGTGGGTCGTCCACAGAATAAGGAAGGCGTCCGCTATAGACCCGGGTTCCCGGCCCTGAAAGGAGCAGAACGCCTGGCATTTCCTGTTCCCCCTGGACGCAAAGAGGTCCACGCGGGGACAACCCCACCTCTGGAAGATCGAGAGGGCGACGTCCGGGCGGAGGGACCAGTCGTGCGCGAGGAAGGATCTGCTCAGGCGGTCCGCCAGCGTGTTCCGTACTCCGGGGAGGAAGGAAGCCGTGAGGTGAATGGAGTGGGCTATACAAAAGTCCCAGAGTCGCATTGCCTCGTGACATAGGGGAGAGGATCTGGTGCCGCCCTGCTTGTTGATACAGTACATGGTCGTCGTGTTGTCGGTGAATACCGCGACACAACGACCTCGAAGCTGGTGACAGAATGTTTGACAAGCAAGACGGACCACTCTCAACTCCCGCATGTTGATGTGTAGCTCCACCTCCCTCGGGGACCACAGGCCCTGTGTCCTCAGGGTTCCCAGATCGGCCCCTCAGCCGAGATCTGAGGCGTCCGTCGTTAGGGACACCGAGGGCTGGGGTGGGTGGAATGGAAGCCCTGCACACACGACGGACTGGTCTAGCCACCAACTGAGGGAATCCAACACCCCCTGGGGGATTGTGATAAGCGTGTCTAGTGACTGCCTTGCCGGCCGGTAATGTGCGATGAGCCAAGACTGGAGGGGCCTCATGCGGAGCCATGCATACCCTGTCACAAACGTGCAGGCCGCCATATGGCCTAACAGGGTTAGGCATGTCCGTATCGATGTCAGGGGGGCTGCCAGCAAGCGCTGAACGATCGCCGACAAGGACTGGAACCTGGGCAATGGTAGAAGGGCCCTGGCCAAGGTGGAGTCCAGGACGGCCCCAATGAACTCCACCCTCTGCTAGGGGAGCAGAGTGGACTTGTCCACGTTGATCATGAGGCCCAAGGTAGCAAACAGGCCAGTGATCCTGCGGACATGGCTGCGGACCTGCAGCTCTGACGTGCCCCGAATTAGCCAATCGTCGAGGTAAGGGAACACGTGAATGCGACTGCGCCGAAGATGTGCCACAACGACAGCCATGCATTTTATGAATACCCTCGGAGCCATAGAGAGGCCAAACGGGAGGACCGCAAATTGGTAGTGATGGCGGTCGACCACGAACCGAAGGAAACGTCTGTGGTGTGGCCATATGGCAATATGAAAATAAGCATCCTGCATGTCGAGGGCGGCATACCAGTCTCCAGGATCCAGGGATGGGATAATGGTCCCCAGGGATACCATGCGGAACTTCAACTTCACTAGATATTTGTTGAGCTCTCGCAGGTCGAGGATAGGTCTGAGGCCTCCCTTGGCCTTGGGGATCAGAAGTAGCGGGAATAAAACCCCTTGCCCCTCTCGTTCTCCGGAACCGCCTCTATAGCTCCTTTGTCGAGGAGCGTCTGCACCTCCTGGTGGAGGAATTGCTCGTGAGAGGGGTCCCTGAAGAGGGACGAGGGTGGGGGGGTGGGAGGGAGGAAAAGATATAAACTGCAGACGGTATCCCGTCTGCACCGTGCGTAAGACCCAGCGGTCGGATGTTATTTGGGTCCACGCCTGGAGGAAAAACGAAAGGCGGTTGGAAAACGGGGGGGAAGGATCCATGGGGGACACTGGTACTACGCCCTCGGGCGCACCTTCAAAACGAAGGTTTGGGTCCAGGTGGGGCTTTAGAGGAGCTTTGGTTTTGCCCCCCTTGATTCCCCGACTGCCTGCGCCTGCCATTTCTGCCGCATCGCCTATTAAGGTCCTGCCGCTGGCGGAACTGGGGGTACGGCCGGTGCTGCTGCTGTTGATTGCGCCGGAAGGGTCTGCGTTGCGTCCCAGGCGTGTGCATCCCAAGGGAGCGCATAATGACCCGATTGTCCTTGAGACTTTTCAGTCTGGGGTCTGTTTTCTCCGAGAACAGGCCCTGGCCTTCGAACGGGAGGTCCTGGATGGTGTATTGGAGCTCCGGTGGAAGGCCAGAAACCTGAAGCCAGGAGATGCGGCGCATCATCACCCCCGAGGCGAGGGTACGGGCAGCCGAGTCCACAGCGTCCAAGGAGGTGGCCTGTTCCAACGAGGTTCTTGCGACCTTCTTGCCCTCGTCAAGAATCGCCGCAAATTCTTGACGCGCCTCCTGTGGCAACAGCTCTTTGAACTTATCCGCTGCCACCTAAGAGTTAAAGGCGTAGCGGCTAAGAAGGGCTTGCTGGTTGGAAACCCTGAGCTGAAGGGCCTTGCGGCCGAGGAGGTCCATACGCCTGGCCTCCTTGGATTTGGGGGCTGGGGCTTCCTGCCCATGACACTCCCTCTCGTTCACCGACTGTACCACGAGGGAGCATGGTGTCGGGTGAACATGGAGGTACTCATAGCCCTTGGAGGGGGCCATGTACTTCCTTTCGACACCCCGTGCAGTAGGGGGGATGGAGGCCGGCGATTGCCAGATCGTATTGGCGTTGGCCTGGATCGTCCGAATAAAGGGCAGGGCGACCCTAGTGGGAGCATCGGAGGAGAGGATGCTGACGACGGGATCCTCGATCTCAGAGACCTCCTCAGCTTGCAGGCTCAAGTTCTGTGCTACGTGCCTGAGGAGGTCCTGATGTGCCCTGAGATCTAGCGGAGGAGGGCTATTGGAAGAAGTGCCTGCCACCGCCTCATCGGGAGAAGACGATGAGGAGACCCCCAGCAAGAGAGTGTCCAGCAGGGGGTCTGCCTCAGCCCTCGCCTCTGACTCCGGAGAGAGCTCAGGGTCTTGTTGTTTTGACCCGTCCTCCCCGTCCGGAGGGGGGAGGGGGGCGAGACAACGACGCCTCCGGCGCCCTGTGCTCTGTCGTCGCAGGCCTAGGAGGAAGCTGTTGGGGGCCCTGGGCTTGGTGATACGCCCAGGGTGTCCAGTACACTGTCAGCCTGCGACGACACCGACGGCTGTCTGGAAGGCCACGGAGGGGCCTACCGCGGCTGGTAAGAGTCTCCGCGTCCTGGCGCCGAAGATGTTCTCGGTGCCAGGGACCGGTACCGGGAGTCATACCGGTGCCGGGATCGGGACCGGGGTCTGTCTTGGACTCGGTGCCGGGATCGGGACTGGTGCCGACCGCTGACTCGGTGCCGGGATCGTGACCGGGACCTGCCACCGACGCGGTGCCGGGAGATCGACCGGGACCGGGACCTGCCACCAGCTCGGTGCCGGGAGGTTGACCGGGGCGCTGATCGACGGCGGGAATGGCTCCTAGAGTCCCGGTGCCGGTATCGGTGGCTGGAACCAGACCGGAACCGTCTGGAGGCCTATCGATGCCGCGAGTACGACCGGTACCGCCGAGGGGATCGGTGCCGGGACTGCGAGCGGCGGCGAGATCTTGAGCGACCACGGTGCCGGGACCTCGACAGCGAGCGTGAGTCCCGAGATGGCGCTCTCATCATTGGTTTGCCTCTGGACGCCACCCGCACCGGAGGTACCGGAGGTGGAGGCTGAGTTGGCTCAGTCAGGGCAATGAGGTCCCGTGCCGAGGCGAAGGTCTCCGGCATCGATGGGACCAATAGCTCAACCCCAGATCTTATGGGGGAGCTCGGCGGGACCGGACTCGACGTACCTTCCGGGCCCGGAGTCAACGGGATCCCTGTTGGTAGCGCCACGGCAGATGTAGGTGCCGGGCGCTCCACTCGAGTCTGCCTGGATGGAGTTGCAGACTTCGAGGGCCTTGCTTCTATACCCAGTGCTGGGGAAGGTCGGTGCCGGGGAGTCTTTCCAGTGCCGGCGCGATCCGGTGCCGGTGTCGAGGTGACGGTCTGCGAAGCTGCCGGGTCGAGTGCCGCTTCCATGAGGAGAGTCCTAAGTCTCTGGTCTCTCTCCTTCTTTGTTCTAGGCTTAAAAGCCTTACAAATGCGGCACTTGTCCGATATGTGCGATTCCCCCAGGCACTTTAGGCACGTGTCGTGGGGGTCGCTGGTCGGCATCAGCTTCTTACAGGCCCCACATTGCTTGAAGCCTGGCGAACCAGGCAGGAGCCCGGTGCCGGGTGCCGGGAAGGGCTACGGCCCAAATCGGCTAATAAATATTTACAAATATTATTTACACTATTTACTATATTACTACTTAACTAACTACACTTAACTACTAACAACAACTATAAACAGTAGAACAAGGAGAGCTAGGGACGTGGGGGACAGCTATGCCGCACTCCACAGTTCCAACGACCGACACGGCGGTAAGAAGGAACTGAGGAGCGGGTGGGCCGGCAGGGGTATATATCAGGCGCCATGGCGGCGCCACTCTAAGGGGCGACCTGCCGGCCCACTGGAGTTGCTAGGGTAAAAAGTTTCCGACGAACGTGCACGCGCGGCGCGCACACCTAACTGGAATGGATATGAGCAATCACTCGAAGAAGAACTAGGCTCTGCAATAAGTGTTTTCAGGATTGGCCTTAATAGCAGAACTTCCCCTCCCTCCCCCTCCCCCACACTAAGCCTCTATATTAAACTCAAATTCAGACCCAATTGACACCATGGTGGAATTATTTAAAAGTGTGGTTAATTTTATTATTTTTATTTCTTTGGCAATTGCTTTTCAAGGTTGCAGCTACTTCCAGCCAGGATCAGATGTGTAAGGGCCAAAATGTCCTGAGTGAAGTCTGGGCTCCATTTGGAATTTTGCCATTGACTAAAATGGGGCCAGGATTTCACTCCAGGAGAGTAGCTTTTTTCATGTTATTTTCAGAAGAACTGGAAACAGAAAATGCCAGAAACCTTGCAAGAAAGCCTATCTCAGCTAGATCAATAGCTCAGTTAAGCAGTCCCAAGAGTTTCTGAGAACTTGAATAAAGTTTGGATAAGCATATGGCTATCTTGGGTCTTATTTGCGATAAGCTTTTGCTTTGCCCGGCACTCATCTCAGTGTCTACATCCCAGCAAAGTTTCCATCCCATTCATTAGAGAGACAAGTTGGGCGAGGTAATATATTTTACTGGACCTACTTCTGCGGCTGAGAGAGACAAGCTTTAGAGTTTTACACGTGTTGTGATAGGCACGTGTAGGACCCAGGGATCTTGAAAGATGTGTTCGGGGAGGGTGTAGATCATTGTAGCGGTGGAGATATGTCTGCGGGTTTTGCATCTTTTGTTCTGGCCGGGTCTGGTGCTGCTTTGCGTTGGTGGGTCCTGGTCTGTGGGGAGCTTGCTTCTGATGACGAGTTTGGTGAAGCTGGGAGGTTGTTTGAAGGCCAGAAGAGGGAGTTCAGGAAAGATTTCTTTCAGGATGGGGTCCCCATTGAGTAGGGGATGTAGTTGTGTGATGATACCCCATATGGGTTCCAGTGTGGGGTGGTAGGTGTTATTTCTGTACTGAAGAGGGTTCTCTTTGGGTATTTGGGTGGCCTGTTCCATGATGTGATCAAATTCTCTGTGGTGGAGTGTCCTTGTTTGGTGGAGTCAGTTTTGAGTGTGTTAAACTGTATAGTATCAGAGGGATAGCCATGTTAGTCTGGATCTGTAAAAAAGCAACAAAGAATCGTGTCACCTAGTAGACTAACAGACGTATTGGAGCATGAGCTTTCGTGGGTGAATACCCACTTCGTCAAATAAATAAATAAATAAATTGTATAATCCGGACTTTCTCCTCAGAGCCTGTTCTGTGGTATCTGATCGCCTGGCTGTAGGTAACAGATTTCTTGGTGTGTTTGAGGTGGTTACTGGATCTAGGAAGGTAGGTGTGGTGACCTGTGGGTTTTCTTGTATATTGTTGTCAGTAGAGTTCCATTGCTGACGCTGATTTTGGAAGTTGATGCTGGTGAGGAAGTGTTCCAGAGAGAGTCTAATGGATGGGTGGTTGTTGGTGAAGCTGTGGTAGAAATCTATGAGGGAGTTTGTCATCTGGAATCCATGTCACTCAAGTGACATCTCATTTTCACTTGGAACGTTAGTCACGGCTCAATCCACTGATCAAAACAGCATGACTGCCCGTGTTGGGACAGCTATTCTCTCAATAACAGAGCCCATTAAGCTAATGAATAAGAGGATATTGATCAGAAATCCACTGATTGATTGACTGGTCTCAGCAATAAAAAAACCTGGAGATGAAAGCTTGAGCAGTTTAAAAGATCATCCGAACCTCAAAGATGATTTGAAGCTTTAAAAGTCAATCTCTGCCTATCAATTATGGTGGGGTGGGTGTGTTTGTACTACACAGAGGAAAGTTATTCTTTGAAAATTTGCATGCAGGATGTCTAATTTAATTTCATGTAATCATCACATTTCAGTGACAAATGTCAGATCACTGCTTTTTTAAGCGTGTTTAGGTTTCCCGGCACTTACAAAGAAAGAGCCCTCTGATTCAATAATATGTTTAAATCAGCCAGTGTATCAGACTTTGTGCGTTAATTATATGCTCAGATAAAAAAAAACTGTTGCTTTTGCTTTACTAAACCTATGGCTTGTTATGAATAATTAAAAAAATGGAACGGGAACACTTCTTAAATAAGAGATGTGGAAGCCAAATAGTTATTTAATGCTGAGGCAATGATAAAGAGGAAAACAAGTCTTAGTTTGATGCAGGAATGTCATGTATCCGGGGCGGGGGGGAGGGGAGTTTTTGTCACATGTAGCTGGCAGAGTATTGGGTAAATGAAAGATGAGATGAAGCCCTAGGGAATTTGTAGCAGTTATTTCAATTTAATGAACTTGTAGTTAAGACACTGGAGTGGGACCTAGGTGATCTGGGTTCTACTGCCAGTCTTCTTTGGCAATGTTGGGCAAGTTGCTTAGAAGCAGGTTTTCACAAGTACACGGCCAACTATTCCAAAGTTCTGTGAACCCATAGATGGGGTCAGATATTCAAGAGTCTAGCGCCCCGCAGCTCCCATTGATCTCAGCATGGGGAGGATTCTTTGTTGTTCCTAATAAAGGCTGCTGCATCCAGAGCACTTTTGAAAATCTGGACATAGCTGTAGTGTGCTGAGCCTTTCTGAAAATTGAGGCCTTAATATCACTGCTCCTCATGTGTCAAATGGGAATGATACAGTCCTATCTGACGGGGAGGATTCCTTCTGTAACGTCTGGGAGGTGCCCAGAACCCGTCTACTGGCCAACACCAACTCTTAAACTCTCTGTCCCCTGGCATGGCTGAATATAGGGACCATGCTTTATATTCAGGGCACATCTATAAATAGTTTATAACGGGTCAATACGTGATTAGCAAGTGGTTAGTCAGTTGTTAATGAGTGGCCATAATGTTTATAAAAGGTTAAATAACATAGATGATGATATTGCCACCTGTTAAGGTCCATTTGAAAAGCGTAATAGATGACATTCCACATTCAGGTTATTGATTTGTACTATGGAACAGGTCAATAGGTGCTTCTAACCCTCTCCATCACAATGTTATACATTATTATTATTATTATATTGTAATGTTCTTTGTATCATGGTAGTGCCTAGGAGCCCTTGTCATGGACCAGGCCCTGCGACAGAATGTATCCCTGTGTCCACACCCCACACACTATTGTAATAATTGTAGTACAGAGTATTTTTTGTGAGATAGCATTTAAAAACTCACAATTTGGTGATCAATAATATCATGGCAAAATGCAGGTAGCAGCATTATATATGAAGCTGTAGAATCATAGGGTTAGAAGGGACCGCAAGGGTTGTCTAGTCTAACCCACTGCCAAGATGCAGGATTTGTGTGTCTAAACCATCCAAGATAGATGCTATCCAGCCTCCCTTTGAAAATGTCCAGTGAAGGAGATTCCACAACCTCCCGAGGTATCTGTTCCATTGTCCTACTGTTCTTACAGTTAGGAAGTTTTTCCTGAGATTGAATCTAAATCTGCTATGCTGTCGTTTGAACCTGTTGCCTTTTGTCCTGCCCTCTGTGGCAAGAGACAACTTTTCTCCATCTTTTTATGACAGCCTTTCAAGTACCTGAAGACCACTATCATATCCCCACCTTAATCTCTTCTTTTCCAAACTAAACATACCCAGTTCCTTCAGCCTTTGCCCATATGGCTTGCATTCCATCTTTTTGATCATCTTTGTTGCTCGCCTTTCTATACATTGGTGTCCACATCCTTTCTATACTCTGATGATCAAAATTGGAGACGGTAATCCAGCTAAGGCCTAACCAGTGCCAAGTAGAGCAGTACTGTCACCTCTCATGACTTGCATGCTATGCCTGTGTTAATGCAACCTAAACTTGCATTTGCTTTTTTTGCAACTGCATCACATTGCTGACTCCTGTTGATGCTGTAAGCCACCAAAACTCTCAGCTCCTTTTCAGCATGCTGCTACCAACCCAGTTATCCCTCATTCTGCATTTGTGCATTTGGTTTTTCTTCGCTAAGTGTAGCACCTTACATTTGTCTTTGTAGTATTTTGTTGTCTATAGCCCAGTTCTCCAATTTCTCAAGATCCCTAGCTTCCAAAACATTGGCAAAACCCCCACCTCCCAGCTTTGTGTCATCTGCAAATTTGATCAGTATGCTCTCTATTTCTGCACCCGAGTCATTCAGAAAGATGTTAAACAACAGTGGACTGAGAACAGACCCCTGTGGAACCCCACTTGAGACCTCCCACTAATCCCACATCATTCCAGTCATAGTTACTCTTTGTTTGCAGTTGTTTAACCACTTATGTATCCACCTAATGGTAGTTCCACCAAGCCTGCATTTCTCCAGTTTACTTATCAGAATGTCAGGGGGCACTGTGTCAAAAGCCTGGCTGAAATCCAGGTATATTATGCCCACCTCATTTCCCCATCCACCAAACCAGTTACCCTGTCAAAGAAGGAAATTAAGCTGGCTTGGCATGATTTGCTCCTGGAAAATCCATGGTGGCCGCTAGTGATCACCCCTTCATCCTCCATGTAGTCACAAATTCAATGTTTTTATACATTGCTCTAATAGCTTCCCAGGTATTGAAGTCAGGCTGAGTGGTCTATAGTTCCCTGGCTCCTCCTTTCTCCCCGTTTTAAAAGATGAGCACTATGTTAGACCTTCTCCAGTCTACTGGGACCTCTCCTGTCATCCATGAGTTTGCAGATATTGCCAGTGGCTCTGAGATTTCTTCAGCTAATAATCTCCAGTATTTTAGGTGAATAGCATCAGGCCCTGCTGATTTCAATTCATTCATTCAAACAGCTCTTAATTAGTGGTCTGAAGCCCCCCAGGGGGCAGCGAGCAGATTTCAGGAAGTCCGCCAAGCAAGGCCGGTATTAGACTCACTGGAGGCCAGAGCAGAAAGCTAAAGCCCCGCCACCCGGGACTGAAGCTGAAGCCTGAGTAATTTTAGCTTTGTGGGGCTCCCTGGGCAAGTGCCCTGCTAGTTATGTGCTAATGCCGACCCTGGCTTTTGTGTGCAGAAAAACTGATGTTGTGGCACAGGTGGGCCATGGAGTTTTGATAGCATGTTGGGAGCGCCTCAGGAAAAAAAAAAGTTGAGAACCTCTGGTCAGAAGATCTAACGTGTTATTTACTTATTCCAGTCTGCATCCCTGCCCCTTTACTGTCTATGGTAAACGTAAGCTGAGATCATGACTAAGATTACGTTTTACAGAGAGGTCTAGGGAGTTCAGTTTTTTGGCGATAAAGGGCAAGCTGACATCTGAGCCAGGTGTAAACACTCCTGGTGGGCCATTACTTGCTAAATGGCCATTCTTTGACAGGAAAGGGGGCAAGGGCAAAAAGAAATCTTAACAAAGAAACGGCATCGAGTTCCCTTCCACACCGAGTGCTTGTCCCCTTGCTTCCCTGTTGGAAAGGCTTCTCAAAAGAGGGACAGGACTATCAAAAGAAGGGGCAGGCATCCCTATACCTCCCTCCCTTTCTGTCCACTGCATGAGAAGGAACAAAGGAAGCAGCCATTAATCAAAAGAAAGGGCCCTGACCTAAGAAATTTGGCCAGCAAAACTGTTGAGAGCGTGTGGGGAGAAAAACTTTGCTTTGAATTTAACATAGTTTGTTAGGCATTAGTTGTGTTTTGTCTTTATTTTTCTTGTAACCATTTCTGACTTTTATGCCTCATTGTGTGTATTCACTTAAAATCCATCTCTTTGCCATTAATACATTTCTTTTATTGTTTTGTCTAATCCAGTGTTTGAATGGAAGCATTTGGGAAACTCTGTTTGGGATAACAAGAGGCGTGTGCATGAGTTCTATTAATAAAATGATGGATTTTATATACGTTTGTATTGTCCAGTAGAGGGCTAGGCAGTACAGGACATACATTTTTGGGGGGAAATATAGGACTGGGAGTGTGTTGGGGTCACCCTGCAATATAGCCACGGCTGGTGAGAGCCGACTATAACCCAAGTGTGGCTGGCAGGCTACAGTTGCACGCAGGCACTCAGGCTGTGGCTTGCATGCTGGAAGGTTGCTTGTGAGCAGCCCCAGTGGGAACATCTTTTGCCAAGGCATTGTAAGGCACTCAAGGTTACAGGGCAGGGGTGACTCAGCTACTCATCAATGTGGATTATACCCTGGGTATGTCACAGGCCTCCATTGTGCAAGGTGCTGTACAGACACAGAACAAAAAGATGGTCCCAGACCCAGTTTGTTGCAGTCCAAGATGTATAAGACAAGAGACGACAGAAGGATATTGCATCTATTACTCATTTATTAACCCTGCATAGACCTTTTATACATTTCTTTTATATAAAGTATGTGCTAGGATCTGGCTACTCAGACTTTCGCAGCAGTTACTTAAAGATGCCTATTGAAACAAAGCCATCTTTCCTGAAAGATATTTAATAATTAAAGGGAATTGTTGGGGGTGGGGGAAGGGCAGGGAAGAATCTAACTCCTGCAATATCTTCCCTCCTGCACAATGTCAGCTTGAAGGCTGAACTCTGGGCAGATATTCTTTTTGTTTTCCTTTTTTAACTTCATAACTTTAAACTTTATTTGCTTGCTGAAGACAATGGCTTTATCTTCCAGCCAGAGCCTTATGTTCCTCAACCAAGTGTGCTCTCCTGCAGCACTTTCATATCGTGGAGACTCAGCTCCTGAGAAATAATGAGCCAGGAAAAAAGAGTCTGGACTTGACATAATGATAAATGAGGTGAATCTTTTTTTTCCCTCAAGAAACCAGGTTTGGTGCATATTAAAAAGAAGGGGGGAAAAAGACGTTTCCATTTTAATATGAAATATAAAATAGCCGTTGTACAAAAGTAGATTTTTTCTGAAGCAAAGAAGGGGTAAAGATAAAGGCTGCAAGCGAATGAATGAGGAGAGGAAACTAAGATAATGCAGTCGATAATCAGTTCAAGGTACAGCATTATCCGCAGGGCCATCGGGCCAGCCCTAGAGGAGAGCTTTTTAGAAGTTTCCCTATATGCATTTCAGTCTGCTCATTAGCATACCTTGCCTTTGAAACTCATCAGAGTGGCTCTGACTGGCTGCAGTGACACCTGGTGGAGAGATGGGGAGGCCCAAGTTAATTGGTTCTTCATCTGCAAAACATAAGCTGGAAGCGCTGCTGATTCCAGCTATGTTTGGGTGCCCTCCAGGCTGCTCCCTGCGTAATGTGGCTATTCCCAACTGCACAATATTAATTTACATACAGTCATTTAAAATTAATGCTGGAAACTTACTGGCCCGTTCAAAGAAGCGGAGACTGTCTTTTTGCCCTGTGTTTGCATACTGCCTAGCAAAATGGTGTCCTGGCCAATGAGTGGGGTCCTCAGCACTACAACAATGCAAATAATAAATATTAAAGTAAATGAGAATCTCATAGTTGCACCCTTTAGGCATCTGAACCTTCTTTCTTACTGCCCTCTAAAATAGGAACAATTATTATTTGTCTTCCAGTAGTGTTAAAAAGCCCTAATTGGAATCAGGGCCCTATTGTTATAGGTTCTTTGTCTACAAATAGTAAGAGACAGTCCCTGCTCTGAAAACTCACAGCCATCTTATAATAAATAACATGTAAAGAATTGCATTTTTAATACAATGGGCCCCAACGATATTAAACTTAATTCTTGGTCCAGGATATTGTCATGTGTCACAAGGTGGGGTGGGGGAGGAGGCAAATGAATAACAGGACCTGAGAAGCTGACTGTCTATAGGCACTGAGGGTGTGATTCACAAAGATAGTTAGACATCTAAACCCATTGACTTCAATGGGAGATGAGCACCTAAGAATCCCACCCTGAGGGTACAAAATAGTGCAATGAAATGCAAAACAACCACAGAACAGTGGGATCACCCAAATTATATAGGGGCACTGGAAATTTTCAATGCTGTGAATGGATGGATTCACAATATCCTGGACAAAGTCTTCTCAACGGCATCATGGCATGAAGTGGCTTCCAATTCTAGCAGTTAGGGATCTATGAGACTTAGCACTGTTGGCTGATCCAGATTTCTGATTCACTCCAGCCCTCTCAGGTGAAGCAGTGAAGGAAAGGTAGCCAGAATATTGTGAACAACATGTTCCTGTGTGTGTGTTTGCATGTGTGTGTGTGCACGCACACACGTGCACATATGTGTGTGCAGGAGTGCCACTTCCGTCTATTGGGTAGCCTCAGGCCAGCTCATTTATGTGTTACAGGCCACAAGGCTAACAAAGAATACTTCTTTCAGAGTGGCAGCCATGTTAGTCTGTATCACCAAAAAGAACGAGGCATACTTGTGGCAACTTAGAGACTAACAAATTTATTTGGGCATAAAACCCACTTCATCAGATGCATGCAGTGGAAAACACAGTAGGAAAATATATATATACAGAGACCATGAAAAAATGGGGGCTGCCGTACTTGACTACTTGTACTTTTTTAGGATCAGGAAGATCTATATGTGATGCCCACTGCTGTCATGACATACCAAACGGCTCCAGTGTGCAGCTGAGTAGCAACCCCAGAGAACGGATATTTTACAACACTATCTTTCCTTTAATAATATTTTCTCCTCTTTTCTTCCATGCTCCTATAGACAGGACGGATTACTATGAATACGATGATGAGCATGTCCCTCCAGAAGAGAACACCCCCGCCACAGACAGAGAATACTTCACATATCCCGATTGGTTCTACGAATACTTTGGCTACAACGGTATTAAAATAGGTGTTAGCAACACAACATTTTTAAAGTCTGTTGGAAGGTGTCAGGGGTAGAAAACCCCAACCCACCATTCCAGTTCTAAGTGTGGCAAATCTTATTGTCTCACTTCCCATCTTACCTTATCCACCAGCATCCTCTCAACATGTCTGCATCAAAGGAATTAGTTAGGAGGGTTTGCCTGCAATGTTCTCCATTGTATTCCTCTTGTAAGGAGCCCATGTTTTATCTCTTGGTTTTGCAGAACGGATTCTGAACATTTCTGATTGCTATTACAAAAAGCCCCAGCTTATTTGTCTATAGACACTGTGAGATGTAATTGCTGCTTTCATAGAATGTATGTTCTGTAACCAAATGTAGAGCAGATTTTTTTTCTTAGTCACACATTATTTTCTATTTTATCAAACTTCAGTAAAGCGAGAAAGTGCCTTGAGCCAGCTGCTTGGCACCACTTCAGTAGCAGAAAGGTGGGAATTCTCCTTGCATAGGAGAAAAGTAGATGGGGTAGAGCTGGGTTTGCTAGCTTTGAGCCATGAGCTGCTGGCTTCCCCTCCCACCACTTGGGTTTGTGGCTTCAGCAAACTTCACTCTAGTGATCCTCTGCTGGTGGATAGGCCCTGGGGACTTATAGCCAACCAGGTGTAGTTTAAAGCTGCACTGAGGCCTACACCAGAAACCTAAAGAGCTCCCAGATATCCCCAGGGTCTGAAGCAGAAAGAGAGCAACCCCTCCTTCGCCCCTCTACCCCCAGGTGCACTGCACAGAGGTCTGGCACTCCTTTATCTCTAACCCTTTCTTTTCTACAGTGCGCAGTAATTTAGGTGAGAATAAGTGTATGCAGAGCCTTATTCAATGGGGTCCTTCTGAGTAAATAGTAAATAATAATGATTACGGCTATGTTTTAGTCATGGGTATTTTTAGTAAAAGTCATGGACAGGTCACTGGCAGTAAACAAAAATTCACGGCCCGTGACCTGTCCGTTACTTGTACTATATACTCCTGACTAAAACTTGGTGGTGGGGGCGGCTCAAGAGGGCAGCCCTGGGGGCACCACAGGTGCTGGGAATGACGTGACCTGGGGAGGTGCCACGGGTGCTCAGGGATGAAGTCGCGGCTAGTGTGGGCATGGGTATTGGAGGGGTTGTGGCCCAGGGTGTTGCAGATGCTGGGAGAGGTGTGGCCTGGGGGAGGTTCGTAGCCAGGGGGGCGTCATGGGTGCTGGTGGAGTGAGGAGAGCGGCTCCTGGAAGCAGTGACCCCAGCTCCTAGCTCCATGCTCAATGTGCTGCCTCTGCTTTGCCCCAAGCCCCGGTTCTGCAACTTCCATTGGCTAGGAACCATGGCCAATGGGAGCTGCAGGGGCGGCGTCTGCAGGCAGCTCCAGCATGTGGAGCTAGGAGCTGAGGGAGGGGAGTTCCTGTCGTCCATCTGGGAACCTCCACCCAAGGTAAGCACCACCCCGCACCCCAATTCCCAGCCCTGAGTCCCCCCACACCCAAATTCCTGCTGCTGGGAGGTGGGGGGACCCAAGACCAACCACTGCAGAAGTCACAGAATCTGTGACCTCTGTGACAAACATGGAGCCTTAATAATGATATATGACATCTGCAGGGGAATCTAACAACTACATTGCTCCTAGTGCCCAAACACTTCCACGCTTTAGTGAAGTCCTTCATATCTGGAGCCAAACTCATTAGCTTGGGGTCATCTCTGGTTCCTAATGCATCTGGTCCTGCAGGCCTTGAGCATTGGCCTGCTAAACTCAGGGTTGTGAGTTCAATCCTTGAGGGGGTCACTTAGGGATCTGGGGCAAAATCAGTACTTGGTCCTGCTAGTGAAGGCAGGGGACTGGACTTGATGATCTTTCAGGGTCCCTTCCAGTTCTATGAGATAGGTACATCTCCATATATATTAGGTAAAACCCCCATTTATTACAAAGGAAGTTTTGCCTGAGTAAGCGGTGCAGAATTTTGTTCAGTGCTGACTGGCTCACTGTTGTTAGGCATGCTTCTGTGCTTAGGAAGACAGCATCAGATTGCTCTGGAAGGGGGAACCTGTCAACTTTAGTTCAGGGTCACATTTTGGGGGTGATCTGACCTGGGGTTCCACCTGAAACCATATTAATCTCAGATGAACATGATCCAGAAACTATCTATTATCTAAACACATGAGATTGTTGAGACTCTTCGGGCAACATCAAGCTAAGGGCCTAGTAAAAAGACGATACTGTAGGGTGTAAATAATCTACCATGCTCTCCTGGTAGATCCATGCTCGTCCAAGCCTTGCAAGAACAGTGGTGAGTGCAAAAGAAATAGAAATCGCTACACCTGCCTCTGCCCTATGCCGTATGCTGGGACTAGATGTGAGAAAGGTAGGTGCTGATTTCATAATTTCATTACTATTAAAGGGAGGAAAAACTCTAGCCAAAAAGCTCTAGAAAAATACATTGCCTTTGATTCACTTCTTAGAAAGCATCTGTTTGTGAAATAATCCAAAGGAACTGGTAAATGTGTGTCAGGTTTTGACTAGAGCAGGTTGACAATTTGTTGTTGAAATGTTCTAGGGGAATGTGTCGATTCCATCAAAACTTTCAAGTGGAAAGCAGGCAGGTAAGCAGGCAGGCTGCCTGGCTTCTTGCTAGCTCACCCACCCTCATGACTTCTTGGCAGGGCTTCTTGGCTTCCCACCTGGCAAGTTGCTGGGGATCCCAGGTTTCTAGGCTCCCCGGGGCGGGGGGGGGGCGGTTGGTAGCCGGCCAGCTCCTCAGGCTCCCATGCAGGCAGCTGGTAAGACACAAAATTCCATTTCAGTTCTTCTGAAATGGATTTTTTGTACCTTTTTCTTCCCATGAAAAATTTCAAGATTTATTTTGTTGTTGTTCCGATTCCAAATGGAAAAAGAAATCCTAGTTTTGAAATTTGTCACAGGAAGGAAAATTCCATTTCTGCACAACTCTAGTTTTGAGGTTAGATGCTTAACAGGCAGTAGCACCCAAAGCCAAAGCTAAAAATGGCACAAGAGATTCAAGTGAAAGTATGTCTAGCCTGGTTTCTATGGGACTCAGCACCTGTTCAGTGAATACATGTATAAAATGCGAGCAATTAATCTTATCTTGCTTTTCTGTTTTATCTGGCTCCACCACAGTGAAAAACATGTGTGAAAGGAATAGCTGTCGTAAAGGAGACTGCCTTATAATGCTAACTCCACCTTATTCTCAGTGCACTTGTAGACATCCCTACAAGCCACCATACTGCAACAAAGGTGAGAACAACATCAGAAAAAAATCCTACATGTTTGTATGTTCAGTAAGTGAGCATATCCTGCACTACCTGCTCACCCCAGAGAGGTGGTGTCTCCAGGCAGAGTGAATCTGGCAGGTTAGTGCTCGGGAAAGCCTATGTTTCCCATTGAATAGTATGTATTACGCATCTGCTCTGTGATGGACCCACCAAGGATGAGTCTGCTGTATCTCCCAGCTAGGGGAGTAAGTCCCTTAGGGGAGTCAGTTACCGCCAGCCAGCTTCTAGCAGAATAATAGTGGTGTTTTATGCTTTAAATGTTGACAGCATCTTCAGCTTGCAAACCAAACCCATGTAAAAATGGAGGCGTCTGTCTGCAGCGGAGGATCAGATCAAAATTCTCCTGCCAGTGTGCTGAACCCTTCAGAGGGAGGTTCTGTGAAATAGGTATGTTGAGATTTGCCTTTTTTTTCCCAAGGGTGGGAAGAAGGTAATTATTAGGCTGCATTTGTCCAAAGCAAGGTCCAAGCCTGCAATCAGATTCAGTAGCGCAGCTCTGAGACCAGGAGCCCAAACACATATCCAGGGTAATCCCAGGCTCAGGAAGGTTTCAGAGGACTTCCTTAACCTATCGTAGGTTCTCTGTTCCATCAAGTGACTAGCGATGGGACGTTCAAGTTTTAGCAACATTAACTCCCCACATTGCTGGTCAGACATAACCAGTTGTTGTAAGGTTTCCCAGGGCTTTTATCTCCCCCCTGTGAACTTTCCTGTACAATCTCCCTTCCTCTTCAAAAAAAAATCTTTCCCAATTTCATCTCTCTGGGACCCCCTTCAGGATGTACCCACATGTTTTGGGGGTTCACCCAGGCCAGAAAGGCATTTGGTCACTGTCTGCCTTGTAACCTTTGAGTGGTTTATGGCTGTGAAGCTTTGGTTCAGAACTCTGACCCCAATAGCCAGAAAGCCAACCACAAGACACATAGGGTTACAAGGCCAATGGTGACCAAACCCCTTACTGGCCTGGGTGAGCCCCAAATGTCACAGAAGGGTTCCCCACTCTGATATTCCCAAAACTGTGCTCCAGCCATTACCCACTTTTAGAAGAGTGTGACTGAATGAGGGTGCAGGGGCACACATTTGTAATGACAGGAGCGCAGGAATCGTAATTTCTCTCTATATGTATATTAAAGGCTTCAGACCAGCTCCACGCACTTGGACAACCTTCTCATGAGCACTCCTCAATGCTATAATTCCTTCATTAACCTTTAACCCTTTCCTCTTGCTGGTGTGTCCATCCTTCTAGCATGATACCAACTCTGTGATCAGGTCTGTCCATCATGCTGGCACCCTCTGCTGTCCATAGTTCAAGTGGCAGGTTGCTACAGGAACGGATTCTGACTAGTTGCTGACTTTGTAATGATGGAAGCTCTCCAACTCTACTTTGCTGAGCTGTTTAGAGCATGAGGTCTCAACTTGGGAGTGGCAAATAGGTTTCAGGGGTTTGCAGTCACTTTCACTTTCCTGAAACTTTTCTCCATTGTAACTAGGTGTCACAGTATTGATATGGTTGAGAATGTGAGTGGCTTAAGATTCAGTTATTCCCACCTCCCTTGTCCAAGACTAAATTTGGTCTGGTGGCTCACAGCACCCAGGGGGAATCATACATCAAGATCTTGCAACAGGAATGAAATTAACCCATGTTGTCCTTGGTGGATGACACATCCGCTGTGCAGGAAATGAGCAACAGGACAGACCTTTTCATATCAGCATTGTCTTCTTGTAGGACCAGAGGACTGTTATGAACAGGATGGCCATGAATACAGAGGAAAAGTGAGTCAAACAAGGTCTGGGGAGACATGCCTTCATTGGAATTCTAACCTGCTCTTGGACGAGAGTTATAATGCATTTATGGAGGATGCTGAGTATTATGGCATCGGTGAACATAACTTCTGCAGGTAATCTATTGAAGCTACATGTGTAGAGGTCTCCTCTCACAAAAAATGTGCAGAACCTCCAATAATTTCAGTGTGAGCATCTCATAAGGAAGTACAGGGAAATCTCCAGGGGATGTAAAGCTGCCATTGCCTGCTCTATGCAACCTGCCTTTGACATAATGACAGTGACAAGGTGGGTGAGGTAAAATCTTTTATTAGACCAACTTCATATGGTGACACACAGACTTTTCTTCAGCGTCTGACATAGTGGACATTCTGGGGAACCCCTCTAAAGAGTTCTGATGCTCCTGTCCTGGAAGAGACCACTCTAATTTGCACTGACCTGGCCCCTAGCTACTCCCAGGGTCAGGAGGGTGGAAAAGTTGCAGACAGTCACCTATGCCACCCATCCCCTCAGGTGTGTTCCTTGTTAAAAATAAAAATAGCTTCTAGGGAAGCTTGGATCCTTACTTGGAGCATTTAGCTGATCTGTTATGCACCCTTAGTCCAATGTTTAACCGGTTCTCACTCTGATTGGTGGATGTTGGAATCTGTTCCCTTCAGGAATCCAGACGGTGATGTAAAACCTTGGTGCTTCATCAAAAGAGATAACAAGGTGAAATGGGACTCCTGTGACGCTTCGCCCTGCTCAGCAACAGGTAGAGTGGAGAATAACACTGACCCTGCTCAGTGAGACTCAGAGGTGTTAAGGGCTTTCTCTTTGCCCTTCCCCAGGTTCTTGTCACGCAGACAGAAGACCAGAAGTCCGAAGTGCAGACAATGCGATGATTACTGGGGAAATCAAGCAAACATATAAATAGCTCTGTATGCCACAGAGCCTTTCCCGTGTCCCCCTCCCCTTTCTTAGCAGGCATAATTATATCTGAAGTGCACACCCTTGATCCTTCCTTATAATTTGTCATGTTCTGTTTTGGAGGGTCTTGGGGCTTCAGAACCACCTCTTCTGTATCCCATGGGGGGGAGTAAAGAGTGAGGTTGTGCTTCAGTCAGGGTCAGACATTTCTTTTTGACTTTTAGTGTTTCTTATACCTCCCCCCACCCACCCCCCTCGCCTCTCCTGACTGGTTGCTTGACCTTATCTCAGGCGAACAATTGCATCAGAACAGTCCTTCAAGTGTGCGCTCATATATTAAATTCCCACTCTACCCAACACTTTAATTCTATTTCTTAGCTCTTTTTTAGCCCATCTGCTTGTGGGCAGATGTAACACACCGTGTTTTTGTTCTTTGTTCACACACATTTACTAAGAATATAAAAATATCGAAAGTCAAATGGGCGAACGAGACCCAAAATTCTGTCTCAGGCAAAACTTGCTCCTAAGCTTCCAAGAAGCTCTGACAGGCAATCACCACTGCTGAACAGTGCTGTAGATGATCCTCCAAGTGGCTTCTACAGTACGTCTGGCAGGATTTCCAATGTTGCTCCCAGACCCAGGTCTCCCCTGTAGTGCGTCATAACACTTCCAGTCCTATAACTGTGCCAGACATTCCCAACATGTATTGCCTTGTCCATGCCTGAGATTTATGATCATTATGGCAAGTTCAGTCTATGCCTGTAGCAAGTTCAGTCTTATGTCTCCCCTGCAGAAAAGACTCCAGTGACTACAGTTGCCCCAGCTGTTCTTCCTATAGTGGGTAAGACATTCAATGTGTGTGGGCAGCCAGAGGCTGAGAGAATGCTCAAAAGGATTTACGGTGGGGCCAAGACCATGTCTGGCAAACATCCCTGGATGGCATCTCTACAGAGCAAGCGTTCATTGGGGCCCCCTATGCCAAAAGGACACTTCTGTGGAGGAGCTCTGATTAAACCATGCTGGGTTCTCACTGCTGGACACTGCATTCAGTAAGTGCATTACCTGCGTCCTGTTAAGCATGAAAAAAATCACATAGTAGGTATTTGGCTGAAATATATCTACTGGAAACCGTTGCTAACAAAATGCCAGATTGAATTTTTTTGTTGGAAAATGTCAATGTCAGCAACATTTTCTGATTAAGCAGCAAAGAGTCCTGGGGCACCTTATAGACTAACAAACGTATTGGAGCATGAGCTTTCGTGGGTGAATAACCACTTCAACTGATTAGTGTTTTTTAATGGGAAAATTCCAGACAAAGCATTTCAATTAAAATTGTCAACAATTTTCATTTTGATATTTTAGTGAATGTTTTTCTGAGCTTTCCATTCCATTAAAATGCTTGATATTTTGATTTTTTTTTTCTGTTCTGTTTCAGGATAGAAAAAAAAAGTAAAAATATCAGAATTTCCTGCAGGATGGGATTTCTGTGTTCTGAACAATTCTAATAGCATTATAGAAATATATGGTGTTGTAGCCATATGAGTCCCCATTAGAGAGACAAGGTGGGTGAGGTAATATCTTTTATTTGACCAACTTCTGTTGGTGAGAGAGACACGCTTCTGGGCTTATACAGAGCTCTTCTTTAGGTCTTGGAAATGTATTCAGAGTGTCACAGATAAATACAAGGTGAAACAGATTGTTCAGCATAAGTAGTTAACACATGTTTCAAGGGACCATTCGAGGTAATGTAGCCCGTTAACACCCCTCCAGTCATAGAGAGGAAGGGAAGTGGGCAGGAGAAAGACAACTGCGGGGGGGGGGGGTTGTTAATGGGTTATAGATTGTTATAACAACTCCTTATAGAAATGCTGAGTATGTTTCCCACACCTGAAAAAGAGCTGTCTGTAAACTCAAAAGCTTGTCTTTCTCACCAACAGAAGTTGGTCCAATAAAAGATATTACCTCACCCACCTTGCCTCTCTCATTGAAAGATGGAATCAGATCCCCAGCTAGTGCAAATCAGCATTAACTTCAATGGAGGGACACCACTTTGTCAGCTGAAAGTAAAATCCTAAGAAGTTACTTAGGACTCGTATTGGGGGTTGCCAGGGAATGAAGAATGAGACGGTAAAGGAATGTTGTTACCAGATAGTTATAAAATCACAGAAAATTTAGATAAAAAACACCTATTAAATCATCCAGTCCACTTCCCTGCCACTGAATGAGTGTCCCAGACGCTCATTAAAACACATGTTGTCCTTTTCACATCTTTGCTGCAGTTGCTCAAAGAGGATCTGACTTCTGCTTCCACTCAAACCCTAGTTAAGTTGAAACAAGGTTATACCATGTGTACAGTACCCTACAGAAGGGGCTGTGAAGTGAGAGAGAAGGGAAGAGAGCGGATATTTCTACATGGAATGTAGGGAACTCCACTTCTAGAGCCAGTACATAAATCGAACTTCTTCTCAAATTGGATTAAAGTTCAGAGGAGTGAGTTTCTGCTTGATTTAGCTCTGGTTGGTATTTTTATTAAGATCACATGCTAGCAAGTAGCTGTATACAGGAGGTTAAAAGGATATTATAAAAACATGTACTGGGTGTCCCCCCAAAAGGTGTTACCTATGAAATGCTCTCCTCCCTCCTCTTACTCCTATGTAGTGTAGATAAGGCAGTTGGCTGATGTGTTGGTGTTTTTATCACACCTTGCTGTAGGACTGATTCAAGCCTTCAGTTAATGCCTTGGGGAAATGTTATCAGTGGCTGAAGGGGTCCCTTCTCTGAGGGTTTTCAGCATCTGCTGGAGGAAAAGAGGAGGAATCTAGCAAAGCTTTCTGGTGGTTGAAAGGAAAGTCCTCTGAAGATCTGGGGTTGGGGGTCAACCACATAACATGTGACACCACCTGCCATGGCATAAGGAAGAAAGCAGTGAGAGCTCTAGAACAGCATTCTGTGAATTTTGCCTCCTGTTGCTAAACACCAATTAGCCTCTGCCTGGAATACTAGAGTTCATTTTTGGAGGAGCTTATGCCTCGCAGGTGTGTAGAAATCTCTAGGTAGGGAACGTTTGGAGATGACTTGCTCAGCATTCTGACTGCCTGCAGGCTAAGCAGGCCTGCTGGTGGGGTTGGGGGGCAAAGTGGGCAATTGCCCAGGGGCCCTAGCGATTTAAAAGGGACTGGCCCTTGGTCCTTTTAAATCACCCAGGTAGACCGCAGGACTCCTAGGCGCATGTGACCACTCTGGGCCCCCCGGGCCAGTGCAGTTGGCCAGCACAGTCGGTCCCAGAAGTGATAGATTTGTCATTTCCACCCTGGGCCCCACCCCCCTTTAGCATTGCTGTCAGTGGGCCTGATTCTAAGCACCAGAGCTAAAAAGTTCAGCAGGGGATTTGCTTTATTTATTTTTTTCTTCTTAGATTTCAAGCAGACAACCTGCAAGTGTTCCTTGGAAAGCAAGACCTGGAAAGGACAGAGTACTATGAACAAAAATTTGATGTGGAGAAGATAATTCGTCATGGACATTACAAAGAAAGGGACGATATTCCATTCAATGATATCGGTAAGCTCCCACAGTGTTGCAACACGCGTGGCAAAGTCTTTGACGAGGCATTGTTGGATGGACCTTTTCACTGATGAAAAGTGAGGTGTGGTTTCTATGGACTGTTCCTCTCTATGGGGCTGATCCTGCTCTCACTGAAATCAACAGCAAAACTCCTGACTTCAATAGTGCAAGGACAGGTTCTGGATAAGATGAAGCCCGTGTGTGATTATGTACAGTATAGACATTCTAGATTTTCAGGATGGTTACATAAGCAAGTAGGTACAGAGTAGAATAGGGCAGCATCCAGCAACAGGTACAAATAGTAGATTCATAGACTCTAGGACTGGAAGGGACCTCGAGAGGTCATCGAGTCCAGTCCCCTGCCTCTGCCGTTATGGCATTTGCACAGTGCACATGTGTACATTATAGACTGATAAAGTTGAAAGAGGATTAAAATTAATCAAGGTATTCTTTGTTACCCTGTGTACAGCTTTGCTTAAGCTGAAGCCAGTTGATGGCCATTGTGCTCTAGAAACGAAGTACGTAAAAACTGTGTGTTTGCCCAATGCTCCATTTCCTGATGGAACTGAATGCTACATCTCAGGATGGGGAGTTACTGAAACAGGTAAGCTATTTGATGGTTGGCTGATCTCAGTTATATCCATGTTGGCATAGAGTAACTCTCTCTCAGCAGAGTTGCTCTGCAATTCCCTGGATCAGAATCTAGACCCTCATACTTAAAATTCAGATTAAGCAAAGAAATTTAACCAAAAACTAAGCATGTGTTAAACTGCCTAGGTAAAATAAGTATTGACTTGAACCTTTATCCAGTATCCAAACCTTTCTGGGAAACCTGAAACAATTTATTAACCTTTTTCTTTGCCACCTGACACAACGCTTCTTGGCTTCATTCAGAGCCAGAAATAGAAGCAACAAGGTACTGTGAATGAGGTGATGCTTTACTTACAGTATTTCCAGACAGGATCAGGTACGGGAACTCTTGCAAGTTTTCTGCACCCGTTAAACTTTTGATAAGCAGCATCTGGATTTGTTTGATGCTTCTACAAATCAAACATCCAAATCATTTCAAGTTCAAGCAATTCTACCCAAAACTTTTCTGCAGCCGGTAACACTGAGTCAGAATTATGCTTAAAAAAAAAAGATAATGGCAATTTTCTGAAAAATGTATTTTCTCATGTTCTGATTGATGTGTTGCTGTAAAGTAACAGAAGGCCAATGTTTCATTCAGGGTGTGTTAGGTGTCTTAGTACTTTGCAACTGATAGTCTGATATGACACATAGGGCCAAATTCTGTTGATGTAACTCCCATTGAAGTCAACAATAGCAAATCGTGCCCATTTGTTCAGAATGCACCAATAGAATGTAATGGGTCATTTAAAAAAATCTAAATTGAAGAGTTCTTCTGATTTTTTTATTTAGAACACCAATAAGTGTTCCAATTGGCTCCCTTTCTCTGAAATCTCTGAACACAGCTACTATTAGCGTTTCAGGAAATCACTGAGACAGTGAAATGTTTCCTGTAACTTTGGAGCAAACCCAAACTTATAAACCACATAAAGTACCCTTAAGTAGCTTCAGATGTAGTGCTTTGAATCAGCGGCTATCACCTTTCAAGATATATGTCTTTAGAGTCCCATTAATTATCTCCTTTAAATATTGTATGATTTTTACCTTCTTTGTCTTTCTCACTATTTTGTGCGTCGAAAAATATATAGTGGCTTGATTTTCAGAAGTGCTGAGCAACTAGAAATCTGATTGAAGTCAATGGAGGCCGCAGGTAATCAGCACCTTTGAAAATCAGGCCATTGAATGCCACTAGCAAACGTGTAGATGCAATGACCAAATCCTGTAGAACCTCCTCTTCCTCTAGTCAGGCAAATCTCCCAATGCCTTTAATGTTCTGAGTGAAGTTCCCAGGCACGGGCTTTAACTAAATTTGTATAATTTCAGACAGACCCCCTCACTCCATCCAAATTACAAACAAACTCATAGATTAAAAACATAACATGAAGTGGGGAAAGGGAAGGTGACTTTCCACATTTTCCTGGCATACATCTTGTAGGTGAAGGATCTCGTCAGCTGTTAGATGCCAGAGTAAAGCTGATCTCCAAGACGCGGTGCAATGCACGGTGCGCATATGATAACAAACTGGATGAAAGCATGCTTTGTGCAGGAAATCTGCAGGCACCAGGAATTGATACTTGTCAGGTCGGTTGCTTTTTCTGTATTTGAACATTAATTTCTCTTTAAAAAAAATCATGTAAATAGTCAGGCTGTGCAGAGTAATGCCTCTGGCAGGATACTACATATGTATCTGTTTCTCCCATCAACACATTAAAACAGCCTTCTTCTTTCTTCAGTGTGATTTGAGAGACATATTCCTACAATTAATGTCCTCACTATCAATGACAAAGATGGTTTAGAGGTTCCATTGGAAAAGTTCCAAAGTTCAGATGTTTACCCAGAACTCTTCTTAATGCATAAACCGTCTAATCTTTTTTTTTTCTCTCGCTCTTCTCAAATCTGTCAGATTCTTCTTTGTCATGAGCACCAGCCCCCCCCCAACTTGATCTTCCTCATCAGATCTCACATGCATGGGGGAAGTTAGGATTGATTTACTCTGTTACTCTGGTGTAAATCCAAAGCCACTCCGGAGTTGAACTATTGTAACACAGCAAAACCTGGCTCAATATGCCTTTGGGGTTTTTCCATAAACCTTTAAATGAAAATAACAAAACTAAAGATGGGCCCACCTCCCTTTTACAGACATTTTGATACACAAGCTGAATCTGCCCGTATAGTTATGAATCAAGATTATGACCAGAATGCCAAATGAATTCCATTCATGGCTCTGGAAATATCATGTGAACTTGTGAGATTTCTGCTAGTTTGAGCCAGAACTTCACAAGAACAGTTTGAGTTTTCACTGTCATTTTACCGGAATCCAGATCGGTGTCCTAAACCTAATCAGGATCTAACCGGAACCTCCTTAGCACATCTGTATAAAAAAAATCATTCAAAACCTCAAAAGCTTGTGCTTGAGAGAGAAATTTTGTTGCTGTGCAACATTTTGCTTTATTTTAGAATGCAAAGAATGGCTTTTTTTTTCTTCTCTCCTCAGGGAGATTCTGGGGGTCCTCTAACCTGTGTACAAAATGGCTCCTATTATGTCTACGGAATTGTGAGCTGGGGCGAACAGTGTGGTTTAAAAGATAAACCAGGAGTTTATACCCAAGTGACAAGATTCCTCAATTGGATTAAATCAAAAATTCAGCAGGAGTCCAGTTCACACGAGTAAGCGACACTTTCTGGAAAGGCAAATGGTAAACCTGAGAAATTTAATTTTCTTTATTCCATCCTCCTCCAACATTATTGATGGCACTGTGACCATGACAACATATCCAAGATGGTGGTGGCTATAGAGAAAATAGCAATAGCTGCAGCTTCAGACCTCATGCATCAACACAAATTTCAATCTCTGGTGAACAGTACCAATGTATGTATGTAAGATTTAGCTGAAAACTGAAACTCCCATAGGTTCTTTTAATGTCTTTTCAGTGACTTAAAGGGTCTGATCCAAAGTCTGCTGAAGTCTTTTGTGGCTCAGATATAAGGAACGAGAGCTGCTCTGCTTTGCCCAAAATCAACTGGACAGTCAATTTCTTATTTTCTTCTGAGATTTTTGTCTTGTAAAACACTTAGCCATGTGAAGCTGTTCACATGCAGAAGTATTCCCAATGACGTCACTGGTACTATGCACATGCATAAAGTTATTCACGTACATATGTTTGCAGGCTCGGCCCAATTTGTGTATCTCTGTCTGTCAGCAAAAGGATGTAAAATATATATATTTTTTTTATAGAATATCAGGGTTGGAGGGGACTCAGGATGTCATCTAGTCCAACCCCCTGTTCAAAGCAAGACCAATCCCCAGACAGATCTTTACCCCAGTTCCCTCAAAGGATTGAACTCCCAACCCTGGCTTTAGCAGGCCAATGTGCAAACCACTGAGCTATCCTTCCCCCCTTCTATAATGTAAATCTAAATTATTTCAGAATAATTTTGAAAATGTTGATTTTTTTTTTGTTTTTTCCCCACTTTTCTTTGTATCTGATGATAGCTGAATTATTTACTAAACCTAGATTATAATGTCTTAATTGTTAGACATAAACCTGGAATTTCATTTTACAGATAGAATTGCATATTTTTGTTCAGTTACTCTGCAGTCTTTGAGGAAAATTTGGAAAATATGGGATTGATGTTAATTCTGAGATGGAAGCATGCCCACTGGTTTATGTGAAGAGTTGGTCTACAAAGTGTAACAATGTCTCTCTCATTTGGGTATTTTTGGCTTTTATGGTTGATTATAAACCAGTGGTTCTCAAAGTTTTGTACTGGTGACCCCTTTCACATCGCAAGCCTGTGTGTGTGAGACCCTTCCCCCCCTTATAAATTTAAAACACTTTAACATATTTAACACCATTATAAATGCTGGAAGCTGACAGCTCACGCCCCCCCCATGTAATAACCTTGTGATCCCCTGAGGGATCCCAACCCCCAGTTTGAGAACCCCCATTTTAAACCTCATGCCATTGGGATGTTTTATAAACAGCCCCCATAATCCATCAAAAGCTATTTCCATTGCAATAATTTCTAACCACCCTCTTCACAATTAGTACCTGAGTCTTCTCCTGATCTCTGTCAATCAGGGATAACTCCTCTGAAGTCCCTTAAAGAATATGACCCAATTAATCAATGCTAATTTAGCTTCCATCAGCCCTTGCCTTGTGCATATTCACCTGCCAAGAGATTTAAAGCATTATCTTGTGTCCTTTAATGTCAAGGTGCCAACAAACCAGGAACCAATTCTAAAATATCTAAAGGCATCATTTATGGAAACAAGTGCATCGGATTTATTCAATACAAATCAGGGCCTAGTCATCTTTAGTACAAAGCTGAGCCTGCCAGTCATCTAGTACGAATTTCATTGACAGCCATAAATAAATACCATACTTTGTATTACCTACAATTATAAACCACTTGTCTTAAAGTATCCACACAAAAATATAAAGATCAATATTAAATTGCAGGGTCTGTGTGGTGGTTGTTTTTTTTTTTTAAAGAAACTGAAATACACCAAAACAGTTCTTAGATGCCATCTACTGTGCTCCTTAGTCAGGAAAGCTACAGGACAAGCTCAAAAAGCTAAATGTTTTCATGTAAGCTGCGGTGCTGCCTCATCTGTCTTTATTCATTTCTTAAACAGCTGCATTTTCCTGCGCTTGACTTGCAGAATTTCTGAAGCATCAGGGTTGACGCTGACCTGCTGGGATCCTCCTGCCTCTGCCCGCTCCTGCAAAACCAAACCAACTAAGTTGTGGGAAAGAACCAACATAAAAGGAGTGTTTTATTATCCGGTCACAGCTGAATTTAAAAAAAATCCATCTGGCACAAAAATGAGCAAAATAAGGATTATTACTGCACTTAGGCCAAACTCCTGCCCTTAGCTATGTGAAAATAGCTAACACAGTTGTGTGGCTGAGGGCAGAAGTTTGCTACTGGGTCCCCATTTCTAATTTACACCCTAAATAAGGAGCAAGCAATCGAGAGCGATGAGGAGGTGTCTCTGTGAAGGGCAGCTGAGTCCTATGTGTGAGACTCAAGCTGTCTTATTCAAGTAATAGATTTATAATTATTCCCCCCCATCACTTTGCAGATGGGGAGTATACAATGTGTGTCTTATATTTCTCTTGGGCTGGTCTTGTTGAGAAAGATAAACTTTAAAAGAAACAAAAAATGAAAAGGTAATGCTGCTATTTTACTGGAGCATAATATTTAACAGTATCTGGGACACTACCAGGGTCGTATGCTCCTCTGCCGTGCAGTGGTGTGAGGGAAGTAACAAATTCGGGGTGAAATCTGAGAATAGGGAGAGAGGAAATGCTGGAGAATCTCCACCCTCCCACTCCATGCGTTAGGGGCTTTAATCCCCTGCTCCCACTATAGCTGCAGAGTTCTGCATGCTCCCCCCACATCCAAGTAGATCTCTAAACAGAAATCATCCTGCAGTTACTGCCATAACACTGCCACAAGCCCACCCAAAGGGGCTTTCAACCTGGCTGTCAGAGGGGATTCAATGGCAGAATTGTTCCTAAAGGCACCTTACTGAAATTAGGGAAAGGGAAGACCAGGGGAGCCATGCAAGGACTTAGAGGCCCCTGCTCTCCATGAGTACCAAGATCCCTGTGGACCAAAAGCAATCCACAGGACAAAACCCTCTGTGCGTTCCACAGGGGAGCCAAATCCTCTCCACCCTATGGAGTTTCCTAGCCCCTCCCTGGAGGCTGACCTTCATGGAGAGTGACCCTAGATTAGGGTTGAGGCACAGTGGTAGAGTTGTGTGGGGAAAGCATGAACAGACACTGCCCTTGTTCTGTGGCTAAATAACGGGGAGACCGCAGTCTCCAGGGTCTCCATCTGGTCACTTTCACAAGTGCTCAATGGGATGATTGCTCAGATCCTGTCTAGGGGGCTGTGTTGTGTCAGAGGTTTTGTGAGAAGTGCGGTTTATTCCACTTACCACTCCGTGTTCATATTGACCATAAGTACCCCCAGGTGCCATTCCCTGAGCATATGCCAACTCCGCAGCTCTTCTTGCCATTTCCACTTTATAAGAGCCTGGAGGAGTCCAGCCAATGCCTTTGATCCAGTTCAAGTCAGACTTGTATTTGACCTGGAAAAATGCAATAGACACCACTGGGTATTATCAGGCGTGGCTCTAGTTAGACCACACATATTAAACGTTAGACAGGACACATGCCAGGTCCTACAGGATCAAGACTCAAACAGCTATTTATTCTTAGAAAACAGATGCTCCTTTTTTTTTTTTTTAACAATAGGATTTTTATAATAATCAAGACTAGTAAGCAAAGAAGGGTCTACAAGGATCACCAAAAGTAGCTGATAGCACCTGGAGTGAGTGCTGTAGACACAGCCGATAGAGCAAATATACTTACATCACTCTGGAGTTTGTAGGCCTGTTTTGCATGCTTCAGATTCAGCTGCTCAGGATCACAAGTGTACTGGGGCAGGGGCTGTTTGTAGTTTACATTGCTGACTAGCTGCTGGCTCTTCTTAGCATGGATGAATCTGGCCTGATTAATGTGACTCGTGAACTGTGTCCTGTTTTGGGCAAACTCCTTCTTGTATTGGTTGTTGCTCTGGAGTTTTCCCACCCTGATGAAGTGCCTCATTTGGGGATCGTCATTCACATTACGGAATCCGATCTGTTGGCCTTTATCTCTCAGGAAGGCTTCTTTGTACCTGAACTGCAGGGCATTGGAGAACGAAATCTCATTTGTACATTATCATACAACTGCCTTATTAACTGAATTCCCACCCCTCCCATCAATAGCTCTCTCTTCAGCAGGCACAGGATCCTTTCTGTGCACTTAAACCAAGAGGAGTCTGAGCCATGTGTGTGTATACTTTTTTGTAAAAAAGCCATTATTTATAGTACAACTATGTAACCACAGTACAATAAACTCTTTGGTAATTGTTAAAGAAACAGGAAAAAATGTATGAAGCCACCACCCCTGCCAATGTAGGACCATTTCTTGGAGAGCTGTCTACTTTTTGCCTTGAGCTGGCTAGTCCATTTATAAATGACTCAAGCAATGCAGTTTCTGTCACTGCAATTTCTTTGCCTATGTGTTCACAGGGTGACCCAATATCTTGTGCGTTCACACTCAGTCTAATAAGTGACCTAGGTAAGCCCACTATTTTGACTAATCAAAACCTTGTACCCAATTTACAGTGCTATATCATCAGAACCTACCCCCCATGACTAGGTCCTTCAAAAATACCCCTGTCAAGTACTGTATATTATGAAATGGCGTTCCTAGTGGAAAACTTAATTCTGCACAAACATCTAGTTTGACTACATAACCACCTCACTCAAACTGGCCTCCAAGACCCACTTTTTATGTCAGGGTTTAATGGCTTTGTAGGAGTGTATTTTGTAAACTGAACACTTCTTACATCACTGGCAATTTCTCTTGAAGCTTTAGCTGTCTGGAATGGGATGGCATCCAACCTAAAATCATAGCCAGCTGCCCTTGTCTGTTCCCAAGCTGTTTTATACATTTTCTGTGTTAAAAAGAAGAGGAGAAAACAGTCTATTAAATCCATTTTTGTGGCTGCAGTAATACATGTTTTATTCTAAAGGATTCATTGTCATGATGAATCTGGACAGCAATCTCCAGAGATTTGGGATCAGATTCTATAGCACTTCAGTTTCTTTCCTATTAAACATAATGATGAAATCTCTCATATCAAAATACAACCATCAGGATTTCTTTTTACATTTTCACATGGAGTGGTTTTGATTGTATTGAGTTTCTATTAGTGACTTTGATGCATCAGCCACATCAATATTGCATCGATATTGCCCTTATTCTGTCTTTTGATGCATCCACTTGTAGTGCCTTGGGTTTTGTGTCTTCAGAATTTCACTACCAGAGTTTCAGTAACCAGTCATTTCAAGCTTTTCTAACGTGCTCTGTTTCAGTCCCATGTTACATGTGGTTTCGTTAACTTATCTGGAATAACATCTGCCCGTAACACATTGGATATGACTTTGAGGCTATGAAATGCATTCTCAAAGTGAAAGTGCTCTAGTTCTGGTTCTTTTCCAAGTAGTGGTATTTATACAATAGCTTTCAGAGTGGATAGGATGCAGTGTCAAATCCTATGCGCTGGCTACATAAATTGCTGTATCTGATTTTTTTTTAAGTCTCAGCGCACACTTCTATTTTTTCCCTTTCTAATTTTATTCACCTGCACCCTCTGAGACCAGGGCCGCCCGGGGGGGAGGTGGGCAAGAGGGGCAATTTGTCCCAGGCCCCGGGTCCCGCCGGGGCCCCCACGAGAGTTTTTTGGGGCCCCTGGAGCGGGGTCCTTCACTCGCTCTGGGGGGCTCGGAAAACTCTTGTGGGGCCCAGAGCGTCTTCCGCTCCCAGTCTTCGCTGGCTGGGGGTCCTTCCGCTCCGGGGCGGAAGGACCCCCCGCCAGTGAATTACCGCCAAAGTGGGACCCACCGCCGAAATACAGCCCAGTCTTCGGCAGTAATTCGGCGGTGGGAGGCCCTTCCGTTCCAGGACCCGCAGCCAAAATGCCCCGAAGACCCGCGGCGGGGGCGCCCCGCAGCCAAATAACCGCTGAAGACCGGGCTGCACTTCAGTGGCGGGTCCTGCTTCAGCGTCAGGGGGTCCCTGCCGTGGGTCTTCGGGGCACTTCGGTGGCAGGTCCTGGAATGAAAGGGGCACCGCGCTGCCGAATTACCGCCGAAGCAGGGGCCCCCCGCCGCCGAAGACCCCAGACCCCCGGAATCCTCTGGGCGGCCCTGTCTAAGACTGCAGTCTAGTTTTTCTGGTGTATGTTTTACATCTGAGCACGTCACCAATATATATTTCAAGTTCTAAAATACATTAACCTATTTTTTATGTTTTGCAAGTGAAAGTGGTGGTTGTGCAAGACAGCAGACTGAGCCAGCGGACGTTCTGAACAGTTACAGGATGGGAGGTGCCAGTGCAAGACCCACTAATGTGCCCTAGTTCTGGTTCAGTCTCCAGACTCAATCTGCCCCTTGCTTCCAACCAGGAAGTGGAAATTGGGACTGTTGTTTTTCACATGCGGACACCTACGATTGGACTGAGGCAACTCTGTAGCCTTCAGATGGCATGCAACTTTTGATCATTATTTGCATGGGCTTTATAAAACTACCTGCTCCAATGTGCTGAAATGTGAATCCAATGATCTTTAGTCTCTCTCCGACAATGACATTTGCCCAGATTCTCAACTTGTACCCACAATTCCCTCTACATTTAGTAACTGCTGGGTGCAGGCTGTATGCTACATCACAGTCATTTCCTGTCTGGCTTTTTTTTTTTTAATGTAATCTCTCAAAGCTTTTGCGTTGCCACTGTGAGTCTTAATATTACATGGGTCCTTTGATCTGGAACCCCATGAGTCATTTTCTTTATCACAGTGTGCAGAGTTTTGTCCTCCTCCTCACACATTACATCCATTTGATTCATAGTTATCTCCACAGCTTTAAAATATCAATGGCTTTTTGTGCACTGGAAGGTCATTCTCCCTCAACAGCCTTCCATGTGCAGCACATGATCCAATTCTGTAAATACCGCAGACAATTTGATGTTTAATGAAAGGCTACAAAGATCTCCATATCCCCACCGCTCCTCTGGTAATTCTAGTTGAAATACGTTGGTATCTTGAGAAGAAACATTACATGCAGATCTGACAATTATGAGATTTGTCAAGACTTGGTAAAACTGCTTTAGCTGCATGAGCAGCAGATCTTCTTTACTCTTTTCGTCAGACATGAGTGAGAAGGTTTGTAAACCAACAAATTTTTCTCCCCGTATTAGAGAGGATAACAAGAAATGTATTTTTTAGGCCTCACTTGTACCTCCATAACTGGCCTTTCAGCCAGATTAAGGCTTAAATTACACAATAAAACCTTACGTGTATCTTATACACAGAAGGAACCCAAAGCACATAGTGAACAAACGTAGATCCAAGGATCTTACTGTCCATCACTGAAATGTAGCCCCCAAGAGGCCAGCTGTTTAATTTGCCCAATAATCACAACTGGATTGGAAGATAGAAATTCTTGATAGGTTTCCACTCTACCAAATAGAATTGTTTCTCAAAGGAGAAGAGTTTTATTTCTCTGGTCAATAAAACTATACCGCCTTCCAATCCCGTCTGGACTCAGGTATGTGTCTATTGTCCTTCTGTATCTAGAGGAAAACTTCCTAAAACCTGTTTTCCTTAATGAAGCAGTCCAGTTTATTACGAAGTCTACCGCCTGAAATAAAATGATCTGTCACTTACATCACTGATATGAAGTGCGTTCAGGCGGGCTCTGACAAAATCTGGGTGGTCCGGAGGTAGGGTGTATCTGTGCATTGCATCGGAGTCTCCAGATCTGTACAGCCTCTGTGAAATCAAAAAGTATTCAGCATGACGACTCTGGTGCTGGCAGCAGTGTTGAGGAAAACCAGTTGATGCACTACAATATAACAAAAAGTTTGAGGTCCATTACAAGAAAAAGAAACATACATCACTGCACTGGATGTAGCTACGCTTAGCGTGTATCAGGTCCGGAGAGTCAACCACTGTGGTGAACTTCATACTCTCTGGTTTCTGACGATACTTTGCCTGCAAGTGAAAAAAACAAGAGGCTTCTATTAAATAGTGATCAATGAGAATTTTGCATATGTGACAACAGGAACAAAATGGAAAAAACCCCACTATTCTCAAATCATGGTGTTAAAAACAAAGTGTTTTTTCTTTAGTGCCAACCCTTATTTTAATGCTGGCAAATGTCGTCCCATTGTGCCACTGCAGAGTGCACAAATAAAAGTTCCTTTTCTTTTTGCAATCAGGAGTTTGCACTAACAAATTCACTTCTTATATACAGATCTCATAAACTCTAGTTAGGAATGGTACACAGAGTTTCTGCCGTAATAAATGATGCTGATTAGGCTAAATCACCCTTCTGTCGATGTTATGCACAATAGCACAATAGCATGCAATTTTAAAAACTGTAGCTCATCTGCTTAGCATTTCAAACAGGCATTTATTGCATTTATTTGTTTACATATTTTGTTTTTAGACAAGCATGTCCACTGAAATAGAAAATATGCCGCGAGTGTCACAAGTGGACGCTCATCTCCCATACTGCTCTTTGGTAACTTATGCTTTGTATAAACAGGCTCCCACATCAAAAGGAAATGATAAGCTACATTCGTAAGTGTCATGTAACAAGGAGCCTTGATGGTAAACAATTCCTACAGAGGTGCCAGCCCATGAAAAATTTATCAGTACCTCACTGATGAGCTCTCCAGCCTTCTTTACATTTTCTATCTGTGGAGATCTTAGAGCCAGCCAACCAACCCCTTTCATGAAGTTCAGGTCTGCTTTATAGCGAGACTGTTAAAAATGAAAATGGTTAGTTTTTCTGTTTTGCATCCTCAGCTATTAGGTTTTTTAAAAAGACTGACCAATTCATATTAAACTTTTTGACTTTTTCATTCTCCATGCACATATCATGTCATAAAACCAAACTAATTGCATTGGTTCATTCCACCAGGAATTAAATAATGAACCATATGCAAGTCACAAGAGGAGGCCTCCCAAGTGAATTAGCATGATTCAAAGCAGAAATAACCTGTCTGTATGGATGTAAAAGATCCCTTTTTAAAATAATTATCTGAAGTTGGTTCAACTCAGCAATACTAATTATTTTATCCAGTGCATGTTTTCTGATTAGCCTGACTTTGTAAGAGGATAGCAGTTCTCTGCACTATATGGCTTAAAGCCCCATCTACAAAGAGAATGGGCTAACAAAATGAATAGGGCCAATTGTTAAAGCAAGTGGAAGATGAACAAAAAACCTTGAGGTTCTCCTCCGGACTCTGCAAGTGACCCATTGTGTGACTTTGACCAAATCATTGAACAGTTCCATGCCTCCAGCTCTCCATATTTAAAATGGAGAGAACAGCAATTACTTATTTCAAAGGGGGCTGCAAAGCTATCAATCATCTCTTGGCTCCTCAGGTGACAGGTGCTATATAAGTGCAGAACATTTATTCTTACTGGGAGGTAGCTAGGACGGTAAAATCTGTTGTCTCATCTGATAAGATCCTAGATTATTTGAGTGACATCCCTCGTCAAATCATCTTGATTATTTTTCTGGCTTACTCAGAACGTTTCAAAATACACGGAGCCAAATCCTGAAGTCCTTATCAATTCTTTACTCAGTCCCTACCAGAGAAACTCTTATGAACTCCAGTGATAAAGACTGAAGAGTTTAGACCATGGAAATGTTACTTTCGTGTAATGTAATGCACAGATTATCATAGTTCCTCTATATCAGGGCTGTGTGTGCCATTTGGTCTGTGATGTGATTTCAGACCACAAGAGGGGATTGGATGGAAAGGCAGCCCCAAATGCCATTCCAATGGCAGGGAAGCATCAGAGCACAAGGGTACTCCAGCCAGACTCTCAAAACCATTGTACACCTCTGCACCACTACAGAACTCCTCTACACCTCAAGAACTGAAAGGGACGTATTCCCCAACTGACCATCCAGCCCCTCACCAGATAGGATCCATTCCCCACCTAACCAAATATAGCAAGAGGCTGCGGGACAACCCAGTCACCATCACCACTGCAGATGTGAGGACCAGCTGTCAGATAGAGGGAGCCGCCAACAGGAGTCTCTGTGATATGCTGAGGGGGTTGGTAAGCATGGGGAGTCACAGAGTCAGGGCTGGAAGGCACGGGTGGAAGGACTGATGGATTTGGGGAGGGAGCACATGGAACTGAGTGAGGTTTTTTGGGGGGTAGAAGTGGGAGGCTTATGGAATTGATGGACAGGTTGAGCAGAAACCAAAGAGTATTTTATGCAAGAAATATGATATGTTGCTGACTGCAGGGGAACATTTTGAGGGACTTGGTGAAACTTTCAGCAATACAATCCTGACCCAAAAGAAGTTGGCAATGCCTGTTTTTTCCCCAATGTATTCTCTAGTGGTTAATATCTGTGTGTAAACTCTGTGCTACTGTCAAAGCAGAGAGCAAAGAAATCTAAGGCTGCCCCCTCAACACAAAACTAAGCCCCCTGCTAATGGCTCTCTTTTTACACTGGGATCCTCCAGTTTCCACTGGCAAATCTTTTGCTTTCTTTCCACTCTAACAAAGAACAAAGACAATTAGATACACTTATAACATAGAGAGGCAAAGCCAACAGGGATCCTTCAAACGGATTGTTGGCTTTCATCTGAAGAGATGAAGTGCATAAGACTCTTTCAAGGTGCCTTTTGATGCAGAGAAGGGTACGGTTGGGATGTTACATTGTAGGTACAGTAAGTAAGAAAGCAAGATGCAAGCTCTCCAGAGCTTTGATTGCTGTTCAGACACTCTCATAAATGGACTCTCTACTAATATTTCTTCATCCAGATCAACTGAATCTAACAAATATCCTATCATTTGACTCAATAAACTCTGGAGTTCAGCAAACCATCAGTTCTCTAAAGATGTATTAAGAATTAGATCAACATCACAAGCTACATTCTTACACTGTATCATTCAACCTCGCTTTTTCCATGCAACAAAAGGGCAGCCAAAGGAGCTTTATGATGTGTAATTAGTTATCAATTAAAGAAAATCTTTGTGGCCAAACTGTCAAAATGTAGCTATTTGCATGCAGGCAACTTTATATATGCAGTCACCTGCGTACACAATTTTTGAGTACTTTAGTGGCATATGTGAACAATAGTACATGCAAGTACAAATGGAGCACAGATTTGGCCTGTGTAGAGTTTATCACTTACTTAACATAATGGTGTGCAAAATCTGCATGAAACAAGCCATTTACATGTGTAAATTTGTACATATGTAATTAGAAACTGAACTGACTCCTCTTTGAAAATGTGGCCATTGATATTATGGTCTCCATTTGCAAAAGAGCCTCCACAATTGACACTTGCAAATTAATCTCTGAATATAAAACCTCCTTCCCAGTGCACATTTGTGCCTGCAGAAGACGTGGATCTAGTTGTGCATGTGATCAAACATTTTGTAGATGCACATGCAGGAGTTTGCAGGTGCATTTTCAGAGTGTTGGCATCAACTTGTGGTTTTTGTCACTGGTAAGTTTTGCTGTTTCTAAACCTGTTTGCAATTAACAAGAGGGTTCTGCCTTTACCTCACTCTGTAGCATGTGGGCTCTCTTTGCCCACTGCATCTTCAAGTCTTCAGGGAGTGCTGTATACACATGGAATCTTTTCCTATAATCTTGCTCGCTCACTAAGGCCTGGGCTTTCCTAGCATGGACTAGATTCACCATGTCCATGGGCAGATGGTACTGAGACCAGATCTCCTGGGATCCTTTCTTATACTCCTGTTCGCTTTGCAATTTCCCAGCATGGAAGCAGTGTAGCAACCTGGTATCATCCACAATGCTTCTGGCACCGATGTGCTTTCCTCTTTCCATCACAAAATTGTGCTTGTATTGACACTGAAAATAAAAGGATAAGGTGCTTAACAAGCATGCTTAACTTCAGATTGTGCATTGTAATTTTAACTCCCATGAAATTCCCTTTTTAGATACCAATTGTAAGAGGCCAAAAGAGAATGCAAAATCTACCCAAAAGAGAAACATTGTGCACACTGTAACCAGTTTTTTTTCCGACCAACTGTTCCTGGACCATAAACTGATTTGAGAGAGAAGCGTAGGGTACAGGTCTAAGCATAGGAATAAACACTAGGAATGATTGAATTCTCATTGTAGCTCTGACTTTGACTCCCTCTGTGACTGTGCATTTATCCTCTCTGTGAAATGGCAAGGATTATTGTTGTTGTTGTTATTACTTATATAGCATAAACAGTGTGCAGGGAACTTTAAAGAGAAGGTCCAGGCCTGGCCTGAAGAGGTTATAATGTAGTCTAAATGGAATAATAATACTTATCTACCATTCAGGGGAATTGAGGGGATTAAATTACAGTAGCTAATGTTTATAAAGTGCTTTGAAGATGAAGGGGCAAATTCAGACCTCCTGTAAATGGACGTAATTTTATTACAGAATTGCAGATCTGAGGCTGCAGCCACAAGCACTATATAATCGCTAAGTATAGCTACTTCGTGAAATGTATATATATGTTTAAAACATTCAGATCTTATTCCCCTGGACATAATAAAATATGTAGCTCAATGCTATGCAAAATTAAGTATTTTTATTTCGTTTCAATTATCGGTGACTCTTATAATTTGTTTAAGAAATCCCTCGTGGGAAAGGAAAGGACTTAAAACTAGCTACAGATAAAATAGCACCATGTCCTAATGTGTTCTGACAATGATAATCCAAACCAGAGAAAATTCTGAAGATGAGAAACATATGTATTCCTTGCCTGGGAAGTTATTGAGATATACATTTGCAGGAGTCCAATTTTCAGTGCCCAACTTGAGATGTCTATGACCTGATTTCTGGAGGATCTGAACTCACAGCTTCTTGTGACTTCAGTATAAGTTGTAAGTGCTCTGCACTTCTGAAAATCAGGCCCAAGGTGGGTGTCCAAAAAGAGGCAGACACCCATAATTAGTGGGTACGTTGAAAGTTTGGAGCTGAAGATCTAGATCAGAGGTTGGCAACCTTTCAGAAGTGGTGTGCCAAGCCTTCATTTATTCACTCTAATTTAAGGTTTCGCATGCCAGTAATACATTTTAACATTTTTAGAAGGTCTCTTCCAATAAGTCTATAATATATAACTAAACTATTGTTGTATGTAAAGTAAATAAGGTTTTTAAAATGTTTAAGAAGCTTCATTTAAAACTAAATTAAAATGCAGAGCCCCCCGGACCAGTGGCCAGGACCTGGGCAGTGCGAGTGCCACTGAAAATCAGCTGGTATGCCGCCTTTAGCACCCGTGCCATAGGTTGCCTACCCCTGATCTAGATAGATTAGAGAGGGGAAGAATTTCCCTACCTTGCACCATATTTAAAATCACTGGATGTTTCCCAGATCTTTGACTGGGTTTGGTTTCTGATTAGCTGTGACTCTTTTTATTTAAAAAAAAAATCACACAAAGAATCTCATTCATAAGTAATATAGTCTGTCTCACACTCGTCTCACATGGTTATAGGATTGCTTTAATTCAGTAAAATCTGCCTTAGACATTGTTTTACATGAAGTTAACAGAAATTAGGCAAGATGGAAGGTTGAATCATTCAACTCACATCACTAGCAATTTCTCTGGAGGCCTTGGCAGTCTGGAAAGGGATCGCTTCCATTGTCAGCTTGTAGCCTTGAGCGCACAGATTATGCCAAGACTCTCTGTACTTTGCCTAAAGTGGGAAAGGCACATGTAGATTTCTCTGTTTCATTTTTAAATGCATGAAAGAATGAACAAAGAAACCCTCTTACATTTTTTTGTACAGTTAGTGAGTCAATTTCTTACTACCAAAGGGTTTTTTTTATTATCTATAGAAGATCTTATTATCTCAAACACACACGTGTAGCTTATTCTTTATGTAGATTTATTTTACTCACATATGTATACGTGCTAATAGCCCATAGTGTACATGCATTCAAATCAGAGAAAACAGAAATGGAATAGATCCAATAGGTCATCTAGTCCTAAACCTCTGCCAGTACAGAACTGTTCCTCAAGGTAAATCCAAATATGCATAAGGAAAAAAACAAACACTTACATCACTGAGATTAGCTGCATTTATTCTTGCCCGCGAAAACTCAGGCAGACCTAGGGTTAGTGTGCAGTGATGCAGAATGTCTTCTCCAGCTGCTTTATACAGGCGCTAGGAAAGAGATTTGATAATAGAATTGCCACTCATTTTCTATAATGTTTAAATAATATAACAACAGTGCATGGCCTTAAATATTTTGCTAGAACAAAAGTACAAAAGAAATATACCAAAGCTTACTGCACCTATATAGGTTTGGTGGCGGAGTTTGTTGTTTTAGAAAGAGGTTTGGGTTGGGTTTATTTTTATTTTTTTTGAGGGGAGGAATTGTTCCAAATATTAAGGAAAATATTTCAGAACTGTTAGTTCTATCAGAAATACCAGGAGCAGATATTAGGTAAGAGGGTCTCAATGAGGGGTGAACTTTGGGATGGTTGGATTTTTCCTGAAATTGGCATGTTTGACAGGTCACGGTGAATTTTTCAAAAATGAGAAAGAGGTTCTTGTTCTCAGATAGCATTAGGTGGGCTCTAATGTTGCTTACTCAGTATATGCAAAGAAGGTAGATTCTACTACATTTTTGAGGCAGTTGATTTGCATTTTGTTTGCTTTCAGGTAGAAAAACCTGATTACAGGACTTCATCTCAAATGGAGGCTATCTATGAAGTTTTAAAGGAGAGATCTGATTGACAAAATGATACTAAATGTTTGTCCGGAAATAATAAAATATGATCTAACTGTGCCAAAGCACAAATCAATAATGCCTTCTTTCCTTTTGATGTATTATGTTTCTCAGAATGAGGTTCTCTCCCTCCCATTCCTCCTTCCCTAGCTCTTTGCATTTTAAAACGCACATTTTCTGATCCACGTTACTAGAGCTTACCTCATTAGCAATCATGTTGCTGAATTTTGCATGAAGGAGGCCAGGAGAGTCTGTCACCGATGTGTACTTGAAGGAATGTGGCTGCTGACGATATTCACTCTGAGTTCACACACAAAGAAAAATGAACAGAAGCACTAAATTGTCTTGTCAGATAAGGGACCTGTCTCCCTAATACTAGTGCTTTGGTTTCACTTCTTGTGCTTAAAATGGTGCTTTGTAAAGAATGTTCATCTATTAACCATTAGGCCAGTTTATCAATTGCTCCCATTAATCTGGTGCATTCATGTCTCATTAGTGACAATGAAGAACAGATTGGGAATATTGTATGGTTTAAATCAGTGTGCTGCCAAACTTGATGTAGAAATTTTATTATTTTACCTCTTCGTGTCACTGGTCCTGACTATTGAAATCAGAGTTTCCTTGTCAAAGGCTCAATCCCTAGTTGCTGCATTTGAATTTTCCACGTTTAAGCCCTTGGAAAAGTTGAGGTTTCACTTACTTTGAGGAGGTAAGTGAGAATTATGAACAAAAACCAGAGCTCATCACAAGGATCAAAGCACCTGATCTATTCATCAGAGTAGGACTAGAGATGTGCAAACTCATTTTTGCCTAGTTCCAAACCTATTTGAACATGGTCATTGGATTCAGCTTTTGCTTTGGAGAAACTAGCAAGGTGAACAGCAGGGAGAAGGTGGAGAAGGAAAAATCAAATTGGAAACTAGGGTGGAAAACAGAATTCTAAGTAGGCAGAATGCAAAACACAGAGAAACTCTGAAAAAAGGAGCAGAGTAGGGGCAAGGAACAATTCAATGTTCAGGTCACTCCAAAGTGCAAGCCTAGCTTTTGGGGAATGTTACTACTATGTGTAATAGAGGGCACAGGTTTCCTCTTAGCTGGAAATATACTTTTTTATATAAAATAATGCATCTTAAAAATACTAACCACATACATTCAGAACACAGGAGGAAAAGATTGTGAAAATAGTTAATGAGGTCTGCAAAACCTCAAACTCCATCAGGTTCACCCATCTGAAATCAGAACATTAATGGTGTGATCAAATCAAGGGGGAGGGAGTCTACCATTAATCCAATGAGTCACTTTGCCAACCCAGTTTATTAAACACACATCTGGCAAATTCTTGTTTGTACTGGAGAAATCAAATCTCTCTATTGTTACCTCGCTGATGAGTTCAGAAGCTTTCTTCTTTCCTTCAATCTCTAGGGCCCCTGGAGTAATACAGCCAACTCCTTTCATAAAGTTCATGTCAGACCTGTACAAATTCTATGGGGAACCCAGGAAAAGTAATTTACAAGTTTGTATTTAAGATGCCCCCTCAGCACCCAGGTAGACACAATCTTACATTTTACAGCATCTCTGAATTAGAAGCCTAGGCTATTACAAGACAGGTCAAATTATCATAAAGGTGTAAAACTGATCGATAGGGGCATACAGAGGCATCTTTCTAAGGCACAACACTGCCTGTGGTGGTGTAGGCCCTGGATTTGTAAAGAATTGTGTAGTTCAAGATTACATAGTGGGCCAAATTCGTCCTTATTAGAACTCCACTGATTTTGTAGATTTAGTCTTAAGCTACAGTTTATAGGTCTCTTACGAATCAGATTTTTTAAAATTGTATGCAGCCTTCTTCTGGATATATGCACCAATTACATTCAGATTCATAGCAGGTCAAAGGCCACAGGGCAAACAGTTTACACAATTAACAGGGCCTTTAGAAGGCCATCTCATTCATTGGAGAATTCCTTTTATTGTAACTCTTTACTGCCCAAGTCCCAGACAGATACACGTCTCATTCATCAATGTAATCAAGGGAGAACAGTCCCTGTTTACTCCACAATTGCTGCTCAGATGTATGTATCTGTGGATGTAATGGTCTGGAATATAACTATCATGTGTCAGACCCAACGGGATAATCACTGAGATGATTTTCATTTACCTCACTCTGGAGTTTATAAGCTTTCTTAGCACACTGCAATCTCACATCATCCGTCACAGGGGTGTACTGGTGAAGTAGTTTTCTGTATTCCTGATCGCTGACTAATGACTGGGCTTGCCGGGCATGCACTAAGTTTACCATATCCAGTGGCAGATGGAACTGAGTCTTCATATGCTCAAAACCCTTTTTGTATTTTACCTGTTATAAAAATAAATGGATCACTTTATAGACAGAGGTATGGCTTAAAATTCAAGCTCTGATTAAAGGGATAGTTTCCACATTCCTCCAATTTCCTATACAAATCATTCTCTTATTTTAATAAATTCCCCAGCCCAATTTAAGTATACACAAAATTAGATTATATGACAGTCAATTTTTGGCCAAAAAAGAGTAGTCGTCAACATTATTTTAAAATAATTGCAATGTTATTATCTATATTTGGAATCCTTTTAAGGCTGAATATAATTAAAGCTAAAGAAATAAGTTATTGGTAAAACTGCAAATCTCACAGTTGATTCTGAAAAACTAATTATATTTTTACAAAGCACTAACAAACTCTTAAAGATATTTCATGATAATAAACCTATAGAGCAATATCTGAACTTTTTTAGAGAAAACAAGAATTAGCCCAGACCTTCACGCAAAATAGTTTTAAAATTCTAATATACTTGGGTAACCTTTTATAAATTTTTAAAATTATTTTCACAGGAGTCTTTGCACTACTTAGTTCTGGCCAGAAAAAGATGATGAAATAGTAGAAAAATTCAGAGAAATCTTATTCTCATGAAATTTCAAATGACTTATGCTGACTCAGGAGATTCAGATAAACATTTAGAGTTTTTGGTGCTAATCAAAATGATTTAACAAACTTGATGGGTGGTGCAGATGGTTCTTTATTACTTTATTAAAATCTGCTCCAAACTGACCTTTATTTAAGGTTTTCAGATCACTAGAACTAATATCCATTGTTGGGCTTACAACAAAAAATATGATGTTCTCACCTTGATATAACAAAGCATTCCAGTATAAACCCAATCCAACAGTTGTTGGAGTTCACGGAAACATTCCTATTTACTTCAAGGAGTGCTGGTTGCACTGAGTGCCCCTCATGAATAAAACTTTTAAGCACATGACTAGCCCTATTGACTTCAATAATACTACTCATGTCTTAAACTCATACAAGCGCTGAAGCGCTTTGCTGGATCAGGGTCATAGAGTCTGATTCTGAGTGGCACTGGGTAGTCACAATTCCTATAAGAAGTCAATGAAAATTGTGGTGCTCAGCACCTTTCAAGACCAGGACAATATACTGAATGTATGACAAAAGAAGCAACCTGAAATTCCATATGTGCAGTCAACATATAGGCTCTATAGAGTACAGTAAGTAGAAAATACTCAACGTAAAAGTTAGATCTCCACATTATATAGTTTAAATCCTTACATGAAAACTAGTAATTCTTCTTAACCATTTATAATTGTCCCTTGGTGATATATATACACACAGAACAACATACTATATATCTGGAAACAGTTACATGGATTAAGAGGCCTGTAGAGATAATACAGTGTAGGGCTATTTTACACTCAGATTAATAATAATTTATTTAATGTAAAAGAATAATGCAATTAATGTAAAGTATTTAGCCAGTGTAAAGGAAGACGAGTCTTACGTAATATGTCAGAGAACCTATCCACAGCAAGGTCTGTTTTCCATGGTCATTAGAAAATTGTTTCTACATGTTCATTCCCAGGTCTTTGTACTTACATCACTTTGTAGCAAAGCTGCATGCACTAAGTGAGCAATGTTAAGATCATCTTCCAAGGCCTGTGAGCCAACCATCTGTCCTTTCATTTTCTCAAATGCCTCCTTATATTTGTACTGAAGTGGAAAAAATAACAGAAGTTTGATAAGGGCCAAGTAACAAGAGAGGTGAGTTTTTGACCAAAATTGAGTCTTGTCTTTTTTTTTTTTTTTTGGAACAGTAATTGAGCAAATGAACTGAATGAACAAGAACTGTTGAAGCAGTCAAGAAGTCTATTCCTCTTTTCGACACAAGTCATAGATGGTGTAAAGAATTCTCTAACGAAGCCGTTGTAAATCTTTGGACTATAAATTTTAGTTACACCTGCTAAGATGTATTATGTTTTGCCAAGTGTTAAGAGATGAACACTGAATAAATCTTAAGTGAATGTTGAGAGAGCCTCGTCAGTACACATCTTTCAGTATCTTGACTTATTTAGAAGAATATACAAATGCAGATATTTAGAAAGCAACATGGGTCCCACCACATGCTATCATATGATGGATATGACATTCTTTCCTAATGCATTTCTCTGTATATGAGTACACTGGCATAGTCTTTTATATACATAAACCTGCTATACCTATTTTTTCAGTAAAAATTCAGTTTCATAGGACTATGTGTTTTAAGAAATTAAAGTTTGATTCTGAAATCTCTCTTGCCTATAGATTTCTGCTTCAAATGTAGTCTAGGTTGATAATGACTGAAAGCTGTCAACAACCCTTATGGTTGTTCAGTGTGTATCTGAAATGAGTTGGCCATCTCAGAACTCCACATTTAAAAGCCCTCAGCCACAAATGACACCTCATTGGGCCTTTAGTCTCAGAAGGAAGGCCAAGAGTTGAATGGAGCATGGGGCATCCCTTTCAGCATGTAGGATGGAAATACTGTTTCCATGAACACCATAACAGAAACAGTCTGGAGTAGATAGTATTTTATATTGCACAAAATTAGCAGTAATTTCACTTACATCACTTATGATTTCACTTGAAGCCTTTGCTGCCTGGAAGGGAATGGCATCCAATTTCAGTTTATATCCACCATCTCTTAACTTACTCCAGGATTCTTTGTAGTGAGTCTGTTTGGAAATATTGAACAGCATTTAAATTCATTTACTACACAGCAGGTTGACATTGCACCTTTGTTGTTATAATAGAAGCATCATTGTGTTTGCTTCATTTTATTCAAATAGATGGGGCTGGTATAAATAAAGCTATCAATACAAGACAGATGTACAACAGAACACAAGTCTTAGTAATAGGGCTGTAACTCACTTTCGCAATTGTTCATTTCTAATTTGTCTATTGGTCTGACTTATAGATTTATAGATTCCAAGGCCAGAAAGGACTATTGTGATCATTTAGTCTGCTCTCATATATAACACAGGACAGAGAATTTTCCCAAAGTAATTCCTACAGCATGTATTTTATAGAAATATCCAATAACGTTTGATTTCTTATTTTACCAAGAGGCTAATTGGGCCATAGAATGATCATATATATATATATGAGGGACAGGAAGTACATACAGTACTGTAAAATTGGCAAGATACTCTAGGGATCTTTTTCACTCTTCCTCTGAAAAATTAAAGGCCAGATTCTGATATCCTCACCTCACTGATATTCAAAGCATTTAATTTAGCCTGAAGGATTTCAGGAAGATCTGCTGTTTGTGTATAATGATGCTTTATGTTCTCTCCATGCTCCTTGTACAGCCTCTGAAATGCAGAAGAATTTCAAACAGAACACGCTACACATCTGATCACAGGTTCAGATAAAAACAATAAGGTCTGAGTTTATGAAAAGCAAAGAATACTGAAAAGCAACAGCAGTATGAATAATGCAGGCAGTTGTATTCATCGAGAGGTCTTGAAAAGAGCTGGGGCCTGATACTTCTCTCAAGCAGGGTGAACTGGGAGTAACTCAACTGAAGTCACGTGGGTATAAAATCAATGTAAGACCCTAGATTTCTGAATATTAAAAAACTGTTATCAGTTTCATATGTGACTAAAGAGATAGCTAATTATTAACAGGCTATTCATTAAAGACTTGCAACTATGAAGGGCCTGATTTTGACAGTGGCTGAGACACTACAATTCCCATTGAAATCACTGGGCGTTGTGGATCCATTGGCACACCTCTTTAAAATGATTGTCAACCCTGAATAAATACACACAGAGACAGTCATCTAACCATCTCCTGTTTTATAGAACAAAATGGGACAATTACGGACTATTGAAAGTTTGGGTAGTCAATCCTGTAGGATAACACTGCAGTTGTTACTACATGTGCTACCAATACACATATTCTAAATAACAAACCGATACTTGGCACACAATAAATGTTCTAGTATATCTAAACCTTTTGTGTGCAGATACACCTTCTGAAAGATTTTTCCACTTTACCTCTCAGTTTCCCCTTGCATTTAGCTTTACAATGTACCTACTGGGAGGACTAGTACAGTTGTCCAACATTTTGACTGCTTTTTATCGTTTCATAAATGTGAGATCCTCTCATGGACCATCTTCTTTTTCAATGTGCTTGCCTTCCCTATAGATTTTCTGTCTGTTCTAGTGTTTAGGAAGTCCACAGCTTGAGAGCCATTAGACTGTGCCCCTATGTGTCTCGAATACTCTACTCTGCCCACTGTTCACTGATATAGAGGGGCCCAATTCTGCAGATGCTCCCGAGTGGAAAGCCAGTGACTGCTCCAAACATGGAGTAACTGTAACATTGGGCAGATACTGAGAGCTAACTCATATTTACCCTGCTTTAGTATTAAGGAATTTGATTCTTATTAAGTCTACCAAAGGCAAAGGTACTAGTATATCATATTAGCATTTGCATTACACAAAGGTCTGTCATCTTTTTCTCAATTTTAAAAATACCTATTTTCACAGTGTTTTTTCTCCTCAATAAAACATTCTCTCTTGACTGAAACTTGCCTTTGTTGGGTGACTTTACAATTCACTCCCACATTACCTCAGTTAAGCCTACAACAGTTTCAAATAGTCCTTCTATTAAAAATAAAGACCAGTTTCTGTTCTTCCCTTTTAGGTTCCTCCTCCTGGATTTCTCTCTCAGCAGGGTGACAGCCTAAAATTATTAATTTATTTTTTCTGTCTTGTCTCATCACTTCACATTCTGTTTCTAAAGTCTTAACAGAAACTAAAATTTAAAACATCTGGGTTTGAAAATAGTAACCATGCAAATGTTTTTTTTTCTTTGCTAGACCTCAAAAGGTCAAAATTTTCTAAATAAGGAAGGCAGGTCAGTCCCACTCCCAAATCATATTCCTGCAAAATATTTTTGTATAGAAAGCCTTCTGTGTGTGGAAGTCCCATTGACTTCAATGGGAGCTCTGTGGGTAGAAGACTTCCATACTAAGTAAAAATCATGCCCTTTGTAAGGTGCACCTCACTAGAACATAGAAGCTTCAGGGTTCCCAAGAATAATCTTAGAGAGAGAAAGAGAAATCCAGTTCTTCAGTCAGGTCGTTCAAAGAGGATACCACTCTTATAATCATAATGCATATACATTATAACTTACATCCACAGCCTGGTTATAACTAATTCTAGCCTGGATCATCTCAGGAGTGTCTTTAATACTGGTAAACTTCAAAGCACATGGATGCTGACGGTACTTCTTCTGTTGAGCAGAAAAAGATCAAAGCTGTGAATTTTGTGCTGTTCTTTCATGCTATTTGAAAGGGAAAAATCATAGGTTGCTCGAGATTAGAATGAATTTGTGAACATAATTAGAATTCCTCTTTCCTCATCTTTATGTCCTAAGTACTTTCAGATTAATATTTGTTTCAATTTAGCAATAGCCATTTACAGATTAATATTAAAGCATTTCTACCAAAATATAAAGGAAACATTTCAAAATCAGATTATGCCTCTAGAATACTCTGGGACCCAGGGTAAGAAAGCATTTTTAAGTGGCTTCAAACACAGTACAATTGATTACATTTTTTATTTATAGTTCCTTTAAGCAAGAAATGGTACCCATTCGAACTGCGCTGAAATGGCCGTGATTACACTCGTTGGAAGTTTTATACTTCCTGCTAACACCTGAGCATGGCAAACTGCACTGAGATCACTAATACTGTGTTTAACTATTGCTGCATATTTTACAGATGCTGAGATTAATTCCGCTTATTTGAAAGGGCTCATAGTATCTTCTGAGAAGTCTTGAAATATAAATAATTAAAATGAAGGCTCCATATTGTCAAGCTTACACTTTGTCCATATGGCCCAATCCTTGAAGGCCATACATATGTAGCAGTCAAATCAGCAACCACTCTTCCTGCATTAGGCTGTACTACTTCCATCTTCAGTCTTATCTCCACTCCACACAGAGTCTTGCTGCCTGAGTGGGGCGTTTGTGGCTCTTTTAGAAACTGCTCAGATTTCAATGACCAAGTCTAAATCCCTATCCCTGTTACATCCCTTAACACAATTTTTAGGCTACAGGGCCAAATCCTTAAGGGATGAACAACCTGTAAAACCTAAAGACTTTATGGAGATGAAGGTGGTTTTGGACCTCTCAGAATATGTCCCAAACTGAAAACAGAACTGTAGAATAATTTACTAGAAATTCATTTAATTAAGTGCTGAGAGATACTGCTCTTGGAGATGCTTTTTAACCCCATCTTGCCTGACTTTTAAATAAACAAATATTATTATTTAGTGTTCATAAAAAAGGCCAGATTAACAGTCTTGGAGTCTGAAGTTCTGTATTCGAAGACAGAACAGACACAACAGAGGCAGTAGCAATGCAACTTTGCTATACTATCCTGTCAATGTGGGCCAAACCTCACCTACAGGGACCACTTCAAGGGGTTCAGCCTTCATAGCCTACTGAAACACTGGCCTCTCTACTGACAGTGGTGTCCAGTTAGTGACAATGAAATGCAGATTTTTGTGACTTCTGCGTAATTTAAAAGTTTGTGGGCCAGATTCCCAGCTTGTATAAACAGGCAGAGTTCCATTGGCTTTAGCGGATCTGGCCAAATACGTGGTCAACTGTCTTTTAAAAGTCTGTTTTCTCTTATTGCTGAAGATTATATGGAAATATGTCAATAATGCCAGCACTTAGCCATGCTAAAGGATAACTGAAAAGCTAAATTATTTGGTGCATCTTTATACTCAATGTGTGGACAGGTGACCTCTCTAGGTTTTACCACTGGCTATCTAACGTGCTGTAAGTCTTTCAGTTTTCTACTGATGAAGATTTGGTCAACAGGCCCTCCTTCAGAAATCTGCAAACTATTGAACTGATTCTGCCAGGGGCTCCTTTGAAGGACTGCAAAAACAGGCACAAAGGATTCTTGAGCTCATCTGAAGAGCATTCTTTTTGAGCGGGTAATGTGGGAGTCATGGGGATAATAAGGATCAGAATCCACAGAGACAGCTGGATCGAGAGAAATCCACATGGACGTCCATGTCCAATGTGAATATATATGAAAAGAGAGAAAGAAAGAACGTGTAACAAAAGGAGGCTCTGGGTGCAATAAGTGCATCTTTTCATCATCTCTCCTGTTTTGCTTCATTAAAAAGGTAGGCTAGTAGGTAGCAATTGAGCACTGTTTGATTGCCATTATTATTCATAATATCATTTGTCACCTGCTTTGTTTTTGCAAAGGCTAGATGGACTCCTACTGGTGTGTGTTTGGTATCTGGTTTCCCTCTAATTACCAGTCCTATTCCTGGTTTTGAGGGCTTTCATGTGGTATGCCTTTTTCTTTCCCCTTTGAGTGGAAATTATTTTAATTTTATACAGACATTTTGCACACATTATGCAGAAAGTTCTGTTACATGCTGTCATGAAATCTCACCTCACTAATGAGTTCTCCTGCCTTCTTAGCCTGCTTCACATTTAATGACCCAGTAGCTATCCATCCAACTCCTTTCATCCAGTTCAAATCTGCTCTGTATTGGTTCTGACAAAGGGAAAAAATGCCCCATTGTTGGTGCTCATACATTTAAAGTGCCATTAGAGGATTCAGACATATCGGGAACACCAACTGAGCCAAATTAGTGCCTGCTTTTGTTTTATCCACGGCTGCGCAATTGCAAGTAAAACAAAAAAATACAGAGACACGGCAGTATAACCATCTATTATCAGTTCTGCTGTATGCTTTGCAAGGCAATCTTTTAAAAAGGTTGGCCTGTTCCCTCACTGTCATCTTCAATTCTTATTCTGAATACAAAAAGTAGGCTTGTTTCATCATATGCAGTATCTTCCTGGATATTCTTTGTTTAAAAGGACACTGCAGAGACAATGAGGATTCTGAGGGTATAGATCTGTTTCAGAGGATTTCTTGTAACACTTAAAATGTCACAATGAGGGGAAATGGTCTCAGCTGATATCGTCCAAGGACCCTGAACGGTGAAGGGTGTTTAAATGAACACTTTCCCCTAACAGTGGTGACATTTTTCTATTCAGCAATTACAATGAGAGACCAAGCCCCGCTTCTCTCTATCCCGCCCCCAAGCAACAAAATAACCAGTCATCAAAACTGCAATTTTCAAATGAGCCTAAGGGAGTTAGGCCCACAATTCACATGAAATTGCAAAGAGATTTGGGCACCTAATTCCCTTAGATGCCTTTGAAAAATTCCAGCCTCACTCATTAAAGAGGCAAGTCTGTCTTACAGCAAACACACATCACTTTCACATAAAGGAGGAAGTGTTTCTAGTGATTAAAGCAAGAGACTGGACTCTGGACTCTTGGGGTCTATAACTGATTCTGTAATCATCTTGGTCAAATTATTTAGCCTCTTTCTACCTCAGTTTACCTGTTTGCAAAGGTGAATAATAAGCCTCATGGGAGAGTCCTGGGGATTAATTAATGTCTGCAAGATGCTATGCAAGCACAAAGACTTAACACACTGAACCTGGCAAATACATGCTGATTCTAAGGACTCCATTTTCAGATTCAAAAAAAATTTGTCCATGATAAAAAGTTTCATTTATTCAAATGTTCTTATGAGCTAAATGGATTTTGTCAATGTATAACGTATATTTTTTTAGTCCTAAACATATAAACCTAGATTTTAATTCATGAGCTATAGAAATTCATTTAAGTCCTAACCATCTGAAAGAGACAAATAAAACAGTTATGCAATGTATAAGATTGTGAACTTACATCACTTTGCAAACCATAGGCCTTCTTGGCCCATTCCACTTTCATGTCAGTAGGCAGAGCAGTATAACAATGCAGGGTTGTCTTATATCCTCTATCTGTGATCAAACTCTGAGCCTTTTTGGCATGGACAAGGTTTATCATATCCATGGAAACATGAAACTGAGACTTTGTGTCCTCAGATGCCTTCTTATACTCCAGATCACTCTGTAACTTGGACATTTGGAGAGAATGCGCTATCTGTGAGTCTGCTTTCACATCTTTCACTCCAATCAATTTACCCTTGGTCTTCTCATAACTTTCCTTATACTTTATCTGTAAAGAAGAAGAAATGGATCATAGATACAAAGAGATGCAGCGGAGCTGTAGCCATTTATTAACAATCAAGCGGTAACTTAGCCACTTAAAGTAAAGACGGCATTTCATTTTTGCCATTATTCAGTTTCTCCCAAAATGCATTTGCCTTTCGGTCTCTGATAGAAACACTACAGTAGTGAGATCCACATTTGGAAACTGAAATCTCCTCAAAGATTAATAGATTCCCAGGCCATAAAGGACCATAGAACTTCTCCAAAATAATTCCTACAGAAGATCTTTTAGAAAAGCATGCAGCTTTGACTTAAAAATTACCAGTGACGGAGAATCCACCATGATCACTGGGAAGTTTTTCCAATGGTTAACTACTCTTGCTGTTAAAAATTCATGCCTTGTTTCCAGTTTAAATTTGTCTAGCTTCAACTTCCATTGGATCACGTTACACCTTTCTCTGCTAGACTGAAGAGCCCATTATTAAATATTTGTTTCCCATGTAGATACCTACAGACTGTACTTGTCATCTCTTAACCTTCCCTGGGTTAAGGTAAATAGACTGAAAGAGCACAATCGATCAGGCATGATTTCTAATCCTTTAATCATTTTTGAGGCTCTTCTTTGAACCCTCCCCAATTTGTCAATATCCTTCTTGAATTACGGACACCAGAACTGGACACAATATTCCAGCAGTGATTGCACCAGTGCCAAAGACAGAGGTAAAAATAACCTCTCTACACCTACTTGAGATCCCCATTTTTGCATCCAAGGATCAGGTTAGCCCTTTCGGCCATAATGTTGAACTGGGAGCTGATGACCCCCAACTCTTTTTCAGAGTCACAGTTTCCCAGGATAGAGTCGCTCATTCTGTAAATATGGCCTACATTCTTTGTTCCTATTTGTATACATTTACATTTAGTGGTAATAAAACACATATTGTTGGAGTGTCTCACTTACCCATTTAGATCGCTCTGTATGAGTGACCTGTCCCCTTCATTATTTACCACTACCCCAATTTTTGTTTCATATACTAACTTTATCAGCGATGACTTATATTTTTTCCAGATCATTGACAAAAATATTAAATTGCAAAGGACCAGGAACCAATCCCTGCAGGATCCCACTAGAAATACAACAGATCAGTGAGGACTAGGGACCAAATGGCTAGGCAGCAGTTCTGCAGAAAAGGACCTAGGGGTTACAGTAGATGAGAAGCTGGATATGAGTCAACAGTGTGCCCTTGTTGCCAAGAAGGCTAATGGCATTCTGGGCTGTAAAAGTAGGAGCATTGCCAGCAGACCGAGGGATGTGATCATTCCCCTCTATTCGGCATTGGTGAAGCCTCATCTGGAGTACTGTGTCCAGTTTTGGGCCCCACACTACAAGAAGGATGTGGAAAAATTGGAAAGAGTCCAGCGGAGGGCAACAAAAATGATTAGGGGGCTGGAGCACATGACTTATGAGGAGAGGCTGAGGGAACTGGGATTGTTTAGTCTGCAGAAGAGAAGAATGAGGGGGGATTTGATAGCTGCTTTCAAATTCTTGAAAGGGGGTTCCAAAGAGGATGGATCTAGACTGTTCTCAGTGATGACAGAACACGGGTAATGGTCTCAAGTTGCACAGGAAAGAAAACGGACTAAGATCAAGTCTCTAAGGCTTGTGAGCTTTCTATGCAAGTAATCAACCTGTCTGTTTCCAAAAGGGAATCAGAGTGGCTTTAGGGCTTATCTAAAAAAGGAAGCTGTTCTTCAATATTACATGTCATAATCTAAAAGATAAAAAATTCAGCCAAAATAATCTTGATTTCTTTGAAAACCAGCCTCTCTCTCCCAGAAATTTTCTGTCTTATTGCCCAGACCAGTGATTTAGATGCATTATTCTGCAGTGCCACTTGCAAATTTTTGGTCAGTTTCTGGTTCTGAACATTCACCCTAAGGGCGAGAAGGGGCTGGGGAAGAGGTTGCATGGTCAGGTTTGTTGAAAAGGTTTATATTTTTCTACAACAAACCATCAGATTAATTATGGAATACCATCTAATTAGAATCTATACTCACATCACTTGCCAGATCCCTCTTTGCCTTAGCTGTCAAGAAAGACAGTGCATCAAGACGAAGTTCAAATCCTTTTTCCTTCTGCTTCTCCCAGCTACTCTTGTACAATTTCTAAAGAGATATCAATAACACTACTTAATTATCAATAACACAAATAATTTGCATTACAGTAGCACAAAGAGATCCATATAAGATTGGAACTCCATTAGGGTAGGTGCACATAATCAGAGACGGCCCCTGTTCCAAACAACTTACAGTTTAAGGGCCTGATTCGGATACCGTTACTCACACTGAGTAATGTTTCCTCCACAGATCGCCCCATTGATTTGAAAGGAACTATTCATGTGCCACTAAAACTAGACTACTCACATGAGTAAATTGAAAATGTGCTAAAGACTTTGAAGGATCGGAGCCTTCAGAGCAGTACTGGGATTGGCCAGGTATTCAAGCAAAAGCAAATAATTTGGTTCTGAAATTTTTGAATTTAAACATTCAGATCAGCTTAAGGGAAATGTCCTTCCATTAACTATAGAGCAATTATTTTAACACCATTAATACCATTTGATAAGTTAAAGGGGTGGGTGCCAGCCCCAACCATACAGCACCTCACTAATATTTGCAGCATTTGCTCTGGCCTGTATGAAGAGAGGCTCATCTTTGCTGATGGTGTAATGATGAAGAAACTGCTCTTTTCCCGACTTGTATGCAATCTGTCCATAGAAAACAAAGCAAATAAAGTCAGTAGCATTAGGTTATGTTCAATTTCAAATGACAATTGAGTCTATGGGAAGAAACAGGCAAGCATATTTAAAGGGAAATGTACTTGATGATTTCATCTTTAAAATCAGGGTCCTTTTTCCAAAACCTGAATTGAGATGCTCTCCTATAAAGCCTAAGTCAATTCCAGGTTAGCCATTTTATTTGTTATTAATTGTCAGTGATATTATATAAAATACAAACACTTGATAAAACAATAAACACCCTTTTATTGGGATTCTCTATTTTACTACCTTTCCTCAATTCCATGTGCCTCATTGCTCTTCCTTAGCCAAAGAGGGAGGGATAATGATATATTTATACAGTTATTCATCCCAAAGTTCTTTATTTCAATAGACATAAAAGCTGATACAAACTAATGTTCTATACAAAGTTTACACAAGGCATTACTTCACCTATCATGGAAATGTAGTTGCCTCTTTCATGGAATGAGTTAAGTTGTTTAATAGCACACAGGAACGCTACATTTTAGGGCAGGAAATGAAGAAGAATACAGAATGCTATTAAATCTGCAGGGGATATTTATGTGAGCCAGATATAATTAACCACATTATAATTTGGCCAGGGCTAACACCCCTGCTTTAAATGAAAGTGCCGAGGATCTTTAATGGTCTGAAACAGCAACCACTTCCATTTTACATCTCAGTGCATTTCTAACGGTGCATACATTCCAGGATGAGACACACTGCTTCAGAGTCCATTGAAGTTGCTAGTAGATTGACTAGAAGGTTCCTGCATTCAGAGCTACGTTTCACTTACAGACTCAACATCCTGCATCTCATAGAGATTGAGAGGGGGGAAAAAAGTTGTGTCTCCCACAAAGTGGCACAGAACTCTAACTCCAGAGCTACGAAACTTGCCTCAAGATACATTCTTTACAGCCATAGGGAGGCAGAATAATTTAGTGGATAAGACAAAAAAGAAGAGACTCAGGTGACCTACGTGCTTTTCTGATTCACTTTTAAAACCAACTTTTTAAAGAGGTTTGAGCTATATGGGTGAAAAAATGGAAGTGCCAAGCATTTGTAAGCAGGGTCTGAATGAGTTCTCCCCTGACAGCTAGCTGGGAGGGGCAGAGGCTTCAGGAGCAAACTGTATTTACATGAACATACCTACTCTGCCAAGATATCCAGACGATAGAGCTATGTTGCTCAAAGTGATCAAATTTGGCTGGTTTTGAGACAGCGTCCTTAACTTCTGTTTGCCAGAAGCTGAGAAGAGTGACAGGGAATGGATCACTTGATGATTACCTGTTCTGTTCCTTCCCTCTGGGGCACCTGGCATTGACCACTGTCGGAAGACAAGATACTGGGCTAGACAGACCTTTGGTCTGACTCAATATGGCTGTTCTTATGTAAATCACTTTAGTAATGAAAGCAGGAAGAGTGAAAAGTAAGAGAGGAGAGGGGAGGTTTGGTGTCCCAGCCAGTAGGTGTGAACTCTCCCTAAGGATCCCCCAGTCTGGTTTAACCTGTTCCTCCCCACTGTTCAAAGATAGAGCTAAATAGGCTCCATTAGGAGCCTCTGGAACTTTAAGTGCTTAAATGAGAGCTGAAATTACTTGTGGTGGGACAGCATTTCTGCCTGCTAAAAATTGAAAATCACTAAGAGACTGACCTGCAGGGGTCATAGCAGAGAGGCAGGTGACAGCAGAAGGTAACTGACAGTCGGCCAGTGGGAGTGGTCGGCGAGAGTGGAACGAGCATCTTGTAGGTAGCCAACAGAGAGGAACCATGGCTGGCGTGGCAGCTAGCCAAAGTAAGTGCTCAGATGGCAGAGCAAGCAAGATGCTTTCTTCCCCAGGTGGGAAGTGAACTCACACAGATGCACCTCTCAACCCTGGATCCTCACTGACCAAGGACAACCACTGTGAGTGGGGTATGGTGAGGGAGCAGAGAGGGGCACAGAAAAGGAATTTTTGGTTGTACAACTGAAGAACATGAGGCAGAAAGCTCTGCCTCACACACTCTGGGATGGGCATCCTGCTCACAGTTTTATGCTTATGAATCCTGCTTGTAGCTATTTTCCCTAATTAATGTCCAGAGACTGTCCACCTTTCATTAAAAGTATCCTGTCTATACTCAGACTCTGTGCTTGCGAGTGGGGAAGTATTGCTTCTCAGAGGCGCCCAGCGGTGGTGTGTAATTTTCCCAGGTTACTGTGTGGGGTTCAAGCTGGTTCTGTGTTGTACTGTTGAAAAGGAACCCCTAGATATTGAACCCAGCCCTGGTTGCTGCCAGCTCTGCTGGCAGAAGGGTTACACATTAAAACACAGATGAACTAAAAAGGAAAGAAGGCAGCTGGCTAGGAAAGACCAACCAACTGAGGATGAAGTGTTGCTCACGCAATATCTGTACAGTTGTCAGTGTCCTCAGTTCAAGCCACAACATGCAACATATCTCACTCTCAGCAATTACTACTCTCACTAAATTAGGTGATCAGTACATTTAACAACAGGTGTCCCTTGTTTTGAAAAACTAAAAACCGGTTGTGGTCCAGCTGGGCCTTCACCACAGCCAGGAGTTCACAGATACCAGCTGACAAGGTCATTGCTCTATTTCTCACATCTAAGGAAGGAAAGAGGATTGGGGGGAAAAAAAGTCACCTTGAGAAAAGCTTTATTTCCCTAAAAATAGCTTAAGCATGTGTGCTCAAAAAGATACAGTCTTAAGTGCACTAGGTGTAGTTAAGGATCTGAGTGAGACAGGCAAAATAGTCTCACTGAGACAAGAAAAACAGCAGAATGCAGAAGTTGTAAAGGATCCGGCTTAGTCTCTCTCCATCTATCCAGATGCCTATATGGTCCTTATCACCACCGTATCTGAAGTCTGAGGCTTTGCATATATCTGTTCCCTATCAGGTTTAAAGGTTTCTAGCTGCGAAGCAGGGGACAGTTTAAAAAAAAAAAGGGTTTAAGAAGTAAAGCTCAAAGTTATTTAAAGCCATGGCAAGACTGAGAACTGAAGCCAATTTCTTTTTCAGTGGTTCTCATCTGTCCCCAAGAATTACCAAGTTAATGATAAAGCATCAGTGAGGACTCACATCACTCTGCAGTTCCTGGCTTTTCTTCGCGTGTTTGATCTGGGAACTGTCGGCCACACTGGTGAACTTTAGAGCATCGGCTTTCTGTCTGTACTTCTTCTGATTTAAAAAAAAGCATTCAGAAATTATCATCACATTTATTTTTCCAAATGAATTCAGTGCTTTTCAAAAGGGGAAGACAGAGTTCTGGAAACTGACGTCTTCTGTTTAGAGCACAGGTATCAGCACTGTAAGCTTCCACATTCTGTCTTCTCTAAATCTGAACTGGCAAGATGACTGCTAGTGCTGAGAGCAATGTCATATGCATGCCCAATCAATGTTCTTTCTGCTGAGACTGAAAATATGCATACTAATTAATGCCAGATATACCGACTGTATGACCTAGATCCCTTTCTTGTTTCACATTGAGCAATGACCAACCTTCCTGGTCTGGATTTGAACCAGTAACAGAGAAGTTTAAAGGCTCTGTATGCCATTACCCATTGCCTGAGTCCCCCAGTGCATGTTACCACCACATTTTACGATATAAACCTTTTCAAACACAAGTTTCTGTTGTTCCTTTTTTAGTTTGTTAGATTATGGAAGAGCTTAATGCTGCTGTAGTATTTAACAAAGAGCACAGAGGACATATTTTAGCCCTCTTGATACAAACTTTTCCCTATATATCATATTGAACCTTACGATAATTTAAGCTATTACCCTGGCACTTTTCTCCAATATCAATTGGATGCTAACTACAGAGGCTTGTCTGTAGTGGCAGCTGTAGGTGCCCCAGACCCAGGCTCTAGGTTTGGGTGTAAGAAGGAGCATTCCATTCTGCCCAGCCCTGTGCATTAGTATCTGACAATTGGCCCTTTTGCAGAGATTTTGTGCAAGGAACCAAAGTTTCACCTTGCATGAGTAAGACTGTCCTTCTGATTAATACACCATAATATTCCTTAACGGCCTGATCCCAGGTCCACTGAAGCCATTAGAAAGACACCTATTGAACTTTGGATCAAGCCTATTCTGAATTCATCTCAACAATCGAGTCTGGTGTAGTGTTCCTTTCAGAGCAAATAAATTTCTGTCTGCTTTTGAGATAGTATAAGAAAATACATCATAACTCTTTCAAGACAGCGTATAATAGGGAGACCAGGCAAACTCTTCTTATGTACTTTAATTGACTGTTTATTAATCTAATGATTCAGCAATCAAACCAATCATTCTGTGTTGCAGGGGTATATGTGAGAGTGTTTCTATTACATCACATTTTGGCAGTGGAAGCCACTGTTTGAACTGATAGGTGAACAGATCAAGTCACACTGGGACTTTCCTGGCTGCACACAAAACAGAAGTTAAAAAAGCATGTTCTGCTTCAAAGAGGTACTCATTGCTTTGTATTTAGAATTTAGAGGGGACGGAGGCAGATTAAGAACAGTGTGTCTTTGTCACAATTTTATGCAACATAACAATGACATTCTGCAAGTAAATGACAAAATGCCAGCTTCTGGTTGGAAATAGAAATATTCAAAATAATATACACTGGTTTTCATCTTAGGAGGTTAGTGTCAGGCAGATCATCACAAATTAAATATTTGTGGCAGTGATCATTACTATTGCAAGCTACAGCAGTAAATGTCAGTCCATCTCTAGCAAGATATTGGATCTGAGCGCTATTGCTTCTTCCCTTGGTTCTGATATTTATTTTTCACTTTTGGGAGTAAACAGTTGGATGTCAAAGGCCAACAGTATCAGAGTATGTGATTTCCAGTAACCCTAACAGGCTTCTTTTCCTTCCTTTTCCTTTAAGTCAAACTTCTCCTAATTGTTTCTTCTCTCTATCCTCCTGCTTTCCTGTCACCAAAGCTACCACTAGACTGGAGCTAGAAGGTTGAGAAAGTGTATTCCCATGAGGTTAATGGCTATGGTAGGCCAGGAATGAACCAAAGAAAAAAAATGAAGAGCGCTGCAAGCTAGTGCAGCCAGCAAAGACTCAGAGCAAGTTCAGCCCTGACTGGCCATAGAGCAAGGAAGTTTCAAACAAGGTTGTGAAACATCTAATTTTTCATTTATGTCACTTAAAAGTCTGAGTGCCCTGTTTTAGCTCCTCACGTTACTAGGATTTGAAAAACAGCCTAAACAAAATAAAACAGCAAGTCCCATTGTTTCCCAGTGCTAAAGGTGCAGGCAGATGGAGAAGGCTAGGAGGGAACAATTATGATTACACAGAGATCTGTCCGAGAGCTCTGTAACGCAAATACTGAGTTCCAGGGAAGAAGAGTATAGTTGCATGATGGGCAAATATTTCCCAAACCGCAACCCAAAATCTCTCAAACCGCTTTGCCAAACACATGCACCATCCTCATCAGCTCAGACATATCTCAAATTTCCAATATACTTGAGTCTCCCAATCCATTCCACATAGAGCATCTATACTCCTGGCCAACCAGGCTTCAACCTTCCGGTCAGAAAAACAGCCAGAAAGTGCAGCTCACCTCGCTAACAAGATCTCCTGCTTTTTTAGCTTGTTCTATATTAACACTCCCTTCTGTCATCCATCCAACTCCTTTCATCCACGTCAGATCTGCCCTGTACTGCAGCTACAGAGGGAAAAAAATGTTTTAGACTGAGACACAAGTCTGGCAATTAAAGTATGCATACTTGCCAGTTCTGCATTTGTGAAGAGACATTTTGAAGATGAAAACAGACATATAAGTGCTAAGGAATATTATTAAGTCATTTTGATCACCTAATATATCCTGATAACTCTTCAACACTCAACCTGCAGCAACATTTAAAATAGAGGTGTCTGGCCTTACCTCACTCTGAAGTCCATAGGCCTTCTTGGCCCACTTTGTTTTCATGTCTTCTGGAACCACTGAATACTCATGGAGTTTCTTCCTATATTCAAGGTCACTAGCCAATGCCTGGGCTTTCTTGGCATGCCTCAGGTTTACCATGTCCATGGGCAAATGGAAATGTCTCTTACTCTCCTCAAAACCTTTTTTATAAGCAATCTAGGACATAAAGGAACAATACTTTCATCATTACTTTAAGAGAAACAAGAAAGCAAGCAATGGCTTATAAGTACTTTATTTCATATCACTGTATAATCAGGCATTATTTATCCACAAAATCTATACTTAGCCTCCATCATCATTTGCGATACAGTGAAATAAACTTGCCCACCCTGCTGCATATTAGGCAAAGACTTGTAAGATTGAGGTTTCAAAAGGGGCCACACTGTAGCCCCAAAATGGGACCATGGATTTGTAGGTTCCACTGGTAATTCCGCTCATGGATTCGGAACACAGTCAAGCTCACTTCACTCTGTTCTTTTATCTTGCACCTCTATGCAGTCTATGGGTTTTGGTTTTTTTGTTTTTGTTCAGTTTGTTTTAAGACAGGGTTCAATGTGCTTTCCTCTTCTGAAAATAAGATCAATACCAACAATGCAGTGTTCAAGAGCTCCAACCCTACACTAGCAAAATAGTATAATGATGAAAAACATCTTTTAAGTAAGAGAAATCAATCATTTACCTCACTACTCATCTTGGCCACTTGCAAAGAGTGCAGAAGTCTTGAATCTTTGTTTCCAATTGCTTTGCCTTTTGTTTTTTCATATTCTTCTTTGTATTTAATCTTTGAAGAGGAAAATAATTTACTGTAAACAACAAGCCATTTTCCAATTGCCACTGTCATGGTACAATTCCCCACTCTGAACCTTAGCGTCCAAAAGATGGGGTACTAGCATGAATTCCTCTAAGCTCAATCACCAGCCTAGAACCCGTAGCGCTGCCACCAACCAGGAATTCCAGTGCCTGGTACACTCTGGTCCCCCCAAAACCTGGCCCGGGGACCCCCAAGACCCAGACCATCTGGATCTTAACACAAGGAGAGTAAACCCTTTCCCTCATCGTTGCCTTTCCCAGGCTTCCCCTCCCTGGGTTACCCTGGAAGATCACTGTGATTCAAACTCCTTGAATCTTAAAACAGAGAGGAAAATTTACCTTCCCCCCTCCTTCTCTCTTCCCCTCTCAGATTCTCCCTGAGACAGACAGTAATCCTAACACAGAGAGAATTTAGCCTCTCTCTCCCCCTTCCCTCCTTTCTCCTCACCAATTCCCTGGTGAATCCAGACCCAGTCCCCTGGGGTCTCACCAGACTGAAGAAACAATCAGGTTCTTAAACAAGAAACTTTTAATTAAAGAGAGAAAAACAGTAAAAATGATCTTGTAAATTTAAGATGGAATAGGTACAGGGTTTTTCAGCTATAGACACTGGGAACACCCTCCCAGCGTAAGTATACAAGTACAAATTAAAATCTTTTCAGCCAAATGCACATTTGAACTCCTTCCAGCCAAATGCACATTTGAACTCCTTCCAACCAAATACACGTTTGCAAATAAAGAAAACAAACATAAGCCTACTCGCTTTATCTACCTAGTACTCACTAGTCTGAACTTATAAGAGCCTGTATTGGAGAGACTGGAGAGAAACCTGGTTGCACGTCTGATCCCTCTGAGCCCCCAGAGTGAACAACAACCAAAACTAACAGCACAGCACAAAAACTTCCCTCCCTCAAGATTTGAAAGTATCCTGTCCTCTGATTGGTCCTCTGGTCAGGTGACAGCCAGGCTTACTGAACTTGTTAACCCTTTACAGTCAAAGAGATATAAAGTACTTCTGTGCTATTAACTTTTCTTATCTGTTTATGACAGCCACAAAGATATGCAGTATGTTTAGGGACTGACCATCTGAGTGCAAGGCCTGGCAGCCAATTCAGAGCTCTCAAATATGCTTACGAATTCTGAAGGGCAATCAGGTTGGCCTTAGTTGTGTCTTCTTTAACCTATTAGAAACGGTCAATCTTTCCTCGCATGGATATTTTTCTAGATATACGACCTTTGAAACAGCTAAATTGTTCTTTTGTTTTTAAGAAAAATGTGTTGGGTTGAACCCTGATGTTCTTATTGAGCCAAATATGTAATGGGGTTCTAAGCAAAAACTGAGCAAGGTCTTCAGGGGTTGACTAATTTTAACATAAACAGCTTCTATTCTATTCTGTCAGTCGTTATATTGCCCTCAGCAGTACAATATCTGAGTGCCTTCCAATAATTCATTAAGCAACTTGACTAACAGCTCTCATACATGATTATTCTCTCCCTCAACCTCTCCACGGGGGAGAGAATGATGCACACAGTGTAGCAGTTTGTTTTGGTAGGGTTTTGTTTTTAGGATTTTTTTTAAAAACATACATGCTGCTATGTGTTTATGTTAAAGAAGGAAAATCAAAGACGCACGCCTTGTACTTGCATTCAAGGTGGTGAGGTTTGTGTTGGTCTAATTAATTCAAAATGCTGAATTTTACAACATGGACATGGAGCTATTGCTCTTTTTCTAATTTTATTTCTTTATATGCACAAAAAAATAAGCAATTTTTCGGAGAGGGGGGCTAGTTGCCTATAGAAATTATTCTAAACAAATTTCCTTAGAGTTCATCAATCGTCGAGAAAGATGAATGCACAACAGTAAAATTCAGGGCTTAAAAACCCAGGTGAAACAATGTATTTATTTGCCTATGCTATTGCTGACTTCTGTTAGGAATAATTCCTAGTTAATTAAATACAACCTACATCACTTGCAAGATCCCTTGAGGCTTTGGCAGCAAGTAAAGACATGGAATCCAGATTCATTTCAAAGCCCCGACCTTTGGTCTTCTCCCAAACTTCTTTGTACTTAATCTGAGAACGGAAATACAACAGCATGTCACTAACACGAATATACCTGCCTAAACAGCTAAAGCAACCATGGAAAATTGTGAGGAACTAAACAAAAATATAATATACTCAGTTAAACGTAATATATTTATTTACTATTATTTAATGTTAAATAATTGATTCTAGAAGAGGCCAGATATAACATTCCTGGAGCTTGTGGTCCCCAGTTATGCACAGGGCAGGTGGCAGGAGCTCTTAGATTGTAAGGGTGGGATTTTTGAAGTGCCTAAAAGAGCCAGGAGCCCAACTTCGATTGAGAGCCAATGGAAGTTAGGTGCCCAATTCACTCAGCTACTTTTGAAAATCCCATCCGAAATTCTTTGGAACAGAGGCCATCTTTACCTCTGTGTATGTACACCACCTACCACAATGGGGCTAATTCTGGTTGGGACCTCAAGGCATGACCATCACAACAATAGCGATAATAACTGTACATCACAGGCACGGAGCATCTTCCCACATTGTTCCACCAACATGCCTTCTCCTTGAACTGGAGGAAGCACAATGGAGTATGAAATCCCCATTAAGGACTTGCAGTATTGCCATGAGATTGGCTTAAAGGTAATCAGATTTGTAGCAAATAATAAATGTACAGGGTTGAGGGGTAATTGTCTTCTGTCTGATTCCAAGAGTTGCGGCTTTAAGTAAAGCACCACATATTGTGATAAATCATGAGAGTTGGCAACAGTGGCACTTGATCCAAAGCCCGCTGCAATCAGTGAAAGCCTTTCCCCTGAATTCTGTGGGCTTTGGATCAAGATCTAAATCCTTGGTCTTTGCACTAGCCCTGCCAGAAGAGTAATACATCCAATGAGCACTAATTTGGATGGTCAGTTTTGTGGTGTGGACATTTAATCTGCTAGACAAATTCAAGTCATTTCATGAGATCTCAGAACAAATTCCAAGGTTGTGCTTCACATTTTATCCCTACTAATTTGGATAACTTTGTCTCAGATTGTTGAATAAAGGCAGAACAGAGATGCCTAGTTCTTCTTGAACAATCTCAGCATCCGTGTGTTCATTATTGCTCATATTTGAGGACAATCTCTAGATCTATATTTGCAAGTCACTTTGCTTACCTCACTATATAGCTCAGCGTTGGCTTTCGCCTTGACTAACTGAGGAACGTCCTGTGGTAGAGTGTAATTCATTTTGGTTTTCTCATACTGGGCTCGGTAAGTCAACTGCCACAGACATTGAAACAAATTACCATCAATACACCAAATGCAATTCCATCTAACTTTAAGTGATAATTGTTTGTTTTAATGTGTTAAGGGCCATAATATAAGTCTGTAACAACTAAACAAAATTGGGAATAATAAGAAAAGGCAAATATAACTTTCTCCTAGTTATTCAAGAAAAATTCCCAGTAAATGGTATAATGTAAATAGCCCTGTAGGACAGGTCCAATAAAAACAAGTATTAACAAATCAAACAGTCAGAAACTGAAGTTATATAACTTCTCAAAGTTCAAGAAAGCATTCCATATTTCTTGATCTACAGATGTGGCCACTTGGCCTTGAAAGCAATTTCATTCATTTTCTACTGTTTGTTTTAGTTGTAAACCTAGTTATCAACTATTATCAACAAGAAAGAAAACACATATGCAGTGAGGACATTAGGAAATAAAATATTTTCTTATTGCTAATAAACAGAGATGGTCAATGGCAGCAGGACTTACATCACTGAGCTGTTGAGAGTTTATTCTGGCTTGCATAATTTGTGGAGTGCTGGTAACAGAGCTGTACTTCACCTTGTCTATGCTTTGTCTATAGTTTACCTAAGTTAAAATAAGAAACAAAAAAGGAAATGCTCAGATTGGCATGTGAAAGGTATGGTAGAGAAGTTTCATTTAGCTGAAATTTGGGGGTAAACCCACCACTTAAGTCATAAAAACTGAGGTGTAGAACAATTCTGGTGGGTGAGATTATGCACAGCCAGTAATAAATCTCCAGAAAATTCCCTCTGCTGAGATTATTACTTCTATATTACTTGAAAACTAATTTCCCTCAAACACAGTGTGTGGATTTTATTAACGAGACACAGTTTCAATTGGTTCCTATAAAGCATTCCTATCGAATTAATATCCTGCATCATCTCTTGGGCTATGTCTACACTACCACAGTAAATTGACCTAAATTATGCAACTCCAGATACGTGACCAGTGTAACTGGAGTTGACATAGCTTAGGTTGATTTACTGTGATATCTAAACCGTGCTGTGTCAACGGGATTCACTGTGCCGTCCATTTAGCTGGTCTTCACTAGACCTGCTTAATCAACCCCCAGTGTATCCATCACCAGAGCATCCATTCCGCATAGTGTAAACATAGCCTTAGATTCCCTTTTATCTTTGTAATCAGGAACTTACTTCAGTAGTGGTCTGTCCAGCAATATAGTTACACAGAAAAAATTGTATTCCAGTGGGTTCTATTACTACTTGTCTTTAATTAGTTTTTAAAATGTAATAACTGATAATAAAAGTTTCCTGTATGGTAAGAGTTTGGGATATGGAAGGGAAAATATATATGGTGCGGGGGAAAAAAGCATTTCAATGTCAGCAATCAGTAGGAGTGCATTAGACTGCACTAAATTCCTAGTATATGAATACAGTAGCAGCAATAATAATCTATAAAGATAAATATATTAAATCCCCAAACTATGCAAGATAAAAGGTCATGGAGAAATTTTCTCTTAAACCTATTCCTGCCAAAGGCCTCAGGGTTACGTTGCAGGACACAATTACTATTCTCTGTAGGCCTTAATATAAATTGCAGTTAATCACCGAACATTGCAAAGTGTATGTTGCTTAAAACTAGTTCTTTAAGAACAATTTTTTGCCATGAAGTCGAGTGTAATTCAAAAGCATTTAAAGCTATGAATCCATTTTAATAGGATCCTCTTTTTCTGAAACACCTGCACATATACGCACTTCTGCTACCCACCATTTTAACTCACATTAGAAGAATTGCATGACTTATCTCACAAAGCCAAAAGCGATCAGTGTACTTAAAAGAGTTCATTCACTCTTTCTATGTAGATATCTAAGGCTCTCTGCAGCAGACAGTTTCTTTCTTTTCTTCTTTTTAGTCTCCTTCTTTTCTTTAAACTTAACCACATGTACTTATTGCTGATGATGATCTGAGAACTGGGAATGTTGGCTGTGTGGTAATCCACAGAACCCACATCCAAATTGCTCAAGTGAGCTCTAGCCTCTGGACAGGATTGGCCTAATGCTGTATTTGATTGCAAGTATTTTCTTTGGCGCATATAAATCGCCTTGCCACAATGCCAGTCATGCACAAGTCATAGAAAGCATGTACTAGACTAAAAAGCTCTAAGCCCAGTCTGCTCTTGGATAAGTGAAATGTTGGTGCCTACAGTCCCTGCTCTTGACATTCTTGCTTCATCTCTTGGGGGATGTAAGTCTTCAACATGACAAGAGGAAGAGAATACTTAATTCAAATTCTCCTTCTCCCTTCCTTGTCTCCCTAGCCCTTTTCACAGACAAAATGGAACTATTGCTGGAGAAGAAACGATACAATATCCATTAGCAGTCAGAATATTACATATGGAAGAACTCACAAAAGAGATCAGCTATACCTATTCAGCTAATATTTTCGGGGGGAGATTTAGTGCTTGGAAAAGTACCAGAATGACAAACTGTAGACTGAAGTCCTCTATTTAGCCATACAGCAGGTACAGTATGGGCAATAGTAGTGTAAACTTCCCCACACCAATTCATCTTTAGGTTACCAACAATCTGATCTGAACTGAAACCAGTGACTTGGGCTGGCAGCCTCTGTTTCCCATTCCTAATCCTCACAGTCTTCCTGACCCCTCTGAGCCTTATGTTACCAGCTGTTTGCCACCAGGATAAAATCACACACTAGGCTTCAGATTTTCTCCTCCAGGGAGATGACGAGCTGTGCAAGAAACAGGATGAAAACCCATGCGATTATTTACATCTTTCAAAGGAGCCAACTTCCTTGTTGTTTGATATGAAGGAGTGAGTGTAGCTGGGTAATTGTAGTCAACATTGTCATGCTTGTAATCAGATTTATAGGCTATCTGAAACACAGGAAGAACAAAAAAAATCAGTCTTTTTTTAAAGCTGTCATTTGTTTGAATAATTATCAGTCAAGAGGAAAGGAGAAACAATCATATTAATATTAAACACAAGAAACAAAGTAAGTTCAATGTCATCAATGACAAAGAAAATGAAATTATTTGCGTAGTTTAGCCACTAATTGATTCTTATTCAACTACACAATTAATCCAATGCCAACAGTGGAAGCATTAATTTAACTTCCACCTATGAGATATCTCTTTTATCTTTCAGCTTAGTTCTTGAGTTTCTTACAGATTTGTAAATAATGTACTTGAACGAGTGGTATGTAACAAAATGGTTTTGTGACTAATCCAGTAAATTACCGGGTTCAGAAACCTTCATTAAAGATTGCTTTTTCACCTGACCCTACAGGGTGTTGATCAACCTCAACTCCCATTGATGTTCAAGAGAATTGAGGGAGCTCATTGCAGGATTGGATACCTGAATGAATTATTTTAACGTCTCCTGCATAATAAAATATGTGTAAACTAGTGAAGAAGGGTTTCCAAGTTATATAGTCTTCTGAGCACATCCATCCCTAGCACCTCCCAACATAATTCGATCTAAGTTTCTCATCAATTGAAGGCTGCTAATATTAAAGACCAAAAAAAGAGAGAATACCTCTACATAACTGAATACTACCACAGTACCTACTATAATATGAGCACAAATGACTTACATTGCTTGCCAAGCTGCCAACCTTCATAGCATGCAGAGTGCGCCTGTCCATGCCAATGCCTTCATAATGACCTTTCATTTGATTCTGGTATTTTTCTCTATATTTAAGCTATACACAAAAGCAAACATTGTCTCAGAAAATGTATTTCATTTCACTATCTGTTACAGCAAAGAGACAGGTACTGAGCATAGGAAAATATAGCCGGTTCAAATGTTGCTATCATGTGAAAACTCATTGTGATTATACAACAACTTTGACACCTTAAAAGAAAAAAACTATTGGTACACCTCCCAAGAGACCTTCTTTTCAACAGATGTCAATTGTATTCCCAAAATTACCTATGTGCCACACAAATTTGGTGCCTTCTCACTTCATTGCTGAAAATTATTTACCTCAGAAATAATGGATCATTAAACTGAGAAAGAGTTATTTATAACAAAGGAATTAATCCTATGGTATTTTAAGATTCTTGCATGAATATTCTTTTGTGTCCTCATTTAGGATAGTCACCCTTTCTGCCCTACCTTTGTGCTGATGGAGATCATCCTACTAACGTATTTTAGTTAAAGATGTTTTTAAAATGAGTTATTGCTACACCAATAATAATAAACATTAGTTTTACAGATATTTAATTATGTTCTGCTCAATAATTTACATCTCAAAAATGGGTCCTGAGATTATCTGCATATATTTCACTTCAATAAACACATGGACATAAGTGATGAAGTAAATGAAAGTGTGAAAAAGAATGTTAATAGTCATTTTTGATTGGATTAGCAATGCATTGTAGTAAGTCATCTCTTTTTCCTATATTATTATTATTATCATTATTATTATTTGTGTTATTGTAGTGCCTAGGAGCTGTAGTCATAGACCAGGACCCTATTATGCTAAGCATTATACAAACACAAAAACATGACTGTTCTATTCAAACTCCCAATGCAGCTTTTACTCAAGGCTTATACAGAACACAGAGATGAACTGTGATTCCAGCAGCTGCTAAATTAAACTTCCACTGCACTGCATGCAAGATACTGAGGACTTACATCACTGGTGTATTTTGAGATCTTGCTCACATTCTTGAACTGGGGAGTCTCACAGTAGTTAATACTGTGGCCTTTACTGTTTTCCAGATCCTTCTTGTACTTCACCTTAAAAGCCAAAAAATACAAGGGTGAGATGTAGCAAAATCTGAATTCACTGCATAAAATATCTATGAACGTAAGTCATACCTTAAATCCAGATAAGTTAACATAAGGATTTTATTATATGGCATACAGTAAAATGTAGGTTCTACACTTCTGATTTTATCTTTTCCAATAGTGAGCCCTATAGCCTTGATGATGATTTTGGGGCCTACATTTTCAAAAAGCGAATAGTGATTTTAGATATCTCAGCTTTGAGTCCTCAGTATGAGACGTTTTTCAGAAAGTGCTGAATGCTCAGCATCCACATATGAGGCTCCCTGGGGTATGCCTACATTGCATCTGGAGTGAGTTTCCCAGTTCAGGCAGATAGACTCGCACTAGCAGAGCTTAAGCTAGTGTGCTCAAACATCGAGCCACATGGATGTTGAGGCTCAGGTTCTCAAACCCACCTAGGCTTGAGTAGAGAAGATCAAGCCTACTGCTATTTTTACTATGTTAGCTTGAGCGCCACTAATGTGAGTCATCTACCTAGAGTGGGAAGCTCACTCCTAGATGCAATTTAGACATACCCTTAAAGATCTCTTAAGTGGGGACCCCAAAACAGAAGCATCCAGAATCACGTATCAATTTTGAAAAAGTTATCCTTATTCTCTAAAGCTTATTCTCTAAAGCACAATTCTATGAACAAATTAATACATGCTAATGTTCCTGACAAATAGACTACGTAGTTGCACCCCCAAAGGATGGACACATTATTTCAGTTATGCTGCTACAAAACAGATTTGGAAAGTTTCTTCTAAGAAGATTCACACTTGATATCTCAAGAGTACCCGAATGTGGGAGGTTGTATCCTAGCACTTCAGCTGACACTGAATTGTTCCAGGTAATTGGAGAATACTCCTGACGCACTGCATCCATTAATCAGATAATAGTGGACATGCCTTAACAACTCAGAATAGTTTGAGAATTCCTGTACACTGTTCTCCTACAAGCAGATTTGTCTTTTTTGCATCATTTGTAAGCAACAGTCTTTTACAGGATGCTGGATTCTGTTCTCGATACATTAATAGAAGTGCACAGGTATAATGGAAATTGGATTTTGGCCCATTTTGCATATATTTTTAAAAGGTTAATTTTTCCAATTATCTGTAGAAAACCCTTTAAAACATCGTAATACATACTTCTGAATTATCCTAAATTACTTATGTTTAGAACCCCAGAAAATGAGAAACACAGCACTAAGAGCCATGCACAGGACTTCCTGAGGTTGGCCAGAATCAGAAAAATGCTGCTTTCTCTTTCTCTGTAACAGTGATGTCACTTTATAAGTCAAATTGAAATTCCTTGTATGAAAGTATTAATTAGTACATGCAGTGTTGATAAGGCAGGTCTAATTCTTCTCTTTAATTCACGTTCAAATTTCCCATTGATTACTTCATATGTACATGTGGAGGCAGAACAGTACAGAATTAGAGCTCAGCTGTATATTGGATTTCCTATTCAAATAGGTAAGCAAATCTTTCCCAAAAAATTTGCAAGTTCTTAAGAGTAGAACTTGTATTTAAGCCTCATCTAAAGACATACATACATTTCAGATACATTTTCAATTCAGAAAAATAAAATAATAATACTCAGCATTTATGTAGCACTTTTCCTGTTTAGAGCTCGAAGCACTTTACAATAGAAGGCAAGTATCATTACCCCCATTTTACAGGTGGGAGAACTGAAGTGAACAGATTCCTAAGGTGACACAGCATTTCAGTGGCAGAGCTAGAGATAGAACTCAGGTCTGCTGACTACCAGTCCAACAATCTATTCACTAAATCACATTGACAACATTTTGGAAAAATTTATCTCTTGATCTCCTCTGCCTACAATATGTATACTCTTGGTTTCTTTTCCTAAAAATTTAAAAAAAAAAAAAAAAAGAAAGAAAGAGGACGGGAAGATGTATCTTGGAGAAAGTGAGGGGTGAAAGTGGGCCAGTACAGGCCGGTATAAAGTGGCCACTGGTATCGGCCCATACACTGCCATGGCAAAGGACCCTGCTTAAAGCACTGCCATGGCAGCACTTCAGCGTCATTGCCCCTTCTCCTCCGCTCCCCTCCCCTCCCGGGCAACCGACAGTGGGGGTGCAAAAGGAGCAGCTGCCCCGTGGCCGGAAATTTAAAAGGGCCAGAGCCCTGGGCCCTTTTAAATTGCCACTGAAGCCTTGGGCAGCACGGGCCAGGCAGCACGGATGGGCTGAAGCTGGCCCTCATACTGGTAAGTGTGAATATTACTTGCATCCCTGCAGAAAGGAATTACGTGAAAAAACACATGCAATGAAAAGTGTCGTTCAAGAAACAGAAAAGCTATTTTAGTTCATCTGGAGATGCTTTCATTTTAAAAAACACAGAAAGGTGAGGAGAAGATCCTCAGCTTGTGTAACCTCTCAAAGCTCTACTGAATTAATGAAGCTATGACAATTTTCATCAGTTGAGGATCTGTCCCTGAATGTTTCTCCTAAGGAATGGCCATATTTTAAAACTGTACTACACATTGATTGTTTTCATGTGTGCTAGTCATTAAGGACAACAGCTTTTTACTTTCCTAGCCTGAGAAACCAGAATTTACCTGCCAGAGATAAACAGATATAGCTGTATCTAGTATGGGCTGCTCTCCTATCAGTCCATAATTCTATCTGACTCCTTACCTCACTAACAAGCTTGTTGACATTCTGGGCTTGTTTAAGAACTAAGTTGTCTTCGGCTGAAAGAGAATGGAAGTGGGCTGCCCCTTTCATCTTCGAATGATCCTTTTTGTATTTTATCTAAAAAAGGGAAAAATAATCAAAACAAAGATATTTTTGTCATCATTGTCATTTCCATTCACTTGAAGAGACAGAGTAAGACTTTTCCTTAATTTCTGTTAGTTTTAATATGCTTGAACAAAAGGGTAAATAAGTTGGAAAGGTAAATTAATTGCAGGCTGTTACTTAAAATCATCTCCATAGAAAATCACCAGTCATGTAATCTGATTGTTTCATATGAAACCACTTCACAATTTAGTATTTTTCTTTAAAAGTTTTCCCATTGGTCGGACAGCACTGGTTCTTAGTTGCTTGAACAGACATCTTCATATTAATAATCACTATCAGATTCTTGGCTAGCAACTGATTGAGGCTTGTACGCTACTCTATTAAAGAATTCAGTTCTCAGTAGTCCAATGTTAAGATGCCAGTCAGAGAATTATAGATGGTTACTAAGTAACCACTAGAGCAAGAGTGCCCAACCTGTGGCTCCAGAGCCACATGCGGCTCTTCAGAAGTTAATATGTGGCTCCTTGTAGAGGTACCAACTCATAGGGGATGGGGGGATGGATAGTTCAGTGGTTTGAGCACTGGCCTGCTAAACCCAGGATTTTGAGTTCAATCCTTGAGGGAGCCATTTGGGGATTTAGTTGGGGATTGGGCCTGCTTTGAGCAGGGGGTTGGACTAGATGACCTCCTGAAGTCCCTTCCAACCCTGATGTTCTATGATTCTATGAACTCCAGAGCTGGAGCTTCAGGCACCAACTTTCCAGTGTGCTGGGGGGTGTTCACTGCTCAACCCCTGGCTGTGCTGCAGAACCTGCCCCTGCTCCTGCTCCCTCCTCTGAGCCTGCCGTGCCCTCACCCCTTCCCTCACATTTTAAAAAGGAGGTGCCAATTTGGATTCAGAGTTCTACCACTGACTTAAATAAGATCAGGATTCTACCCCTGGGTCTGGATGTTTATATTTGTGGTTTGCCTAACTTCTGCAAACAAATCAATTATTTTTCATATGTACAGAGTCAGGGTCCTCACCTCATGCAACTGCAAATGCCTGACTTTGAAATTCTACCCCATAAGTTATGAAACAAAAGATATTTTACAATGTGCTGAAATGTTATGATTATTCATATTTGATTTTGGAGTCTGCGTTCAGTTTCTCAGACTTTAAAAAAAATTACATTGCCTTATACTGCAATATGTTCATCCCCCTTGTACAGCAAAAAGAAAACCATAAAACTAACCCCCATAACAATTGCCAATTAGGAAATATAATTTTGATTTTTAGCATGTTGGAAACCTGTTTACAATGATATCTTTAATCAGGGAAGGTTAAATATTCATTCTTAAATTGGTCATTACTGAATTTGTCATTGAAATAGGCCAGGAGGTCTTAGAGAGACAAGGTGGGTGAGGTAATATCTTTTATTGTACCCACTTCTGTAGGTGAGAGACACAACTTTCGAGCCACATAGAGCTCTTCTTCAGATGTGGGAAAGGAAAGAACTCTGTGTGGCTCTCTAATATCCTGGGACTGACACAGCTATAACTACACTGCATAGGAGGTCTTAGTTTCTTTATATTCGCCCAGTCATTAGTTCAAGTAATGGGATACTATGGAATCTTTCACCTCTAGGTTGCTGCTTGTGCCTGTCTGGGGTTGAGAGAAAGATTTTGCCATCTATTGGCTTTTTAATGGTCTGCATGAGTTGATGGGCTGTCTACTCCCTAGTGGACAGGTGTCCACATGACAAAAATTGCCACCAAGAGGCATCCTTTTGGGCTGTCATGCCAGACAGAACAAGAAAGGATGGGAATGCGGATAGACACATTTTGAGAGCATTAGAGGTGGTCTCTTCAGAACTGAGCTGAGGTCACTGGTTGGTGGGCTGTATGGAAAAACCTTATGCTGCCACATCTCAGTCTGTACCTGTTCTATAGATTACAACTGAAGAAAAAACAACACTGTACTGCAGATAAGGCATTCAATCCTCATGATCTGCCAATGTCACATCCTATGCTCTCTTGTCTCAGTATCAATTGCTTTGTACGAAAGCTACAATACAACATAATTAAAAAACTAGAAACTGTTCAGAACATTCAAGCTATATTTACTCACTATGGGAGTAACTGTACCAAATCTCACAACTGTAACTACTAAGTACATAATTTGCATTGGTGATAACGGACATCATCAATCCCCTGAGCCCTCTAGTGCTTTGCAATGTCATTGTTTGTTTTTCTAGTTTAATTTTAGCATTCTGCTTCCAAGCACTACTTTGACAAACTGCTGCTTTTAATTGTTTATGTATTGTATTGATTATTCATGTTTTATACTTACGTCACTTGCCAGTTCATTTGCTTTCTTAGCACTTTGATAAGCTGGAGTGATCATAGCAGGAAAGCTTCCTTTTCCTCTGCGCTCTTCATATTCATCCATATAATCCTGCAGAAAATTCAGGGTGTTTATTCATTACATATGAGCAAGTGGATTATTAATGACTTTTCTAAGCTCCCCAGTCTTGTAATTTGCATGTATAGTTCATTACTTCCATTTATCTGTAAAGTTTGTTCATTTAATACTAGAATATATATATTTAATCACCCACAATGTAAACTTTCTCTACGGCCTCTTTATTTATGTTGCAATGGAAGCACAGGTAACTTAGCTACTTCCAAGATGTTAGTCTTCCAGTACAGAGAAGATGAATATAACCTCAAAATCTCACCCCAACTCCCCCAGGCCAAAAACTAAAAGAAAAGAAGAATGGGTCTCATGGTTAAGACACTCAGGAGATCTGGTTCAAGTCAGGCTCTGCATCACATGCCCTCTGTGATGCTGTGCAAGTCTCAACGTCTCTGTGACTGTAGTCTTCATGGGTACAGTAATACTTCTCAACTTCACAGGGGCTTTTTTGAGGATGAATTAATTAATTAATGAGAGGTGCTCAGGTATTATGGTGGCAAATACCTTAAAAAACAAAAAAAGGGCCCACTCTTTTATTATTTATTATTATTCTAGAATTAGTACTATGAAGCAGAATGTGTCTTTAGACCAGATTTTGCCCTCAAAAGCATATGAGTAAATCTTAGCTTTCAGATTGCATGAGACTATCCAGGATGTTATCCCTATGTCAGGACATAATTGAACCATTTTTGGACTAATGCCAGGTTTACAGAAAAAAAGTTGTTTTGAACTTTGAAATCATTTAGCCAAAAGATTATTTTTAACTTTTTCATAAACATATTAAGGGTTTGTGAAAAAGAAATTGTTAAATATTTTATTTTAAACAATTTTAGCAAAAGAAGAAACAACTTCCCCTCATTAGACACCATATCATGCATGTGCTTATCACGCAACTTTGTATAGATCTGGCACATAAATCTTAGCAATGTGCCAGATCAGTTGAAATGAGGATGCCTGCTATGGCAGGAGTAGTGTAAATGCTACAAATATTCATGGTATTTCTCCTATGACTTCTCACAGCAAAGGGGTTCACTGTAGGTCATGCTATGTCACATCATATGCCACATGATAAGCTGGGTCACACTATAGCGAAGTTTGTCTTTCATAACTTCCTCAAGCGAATTTCTTGAAATTTTCTATGCTTGTTCCAAGTCTGAAACCAATATTATTCATATTATGTGTCAACTATCAGAGGGGTAACCATGTTAGTCTGGATCTGTAAAAGCAGCAAAGAGTCCTGTGGCACCTTATAGACTAACAGACGTATTGGAGCATGAGCCATGCATCTGACCAAGTGCATATTCACCCACGAAAGCTCATCCTCCAATACGTCTGTTAGTCTATAATGTGTCACAGGACTCTTTGCTTAGATTACATGGTATCTTAAAGCAAACGTAGTCTATTCATTTCTATGGGACTATTCGTGGAATATGATTAAATTAATCAGAATCTGGCCCAATGAGGTAAAAAAAAAATCAAGCCAGATTTGACGTTTGTGATATAAGGTTCAAAGCCACACTCAAAGAAAATATGTAAGTTAGTTTTAAAGTCACAAGCATTTAAATTAGCCATCTTTGTATAGGAATACTAGGAATGTCCTGTTTATTAATTTATTTTTTGAATGAAACTTTTGTTAGTTTAGAAGATATATGGTGATTTTAAATTTCTGCTACTGTATATGCTAAACTGATTTCTTTTTCAAATGTGGCTTGTTGTTCACACTTGTAGGGGATCTATCAAATAAGCCAGTTTTGGGTAAACGAAGTGAGGAAGTTTAATGTTATGAAGATCTTATATCAGTAAATCCGCGCATCTCTTTTCACCTAAAGACTCTGATTAAAAAGCAAAGTCTATCTACAAGAACACTATGTGAAAATAATAATTATCCTCTGAAATAAAAATTCCTGAGATTGAGACCCCTAAGTTGTATTACTTCCCTGTTACAGACATAATTTAATTGAAATGTTAATTAATATTATGATATTAAATGTTAATGAATATTAGGATTTTTTAGCATTGCCTACAATAATTATATTTCCTGAAAAATGGAAAAACTGCAAAGATGAAGCCATAAAGACCAGAGTTGAAAGAAAGCTTGTTTGTTCCCCTGCCAACGGTACACACTCATTTACATACTCAGACTGTGGTATTATCATGCTGCTTTCTCCTTGAGGTCTTAATTTATCATATGGGAAAACAAAGTTTACAACAGGGGACAGCAAATCTCATTGCCATTAGTAAACTCTAAGCATTCGGCAGTATTAACAACCAGTTGTAGCATGGGTACATGGGTATCTCTTAGTTGTTGCCTACCTGGCTAAAGTGATCTACATTTTCTTCTGTGAAAGTATCATCTGTTCCAGTTGCATGGCTGGCTTTTCCTTTCATCTCTTTTTCATATCTTTGATGATACCTCACCTAACAGAAAGAAAAGAAGATCAAGCCAGATGAGTTCAGCCTGTTACATACATGTCGCATAATAAATCACATGCACACGTTAATAATAAAGATTTGCCAAAAAATTTCCACTGCAACCAATCTTCAGAAGCCAAGTTTTCTACTTGCATTTAATAAATTTTAAGAACATAGGACTTGCTATATCAGTTCAGATAATTATTTTGCTAAGTATAGCATTCTACATCTGGCAGTGGCTAACATCTGATGTGCCAGAAGGTTAAAAATAAACACATAAGTCACATAAGTGCAGAGTCACTATATAGTGCCTTTCATCCTACCTGATCTCAATGAGCTTTGTACACTCTACAGCAGGATCACTAGCCCACCAATAATTATTTTTAATAATAAGAGTCTGATTCTGAGAGGCGCTGATCACTAGCATGTCCACTAGGGCCAGTGGTAGCTTTAGGTGAGCAGCTTTCAAGTTCAGGCCGAAGATTTACAATATCTCTATTGAAGTCAAAATAATGCCTGCAAGCTTACTCTTTATCCTACACAGGTGATTTCTTACACCAATAATAGTTCCTCCACAGATCAAGGGCAGTGTATAAAGTTTCAATGTTTAGAACTCATCTGCCTTTGACTTTAAGACTAAGGGTCCTTCTTGACTTGCACAGATGAATTAATAACCAGAAAATTCTCCATTCTAGTTTTAAAGTCATTTCCATGTAGCTAACACAATATGCTATACGTATTTCCTTTCACTGCCTGTGTAAAAATTGATACTAATGAGTCAGTTTGAACACACATGATTTAATTTAGCCTCATAGGAGGCTGGTAATGTTATCTTCCCTTGAAACTCCTTTTTTAAATCATCACAGCTTCTGGCGGTGGGGTTGGTACACATTTAACAAACATTGTAATTGTGGCACTGAGGCAAAGGCAGACAAATTATATTCACTAAAGATCCCAGGCTCTCACTGCTCCATGGAGGGTCAATCCTGTAAGGTGCTTAGCGCTCCTGAAAGCTGCTACGTGAGTTCAGCTCCAAATGACTTCAGTAGGAATGCAGGGCATCCAGCCTTTCACAAGAGTGCTCGGCACCATGCACGATAATACTCCAAGAGAATGGCAAGAGGGGGGTGATTCTGAAATAATGTCAGTCCAGAACCAAAAAACATTTGATATGCTTTCCATATTTAATTTTATTCATACATATATACTTAATACTCAAGTCTGGTTTCTCTAGTTCACTTTGTCCTCTCAGTCAAAGCTCACTCCTGCACCAACATAAAGGGAAGGAGAGGGAATTGAGGGTGAGCAAGGGCAGGGGCAGAGCTCTGATAAAACCAATCCTCCTGTAAGAGGGACCTTGTGCCTGTGGTATAAATTAGAGCTGCTCCTCTAACTTATGCCAAGGCTGAGCAGAGTGGGCTCAGAGAGCCACAAGTGGCTCCTTATGGCCACTCCCCTCATTCCCCTGTGTCCAAGTGCAGCTTGAGAGGGTCTTCTGCCCCCAGAGATTAACAGTATTGCTTTCAAAATATAATGGCCTTATTTTTCCTCGTGTATAACGCAGGACCTACCCGTGCAAAAATAATTACCTGAAATCCTACAGGCCACATTCTCTGCTGATGTAACTCCACTGGCACTGATAGGATTTTGCCAGAAAAAAATTTGGCCCTAAATCTGTTGGATTTTTCCCTCAAAAGAGACATTGCTTTTGATACTTACGTCACTGGCAAGTTCATTAGCTTTCTTGGCTATCTGATAAGCCGGAGTGATCATAGCAGGAAAGCTGCCTTTCCCTCTCTGCTGTTCATATTCTTCTGTGTATTTCAGCTGTAAAAAAACCAAGATAATGTAGGAACAAGTAAATCGCACACATTTATATCTGCTACACACAAAAAAGCTACATTAAAAGAACACTACTGAGGTTGCAAAGTCAACCACTCAAAAGTCAGGAAATGTCAGAATAAAGGTTGCCTGTGCAACCTTCATTCACCATCATCCCTCACCCCCTCACAGCCTTGTATGTATAGTCATTAATTACATGATCAAATACTATTTTTCCCAAAAGACCCCAGCCTCATTCTGTACTCAGGACAGGCCTGCTCTACGGATTATTCAGGACTGAAACAGGTTGCCTGTTCTCTCCTGTTACACTTACATCACTCATAAGCTGCCCTCCAGTCTTTGCGTGCAGTAGATCTGGAGTGTCTATGACAGTGGTATAGCTGGAAACTCTATCTTCATGTCCTCGTTTATATGCCACCTGGGAGGCAGAAGATATAAAGTGCATTTTAAAACTATTTACTAGCAAATATCTGGGTATTTCCTTCCATAAGGCTTGAAAAGGTAACAGAAGAACTGACCTTTGTTTCAGCTAATAAATTATTCCCAGTTTTCTGTCTTTAATATAAGTCCCTCAGCTGTAAATACAAAGGCAGGTGTATCTACTACTGACTAAAAGTGGCTGTCACTACAGTGTGTTCTGATTTTACTCATCAAACTATGTGCATTAGTTTAATTGTTCTATTATTTCACTCAGTCTGTCTGGATCTATCAAGTGCCAAAGGTTTTCATTTTATGGCAATGAAAGAAAACTGCACTATGGGGAAAAAAACCTATTTTTTCTGGTACTTCATACAGCATTCTCTCTTTACTAATACAGGTAAACAGAGAAAAAAATAAAAGCAGGTTATGCTGATATCTACAACATAGTAAGCTGTCTTCCTATTAAGGCCCCAGTGCAATGCCTATTAAAGTCAATGGAAAGACTCCAAACTTAGTGGGAGCAGCTGGATATGGTCCAAAGTGTTTGTTTTGGGTGAACAATATTCTTCAATAAAATCACAAAATTCTTCAATAATGACACAAAATCCTATAGCTTACAATTGTATTATTGCAATGGTTGATGCTATACATGGAAACCACGTCAGTATTTTTCAAATGTTTTGTATGGTTCTTATTTTCACTGGATTTCTTTGGATTGGATTATTTTTATAACATGGTACATTAAGTGCATAGATAAGTTAAAGTTAATTCTAGGTAAATTACTTTACTAGTGTACTGGTATATAATTTTACATACCAAAAGGGAAAGAGAGATGAAAAAGTTAGAATAAGTGGATAAATAAATGAATAAAAATAAAAGAGGAAAATAAGAATAAATAATTCACAGGATCTAGAATGGTACAGCAATTAATTGATTTTAAATGTGTAGATGGCATAGAATGGTACAGCAATTCATTTTTTAAAAATTTGAGATGGCCATTATGTCGTAAGTGTCCCATATATCTTAGAAAATGCCCATACTGTCACTTGTTATACATGAAAAACAAGGTGGGTGAGGCAACATCTTTTATTGGACCAACTTATGTTGGTGAAAGTTACAAGTTTCAAGCTTCGCTTGTTATATCTGACATTCTTCCAAAACTAGCTAATTTGCTAGCAATTCCTCTGTCAATGTATCATACTTAAGGTTTTTTCACTTTTACAGGAGTTATTTTACAATTACTGTTGGCTATGGAATGCACCTTTTAATGTGAACGGTTTGAAATCCAGGTTTCGCTGAACTTCAGTAAGTTTGACACACACAAATTGGGACTTACGTCACTGCTTAGCTGAGTGGCTTTCTTAGCTATCTGGTAAGCTGGAGTCATCATGGCTGGAAAGCTGCCTTTGCCTTTCTGTTGTTCATATTCTTCTGTGTATTTCAACTAGAAAATTATATATTTTTTATTTTGTTAAAGAAAAACCATTAATGTGACACCTCTTTTAATGCACATGTTCTAATTGTTATGGGTTATATTATCCTGATGACTTTTAAAAATCATAATGGATTTAAGCAAAGTGGAAATCACAGGTCCCATCAGTCTGGCTACATATGTTTAAAGAGTTTTAAAATAATTGACACATAAAAGAAAATGTATTTCATGAGTTCAAAATTTATGAACATTTCCTATGTAAAGTGGAAAAAAATCTGTTTATAATCTTTTCCTTCAATACTTTTGCAAACAAAATATTTACTATTAGTCACTAATTTAGTAAAGACCATCTTGCGTAGGCACAGATCTTCAGTTCTTATACCAAGTTTGATTTCCATTCACTTCAGGTTGACGGAAAGGCAATAGATCCTTGTCTACTCTACAAAAAATAAGATGCATAATCCACTGTTGGCGCAGCCTAAGAGTGGTAGCACCACTGGAAGATGTAGAATATGTTGGATTCCATCTACAATCAAAGTTTACTTAAGATGTTACTCTCTTGTAGCTGAAATGTATCTTAATTGCAGAAATTCATGGTAGTTTCACTTGAATATAATTTCTAAGCTTTGCAGTAACACTGTTAGGTGACCTTGATGGTATATATAGATAGCACTCACAAGGCTCTGCACTGTGTCTCAACATAGCAGTAACTGCATGTCACCATCTCCTTTTGTAATTTGTTATTGAAAGTTGGCTATTCTAAACTGGAAAGTCCTCAGAACACTATAACTCATACAAATAAAGTTATTGCAAATGTCAGCCCACATACATCACTGAGAGTCTTCTGTGCCTGAGCTATTCTGACCGTTTCAGGATCTGGGATGGTTCCAGAATACCAGGATTTGTTTTCCTCATATGCAGCTTGGTAGGCTTTCTAAAAAAGGAAAGATTAAGTCAGCAGAAATGTGCATACTCATTTTTAAACCCGAACAGTTAATCTGCTGGGCAGGGAGAAGAAAACCATCATTCATTATGGGAGAAACATACTCCTATGCAGAGGGAAATCATGAGGCCTATGCTCCTCTTCAGTTTCATTTTGAGAACATAGGCGGATCTTAAGTGATATGAATTTTGCGTTGACCCTTTCCATATCAATGAATATTTCTGAGCACATTCCAGAAGATTTGCTAAGTGATTTGAAATTAGGGCCTATTTCCCAAAACTCCAGTAAAACATTTGCTGAGTAATGCCGAACATCATGCAAACAGCAATGAATTTACCAGACCAGCATTCCTATTAATGCTAAATCTGTGCTAGATGTGCAGGCAAATCTGAAAACTGAAAATTCAGCAATTGAAGATTGATATATTTTCTTTTTTGTCAGACTTATTTCAAAAGAATTCAGAGTGTGAAAAGTGCCAGATTGAAAGCTCTGAAAAGTGAAGTACTCTGTTTTCTTGCAGAGGCAGCATCCAGATTGCGCTGCCAAAAGGGACATCTTCTCGAGATGCCAGTTATTTATAGACTCGTGAGTATTTGGGTTGTCTGCTGAGACTGCCAAGAAGAGTGATAATGGGTTTAGACCATTTCAAAAGCAGCATATTTTACTTATTACTGACATGGGATGGGTCTGATCCACCAAAATAAGATGAATGGTTCTACAGCCCAATAAATCATCGAGCTAGCCCTTTACATTTTCTATTTTTGTTCCAGTCTCTCCATTAAGGGAGATTTATTTATTTTAACACTAGCAAAAAACTTTTTTTTTTAATAAATAGTTATCTTGGGCAGTCGTTTTCTGTTCTCCTTTTATTACTCGCTCATATAGATGAGTTTAATCAGGGATTCCTAACTCCCTGCCCAAATTCTTCCTGTCCCTGATCCTGTGTTTGCGACACTCACCTTGAAAATTAATACTGTCACAAATTCAGAATTATGGCGCTACTTCAGGATCAAGTCAGAGGAAAAACTGGAGCAGGCAGAAAAAACCCACTCGCAAAACACAATAGGTGAAATCTTGGCCTCAGTGAAGTCAATGGGAGTTTTACCATTGATGTTAATGGGGCCAGAATTTCATTCAATATTTGCAGTAAATAGAAAAAGTGGCAAGACAAATGATGGATTATAATAATACTTAGCGCTTGCATAGCACCTTTCATCTGAGGATCTCTGAAAGTTTTACAGAGATGAGCAAGTCTGATTATACCCATTTTAAAGAAGGCGAAACAAAGGCACAGAGAAGGTTAGTGACTTGACCAAGCTCACGCATGACTCCATGGCTGAGTCAGGAATAGAATCCAAATCTCCTGACTCTTGCTCTCCTCTTTTTAATGACTAAAATATGCTACCTGGAAAAGCAAGTGACAGTTAAATAAGCTATTAAGGAAATAATAATAAATGGACTCTCATAACTGAAATATGGTGAATAAAAGCATAGCGATAATCATCCCATTTAGCATGGGACAGTACCTCACACCAGGCCGATGCTTGGTGGGTTGCATACTAGCTGCTCACATGAACGTGTGTACTTGAAGAATGTCTCTAACCTGTCTGGCCAGCTGTTGAACTCTATGGGCAGCTTCCATATCTCTGGATCTCACATCCCAGTGAAAAAACGATTTGAATCGTTCCCCCTCTTCTCGATATTTAATCTACAAAAAATAATGGCATCATTATGTATAGGTTTTTCTCGCATCATGGATGCCTGAGTCCATCATTTTAAGGTAGGAAAGTGCTGAACATGCCTGGGTACATAGTACTACACAGTAAGTGCAAACTGCAGCGAGAATAATTTTAAAACGGTGCAAGACTTTGTTTGCTTCCTAACAAAACGAAGCTATGAACAAATGCACACCTCTGCTACTTTGTGTGTGTATCTATGTACCTCAACTGGTGTATACTGGCATTGAAAGCTGTGCCAATTTTCATCAACTGAGGAGCTAGCCATATATTTTTAAAGATCTACAGATATAGGGCTTGTCTACATTACCCGCTGGATAGACAGGCAGTGATCGATACAGCAGAGGTTGATTTATTGCGTCTAGTCTAGACACGATAAATAGACGGCCGAGCACTCTCCCATCGACTCTGGTACTCCACCGGAGCAAGAGGCACAGGCAGAGTCGACGGGGGGAGCGTCAGCAGTCGGCTCACTGCAGTGAAGACACTGCGGTGAGTAGATCTAAGTACGTCAACTTCAGCTACATTATTCACGTATCTGAAGTTGCATAACTTAAATCGATCCCCCACTTAGTGTAGACCAGACCATAGAGACATGTCATTTTATGTTAGGACCTACAAAACAAACACAGGCCTAGACAACCCAAACTCTGCGGCCTTTGAGAAACCATTGCTCACTGCACTTTCTTCTTCCTTTCCACCCCACCAGAATCCCCTTTACTTGGCCAACTCTACTTCAAATCTTTAGTTTATCACCATCCTCCACCTGCCAACTGCCATACAGGAAGGCTACACAAGCACTAGACTCTGTGCCATGCAAGTAACACAGACCTCCCTCCTGCGTGCCTCCCACCACTGCCTAAGGTATCAGTGGAGAAGGAGGTTAGATTTATCCCTTAGTGCAAACATCTGTTCTCTGATCCACACAGTGGCTTCTGACTAAGATAGTCTGCTGATGCAGGAGTTATACACATATAGGAGGAGCAGCACACTGCAGTTGAAACCTACCATGAAAATCTGAGAAGAGAATTTGGTTCTTAGCCACCAATAATATAATGACAACTGAAATCAAGAGAGAAATCTGCACAGAACATATAGTTCAAGTGTTACTATGAAACACTGGTCCTGTGTATCAGTCAGTGGGTAATATTCTACCTCCTGTATCCTGTGCAACCTCAGTAAAGTCAGTGAGGTTGCACAAATGTAAATTAATGGCAAAATTGAGCTTCGTGTCTTCACTTTATTACAATTTAGTATTTGTTTTGCAATAGCACCTAGAGGCCCCAACTGAGATCAGGGCACTATCTGTGCTATGTATTGTGCCCACACATAAGAAACAGCTGCTGCCCTGAAGAGCTTACAATCTAAATAGAGAAGACAGAAGAATGCTGAAAATGTGTATCAATATCTCCAGTTTACAGGTGAAGAGAAGCAGCAGAGAGAGGTTAAGTGACTTGCTTGATGTTTCAAAGGAAGTCAGTGGCAGAGCAAGGAATTGCCCTCATATCTTGAGTCCTAGTTTAGTGCCTTAAGAGCAAAACCATCCTTCTTCTCTAATGTAATGTAATGTTCTCAAGTAAAAGCATATTCAGTTTTACCAATTGAATATGCTTTTTCTTTGAGATCATTAACATTTCAACTCAAACATTTTCTCAAGTGAGAATTCTTTTATCCATTTAGCATATGTAGTTCTAGACCCAAAACTGCCATATAAGTGAATAGGGACTTTCAGTGAGTAAGGACGGCAGGATCAGGCCCTTAAAAACATTTAGCACCCCCCCCCCTTTGGAGTTCAAAATTCCCTATGTGATTGAAGGGGACAGGAGCTGCTCTAGGTGAGAAAGGAAGGGAAAGTGGTCTCTGAACTATAATTTGCCTTGCATGTTTATATACATGCAAACACACTGGAAGTAACGGGGGTCTCATATCACAGTCTGCAAACAGAAATAGAACTTGCAGTAATCCCAGACTCATTCCAGACCAGCTCTGTCACACACAATTTAAAGGTAGTATACTGGTGGCTGTTGTAAGAGTATCTGAGTTATTCCAAAAACCTGATGCATAAAAGTGGTGTGCAAGAAAAATAGGAGAAAAAGTGCAATGTATGATGAATGCTGTGAAATGTCTGATGCCAGTATGGTCCAGAAAGCAGAGAAAATATGAAGAGTGTGTGCAATAATTTAAATAATACAACTTCCTTCCCTTATTTTACAGAAAAATTTTAGTAAGATGTGAAATTATGTATGAACACACTGTTTATGCTTACTATATATAATAATCGTAGTAGTTTTTATAGTATCAAAGGGGACTCAAGTCAATAAAATAACATTACATATGGAAATTGGCCAGTTACAGTGGTTATTTGCAATCTTACTATGTATTTTTCTAATGTTAAAGTTACCAGAAATACAAAATTGAAACAAATGTCTTTGGAGGAAAACACCACAAGACAGGAAAGAATGCCATAAAACAAAAAGACTTTGAGCTCCCCCAGTGTTTTTCAGGAGCACAACAGCCTTTGATACAGACACAGGTACAAGAAAATCCAATGCACCCATAATATTTCAGTAAAAATGATCTCAAAACAAAACCATGCAAAACCTGACTTTGTATTTTTTATAAATCTCAGCCCAAGTTCATCAGATGCTTGAAAAACCTCCTGGGTACAGATTATAATAAAACTGAAGCTACTTCGTGGCTTGGTGTCAAAGACTTGGTGATTTCAGTCAAGTTTTGCTCGGTGTTTTCAGATTCATTTGAACTCAGAATTCAAAACAAGCAATAGAAAGTTTAAGAAAATGTCTTCATGAACCCACATGACAGAGACTATCAAATTTACACAGCTTTGTTCAGCATTCCTAGCAATTTTCTGTGAGCACTGCCACTTAGAATATTAGATAAGTATCCCTTTAAACACTGAGCCTCCATTTCTTAATCAGGAAGATTCCCAATAATATTAATCGATTTGTTGCCCGAGTAAGGACTGTGAAGTCCCAAAAGTACAAGAAGTAAGGCTATAATTCCACCTTGGGGTTTCCTAGTGATACTGACAAAACTATTGTTTTGCTCTCTTTCTTTGCAATGTAATTCAACAGTCTTATAATGTAGAGTTAGTTGTATGCAGTGTTGTAGCCATGTAGCATGATAACGTAGATGAGGTAACATCTTTTATTGGACCAATTTCTGTTGGTGAGAGAGACAAGCTTTTGAGCTTATGCAGAACTCTTCTTCAGGTCTAGAATACATGTAATATGTGTTAACTACTTACACTAAATAATCTGTTCCACCCTGTATTTAGTTGGCACACCCTGAATACATTTCCCAGACATGAAGAAGAGCTCTGCGTAAGCTCAAAAGCTTCTCTCTCCCACCAACGGAAGTCGGTCCCATGAAAGATGTTACCTCACTCACTTTGGTGAATTTGTATCCTACATGTTCAGTATTCATTTTAAAAAGAGGAATAATGTATTGTGCCTGTTCAACTCTACATTGGAGAAACAAAGTGAGTGAGGTAACATCTTTCATAGGACCAACTTCCGTTGGTGGGAGAGAGAAGCTTTTGAGTTTATGCAGAACTCTTCTTCAGGTCTAGAATACATGTAATATGTGTTAACTACTTACACTAAATAATCTGTTCCACCCTGTATTAAGTTGGCACACCCTGAATACATTTCCCAGACATGAAGAAGAGCTCTGCGTAAGCTCAAAAGCTTGTCTCTTCCACCAACGGAAGTTGGTCCCATGAAAGATGTTACCTCACCCACTTTGTTTCTCCAGTGTAGAGTTGAACAGGCACAATACATTATTCCTCTTTTTAAAATGAATACTGAACACATAGGATACAAATTCACCAGAGATAGAAAAAGAAATTTGTTGAAAAAAGGAAAAAATATTCCACAAAATTACCTCATCCACCTTGTCTCTCTAATATCCTGGGACCAACACAGCTACAGCAACATTGCATATAAAATTTTAGACATTTTCCCTAAATTTCAAAATTTTCCTGCCAGCTCTAGCATTCACTGAAATAGTTATAACAAATGTTACAAAATGTGTCTTCTTCTACATAAAATTGATATATTTCTAAGGAAAAATTGTAACAAATCTATATACCAGCATAACCAAGCTACAGATGGGATCAAACCAGGAAATTTGAATCCAAATCTGGATTTCAAACCCCTTAAATATGGGTGTATTTGATTGTTGTGGCCTGTTATGAGCCCATTTGCAACATTCTGATCCAAACCTGGATACAAACTTTTAATACTCTCAAAGAGACCATGGGAGAGAAGGAGGAGTTTCTGTCTGGACTCTGTGTTTTAGAACATTTCTAGAACAGAATACACAACTACAATGGTGTCTTTTTTAAACATAAAATAGAGCTGAATATAAAGCACACTTGTTCCTAAAGCTTCTTACCTCACTTCCTGCTTCTGATTGTTTCTTCACATTTATATTTACTGGTGTCTCATATATGCTTGTGAATGTGTTGTTTTTTGGGTTATGTCTACAAAAGAAAGTGTAATGGGAAATTAGAAATATATGTTATTGACCACCAGAAAGATAGGTTTTCTTTTCAGTTTGATATTTCTTAAAAACATTGAATGAACCCACCCCCCACCCCAACATGACTATTGGATTACACACAATTTATTGTTTTATGGAGTAGGTGCCTACAACTAAATTAATTTTAATGATCATATCATATCAATGCCGTGTTTCTAATAACAAAAGAGAATAATAGAATAAAAAAAACAACTGTCATCTCTTCCTTTCAAATGACAGATTTGAAAGGAATTGATCATTATGAAATAAAAAACTTTCAGAAAAAAACCCTCCCTCTAAAATCTGCATTTTACATATTTTTCTGGCTACTAAGTGAATTCACATCATTAACTCTTAATTGCCGATACAGAAATCATAGTATAGTCACAATAGTTTACTTTTCTAAATACTTCAAATGACACTTATTTTGGTGTCTTTTAAGCTACAAGACAACATGACTAATGTGGAAATGTTACATATGAGGTCAGATTCTGATCTCATCTGTCAGTGCTGTCCATATTAATCCAGAGTAATTCCACATAAGAATCATGAAATCATAAACTATTAGGATTGGACAAGACCTCAGGAGGTCTTCTAGTCCAATCCCCTGCTCAAAGCAAGACCAACACCAACTAAATCAGTAGAGTTATTCTGGTTTCACACCACAATGTGAGAGACCAGAATCTGCCCCAAGCGTACTCTTCTAATGAATTATGGTAATTTAAATTTTACACCACGATTATTTGTTTTATAAGGAAATACACTTACACTTGACAGTAAGGCTTTTTCTGATAGCTGATAAAGTTATTTACAGTTAGCATCATCTTGCAGACTTCACAGTGAAAACAGGCTTTGTGCCATGTCTAGAATTGCAAAAGATAAAAATATAGTGAAAGATACTTGGATTTCATATTGTATTATTCTTGCGATTTTAAACGCCAATATTGATCCCTTCTATCCATATAATTAATATTCATCCACACAGTGGGAAATGGTTATGTACTAAATAGATCTATTGTCATTTGAAATTTGTTTGTTGTCTTGAATTTTGTTCCAACAAACTTTTACAATGAAATTCATCTCAGTTCTGAAATCCAGTATGAATAAAGAATGTAGAGTCTGGGGATTTCTGGCAGTCTTCAGTGGAAGCAGAATTAGGCCCAATATTAGTAAGTAAAGTACCAATGCATGTGTTCATTAACGTTCAAAATGACCAAGATAGAGAATGTCTACTGACCTGATCTATACAGTTAATCTTCTCAGCAGAGTAAACCCCAAAGCCGCATCTAGCACAAGGCTGCACGTTCATCTTGAAATCAACAGAGTGAAGAATATATATATATACACACACACACACAGAGAAGGCTCAAAGACTATGAAGATGACTTTCCACTCCGTATGTAACACACTCCAGACAGCCCAATCAAGCTCTTTTGCTCTGCAGTCAAGGATCACATTAAAGTTCTGAATCGAAGTGTCTCACTCCCTTTTGCTGACCTTCTGCTTCGAAATCAGCTGCTGGCTGGCTTTTAAAGCTGCCAGTTACTAAGAGGGGTTATTTTGGCAACTGGGTAAGTACGTACAGAAGGGTAGTTCTCAGTGACATCTTTCTCTAAATAGAAGAGTGAACTCATAGAAAAGAATCATGTTCATGTGAATGATAGAAACTAGTCATTCAGTTTCTAGGCTTTGCAGTTTAATAGTAGTTGTCATAACCCCAGGATGGAGCTAATGGTATCAACAGTACAATTATCAAATTAGTAGGTAGCTGGTCACCTCCATGTGGGGTATATGAGCTCACTAAGGGACAGTCTGCCCCTTAAGGAACAGCCCTGTGTAAGGTAGCCATGCCACCCCAGAAGTTCAGGGAAGAAACTTTAACTCAGAGATTCACAATTTCCTCTGTGCTCCCCATTTGCTCCTGCTACATTGCAGACCAGAGCAAATTACTTCCCCTTACCCCAACTCACCTGCACTTGGCAGGCTGTGGGGAGGCAAAGCCAATACCGAGCTCATTCTCTGCTCCTCTCCCCCTCCTATTGTTTCTGCTCTTGAGATTCAAGGAGGCCCCATGTGGGGTTGGGGGAAGTCTTTTACTTCAAAGAATTCCAAGCATAAACAAACTTAACAGGCTATGTAACAAATGGGACACTTGGCCTATCAACCACAAAAGAGCAGTCCTAAAGCAACTATTTAATAATGTACCACATCAGCAGAGCGGTGTAGGTCAGAAAGTGAAAAATGCCTTATCCAAATGAAACTATGGAAGAATGTGAATAGGTAGACTGTCACTCCTAACACTGGAGGTTACAATTCTACTCTTACAAAAGATAACATGGAATTTTTCACAACTGCAAGTGGTCAGGGCCTGAGTTCTACATCTCACCTGAATTACAGAACCTCCAACAATGGGACATTGGTAGGTACTTTCTTCTAAACTACAATCTATTGAATCCCCAACACCACTCTCTTTAGTAGTTAGGTACTATAAGGAAGTCTCCTATCCAATTCCTGATGATACCCAACTCTGCTTAACCTATAACTTTTACTGAATGCTAACAGCATATTAGCACTGTATAGAAAATAGAGTTGACAAAGCCCCTGGTCTGAAGAGAGACAGTAGTAAGCACTATGGCCCCAATTGTACAAAGACTTATCCATGTGGTTAATTTTAAGCACTGTGAATAGCCCTGTTGACTATGTGTAAGTCTTCGCAGGATTAGGGCCTATGCTTGGTACTAAATATTAACAAGATGAGCCCTTTGGTCTCAATACTGCTTCCACTGAAGTCAAGGATTGAGAGTTGAGTTCTTATACCCAGAATATATCAGGTTCACAAAACACTAAGAGGACAGTACATTTGGGATTGGCTCTGTTGGGTTCCTGGGTATAATGCAGTAGGATGATAAAGGCCATAATCACATAAGCTGCTGCATGCTGAATATGTTGGAATGATGAGGAAAGTCTACTGGAGCCAAGATAATGGCCCTAGTTACATCACAGCTAGAAAATCTAATATAATAATATTATTAAATAACTCACTTGAGGTTCTTCTGTCCAGGAAAGGAGATGACAATGGCCATTGCTGCAATGGTGTTGCTTATTTTCATATTATGCATTTTTAATTACTATGAAAGCAGCCAAAGTCATGGATGGGGTTGAAGTAAAAATTATAAGAATAAATAAAAATAAATGTTTTAACTTCTTTCAAACAGTGGCCTAGAATTGGACGAATGAAACAGGACTGAGTCCAGTCTGGCATTTCCAGTTCTTGTTGAAGTTCCTTAGAGGGATGCTGCTCTCTATTCATTGACTTCATTGCCCTTCTGTTTTGGTGCAAGGCCACCAAGTTTTCACACCTGCAGGTTAAAATCAGGGATACAGATTATGCTGTGCATCTAGGATTTTCTACCTTGATAATTTTTAACCATTTAAGGCTTTGATTCTGCAATGTGGGGTGCACCTGCAGAACTATACATGTCACAGGGGTTTGAAATTATTTTACTTCTGTAATTTATTCTGCAGGGTACACATTTTACTTTGCAATCATCTGGCAGTGGATCTTTTACTGTAGAAAAAAATTGCTTAGCTATGTGAATTTTACCAAATGAAAAAGGATTTGAACAAAAACTGTGCTTATTAGGAACAAAAATTGAGCTGTTCCAAGTAAAACTAAACCTGTTTCCTAGCAACAATGGCCTTGCTTTTAGAAGAGGGTGTTACCAAGTTTTGTGATTTTATCACAAGTCTTGTGGTATTTGAGGTCTTTCTAAAACCGTAGCTCATGAAGTCATATGAATACATGAGAAGCTGAGCTTTTTCATATATATATATTCCAGCCCTTTCAGGTATGGAGAAAACCTTAAAAATGTGACCTAAATGCAGTGTTGATTTTATTGGGATCTCACAAATTTTAGAAAAACAAGGTCAGTGAGGTATTCTCTTTTATTTGACTTTCTGTTGGTGAGAAATAAGCTTTTGAGCTTACACAGAGCTCTTCTTCAAGTCAGGAAAACATTGTCACAAGGTGGAACGGATTGTTTAGCAAAAGTAGTTAACATAAGTACCAAGGGACCATTCAAGATGAAGTGACCTGTTAAGACCTCAGAAGTCCTAAGGAGTTAGTTTAGTCTGTTACAAAACTTTTAGTTTTTCTTAAAGGCCCAGCTACTGGAACTATGAGACTCTCAGCTTTCATTTAAAAAAGAAATAGGTTTCTAACCCTCATGGTTGTAGAGAAACACTTGAACATATGAAGCAAACACAGCTCAAAGATTCAAAAGCTAGAAGAGAAATTACCCCCCCCTCCCTTATTATTTTAAAGACACCTCATGATTTGTAAGCCATTCTCATGACTTTTAGGGCCAGACTCCTGAATGCTGAACATTTGGACTTGGCAATACTGTGTTCGCTCCTTAATTGTTAAGAAACCAGAATGAAATAAATGAAAAAGAAACTCCAAGGGGCTATGGGTTTGTTTTTTTCAAACCCCAACTCCGCCATGATCGTTAACCCAAGCTCAGGATTTTGGGTGGCCGGACACCAGATTTTGAAGGCCGGGGGTTGGCAAGAGGGGAAAGAGATTTGTAGAAGAGTCCCTTTTCAGGACTCCAATGCTGCAGAATAGCAAGAAGGTGGCAAATTTCCGCACCATATTTTGGCACTGAGAAGTGTTTGTGGGGGGCAGGACTCCCCATAAGGGTGATGGGGGGCAGTTTGGGGAGCTTCGCCTCGCCCCCTCTTCCACTTGGGGGGGGGAGCCGTCTGCAGCTTGGCCCCCACCCAGTGCCCCTCGGGGCAGAATAGGGGGCAGCAGCCTCTGAGGCAGCGGGACTGCCACGCCCGCAAGGCCTGAACCTCTCTCCCCAGTACCTGACCCCAACTCCATCCCCCTTGGCCCCTTCCTTCCTCCCCCCCACCTCCCCTCAAAGCTGCGGCCCCGACCCAGCGCCCCGGCCAGAGTGGCTGTGGGGCGCAGGGTTCCCCATGGGGGCAATGGGGGGCAGTTTGGGGAGCTTCGCCTCGCCCCCTCTTGCTCCACGGCGGCCGTCGGGAGCTCGCGCCCCTCAGGGGCGGAATAGGGGGCAGCAGCCTGTGAGGCAGCGGGGCTGCCCCTCCCGCCAGGAGGTGGGGCTCGTATCTGCCCCTGAGCCGGAAGAGCAGCTGGCGCTGCCCGCCCGGACAGGGCGGCCCCGGGTCCCGCCTCTTTTCCTTTCGGTTTGCCCCGCACGGTCCGAGCACAGCGCTGACGGGAGCGGGCCCGCTGCAGACGGGGGGGTCGGGTCGGCCCAAGGTGAGTGCCCTGGCTAGGCGAGCGCCCCCCTCCCAACTATCCCCGTCTGACCCTGCTCCTCTGGGGCGTGTCCGGCCCTCCGATCCCCTGCTCCCAGCCGGGCCGCTCCTCTCCGCCGGACCTGACCCCAGATCCACCCCCCTTCTCCCCCCCTTCCACCCCTTATCTCCCCCTCCCCCCAAACCTCCTACCACCCCTGGTCCCAGTACCTGACCCCAGCTCCATCCTCCTTCTCCCCCTCCCTCCCTTCCGTCCTTCCACCCCTTATCTCCCCCTCCCCCCAAACCTCCTACCACCCCTGGTCCCAGTACCTGACCCCAGATCCATCCCCCTTCTCTCCCTCCCTTCCGTCCTTCCACCCCTTACCTCACCATCCCCCCAAACCTCCTACCACCCCTGGTCCCAGTACCTGACCCCAGCTCCATCCTCCTTCTCCCCCTCCCTCCCTTCCGTCCTTCCACCCCTTATCTCCCCCTCCCCCCAAACCTCCTACCACCCCTGGTCCCAGTACCTGACCCCAGATCCATCCCCCTTCTCTCCCTCCCTTCCGTCCTTCCACCCCTTACCTCACCATCCCCCCAAACCTCCTACCACCCCTGGTCCCAGTACCTGACCCCAGCTCCATCCCCCTTCTCCCCCTCCCTCCCTCCCTTCCTTCCACCCCTTACCTCCCCATCCCCCCAAACCTCCTGCCACCCCTGGTCCCAGTACCTGACCCCAGCTCCATCCCTTCCTTCCACCCCTTACCTCACCATCCCCCCAAACCTCCTGCCACCCCTGGTCCCAGTACCTGACCCCAGATCCATCCCCCTTCTCTCCCTCCCTTCCGTCCTTCCACCCCTTACCTCACCATCCCCCCAAACCTCCTACCACCCCTGGTCCCAGTACCTGACCCCAGCTCCATCCCTTCCTTCCACCCCTTACCTCACCATCCCCCCAAACCTCCTGCCACCCCTGGTCCCGGTACCTACCCCCAGCTCCATCCCTTCCTTCCACCCCTTATCTCCCCCTCCCCCCAAACCTCCTACCACCCCTGTTCCCAGTACCTGACCCCAGCTCCATCCCCCTTCTCTCCCTCCCTTCCTTCCTTCCACCCCTTATCTCGCCCTCCCCCCAAACCTGCTGCCACCCCTGTTCTCAGGCCTGACCCGCTCCCCAGTAACTGACCTCAGGTCCCTCCCCGCAAACCTCCTGCCACCCCTGTTCCCAGGCCTGACCCCAGCTCCATCCGCCTTGTCCCCCCTCCCCTCTTTCCACCCCTTACCTCACCCTCCCCAAAACCTCCTGCCACCCTTGTTCCCAGGCCTGACCCTCTCTCCAGTACCTGACCCCAGTTCCAACCCCCAATTCCCCCCACCTGACCCGCCAACCCATTCTGTCTACCCCAGGGATTCTCAAACTGGAGGTGGGGACCCCTCAGAGGTCACTAGCTGTCAGCCTACACCCCAAACCCTGCTTTGCCTCCAGCATTTGTAATGGTGTTAAATATATAAACAAATGTTATTAATTTATAGGGGGAGGGGGTTGCACTCAAAGGCTTGCTATGTGAAAGAGGTCACCAGTACAACAGTTTGAGAGTCACTGTTCTACCCGCTTCCTGGCCTCCTCCCCCCACAATGCCTGATACTCTCTAACCCTGTACTCCCACCCCTCCCTGATCTTATTCCCTCCTGCCCCAGTATCGCCCCTACTGGCTTAACCCCATGTTCTCCCACCTGTCAGATCCCTCTAACCTCCTCTCCAGTTCTCTCCTCTCCCTTCCCATATCAGGCTTTAGACCTCAGCTCTAACCCCAAACTCCACTTTTTCCACCCCATGCCTGACCCTTTAAGTCTCTACACCTCCACCCCCACCGCCTCTCTTCCCAGCACTTAACCCCACCCTGTAACCGTGATTGCCCTGTTTTTTCCTGGCAGATGTGTAAGGGGGCTCAGTACACACTGCCAGATGTCCTCTCTTAAGGGCTTAGGATCATCTTGTACTTCAGAGGTGGCAACCCTATCTCCAAGCTTCCTTCTGTCACCCCAGTTCCTGGACCCCACCTACCAACATCTTCTGTCCCTTTTCCCTGTCCCCAGAAATCTGACCCTGTCCTCCTCTTTCCCTACTGACCACTAGCAACTAACCCCCTCAAAGCTCCTTTTTCTCCCTGGCCCCAAAGCCTGATCCTGTCTTCCTTCCTATGCACCCCAGAGCTTAACCCTCCTTCCCCCATTTCTGGCCACACTTTCTAACCCTCCTGCTTCTTCCTTGCATCTGACCCTCCACTTCCAGTGTCTGAGTCTTCCTCCAATCTTCAATGTTTTATCCCTTTCTTTTCCTCTTTTAATCCTAGAGATACTTCCCTTCCTTCCCCCCCAGCCTTAGGTGAACTATGCTGGTGTAGTTAAAGTGAAGCAACAATCCATTTCCCTCCTGTGGGGATGCAGTTCTATTGGTATAAAGGTGCTTTATGCCACTGTCTATTCCTGTACAGGAAAGGGAATAAGCTATATTGCTGTAAGATGGCAGTGATGGCAGTTATACTAGTATAACTGCCTCCACACTAGGCATTGCACTGGTGTAATTATTTTAGTTTAAAAAAAAATCACACCCATGAGAGGCTAACAGTTCATTAAGAATCCCACAATTCTCATAGGTAGTACAAATTATTCCTTCCATTTGTGCATTATTTTGCATTTATTAATACTCATTTTCTTGCATTCATTCATTCACCTATCTGTATTAGGTCCATTTGAAATTCCTTGTCTTCCCTGAATAATCTTGCGTAATTTACAAATTCCCGCACCTCAAAGTTCATGCCCTTTCCCAGATCACCGAGAAACATATTAATTATCAGACTTAGCCCTAGTCCTTTATGAACTGTGAGTATTCCCAATGAAATCAAATTAAATCTGCTGAGGCTGAAAACAACTTTCCCTTTTACTTTCATCCTGCACTGGGGTTGGTGCACAGTATTCAGATCAACATCCACACAACCTGTCTAATATCTGTTTGCATAGTCCTACATTCCACTGCTATCTAATCTGACAGTCCATATTTCTAATCTGTCACTTGATGAGTTCAGTAGGATATGCATGAGTAAGGACTACATTAATCCATAATTGTTTGCAGGAATGGGCCAAGCATCAACTGTTCTGCTCTCCATTGAATACTGTGATTAAAAAAAACCTTTTCACCTAGTAAATAGTGTGGTTTTTCTTATACAGGGGAAATGATTGCTTTCAGTTACACTGGTGTAATTCTGAAACAACTCCACTGACTTTAGTGAAGTTACTCTGAATTTATATTGGAGTGTTTGAAAGCAGAATTTGTCCCAAGTGCCATAATTTGCCTAAGGGGCTGCTATGAAATCTTAGAAGAGTAATATGCTTTTTAATTTATGAGCATAAATTTCTTTACATTTTTTAAAAAACACACTAGTCTTAGGAAAATGTAAAACACATAACGTGTGAAGTAGAGAGAAGTAGTGAAATTCAAAATTAAGACTGATCTACATCCATGAGTCACATCATTCACAATTGAATATATATGTATGTATGTGAGAAAAATGGAAATCTTCCAATATTGTATGTTGTGCCATGTTGGTTCCAGAATGTTAGAGACACAAAGTGAATGAGGTAATATCTGTTGTTGGACTGACTTCTTTTGGTGAGAGAGAGAAATTTTTGAGCTTACACATAGAGCTCTTCTTCAGATCTGGGAAACTAGTTAGTTTGAAGACTGAAGAAGAGCTCCATGTAAGCTAGAAAGCTTGTTTCTCTCACCAACAGAAGTTGGTCCAATAAAAGATATTACCTCACCCGACTTGTCTCTAGAAAAATCCAAAGTGTTATATTTGAGTTTTCAGGATATCTTCAAATTGGATTATAACTTCAATGGAATAACAAATATTTTGGTTTCAGATTTTTACTGCTGCCTTTCCAATATACTGGTTTTGGTCCACATTGATAGGATTACAAAGCATCTTGAAAGCATGGTATTAGGAACTTTCACTGGAAGGGTATTTTTATTTTCGACCTTAGCTGCAATTTATGGACAGATTTTAGAGTCACTTTTTAATAATGACAATAAAAAAGTGACAGTGGTGGTTGAATACATGTAGTATCGAATTGATGCAGGATCAAAAAGAACTATGGTTACTCCTAGCCTATGAAATATCACGCTACATAGCAGTCTGATAATTAACCCCAAATGTATTTGGTGCAATGACCGGGAGATTTTAGGGTTTTTTTTAGTTATGGAAGTGTTTAAAAAAATATAGCACTTCTTGAAGGACACTTATATTCTAGTTCTGTTTTATTCTGTGTGCATAGATGGAAGGCGATCAATCCAGTCCTGTACCCGCACAGGATGAAGATCAAGATGGAGATCAAGGTGATACAGTGGATGCAAGGCCAGACAGAAGCGACAGATTCTCATTCTTCGGGAAGTAAGCTTAGTTTTATTATTTATTTTATTTTTGTTTCAGTGTATATGCAATGCAATGAATCACAGACCATCTATGCCCTAAAAGTGAACAAACACTGTTAGTAAAAATGTTAAATATGCCATAAAAACCTTAAGTCAGGATTTGGAAAATTAAGTTCAGTCAGTGCTGCTTATGAATTTATACACTCCATGTCCATGGAAAGTATTTCTCTATCCAGGCAGTGCATGACTGTATGGTGCACGACCAATATACATGATGCTTGTTCTTCACTTTTACTGTACTCCCATGATTTCAAAGATGAAAATTTTGGAAATTACTAGTTGGCTTAATTTCAGGTTTTAATAATTCTTTATGGTTATTTTTCAAACATGGGTGCTTACAGTTTTGTTTTTAAATCCATATTTAGTCATCTAAACACGTGGCCTGGCTTGCTTCCTTTCTTGAACAGAGTGTCTGATCAAAAGGTTAAAGCATAAGCCTAGGAGTCAGATGATCTGAGTTTTCTTATTGCTCGAGACACGTTGCGATCTTAGGCAAGTCCCTTAATTTCTCTGCCTCCATTTCTAAAATGAGTGTTTTGTGAGGCTCAGTCAATCAGCATAAAGTATTTTGAGGTTCTCTGATGGAAGACACAATAGAAAGGCAAAGTATTATAATCAAGTTCCTAAATATTTTTTTAGTATTATTATAACCACAACCTCATATTTTCTACAGATTTAAAATGGAGGATATAACATTTCACTTCCAGAACCTGACAGAACTTTTTTTTAAAAGGCTTATTCATTTAAACTTAATTAAACTTGTTTTAACGGCATAATAGCTTGTGTGTTGTAAGGGGAAAATAGTCTAGTTCCATCCTTATGCTAGACTGCTTACAGTTTACCTCTTGTTAATGAAAACCATTCATTGTGTGTTGAGAAATTATTCGAGCAGTCTGACTGGCTACTGTACCAGGCATCCATTCTTTGGGAATACCTTGACTCTACAAACTGAAACTATATCACTCTTAAAAAAATACTTCTGGACATTTGTTGTACCTTAAAGCCAGGATCTCAAAGTTAAAGGCTATATACAGTAAGGCCTGGTCTATACTACGCGTTTAAACCGATTTTAGCAGCATTAAACCAATTTATCGCTGTACCCGTCCACACAATGAGGCCCTTTATATTGATATAAAGGGCTCTTTCAATCGGTTTCTGTACTCCTCCCCAACAAGAGGAGTAGCGCTAAAATCGGTATTACCATATCGGATTAGGGTTAGTGTGGCCGCAAATCGACTGTATTGGCGCCCGGGCGGTATCCCACAGTGCTCTACTGTGACCGCTCTGGACAGCAATCTGAACTCGGATGCACTGGCCAGGTAGACAGGAAAAGCCCTGCGAACTTTTGAATTTCATTTCCTGCTTGCCCAGCATGGAGCTCTGATCAGCACGGGTGGCGATGCCGTCTCAAATCCAAAAACAGCTCCAGCATGGACTGTACAGGAGATACTGGATCTGACCGCTGTATGGGGAGACAAATCTGTTCCATCAGAGCTCCATTACAGAGGACGAAATGCCAAAGCATTTTAAAAAAATCTCCAGGCTATGATACAGACTCCACAGCACAGTGCTGCATGACATGCGTAACGGAAAGCCAAAGAATCAAATGGACGCTCATGGAGGGAGGGAGGGGGTACTGAGGACTCCAGCTATCCCACAGTCCCTGCAGTCTCCGAAAATCATTTGCATTCTTGACTGAGCTCCCAATGCCTGTAGGATCAAACACATAGACCCTGAACCACCCCGGACAATCTCATCAATTTATCCCCCCTCCCCCTCCGTGATAGAAAAGGGGAAAAAATCGTTTCTTGACTTTTTTATATGTCACCCTATGTATACTGCATGCTGCTGGTAGACACGGTGCTGCAGCAGTAAACAGTAGCATCCTCTCTCCACCCCTCCCCGGTGGCAGACAGTACAGTGCAGAAGAACTGATAGCCATCCTCGTCATGAGCCCGTGAGTGCTCCTGGCTGGCCTCAGGTGAGGCCGGCCGGGGGCACCTGGGTAAAAATAGGAATGATTCCCGGTCATTCCCAGTAGATGGTACAGAACAGCTGGTAACCATCCTCATCATAGCAACTGGGGGCTGAGCTCCATGAGCCCCCTCCCTTTCATGTGTAAAGAAAAGATTCTCTACTGCCTGGACTATCATAGCAGTGGGATGCTGAGCTCCTCTCTCCCACACCAGTTAATGTCCTGCCTGGACTATCATAGCAGCTGGAGGCTGCCTCCCCCCCATTTTATCTCACTAACAAGTCAGTGTTTCTTATTCCTGCATTCTTTATTACTTCATCACACAAATGGGGGGGACACTGCTACGGTAGCCCGGGAAGGTTGGGAGAGGAGGGAAGCAATAGGTGGGGTTGTTGAAGGGCATGCAGCTCATCATTTCTGCAGGATCTGACACGGAGCGGCTGTGCTCTCTGGTTCTCTAGTACACTTGCCCCATATTCTAGGCGGGACTGACTATTTTTAGATACCATAAAGGAGGGATTGACTCAGGGAGTCATTCCCATTTTTGTCTTTGCGCCCCCGACCTCAGCCACGGGCACCCATGACAGCAGCAGACGCTACAGAACGACAGATAACTGTCATCTCATTGCCAATTTACAATGGCACAGCAGACAATACAGAGCGACTGATAACCATCTCTTCTATCATGCAAAGGCAAATGAATGCTGCTGCGTAGCGCTGCAGTACTGCATCTGTTAGCAACATCCAGTAGATATATGGTGACAGTAAAAAAAAAGCTGAACGGGCTCCATGGTTGCCGTGTTATGGCGTCTCCCAGGGCAATCCAGGGAAAAAGGGTGCGAAATGATTGTCTGCCGTTGCTTTCACGGAGGAAGGAATGACTGATGACTTTTACCCAGAACCACCTGCGACAATGATTTTTGTCCCATCAGGCACTGGGAATTCTGGGTTGAGATCCAAGGGAGGGAGAAGACTGCGGGAACTATGGGATAGCTACGGAATAGCTACCCACAGTGCAAGGGTCCAGAAATCGACGCTAGCCACGGACCATGGACGCACACCGCCGAATTAATGTGCTTAGTGGGGCCGCGTGCACTTGACTTTATACAATCTGTTTCACAAAACCGGTTTATGTAAAATCGAAATAATCCCGTAGTGTAGATGTACCCTAAGTCAGAGCAGGGCATAGAATCCAAGTGTCTTGTCTGCCAGGACCATGGTCTAGTCTACAAGCTAACATTACAACCCAGTAACACCTCACTATCAGATATTTCCTGGTGGCTAATTTTGGTTGTATTTAATGGTCCTTGGCTTTGTTCTTGCCATCAACTTTTCCTACCAGGTGGTCAGTACTTTCAAGGAAATATGTTATGCACTCAGTTAGTACTGTTAACAAGGCACCTCTTTGTTCTAAAGTAGAAGGGAACAGAATTGTGATACGCTATAGTAATTGAATTGTGAGCCATGCAGAAGGGAAAAGAACTTTTCAACTCCTGCTAGCCCCTCTGTGGCTTCAGTTCCATGCAGCCCTAGAGCAGAGAAAGGAAGTAGCTGAAAATCTATGCCAGTATGGTGTATTTCTCTCAGTGCAGTAAAACTTATGATGCAGACCACAGCATAAATTTTTGCCAATCTGATCAGAAATAATTTCCATTCTGTGGCTTTTCCACGGCAAATCTGTGATCCTGTGAATCCAGTCATAGGCCTTTGCCTTAAACATGTGACCAAGTGGTCCAGGGTCAGCTATTGAATTTCAACATGGCAATTTCTCTTTTCTTCCAGTTAGGGAAATTTAGTTCTGTATGTTTCATCTCTTTGAAAAACTTTCTAGATTTAGTACCATTTTAGGAAGCAAGCTGATTTGTTAAAAATCACCTGCTTTTTTTTTGTTTTCTTTCATTACCACTAGATGGCAGGCTAATATCATTTTTGTTGATTTAATAAAAAAAATTCACCAAAGAGTGATCACTCTGTCATATAGAGAATCACAGTTGTATGAGCAATTGATATGGTTTTTATTTTGCTGAGCAGAAATCGCCAGGTACTGCCTGGCAAGCTTGATGACAATAAAAGTTACTGGTTAAGAGAAAATTTGGCTAATAATTTGAAAAATGTATGTGCATTCTTCATGTGATCTTTGGGAAGAAAAATACATATCCCATTTTTCTCATCTGCTTTGTGTGATATTGTAATACTTATGTGCCTTTATCTTTGTAAAAAATTCTCATTTCTCTACAGGATGCTTTAATATCTTATCTTTCGTGCACTTAAGCATCACTTGGAATTTCAAAGATGTAACCCCAAATAGTAACAAGGCATTTTAAAATGCATGTTGTCTTCTGCTATCCTCCACGTAATTGCTCTGTCGGTTGCATGTCATATGAAAACGTGTGTGTTGTGGGTACTGGAGAAGCACAGGAGCCATCATTTCTTTTAACCATCCAGAGGCCAGAATTCAACACAAAGGGTAAAATTCTGGCCCCACTGAAGTCAAGCGAGAGTTTAACCATTAACGTCAATGGGGCTAGGATTTCATCCACAATGTACTCTTAAAAACAACTGAATGTCCCTACAGTGTGGCAGAGTAGAGCTTGCTTTATTAGCATCCATGGTTGTATTTCTAGTGCACTTAGCTAAAGTGAAGCATCCACTGGCAGTAGCTGTAAGACTTTGGATACCAGTACAACTATTATTGAATTGTATAGAACAACACATGCACAATTCAATTTTGGCACCTGTAAGCTTTTCCCTTTGGGGACCTGTGACAGTATACGTTTGCTGTGATGTACAATTAGCATCTTTGGAACAAAGCATTATTTATTCATTCCTCAAAGGTGCAAAGGGTAAAAACAATAAAAGGTCCCTAACTTACACCTTAAGTTTTTCTTGAGATGGAGTTAGCTGAGCTGATTGGGTCTCTGTAATATTACTACAGTATTTCTATAAAGTAGTTAAATTTTGCCTTCAGTAAGGAATCAAAGCACAAAACTATAACAATTTGAGAGCTCTCATTTTAATTAAATTGAGAACACTTATTTTAATCAATTTGAAAGTTGCTTTGCCAAAAAGTCACCATCCATCTGTGTTTTCTCTTCAGCTCATCAGCAGCTATGACATCCTCAGTTAAATAGAATATACACTCAAATTTTACATGAGCTTTTTTCTGTTTTGCAAACTGAAATTCAGATGAAAAAGACTTACAAGTATATAGAATGTTTTCATATTTCCTGTTTCTCTCGGGGCTATAGAGCATCAGGTTGAGAACCATGGACTGAAGTCATAGAATGACAGAATTGTAGGACTGGAAGGGACCTCAAGAGGTCATCTAGTCCAGTCCCCTGCACTCATGGCAGGACTGAGTATTGTCTAGACCATCCCTGACAGGTAATCTTTCACTACCCATGTCTCTGTGTATCAATTTTTTTCAAAACAAAGAGCCAAATCTTTAGCTATTGTAAAGTCTGCATAGCTTTATTGAAGTAAATGTACCCCAATAAACACCAGCTAAGGATATACATTAAAATGTCATCAAAAATTCCTTCTTCTTTTTTTCTTTGTGGAAGCGGGGGTTGGGAATTGTGGCGGTGGTGATGCTATTTGTTTTTCTTCATGCATTTGCACAAAAACCAGAGTCTGCTGTGTGACTCTCTTTCTGGAACTAGAATGGTAGGTTGGTAGAGCACTTTGTTCAATGAGACCTGAATCATTTGAAGAATATACATGTACATGGATTAATAACCTGTTACAATGACAGCTTTGGGGACGTAGGGGGATGGAGAATTTAAGGCTGACAAGAGACGCTCTTTTGTTGTTCTCTTTCATCTTCCTGGGAGTTATTTTCCACCCACCTTTGATTACCAGCAGTTTCCTTTTATTTGTTTGACAAGATGCGTCACCGTAAGGATTTCAGGATGAATTGTTTCTCAAAGTGCGCACGTTTGGTTTCCCCTCACATCCACATACATTTTTATAAGTTGCCGACCCTGTATTGTGCAGGCCACTTGAAATGCTGAACTTTGGGAAAAGAGGCTCCTCAATACAGAACTGCATTGCCTTATTCACAGAAAAGCAAGTAGGGTAGTCAGCATCTGCTTCCAAAGCAATTGTGAAATTAGTCACTCATGAAGTCTAAGTGCTCCTGCCTTGTTCTAATGTTGAAATCCTAATAATGAGCTGAATGACACCTCATTTGTTTCAGCAGCACCTTTGTACATTTTTTTTTACTGCAATGTGTAGTTAAACTGAGCTTTGCTGCCATTGAATATTACAGATTATTTAAAAAAAAATTACACATTTGTATGAAAAGTATTTCTTGTGTCCTCACAACAGCCAGGATAAAAATTGCCAGGCTGTCAGGCTTCCTGCTACAGTTAATAGCTGATTGTTCTCTCACTATCTGGAACCATAGACTCATTGGGTCCAGATACAATGTTGATGGACACAATGTGGGTAGATGGGCATTGGGATGGATAGATCAGGAAGATATTTTATCTGCATTGTGTTGAGAGGAAGGATAGTCTTGAGATTATGGCATTGGACTAGGAACTTGGGAGATCTGGATTCAGTTCCCAGTTCTGCCTCAGGCTTCCTTTTTGTCCTTTGGCCAGTCACTTACTATCCCTGTGTCTTAGTACTCTAGCTGTCAAATGAGGATAATGATCCTTCCTTTTCACCCATTCTCCCTCTCTGTCTTGTCTATTTTAATTGTATGCTCCCTCAGGTAGGGGCTGTCTTTCTTTGTGTTCCTAGTATACCAAGCACAATGAGGGCCTTGCAGGTTTGGGGCTTGCAGGTGCTATTATAATATAAACAGTACGTAACAATGATAAAAATCATATGTGCTTTCTGTCTGAAGCATTTGGCATTTCATCAGTTTGAGAGAGGATTACTGGACTAGGTGGTCTTTGCTGGTTATGGCATTTCCGGTGTGAATAATAACAGTATACTTTGGACAATTTTTTATAATACAATACACCAGGAATTTTTCACTTCTAATTAGTCTTTTTTTTTTCCTTTTTCTTTTTTTATGAGAATCTAGAACTCAATCACTAGAGAAGGCCTGCAGCCAGGCTGGTGTAGGCATAAAGTTCATTAAACCCAGTCAGTACTTGTTCATTCCTCCTGGAGACATTTGCGTATGGTACATGGTGTAAATGCTCAACTATCTTGGAACTGTATTTTAGCAATCACAGCAGCATGTAGGATTTCCACCTCTGAGGTACAAAAAACCAGGCATCCAGGATTAAAAAAAACAAACAACCAGGACATCCATAAAATCGAACACTTGGCAATGTGTACTGAGCACCCTTACAGATATCTTACAGGACAGCTACTTCCAAAAAGCGATCTTAGGAAAACCTGGATAGGTGGCAACCCTAGCAGCAGATCAAGTGTCAGGTTTGCTTTTAATTACAGTAATTTACCTGTCTCTTTGCAAGGAAGCCAAGATAATAAAAATAATTCAAAGTTTAGGAGAAAACAAATCACACATGTGATTTATTATTTTTTCCATTTTTACATAAGCAGCCAACAACAAAGAAATAGAAAAATGCAGACAAAATTAATAGGCATAAGAATACATAAAGAGTCAATATATGGGAACTATTTCCAAGATACAGAGTACTACGGGTTTGTTGTTCTCTTCTAACTGTCTTTTCGCTTGGGTTAAAAGCTTTTTTAAATTTTCTCTATCCTGCTGTGGTGGGTAAAAGTATGTTAAAAGGTAAAGTTGTGCTATTCCACCTCACTTTCCTTTCCTAAGCTCCTGCACCGGAGCACTGATAGACTCTCAGTGATGAGATGTTTTCTGTCTGTCAACAAAGGTGGATCAGGCCTGCATGACCTCAGCAGCTTGCTATGCCATAGCCATGGGAGTTTGAATAGCCCTACAGAAAAGTCCAGCGTAACCCACTGCTGACATAGGCGAACCTTTGGGCCTGAACGCAGAGCATCCTGCTTCACTGTCCATTATAACCCTGAGCATGGTGGGCTCCTAACATTTCTAAAGAAGATTAAACTTGCTCTTGGACACAAGGGTGAAACTATTTTCAGATGCAGAGTGGAGTGATATTTGATGATGAGCCAAGGTACTGTACAGTGTCATATCTCTCCTTCCTCCTCTGTTGCCTTTGTGGAAGTGTCATGAATGAATTCCCTAAAATAATTCAGACATAGTGTTCTCCCCAGCTAAAGGTCACTCTGATGACACAGTACTCTTACCATTTCATATGCAAAGGTATTCTGGAAAAGTGTACTTTGTGCTTTGCTTAGTTTAGTTTTATTATTTTTATTAGTACGATGTTGATATAAAATGTCTCTTTAGTTTATATTAATACCTGTGTTGGTGGTAGTGGTGTTATATAGCATAATTAGAAATTATCTGTGTATCTTATGCAGCCTAACTCCAATCCTGAGGGATCTCAGTTTTCACGACTCCAATGGGAGGTTCATACATACAGGACTTGCAGAATGGAACTGTCTCCTGAAAAGTTATCTGTATTCTTTTCTGTTTGTAAAACCTTTATTAGGTGGTGTATAACTCATATCATATCACACAAAAAATACATGAGTTACCACACAACAGAGTGTCGGGCAGAGTAGCAGAAAGAGAATAAAGCTTGCACTTTATTGGCTCCATTTAATTGTGAATATTACACTGCAGTGCTATCATGTAAGAGTGTGAATAGAGATTTGCAGAAGACAACATGCTGTATACAGAAGAACAGGAGACTGCTGCCTGACTTTTTTTTTTTATTTTTTAACTGTTGCTAAATGTTTACACAATACTTGTCAGATACAGCCTATTATGTCCAACATTTGTACTAACATGAAACTGAATGAGCCCCACTATGCTTCCTATATAGTGAATAAAACTTCAAAGAAAAAATTAATTTTGAATACTACTGACTGTGACTTAAGCTAATACGTAGTTATAAAAACAAAAAAGAATAAGTTATTTTTTTGTTTAGATTTTATAAACTGCCCATCTCAAACTCTAGGTGCATCTACAAGATGGAAAATATGCCAGAAGTTACACATTAAGTTTTTGATCCTGGAAACAGCTATACTTGGCAGACCCTTCCATTCCACAGAGAGCCATTGACTTCAGTGGCTTTGCATATGGGGGAAGCCTTTGTGGAGCAGTTTGCAGGATCAGGGCCTAAGCCATCTAGGCCCTTTGTTGCATAACTCCCTCTTTTAATTCAGTCTAGGTGGGTAGCAGAAAGTAACTTCCTTTGAAAACTTTTAAGTGGCCTTTGTGCAGTGAGTTAGTCGCAGTATAGTTCCAAAGTTTTCCTAAAAAATGCCACTGGAACTGATTGTCAGTCTTAGCAAAGAAACTGCGAACTGAATGGTCACTATGGCTAATCCTGCAGACTCTTATGCACAAGCCTAACTTTACGGTCACAAATAGCCCCTTTGATTTCAGTGGGTCCCCCACAATAGTAAAGTTAAGCACTTGCATCAGTGTTTGCCATTTTGGGGCTTAAGCCTGAAGTACACTTGCCCTCTTCTCTCTCCCCTTCCCAAAGTTGACACTCAAAATTAAGGCACACTGGTGAAGTAGCTTGCAAAGAAGTGGGGCACTGCCTGTGCCTTACTTTTTGTTGATAAATGTTCATTTTGAACTCTGATATTATCAGTTTGGGACTTTTCACCATCATTAAATATTTTTTTTAAACACACATACATTTCGTCATCAGGAATAATTTATTCAGAACTCCTTTTATGTGGTACAGTATTGCTCTGACTTGCTGTTCTTGAGTTCAGAATCTCTTATACAAAGCATCCCCTTGCAATGTCTGTGTCAATCTTAATAGTTGCCAGATGCTTGGAGAGGAATTCAAATGCACAGTGTTGTCAGGACTAGAGCTGAGAGATTTTTTGGCAATTAGTATATTCACCCCAAAATTGTATTTTTTGGTTGAATTAAACTATCTGAGAATTTGTGTTAATTCAGCTAATAATTTAGGCCAAATAAAACATGAAAAAAAAGAAGAAAAAATCTAAACAGTTTGTCATTTTTGAAACAAAACATTTTTAATTTCCTTCAAACAACATTTAGACATTAAGCTAATTTGTTTTTTTAAAAATGTAGAAAGTGTAAAACCACCCAAAGATACAATGAAACCAAATGGAAAATAGTATTTCAGATTGAACAAAATGTTTACTTTGACCTAAAACAGTTTTTGGTTGATTTCAGTGAGGAAAAACAAAAAAAATCAGTTTTGATTCAACTGTAAAGGAGTTTTTGGGTGGGGTTTTTGGTTTTTTTTTCCCCCCAGATTCTTCACTTCAGCCACCCAATCAAATAATTATTCACTGAGCTCCAATCAGGACCTACATGCCCCTTTCTCTTCTCTCCTGAAGGAAGGGTTTCTCTGTTCTGGTGAAAAGATTCTTATGGTAATATTTGAAAGTCCCCTCACTTTCTCAGAGAATTTTTCTAAAGCATGGTTTAGAAGTCTTCCAGGGTTGATTATGTTGTAAGTGAAAATCATTCAAAGCTGATAGTAATTTCTGTTAATTCAGGCAAATAAGCAGGTTGCCCTTGGCAAATTGGTAGTGTAAAACATTTGTTTGAATTCCATTTATCTTCCCTGTGTTTTTAAAGGTTAATTGTTTCTTTGTCATCAGGGGTTGGTTACTTGAATTGTTAAACTACTGGCCAGTTTTTCTTTCAACCATTTTCTAAAGTGGTATGACGGTAAAGACTGACCTCTGTTAAACAAGATGGAACAATGATTAGATTTTGTAAATGTTTACAGTTCTACATTTCAGCAGAGTAATAATACTTAGGGCTTACATAGCATTCTTCAAAGCACTTGAGAGGAAGTTAAGATTCAGCCCCATTTTACAGATGAGAAACCTGAGAAATGGAGAGCTGAGGTGAATTGTCAAGAACATAGTGACTCAATAGCAGAGATGGGAATTAACCCCAAGCTCCCAATTCCCAATCCAATGTCTTGTCCACAGTACCATCCTGCCTTTCTATAACTAGCAGTTATAGTGATTTCAGTTCCACATGCTAGTGTCTTGACTTCTTACATGAAGAGCCTGACCCTGAATACTTTATGCACAAACTTCATTGCCAATCCCAACGCCAATTTTAAAATCTGGTGTTCAAGTCTGTTTCAGCCCGTGTAGTTGGGGAAGGCACTCACCAAATATGCCTACTCCTTAACCCACCTAATATATCCTTTCTGTTCAAAGACTAGTAACATAAAAGATTCTTTGCACAAATAAAATACTGGGCATGTGGACATTCAAGCATTGGCATGTTCCTTCTACTCCAAAAAGGGTATTTCTCTGCCCACCTAATACAGAGTTCAGGGGGAAAGGGGACAGCATAGTTATCTATTATTTGTAGGCTGCTCTGAGTGTACGTGCCACTTTACTCAAGTAGATGTATCAAAGAACAAAGTCTTTTCTTCAAAGAATTTATAACCTAAAAAGTACCAGCCAGGTACAAATGAGTGGCTTGTGCCTTTTATTGCAGATAGGCTTCCAGTACAGAAATAGGAGAGAGAAGGGTAACTGGGGGTGTTCGATAGATTAGGAAGTCTGAAGAGGAGGAAGGAGTAAAAGAGAGCGGTTAGGAGTGAATCTTGAGTAGAACGTAGGAATGTCATGAAAATCCTATAATAACAAACCAAAGCATGGTCAGAAGAACGCAACAAATGGAAACTGACCACAAAAATTATATCACTTAAGTTGATGCTTAAAAACAAATATGATACCAGAGACAGCTATTTTTAGCAGTGCTTTGATAATGAACATATCCTCCAGACCACTTCAGAGGCATAGAGCAACACATTTTCCATGCTGAGGAAAGCTCCAAAGTCCTTACAAGGTTCTGTTGAGATTTTAAACTAATACTCTTTCCGGCTCACCCATCCAACTTACAATATTGTGACATAATGGGCAATATTCTCAAACACAGATTAGTAGTTAGATGTCAGCATCACATCACTATTATTCATCCATCCCTTGCTGGCTCTTAGTAGAAAGGCTAAGATGTGATGGGTTGGGTGACAGAAACCCCCTTTGGGACTGCCACTTCATGTGCTGGGACTACCTCTGAGCCCATTTTCCCTGCCAGCTTGAGACTTCAGTATCTTGTCTTGTTTGAGCCAGACACGTTTGCCTGCTGCAAACACAGATCCAAGTCTGAACCATGTCCCCCACAAGCTACAGCCTTAACTGAAAACAGCTTAAGAAGTGCTCCTGTCTCCAACACTCAGATACGCAGCTCCCAATAGGGTCCAAACCCCAAATAAATCCATTTTACTCATAAATTGTTCACCCTCTGTAACATTGATAGAGAGATGCATAGATGTTTGCCCCCCCAGATATTAATACTTACTTTCTGTATTTAATAAAATCACTTATTTATTAACCCAGAGTAAGATTTAAGTGGTTCCAAGTAATAAAAGACAGAACAAAGTAAATTACCAAACAAGATAAAATAAAACATGCAAGTCTAATCCTAATACAGTAGAAAACTAAATTCAGGTAAATTTCACCCTCAGATGTTCCAATAAGCTTCTTTGACAGACTAGCTGTCTTCTAGTCTGGGCCCAATCCTTTCTCCTGGTACAGTCCTTTTCCAGCTCAGGTGGTAGCTAGGGGATTTCTCAGGACTGCAGCCCCCTTTGTTCTCTTCCACCCCCTTATATATCTTTTGCACAAGGCAGGAATCCTTTGTCCCTCTCTGGGTTCCCACCCCTTCTTCTAAATGGAAAAGCACCAGGTTAAAGATGGATTCCAGTTCAGGTGACATGATCACATGTCACTGTTGGACTTCATTACCCGCTTGCCAGCACACAGGTATACAGGAAGACTTACAGGTAAACAGAGCCATTTACAACCAATTGTCCTGGTTAATGGGAGCCATCAAGATTCCAAACCACCATTAATGGCCCACACTTTGCATAATTACAATAGGACTTCAGAGTTATATTTCATATTCCTTATTTCAGATACAAGAGTGGTACATTTATACAAATAGGATGAACACACTCAGTAGATTGTAAGCTTTTTAATGATACCTTACAAGAGACCTTTTGCATGAAACATATTCCAGTTACGTTATTTTCACACTCATTAGCGTATTTTCATAACATCATATGGAGTGCACCGTCACAATTCTCAAACATAGATTAGTAGTTGGTAGATAGATGTCAGCATCACATCACTACTATTCATCCATCCCTTGCTGGCTCTTAGTAGAAAGGCAAAGACTGAATGAGCCATAGCAGAACTGGCTTCTGACGCTTAGGAGCATGAGATAATTATGATCAGAAGTATAGGATAGTTTATACTCTGTAAATAGAAGTCTTCAGTTTCTGAAACAGGCAATAAATTCTCTTCAATAGAATTTTATGATCAGTCATACAAATGAATGACTGTCCTTGCAAAGCATATTAAGGCAGTGGTGCCCAACTTCTCCTGTCATGCCCCCACCCCCTTACTAGTAATGGAATCTGTCCACGCCCCCCCACTCCCCCATTACTGCACAGTTGTCTCAGCAGTGGCTGAAAGCAGAACTGGAGGCAGAACGGGGGATGAGGGAGGAGCTGGGACTAGACGAGGAACTTTCCTGGAGTGGAGACGGAATGAGAGCAGAGTTGGGCTGAGGCTGGGCTGGGAACAGAGCAGAGCTGGGTGGCATTCCTTCCCCTCCCTCCATCCATCAATAAATCCCCAAAAGCCCCTAAGCTTGTAGGGGGAGGGGACTTTCTAAGCCTCCTCCTTGCTTTCAAAACCAAAGTATAGTTTACTGCATAGTGTCACTTTACAATTCATTTTTGATTAAGGGCATCCAATTTCCCCTTTAAAAAAAATTCACACAAGAGTGGAACCTTGCTATTCGTAATTTTGTCTTTATTCTCCTATTTCTCTGTATAGCCAGACTGACTATTTTCTTCCAGGCAGAGATGATGTTTCCTTTATATATAAATCACCATTGAGTCTATTCCTCACAAGGGAAAGAAGCGCATGGTTTTCAAAAGATCCCAAATGGAAATGAATCATTGTCAGACTTTTTTTAATCCTTGCTAACTTTCAGCAGCAGTAATGGGATTGGTTTAGCTACAGGTTGTGTGGGTGAGATCACATTTTCTTCCTGCAATAATCGTCTCTTCTTGCTCCAGAATTTCCTGGTTTATGTTGCTTTTCCAAGAAGTGGCCTTGCTTACCTGAACAAAGTGCTATTACAGATTCTGGCCTCTCAGGCACAATGGAAGCTGCAGAGTTAAATCTCTTTTGCAATGTGCTGGATGTCTATCCTTATTGATAAGGTCTACCACTCATTGGGTCCAGTCTGATAATCATGTTGAGACGGCAATATCTTTTGTGGAGATATACACGGCTACAGTTACAGAATCTGATCTGATGTCTTACATGCATGGAGCTCCCACAAAGTCAACTGGAGTTCAATGTACAGAGGGCTTGTAGAATCAAGCCTACAGTATGATGATCCTGAGCTGAGGTTACAAAAGGAAAGACTAGAGCACTCAAGGGGGTTAACAGTCCATGCACTGAGCTTATTGCACATCTTGTGGATTCTGAGAATGGTAAATGTAGTGCAGTGGAAGTGGGGGAAGGGAGGAGTGAGCTCCCAAGGAAAGAAGCCCTCCAACATGAAGAGAAGACAGTAATGCTGAGAGACTCCATTCTCAGCAAAAGAGCTTTTTCCCCTTAAAAGCAGTCTTTAAACATGTTTATTAAATGGTAAAAATGTTTTCTAGCGGTTTAAACTCATGGGCTCAAATCCTCAGGTCTTTACTCACTGGAGTAAGAATTTGATCCACAGTGAAGCAAGATGAAGCTTTATGTCCTCTCCGTGAATCTCTAGCGTCACAAAGTTCAGCAACAGGGTGGTGAATAGGATGAGACAGGCAAGCAGAAATACTAATTTTTTTTTATCAACGTTGCGCTCATTTCAAAAATAGTAATCATTATCCCAGGGTAGACAGAGAGTAAGTCCAGCCTTTGTAAGGTAGGACTCTCAGACACGATATTACTGTCAAGCCTAAGCCGGGACTTAGTGTGCACATTCTGGTTTTCATTCTGTGGACAAACTGATGTTGCCAAAGGGGAATTCAACTTTGCTGGACTCTTGATCTGACCAAAAGGAGGAGGAGGAGCTCAGTGCCTGAAAGGACAGAGAGGCACAGTAATATTCCTGTCTAAGTGTGGGACTGGGCTGACTGACCAATGGAGGGTGACCAATAGTGGCGCAACACAGAAGAGTTTTGGCATAATTTAGATGTGAAAGCTGAGAGACCACAACCGTAAAATACCATTGATCTTTTAATCCAGACAAAGTTGAATTAAAAAAAAATGAGGAAATTGGAGATTTTGGATTTCAATGATGCAATATGAAAAATAGAAACTGAAACTGAGTGTTCCTAGTCAATCTTTTTTGCAATAGAAAAATGAAGGGACATCCATTGAAATTGACAGCCAAACTATATAAAAGTAGTAAAAAGAAATGCATATTTACACAACTGATAATTAATCTGCCAAATGCCTGATGCAATAAATTATTATGACCAGGGAGGTTAGGTAAAACAAACAACAAAAAAAGATATATGGCTAGTGAGAACATCCTCAGTTAAACAAGTTAAAGGATAAAAATGTTTATACATTTATAAAGCTTCATGCTTCCAGTCATAAACCAACTTCTTACTTACTAGTTTTAGGTAGGAACTTCCCCTATGGACAAATTCTGATATAATTGTCCATTATGCGCATTTTCCTTCTATCTTTTTCTTATATATCTGGTATTGGGCTCTCTCAGACAGTAAGTTTTATCTTCTGTTGCTAGAAAGACCATTGATCAAGTCCAGTATGGCAATTTGTATTTGCCATTTGGGCATGTGGAGACATAAGGTGATCCAAAAGTTGGAGTCAAATAACAGATTGCGTGCTATCTGGGTTGAAGATCCAATGTGTACATACACCACAAGTTTGCTTCCTTAGTGATTTGTCAGGTATTGACTTGGACCATTACCAGGAGAAATTTGCTAGAATTACTTTGTTGACTGCCAGTAAGTGCACCGTGGGTCTGATCCTGAGAGGTACTGAGTGGCTGTCTCGTCCCTGCAGTTTCCATTGAAGTCAACAGAACTTGTAGGTCCTGCTCTCTTCTCAGAACCGTGCCTTACATGTCACACAGGAACAACAGAGAAATAGAATAGATTCTTGCATGCCTGGAAAAGATCTCACACTATGATAGGGATCAGCTAAAATATTTGACGGGGACTATAAAACTGGGTTTGCGGAAGAGTACAGGTTTTTATATGCAGTTGGAAAGACAATGGGTTACTGGATGCCGTGGGAAAGTGTGTCGAGGAATGTTCATGGGATGGGTGCATCCTGTAAATTAACAATAATTGTGTGCTGATGCCACTTGAGGATGTTGTATTGCGTGTAGCAACAATGCTTGTATCATAAACAGATGGTTAAGGGTTAATGTCTCTTGTACCTGTAAAGGGTTACAAGCAGGGAACTGGACACCTGACCAGAAGACCAATCAGAAGACAAGATACTTTTAAATTTAGGTGGAGGGAAGCTTTTGTGTGTGTTCTTTATCCGTTGTGTGTTCTTCTCTCGGAGGGTCTGAGAGAGACCAGACATTACTACAGGCTCTCTGTTTCTTTTCAAATAGTAAGTAAAAACAGGCGGTTTAGGCTTTTTGATTGTTTTACTCTATTTGCAATTGTGGATCTGGCTGGTTAACTTTTATATGTGTAGTTGCTGGGAATATTTTGATTTGTATTGATACTGGGGGGAAAGTCTCTTTCTGGTGTCTGTAAGCTATAGGACCCTGTAATATTTACATCTTGAAGTTACAGAGATAATTCTTTACTTTTTCCTTTCTTTTATTAAAAGATTGTTTTTCAGAGAACCTGATTGATATTTTTTTTTCTTGTCTCCCTTGTTTTATTCCAGGGGATTGGGATAACTCACCAGGATGGGTGGGGGAGACGGGAGGGGGAGAGATAGAATCTCTCTCTGTTTTCCTTGAATCTGTTTGCCTCTTTGTGGAAGGGAAGGGAGATGCTTCTCTGTATGGTGATTTAGAGGTTGGATCAGTATCTCTCAGGATAGCCCATGGAGGGAAATTCTGGGAGGGGGAAAGGTGGGGGAATGGTTTATTTCTCCTTGTTTTAAGAACCCAAGGGATCTGGGTTCTTGGGGTCCCCAGGGAAGGTTGGGGAGGTCAGAGTGCCCCAAAACACTATATTTTTGGGTGGTGGCAGTGCTATCAGATCTAAGCTGGTAATTAAGCTTAGAGGATTCAGGTGCTAGTATCTCATTTTCTGAACTCTAAGGTTCAGATCTGAGAAGGAATACTATGACAGCTTGCTCATTTAGGAAACCAGTTAAAATATTTTTCCTGCCAAAACCGAAAGTTGCATAAGCCTGAAACCATTATGGGTTGAGGAAGCTGTATACTGTGCATTTACCTGGATATGAATTTTTAACTGCTCTGTTCTTATTTTGAAATTCCCTTTCCGTGCATCTTTGCCAGATCTTGTGTATTACTGCAGGATCAGATTACAGACGGGAAAGATAATTTCAGAATAAAATAAAAATTGAAGCCCTCCTTGAAAGTCAAATTTAATAGTACTGTATTATGGAGCTAAATGTGGATAACTCTTTCTGTAACCTCCACTTAGGGCAAAGTTGAATAATTGCCTTGAGTGTTCTGATTGCTTCCAAAGCCCACAAACAGTCTGAGTATCAAGTAGGTAAATGGCTGACTACCAGAAAGTTTAATATTAAATGCTTTTGAGAGTCCCCATAACTAGAGACTATTCAGGAGCCTTGGTAATCTAAGGAAAGAGTAAGAGGAAATTTGATGGAAGTACAGTACCATAATGAATGGTGCAGAGAGCACCTCCTACGTGCACCTATTTACTTTGGCACTTATCAGCAGAACAAGAAGAACCTTGAAGTTAAAAGACAACCATTTAAAAATGGAAAAGATTTTGCTTATAAAAATGACAAATAGCATTGAGAAGAGCAGCCTGGTCTCTTGCTTATCCTGTTCCTAGTAGTAAAGCAAGAGGGTACTCAAAGCTGAAAGGCAACAATTTTTAAATTGGGGGGGAAAGAAAATCCATTTTTTATAGACAGTTGATCAACTTGAGCTCTCACTGCTGCAGGATATGGTTGAGGCAAATAGCTTAGCAATTTTCTACAATGGCTTTGATACAGGATTAAGAATAGCAATAGTAGTTAGAGCAGCAAAGAGTCCTGTGGCACCTTATAGACTAACAGACGTTTTGGAGCATGAGCTTTCGTGGGTGAATAGTAGTTAGGTTAATTAAGCTAAAATTGCAAGGATATAGGCCCATCATCCACTTGTATTAAAAGGAAATTTCTCCCTGTAATGTAGTGTTCTATTGTTACTTGTGTTGAGGACAGGAGATATGCCTTCCTCTGGAGCATCCAGCATCAGACACTGTTGCAGACAGGATACTGGACTAGATAAACCCAAGAGATAAACCCCGCCCTGACCATCAATTCAGATGTTGCATATGATCTAGAGTTCATTGAAGTCACTGGAAAGACTCCCATTGGCTTCAGAGGGGGTGAAATCAGGCTCTTTGTGGACTGTTATCGTCTGACTTTTGTTTTATAAGCATAGCAGAAGCTATAGGTAGTTTGCATTGCTGCAGTCCCTGTGCAGGAGACCTTTGCCAGCACCAGATGCCTACTGCCAGGGCCCTGCCAGCAGACTGATCAGGCCCTATTGTCTCTACCTATAGTAAAATAGCAACTAACTAACTGAACTAGCAACTAACTTCCCGTACACTTCTCCCACCTAAAATTAGCTAGAGGAACAACATTACTGACATGGTTTTGTTTGTTTTAAAACTTCACTTACAGTAAAAACTCTGAGTAATCTTCCTGTCCCCTCTCTCTAGAAAAGGTCCTTTTGACTCTAATGCACTTGAAGTCTCTCATTACGCAGGAGGAAGTACAGTATGTAATTACATGAAAGAAGTGTATTTTTATCTTTCTAAAATTTTGTTGTATTATAAAAAAAAATCATAAAAAGAGTGCTGTTCCCAGGTGTGGTGCACTAGGTCAGGTTAAAGATACAGGTGTTCAAACCAAAAATCGAAGTCACATTCACTTTCTATAATAGGTATTTGATACTTCATTGGCAGACAAAGTTTACATATGTCACTAGGTCGTATGTTACTTTTAGGAGTGGGAATATTTTCAGCCTGTGTTCTTATTCCCAGGGCTTGTAGAGCAAAGGGGCCTGTTGGGTCAGTCTACCAGCTTCTGCCTGGTCATGAGGTCAGCTCAAAACCCTCTGGCTGATTTTGGGGAGCAGCAGTGGATAGCTCCAAAGAAATCCCAATCATTTCTTCCTGGAACTGTTTGTAGTGAAGTAGGCTGGTAGGTTGTGACCAGGACCATAGGCTGCCAGATTGTAGTTCCAACTGGACTTCCAAACTAAAGGATGATGATTGTGACATGCAGGCAGGGCCGTCCTTACCCATATGCAAAGTACACAGCTGCGTAGGGCACCAGGAAATTTGAGGCACCAAATTTCCTGATGCCCTGCGCAGCTATGTGCTGCTCCAACCCCTGCTCCGGCTCTTCCCAGGGCCTCCGCCCTGCTCCATCCCTTCCCCGTCCCAGCCCCGCTTCTTTCCACCCCCCAAGGAGTGCAGCAGGGCCGGGACTGCACTCACCAGCTTTGGGAAGTGCAGCAACCTGGCCCCAGCCACACCACTGGTGAGTGCTGGGGGCTGGTTCCCTCCCTACCCCCCAAGCCAATCCCACCCCCTGCAGAGGCCTGGGGCCGGCCAGCCCCCCTGCTCCCTCCCTCCCCAACAGAGGCCTGCCCCTCCCCCCCCCCCCCGCAGGGGGGCTGCATAGGGCCCCAGAATTGCTCGGGGTCAGAATTTTTTATGCAGAAATATGAGATGATCTTTACGGGTCTAGCTAGAATATAGAGGACTCTGTAGGTAAAAGAAGATGGAAAAACGGTGGTGTGGCAGCGATTCTGGAATAAAATAAGGGGCTACAGAGCATGTGATTTCTATCATTCAACATCCCCTCTGGTTTTATTCTCACATAAGAAAGAAGAATGGACCGGAACAGCAGCCAGAGGCCCCTGTCAGTAACCAGTGCCGAATTGTTAACCCAACATTCAAGTATAATATGGACTACAAAAAAGTTGGCAAATGTATTATTATAAACAACAAAAATTTTGAGCACCAAACAGGTATTTCTTGTGCTTATCTCATACTTTAATTTGTTGCTCACTCTCTGCATTAACGTTCTTTAGAATGGCTTTAACATCAGTTGATCAACAAGCCCTCCCCCACGCCTCCCCACTTTTTTTTTTAAGACATGGAACTTCGATAAATATTTTTTCTTGCTTGGGAAATTGCTGTAAACATTTCTCTTCCTACTCACTTTGCCTGTTTAATATTTATCCACTACAGCAGTGCCAAGAGGCCCCTTTTGCTAGACATGTGGTTCATGTCTCAAAGAACTTACCAGCTTGCTTTACCAAGTTATCCTGTGCACCCTGCTTCCAGGCTACATTGGTAAAAATTGAACTTTTTCCATGACCTCCAGCCTGAATTATAACTTTCCCAAGCTGTCATATGGGCCAATGCTGTCATAGGCTGAAAATCCAAATTGAGCAGTATGTAGGTCTTCCCAATACAATCTGGAGATTTCCCCTCCCTCTTACAGAGTGGGTGTCATAGCTTCACAGAACAAAACCAAATTGCCTTATTAATGCACACGAGGGCAGGTGATATTATATAATATTTGTATTGTGGTAGTGCTTAGCAACGTCCTCCAGATCAGAACTCCTTTTTCCTAAGCACTGTGCAAACAGTAAATGGAAGTGCCTGCCTCAAAGAACTTATGTCCTTTCTTTGTATGGGAGTTGTTGGGGATTTCTGGCCTGTAAGGGGGGGAGGTTGAGGACATGGGACTAAATTAAGGTTGAAACCTTAGCAACAATTTTTCTGCCTTCAAAGCATTTTCTGGTTTGTGGCTTTGTTTGTGTTTAAATATAACAAGGTTGGTTCTTTTTTTAAGACTCTCAACACACACTCATTGTTTTTATCTTGGAATGCTGTACACATGAGTTGTCCTGCCTAACCACAACAGAGATAGATGAGGCCACAGGGCCCTACTCTGCAAGACGCTGAGGATATGAAGCACTTTGCAGGCCCAGGCCCATTTTAACATTGAACCTTGCATTATTTTAAATGAAAGCCAAAAATCTTGCAGGTTGATCTGAAGATAGTAGGATTATTTGAGTGTTTATTTCAAAATCACATCACCATATTATTTTCTAAGATAGCCAGTAAATTATAAACCTAGAAAGTCACCTATGAACATTCAAGTTGTTTCCTTTGCTTCGTGTGTAGCCAGCTGTATTCTTCTTCATTTTCTGCCAGGTATGGGTACACGCAATGGCACCGATAAAGATGCTGGAGAGCTTTCTAAATGTTTTAGAAGCTTAGGATTTGAGGTTGTTACATACAACGATCGACGCTGTGATGATATGAAGAAATTACTCAAACAAGGTAACAGTTCACATTCATTGTGTTGATGTAGTTTTCCATATAATAAAAGACGTGGTATCAGAACAGACTGAAGCTTTCATGTTTTTCCCCTTAATTCAGAGCTATTTTATTCTCTTGTTTTACTCAACTGTGAAAGTGGCCTATGCCCAGTTGCTCTGCCTGCCCGGATCTTGGGTCTGGTACAGAGCTCAGTCCTTGCTCCCCCGATACTCTCCCAATTATCCAAAAATGGTTTATGTCTCCCCTCATCTGCAACCTGTAGCACTGAAAAATCCCCATGTCCCTTATAGATTCATAGACTCTAGGACTGGAAGGGACCTCAAGAGGTCATGGAGTCCAGTCTCCTGCCCTCATGGCAGGACCAAATACTGTCTAGACTATCCCTGATAGACATTTATCTAACCTACTCTTAAATATCTCCAGAGATGGAGATTCCACAACCTCCTTAGGCAATTTATTCCAGTGTTTAACTACCCTGACAGTTAAGAACTTTTTCCTAATGTCCAACCTAAACCTCCCTTGCTGCAGTTTAAGCCCATTGCTTCTATCATTAGAGGCTAAGGTAAACAAGTTTTCTCCCTTCTCCTGATGACACCCTTTTAGGTACCTGAAAACTGCTATCATGTCCCTTCTCAGACTTCTCTTTTCCAAACTAAACAAACCCAATTCTTTCAGCCTTCCTTCGTAGGTCATGTTCTCAAGAACTTTAATCATTCTTGTTGCTCTTCTCTGGACCTTCTCCAATTTCTCCACATCTTTCTTGAAATGCGGTGCCCAGAACTGGACACAATACTCCAGTTGAGGCCTAGCCAGCGCAGAGTAGAGCGGAAGAATGACTTCTCGTGTCTTGCTCACAACACACCTGTTAATGCATCCCAGAATCACGTTTGCTTTTTTTTCAACAGCATCACACTGTTGACTCATATTTAGCTTGCGGTCCACTATAACCCCTAGATCCCTTTCTGCCGTACTCCTTCCTAGACAGTCTTTTCCCATTCTGTATGTGTGAAACTGATTGTTCCTTCCCAAGTGGAGCACTTTGCATTTGTCTTTATTAAACTTCATCCAGTTTACCTCAGACCATTTCTCCAATTTGTCCAGATCATTTTGAATTATGACCCTGTCCTCCAAAGCAGTTGCAATCCCTTCCAGTTTGGTATCATCTGCAAACTTAATAAGCTTACTTTCTATACCAACATCTAAGTCGTTGATGAAGATATTGAACAGAGCCGGTCCCAAAACAGACCCCTGCAGAACCCCACTTGTTATACCTTTCCAGCAGGATTGGGATCCATTAATAACTACTCTGTGAGTATGGTTATCAAGCCAGTTATGCACCCACCTTATAGTAGCCCCATCTAAATTGTATTTGCCTAGTTTATCGATAAGAATATCATGCGAGACCGTATCAAATGCCTTACTAAAGTCTGAGTATACCACATCCACCGCTTCTCCCTTATCCACAAGACTTGTTATCCTATCAAAGAAAGCTATCAGATTGGTTTGACATGATTTGTTCTTTACAAATCCATGCTGGCTATTCCCTATCACCTTACCACCTTCCAAGTGTTTGCAGATGATTTCCTTAATTACTTGCTCCATTATCCTCCCTGGCACAGAAGTTAAACTAACTGGTCTGTAGTTTCCTGGGTTGTTTTTATTTCCCTTTTTATAGATGAGCACTATATTTGCCCTTTTCCAGTCTTCTGGAATCTCTCGCGTCTCCCATGATTTTCCAAAGATAATAGCTAGAGGCTCAGATACCTCCTCTATTAACTCCTTGAGTATTCTAGGATGCATTTCATCAGGCCCTGGTGATTTGCAGGCATCTAACTTTTCTAAGTGATTTTTAACTTGTTCTTTTTTTATTTTATCTTCTAAACCTACTCCCTTCCCATAAGCATTCACTATATTAGGTATTCCTTCAGACTTCTCAGTGAAGACCGAAACAAAGAAGTCATTAAGCATCTCTGCCATTTCCAAGTTTCCTGTTACTGTTTCTCCCTCCTCACTGAGCAGTGGGTCTACCCTGTCCTTGGTCTTCCTCTTGCTTCTAATGTATTGATAAAAAGTCTTCTTGTTTCCCTTTATTCCCATAGCTAGTTTGAGCTCATTTTGTGCCTTTGTCTTTCTAATCTTGCCCCTGCATTCCTGCGTTGTTTGCCTATATTCATCCTTTGTAATCTATCCTAGTTTCCATTTTTTATATGACTCCTTTTTATTTTTTAGATCATGCAAGATCTCGTGGTTAAGCCAAGGTGGTCTTTTGCCACATTTTCTATCTTTCCTACCCAGCAGAATAGCTTGCTTTTGGGCCCTTAATAATGTCCCTTTGAAAAACTGCCAGCTCTCCTCTGTTGTTTTTCCCCTCAGTCTTGATTCCCGTGGGACCGTACCTATCAGCTCTCTGAGCTTACCAAAATCCGCCTTCCTGAAATCCATTGTCTCTATTTTGCTGTACTCCCTTCTACCCTTCCTTAGAATTGCAAACTCTATGATTTCATGATCACTTTCACCCAAGCTGCCTTCTGCTTTCAAATTCTCAACAAGTTCCTCCCTATTTGTTAAAATCAAGTCTAGAACAGCTTCCCACCAGTAGCTTTTTCAAGCTTCTGAAATAAAAAGTTGTCTGCAATGCAGTCCAAGAACTTATTGGATAGTCTGTGCTCCGCGTTGTTATTTTCCCAACATATATCTGGATAGTTGAAGTCCCCCATCACCACCAAATCTTGGGCTTCCCCTGTTGGAGTTGCATAAAGGATACCTGTGATGGTCCATGCCCCTAGGGTCAGGGTCAGGGCCGTGTGGCCTATCCGTCACAGTCTATGAAGCAGCCTTTCAGTGCACGGCAGTGCGGCCTAATGGCCAAAGTCTACAGCGTGCTGTTGTGTGTCGGGCTGCGCAGCCTAATGGCCAGAGTCTACAGCACCACCCTTGGGTGCCCTTTTGGGGTGAGGCAGCCCTGGTAGGGGGGCCCAGGCCCACCCGACTCCACCGGGCCCCAACCCAGGGCCCTAACGGTGATGTAGCAGCTTGCCACTGACTCAGCGAGGGAGTCCTACTGAAACATGCTGTGTTTCCCTGGGTGGGAGGTACCACTCTGTCACCCTCCGTGGGTCACTTCCTACCAGAGTCTGTGTTGGCTTTCCCGTGAGATGTCAGGTCCTCTGTGTTCGGCAGCGCCAGTTGTCTCCAGGGGTTCCTCCAGTAGCCGGGCTGCAGGCAGGCCGTGGACGGCTTCAATTCCGAGTGTAGTCAGAGACCGTGGCTGGCCCTCCACAGGAGCTTCCCAGGCAGGTCCTTCTCCTGCAGCCTCCAGCCCAGAATGAGCTGGTCTGCCTCCCTTTATACTTCTAGAGCACTTGGAGCATGCCCAGTCTTACCAGGGAAGGAGGACTTCCGCTGTCAGTACCATGGGCTTAACCCTGTCTGGGCCAGTGTGGGGTAAGCAGACCCCGTCACAGTCCCACTGTACATCCAGTGCTGCAAAGAGGTGCTGTTTCTAGTTCTTTCATTTAGATTAAGTTAATGTGATTTCCTTTGTGCTGAAAAATGTTATTTGATTTGCAGCTGCAGATGAGAACCACAGTGATGCAGCTTGCTTTGCCTGTATCTTTTTGAGCCATGGGGAAGATGGCTTCATTTATGGCACTGATGGAATGATGGAAATCAAGAATCTGACCACATTCTTCAGAGGAGACAAGTGTAGAACTCTGATAGGCAAACCCAAATTATTTTTCATCCAGGTAACAACCTTACAAAATAGATACTGCTGGGAGGAAAAATGTTACCAGTGGCTTCCTACTGTATGGTGGCTCTGTAGGTTAACTTACTGAATTTTACAAAGATGTTTGACCAGCAAATCATAAATTGGAGGGTAGCTGGCTATAGGTGTTGTGCATTTGACAATATATCATGTATATAATACAAATGTGTAATAATGTGCACATTTTCATTGTAACGCTCTCCTCCCACCTCTTGTATGTTGCTTCTCTTCCTAGATGCTAATACAAGCTCTTCAGATGGAAGGATTATCTTTCTGGGTGTGTAGGCAGAGCTGAGCACATTGTAGATTGTACCCAAATATAGATAACATTGCTGTCCAAATTTCTGTGAACACAGGCTGTCCCTATAGACTATTGCATTCTTTCAGGAGAAATCTGTGCATGCAATTATTATAGTGTATTATTACATTTATGCATACAATTAATAACGTTTTACTGAAACTTGTCAGTGACCAGCTGTGCTGGTGAAAGGTGCCCAGTTGACAGCCCAGGAGACTGAAGCCCCCTATTTATCTGTTTAGTATGTACATTTTTGGGTGACAGCAGGAGTGAAAGTTCCCCTATGCCATTCCACCATCTGCCCTCAACCATGTTGTGCAGGGTGAGAAGTGTGGCATTTCAGACTCTTGTCCCTCTGCAGATTGCCAGCAAGAGTGTCCCGGTGACACTTGTGATGTGTACAGTTTCCCATTGCAAACAGCCAATTCCTCGCACATAGTCCCACCAAACAGCCGTCAGATGGTAACAGCTTTTAGTCAGAGTTGAGCTTTCATCAAAAGGTGAAACATGCTTGTCTGCATAGCTAAAGGGAAAGTGAAGATTGACAGAGGGGAAGGGAGGACAATATTGAAAAGGAAGGGATTTGGGATATGTAATTGTATAAATGTTAAACATGTAAAGTACTTGAACTACAATGATATGGCAGTGAATGACTTTGGTATTAAGGAGAACATCTAATTTTGTACTTCATTGTTATAAGAAATTTAAATGTTACTGTGCAGTGTAACTTACAGACATAATTGATCATCCACTCAAACGAATAAACTAGCAGACTAGCAAAATTGGTCATGGTTTAAAATGTTAGCGAACACATTTTAACTAACCCAGTTTTAAAGAGGATTTTATACTTTGTGTAGATAAGGATATATCATGTTTAAAAATACATCATTAGTTGTTGTCAATCCTAGATTCCCCCTGAGGTTCAGTATGATCAACTAATACATTTTCCAACAAGACTTTTCCTGTCTATACTAGGTGCAAAGTCCTATTTTAAATTTTTAGTTAAATCACCCTAACCAACAGTTTTTAAAACATGACCAGTTTTCCCATTTTAGACAAACTCTTCTTGTCTTTACCATGTTTTCAGGCATGTAGAGGAACTACATTTGATGATGGGATACAGACAGATTCTGGACTTGCAGATGACACAGAGGTAACAGATGCCAATCCCAGATACAAGATTCCAGTAGAAGCAGATTTTCTGCTTGCATATTCCACAGTGTCAGGTAAGTAATGGGAAAGACAGGCTAACACCCATATGCAATTGGATGCACTGGCAATTAAGTATGCATTTTTGCACCTGAACTTTAGAAATTCAGCCCCTACGTATGGATAAGTAAATGTAAAAGAAATTGAATATTTTGGGACAAAATCATTTGCTGGTTTTAAGTGTATTTTCTTGTAATTTTACTGAGTGACATTTTATCCATTTTATTGTGGAAAGGATAATAAATAGAAGTGCCAGACTAGCTTTCTTTGCCTCTCAGTACTTCACTTACCTCTGTTGTTCTACTTTTCTTTTTTAACAAAAAGTGTTATTATAGAAAAAAAATTCTGTATATCTGTAGTGCGCTGGGAATACAAACTATGATGTTTGGTGGTGGTAGGAGTTAAATATAAAGTACACAGAATAAAGAATACACAGTTGAAAATGAAGTTCTGGCAATGAAAACTGCTTTAAAGGAACAGAAATAAGTTGCCTTAAAATACATGCTGATGTATAGTGGACTGAACATGGGCATCAGAATCAATAACTCCTGAATTCTAGACCAAGCTTTGTTGATGACACACTGTGCAACGTTGGGCAAATCATAAACTCCTCAGGTCATAAACTGCCCCATTGGGCAAATCATAAACTCCTCAGGTCATAAACTGCCCCATTTACACTGGATCAGAGGACTGGAATATCATAAAGAGGGCACTGAAAGCTCCAGATGCAGTCAGCGGGAAATTCTCTGTCACTGGTAGTCTGGAAGACAGCTGAAAGGCTGTGTTCTGAGGACCCTTTGCAAGTCCTGGCATAGTGGGCATGCGCTGGTAAGGCTGCAGTACACAGCATATCCTCAGATGCACAGCACAGAATTTCACCCCTTAAATCAGTTTCCCCATTGGTGAAATTGTAATAGTGATACCTCATATGGGTATTGTGAGGCTTAATTGATTATAGACACTACCTTGATGATATAGAATGTGCTGTATAAGGGCTAAGAATTATTAGCTTCTTTTCTAAATTGTTTCAAAAGTGAGTCATAACATAAAAACATAAAAATGGCCATAGTGGGTCTGATCAGTGGTCCATCTAGCCCAGTATCCTGTCTTCCAACAGTGGCTGTTTATCAAGTGATCCATCCTCTGTCCAGTCCCAGCTTCTGCCAGTCAGAGGTTTAGGGACAGCCAGAGCATTAGGTTGCATCTCTAATCATCTTGGCTAATAGCCATTGATGGACCAATCCTCCATGAACTCATCTAATTCTCTTTTGAACACAGAGTCCCATTCCCCTCTATATGCCAATAAGGGAGGAAAGATAATCCATGTGCTTTCTTATCTATCTCTCCTTGTAGGTTATTTTTCCTGGAGGAACCCAGGAAGAGGCTCATGGTTTGTGCAGTCTTTGTGCTCCATACTAAATGATCATGGGAAACAACTTGAGATAATGCAGATCCTCACCAGGGTCAACTACATGGTGGCCACAAACTATGAATCACAATCAGATGACCCACGCTACAGTGAAAAGAAGCAGATACCCTGTGTGGTCTCCATGCTCACTAAAGAACTGTACTTCTGAAAGCATATTCAAAAGGTTGATGTTAGGGCACACTTTTTTTTTCCCCAAGGAGATTTGATTGTACACTCGCTGCATATCTCATGTAATAGCAGATACAGATTTGTACTGGCTTCTTATATTTGGAAAAGGTGATGTATCCAATTGCTGAGCCCTAATCAAGGCTTTATAGGATGAAAAAGCAACTCTGGACCAGACCCTCAGCTGATGTAAAGTCCATAACTCCGTTTTTGTATATATAGCTATACCGATTACACTAGCTGAGGATCTCATCCTCCATACTTAGCAACAGAGAGAGACTGGAAGCTGTCCTCCATATTACTTGCTCTGTACACTCAACTAGATGCTGCTGACTCTTCTCTGGTAACTTTTTTCAATTTTTTGTTTCATTTTCTATAGTTGGATTTTTTTTTTCCCATCTCAGAAGTTTTGGAAAACAAATCTTTTTTTCTGTCTAATTTTGTTCCTTCCGTTTGATTGCTGATATTTTTTACTTTACATTTTCTAGTACTGCATCACTAAAAAGGTGGAAGCCTTTCTACTTACTTCTTCATGTTTAAGAAGAGCTGTACAATTATACATAGTTCTAGGAACCAATAGTTAGCAGTTACAAGGCAGCATAGGGAGCGTACAGCTTGCATTGGGGTGTGACTAATGCAGATTTTGTAGATGATTATTTATTTTTGCTGCTTAATTTCTCTTTAATTAAATAGTGGATTTACAGACATTGATATTTAAAATCCAGAGAACAGTTCCCTCTAGCAGCTCAAAATTAGTCTGAGTTGGATCTAAATAAGTTGGCAGGGTCCCTTTCTAGCTTGCTTCCATTAGAAATCTGGTGATTGTATATAAAAGTGTCTTTTTGCAAATCTTCCAATTCTACCTCCTTTTAAAAAAAAGTGTTTTTGTAAAACTTAGGACGTGCTTGAGATCCATCTTTTTCCAAGATGGAAAAACTGCAGTGTTTTGACATTCAGATTCTTGCTGAGTAATAGTTATTTCTCTTGACTTGGCGTTACCTTTCTTACATTCTGTTCAGTGCTAAATAACTGGATAGCAAAGATGCATTGTAACTCAACAGTTATACCAAAAAAATTGTTTTGTCACTCTAGAGAAGTTAAGCAATTCCAGAAAGCAGTATTAAAATTTCTACATTAAATACTAGGAAAATTAATTCTGTGAATCTTCCCTTAAATTACTTCTCCTGAAGCAACAGCTCCTTCCCAGAAATCTTCCTAGGGCAGCACCGTTATACATCACTTCTTATTATGGTTTGTGTCCTTAAAAATCTAACCCATAGTTGAGGTGGATTTCTGATCTCATACATAAACCTCTTTCTCTAAGAAAAATAAAGAATAGTGACAGATATCCTTGGTTTACAGTGCTCTAAAATTTACTTAGTTATAAGTCAAAAAGAGGGCAGGTAAATAAAGAGAACATCTATAGAGAGTTTGCTCAATAGAAATTAATGTTAATGTGGCAAAGATTTTCATCCAATTTTCTTATCACACAAGTAGATTTTTACTTTGCAAACTACATATAAAATGTAAAAGCAACCTGAACAGTGAAATTACAGATTTTTCCTTGCAAGTTATTCAGATTAGAAAGTGTCTTGTTCAGAAATAGTTTTAAAAATCAACAAAGAATCAATTAGTAGGTTTTATTTTAAAACATATAATTTTATTGTTGAATAGAAACAATGACATTCTTCAGTAATAAGTGTGATTATTTAGGTTGAGTTTGTCTTTTTGTTCCATTATGCATACACTGAAAGTACTGCATAACAAGGTAAACATTAATCAAGTAGCAGAACAGCCTTTAACTACTGCGCTGTTTTTCTTTTTTTCCTTTGGATCTGAGCTAGCAAATGCTGAGTTCCTCTTTAATATGATCTCTCATGAATATTCAGTAGCTATCCCAAAAATATGAGGCTAACCAATTAACTGGTAATGGGTGAAGTATTTTTTCTTTTCCTAATCAAAATGTACAGAAGAGTTCCTTGAAAACCTCTGAAAATATACATATTAGTGCCAAATTACCAAATTTGTAAGTTTTAAATATATTTTCTTACTGTTGTGACAAAATGAAGCACTTTTTCGTAAATCAAATCTACATGTCTGTGAATTTCATAAATAAATATTTTATGGAAAACTTGATCAATAAAGAATGTAAATTTCCTGCAGACGTCTACTTGAGTGTCATTTCAGGTGGTAATGCGGAATGCAGCCTAAATGCATCCAAAAGCTTTCTTTAGAAGAGATGATGGGTCCTTTGTGCCCTTGCCTACATGAGCTTTTCAGCCATGCCACGGAAGTATTTTGGAAGAGTTGGCTGCTCTCTGTGGTTTTGATTTCGTGGGCCGGATCCTCAGTTGGAATAAAACAGCATAGCTCAAGTTACTTCTATGGAATTATGCTCATTTACACCAATTGAAGATCTGGCCTTTACTCAGCAGACAAACCAGTTTGATGACCTGGTGATTAATCCATCTAAAAGTTGAATTAATCATTTTGTGGAACTAATTGGCAAGCATTTCTATTTAAATCCCATTACCTAGCTTCCTGACACTAGGGACTTGCCTCTCTTTGATCAAGAGAAACACATCCTCCTCTCAACATTTTCAGGATTTATTTTTCCAGAGTTTTTCACGCTCTTCATGGCCTGTTAGTAGCTGGTTTACTGAGATTTCACCTGCCTATGGAGTGAAGTTCCCCTAAAAATGTTCTGCTGTCTCAAACGCTCCTGAATTGGATAAACTATGGGTGCAGAGCCACAAAATGCTGTGAAACCTCTACAAGCAACTCTGCTGAACAAGGATTTCTTCTGCATATGCCCTTGAGAATTACAAAAAGGCACCAAGAAACACGGCTAGCTTTGAGAATTTAAAGCTTTTAAAATGATGCTGAGAATTATAATAATTTTACTTAACATCCTTTTAAGCAGCAGTTCTCTCTTCTGCTTCTCTTGGTTAAGAGTGGTAGAAAATTATATTTAAATAAGAGAACAATGGTGGCAAACTTATTTCAAGCAATATTAGTTACTAGGGGTAAAATTAACTTGTGATGAGGAGGGATGTGCAAGGCCCTTTTTACTACCCTTTGTGCATCCCCAACATGCTGTGGAGTTGGTCTTCAGGCCAACCCATGTGGGGCTGGTGAGGAAAGCCAGTTTGGAGTTAGGTTGGGTGAGGATTCTGCATCAGCTGGTTCCACATGAGAGTACCTAAAGCTGCTAGCCATATTTTGCCAACAGAGTGATCTGAAGTTAGACACCAGTGAGGACAGTTGGGGAATTCCTGGTGAGTAGAGGAAATGGCAGCTGTCCAGCTAAGGAGGAAAACGACCTACTGTGCTGTTCTGAGAGGGGTTGGATCACTCCACTGTTCTCTGGGGAACTGTTAACCTGGCACTCTCGATGTTAGTGAGACAACTTTGCTGCTAAACCAAGTGTGAGCTGGAAAAGGATGATGTAACCAAATTCCTTTCTCATTTAGGCCCTGATCCAAAGGTCATTGAAGTCAATGCCTTTGCTTCAAACCATAATATAAACACATTCATAGCTTTATTTCCCCCACCCCCTTTAAAGAAGGACTGGACATTTTTCTGTAAGAACTTGATATCTTCCTCTAGGGGAAATCCAAGTTTGAGAGGAAACCCAGAGACAGGTTATTTGGGCAGGAGATGGGACAATTTCCTGAATTAAAATCTTTGTGTTACACTCTTCTGAAAACCTCTTCATGTATATTTATTGTGATATTTCAGGGGCTGCATGTATGCTTCTCTGTGTGAGAGGTTTGTTACTATCCTTTCTGCAATATTCAGGTACTTATGTGTCTCCCGTCTCCGTAGCATTAGCAAGCATAGCAAGTGTATGTGCTGCTAAAGAAAGAAAGGCTCAGCCCCAATCATCTTTCACTCCAGTTCCAGCAAATACAATATAAAGATCAAAGATCAAACCTATAGTGTGTGCAGGTAATGCCAGAGAGGAGGTCAACTTTGGAAAGTTATCGAAAAGAAAAGGGTTTTATCGAGGAATTTGAAGAAAGAGAGAGAGGCTTCTTCACTTATAGGAAGAAAAACTGTTCCAAATATAGGGACCAATTTCTGTGTCTAGATGGAGTATTACTTGAAATTATTTCTGCAAATATTTTGAATGATTTCTACAAACACAAATAGTCTCCCACCAGGGGAATTCTAAACTGACCACCTATGTTCACATATTAGCTCCTTCACTCTGTCTGAACAGTGCAAAGTAGCCAATCAGGAGAAAAGAATCTGACCCAATATCTTTGATTGGATGGCTGAGTCATAACGAGCCAGAGAGCATTTTGGTAGAGATATTCCATTTAACAGACCTTTTGGTGATCTATGCAACATGAGTTGTTGGACAACCTGGTTCTAAGTGGCCAGGTATCAGAGTGACTAAACTTATTACAACTAGCACCCCTGTTGGATATCTCCGCAAAGAAGCCAATGAACAGGCATGGGACATCTCTAAGGTAATGTCTTCATCCCAGGCTGGAAGTGCATTGACAGGGTAGTGTGGGGAAGGCTGCCCCATCTTTCAAGGGCTGTCCATTGAGTTCTAAATTATAATTTCAGGCTCCTAAATGTTTGCGGGATTGTGAAATAACTTCATGTACAAAGAATGATAGAGTAAACATAATGTCAGGCTTGTGCCGAGCTAAAATACGGACCAACAGGAAAGCTGAAACAAGATCGTCATTGTTTTTCTCCTGTCTAGGAGACATTTATGGCTAAATCAAGCATGTATTTTTTTAAATTAATCAATGTATATTGATCTCCTGGATTTCCCCTTTTGAACAATTTGTCATTCAACTAACCTGCTCTGGTAAAATGTGCCATACAGTGGAAGCTTGGGAATTTCCTTGTGTGTCATGTTTCACATTGTTTGTGTTTAGCCGACTGGTATAAGTAGGTAGTAGCAGTGCAGGGCATCAACACCGAACAGTGTGGTTGGGAGACTGATACAGTGGATCTGTGAACATATAAAGGTGCATGTTTCTAAGATCATCTAGACAGTAGACACCTGTTGCCTGTAAGTACTGATACAGCTTGTTTGTCTTTCACAGTGTTATGTTTGAAGTTTAAGATTAACCTCCATCTTAATTCATTTGCAGGACATAATTTGCATTTTTAAAGGCTGAAAGAAATCAAATCTCTTAATACAAAAGCCTGAGGAAGTAGAATCATGAAATTGCTATTGTCTATCCTGAATGAGATCTCTGTTTCAAAAGGTCCTCCCCCTCCCCCACCTATTTAAAGAAAATGATTAAACTCAATGATTAAACTGTGATTTACAAAATATCAATTGAGATAATGTGGATGACTAAGAGCCCTATTGTAATTTAGTTTCTTTTGTCTTTCTACCCACATATCTTGACCTTTACTCAAATTTAGACAAGTCTTTTTTTCTGCTCCCTTTGTAAACTCATGGAATGTTGCTTTTGTGAATGTTTTAGCATTTGTAAGTTCTGAAGACTTTGTTAATCAGGCTTTAAAGAGCTTTCCTGAGCCGTCCATTGAAACAAAAGGGGTGTCAGAGTAATATTAAAACTAAGAGAGAGAATGAAAGTGGCTACACATTCTTTTTTTTTTCCCCAATGCTCCAACATTTGTATTTGTAGTTTTGAAGGGCAATGGATGAAAATCGTATTCAGTAAATTTGACAACTGATATTCTGCCATAGCATTTAAGCCCCCTCTCACAAGGCAATAAGACATGCATTTCCAAAAAGAAAAGAAAAGAAGTACAAATTCTCTATCGAGGTCTGTAATGACACTAGGTTTGCAGTGGGTTGTCTGCCCATCTGAAACAGTAGCCACCTGAGTCAACTACTTCGATCTCTATCCTGGGATAAGGGAATGGTTGGGGTCACCCAAAAAGTTAATGGCAGGAGACTGAGGCCAGATAATAAAGAACAATCTCTTAACACTCGTGTCTCTGTCACACATAGTGTCTGATAAAAATGGAGCAAAAGAAGCCACCCGAATCCCTCAGTCTGGAAGGGAACCTCGCTGAGCATTAGAGGAGGAAATTGCAACACTTTCCGATTTTCCTGGCAAGGGGAGGGATTGCAACTGCATGTGGCAGATGAATTAGTTATTGGTGCTATAACTGATAGCCACGTCAAATCAAAGTTGTTACGAGAAGCAGATCTAAATTTACAAATAACTGCTTCCCAAGTGAAAGAACAGAGCGGTATCTAACTGAGATACAAAAGGTAAACAAATGAAAGAGACCAGATTTATTTTTCAATAAATGTGGAAGTACTTGCACTCCCATGCAGTACTACAGACTACGGACTGAGTGGTTAGACAGCAATTCTGCAGAAAAAGACCTAGAGGGTACAGTGGATGAGAAACTGGATATGAGTCAACAGTGTGCCCTTGTTGCCAAGAAGGCTTACAGTATTTTGGGCTGTATAAGTAGGGGCATTACCAGCAGATTGAGGGACATGATCATTCCCCTCTATTTGACATTGGTGAGACCTTATCTGGAGTACTGTGTCCAGTTTTAGGCCGCACACTACAAGAAGGAAGTGGAAAAATTGGAAAGAGGCCTGTGGAGGGCAACAAATATGATTAGGGGGCGTGGAGCAAATGACTTGTGAGGAGAGACTGAGGGAACTGGGATTGTTTAGTCTTCACGAGAGAAGAATGAGGGGGGATTTGATAGCTGCTTTCAACTACCTGAAAGGGGGTTCCAAAGAGAATGAATCTAGATTGTTCTCAGTGGTACCAGATGACAGAACAAGGAGTAATGGTCTCAAGTTGCAGTGGGGAAGGTTTAGGTTGGATATTAGGAAAAACTTTTTCACTCAGAAAGTGATGAAGCACTGGAATGGGTTACCTAGGGAGGTGGTGGAATCTCCTTCCTTAGAGGTTTTTAAGGTCAGGCTTGACAAAGCCCTGGCTGGGATGATTTAGTTGGGGATTGGTCCTGCTTTGAGCAGGGAGTTGGACTAGATGACCTCTTGAGGTCTCTTCCAACCCTGATATTCTATGATTCTGTGATTAATTGTAACATATGCAAAGGCATCGGCACATGGAGGATGGTGACATACACACAACAAAGTAACAGTTGGCACAAATTCATCGCTCTCAGCCCAAGCTTCAAAGAAATAGGAAGGCAAAATGTAGCTGGAAGACAAAGCTGTGATTGTGATGATGCAGAAACGGAGTTCTTAGTGCAGTAAAAGTGTTGAAAGGTAAGATACCTAAAGCAACAACAAAAATACAGCAAATGGAGTATTCATCGAAAATCACTTCCTACCACCAAACTTCTTCGAGGTTCAGCTCCACATTAGGATTCTGATGTAGGTCTGGTCCTACTAAAAACTTATATTTTAAATGCTGTTAGAAATACACTCAAAGCACCTCTGCAAAATTCTACCCTACTATTAGACAGCTTCTCTTTCCATCTCTGTTACTCACTGGTTATATAACATTGGGCAGATCACTTAGCTTCTCTTAGCAGTCTCAATTACACCAACGAAAATGTGGAGTAATTCCAGTGAAAAGGAGTGACTCTGACTCTATACCAAGATAACTGAGAACAAATGTTCTCCTTCAAATACCCAGTCTATAAAATACCTATCTACCTTTGTTGTGTGTCATGGGCCCAGACCTTCCTAATTCCCATTGAAAATCATTCTGTTTTTCAGTGCCAATCACACTGGACACTGCCAGAAACAAATACTCATAATAAACGTTGTTTCATGGTTACAGTTGCTGTTTATTTGTGAAAGGGACAGAAAGTTAAGCTCTTTGGGCAGGCGAATCCCGTTGATCTATATAAAAAGATACTTGTGATCATTTTCGGGAAAGTTTGCGAAGTGTTTTCTGCCAGTGGGGATCCTTGCCAACAAAGGCACTGCTCAGCTCGCATCAAGGTGAAAGATTCTAGCCCTAAATCTCTGCTTGTTTTGATTTTCCAGGTTGAAGCAATTGGAATGGCTTTCAAATATACCAGAAATTCCACAGGTACAAATTATAATCTACTGAGATTTGTCAAATGAAAAATTATTTGCTCCAGCTTTCAAATTATTACACTTATGTAACATCTCCACCAATGAGGTGCTAGACATCTCACAGAAATGGAATGAGGCAAGTCTCTTTCCTAAAGACATTTCAACAGACAACATAGAACACACAGGAAAGGAATGCAGCATACAAAAAAGTGAGAGGTTAAATTAAATTAGAATATACCACATATTAATGCCATAATTCCACCCCCCCGCCATGGCTTCTCCCAGTAACCGCATGCCCCGATGCAACCTTCTCCCCTAAAAAACAGCATCTTTCTCCATCCCTGTCAGACTTGGTTTGGACTGAGTTTGAGATGGATCCAGAGTAAAGCAGTCGTCCCCAAACTTTTCATGTTGTACCCCCTTACCTCTGTCTGCACTCACCTCACTCGCTCCCCGCCTCCGAGAACTGCAGTCGCTAGCTGGGGCTATGGTCAGGGCCAGCAGCCGGGTGCGGGAGCAGAGCTGGGAGCTGGGACCATGGCTGGGGATGGGGCCAAAGCAGAGCTGGGGTAGAGCAAGGCTGGGGGGAACTCCCTCCTCGCCCTCCTGGGGACTGGCCTAGACCTCCCCAAACATTCCTCCATGCCCCTCAGTTTGGGGACCACTAGTGTAAAGGAACTAAACCAAACAAGTAGGAGACATGTTCAGTAGTTCCAAAACATTCATGGCTTTTCTTAAGGCAAAACTCCCATTGACTTCAGTGTGTGTGTATATGTATATTCAGATAGGTCCAAGATGGGGTTTGCTGTGGGTGAAGGCATGGCCTTTATAGGCTCTCCAGCTGCCTCCACATAGTCCTTGGGCACCTTAAAAATAAATCTACATTTTAAAGACTGGCTTCCAGGTTATAAAGAGTTAAGACTAGAACTTGCTTATCTACAGGCCATTCTGAGGAATTGCAACACACATTAAATAGAAGGGAGTTAGCTTTTGGTTAGTCAATTCCACCCACTGATCACAAACTGAGCTAGCTTGCCAGGGCATGCTGGGTCATGAGTCTATGCATTTGGATTTGTTTTGCCCCAGAGGCATTAGCCTGTGTTTTCCCAGTTTTACTTTCTGTCCATGTTGCTCCTCTTGTCAGACCCTGCCTTGCACCAAAGTATTTTCTGTCCTCTCTGGTGTTTGTAACTCTTCCAAATTGAATGCCATCTGCAAATTTCATTAGTGTGCTATTTACTCCCTCTTTCAAATCACTGATGAAGAAATTAAATTAGACCAGACCTAACACAGACCCTTGCACCTCCTCAATGAAATACATTGTCTGTAATCACTACTCTGTGTTTACAATTTTGGGGCAGTCGGCAGCAATAAAATCAACAGAGGTGGGAATGTGGTTGGACCCTGCATTTTATAGCTGTTATTTGTGCTTGTCTTCTCACTGAACAGGTTTCATGGCCTCATAAGCACGGAAGCCCAGTGCTCAGCAACACTTTGCTAGCAGGCCTATGTAGGAGATTAACTAACAACAAATTGAGTGATGGTGCCATTCATTTCTCTTTGTCTGGTAGGAAATCAAGGCACATTTTTTCAGGATGATGAAGTCTGCAAGCACGGTGACTTTATCAAATCCCCACCACCTCAGCTTTTCACTACACAGGTAAAGTAAACCCAGATTAGTCATCCTCCAGCAATCCCTTAACAAACCTCTGTTATTTCTGCTGTTTTGAGGTTTATCAAGGCAAACTTTCCTTTCCGCAGAGTTCTTGGAAAAAGCGATGTTTCACCTTGTGCAAGTCTAGCGAGAGATGCTACACCTTGAAGTACCTTAAAGGTCAACAGATAAAGGGTTTCATTGCAATTGACCAGTAGGTATCTGAAGTTCATCACTTTTTCTTTTAAACCACACTTCAGCAGTCAGAAATGAGACCACAGATTTAACCTTTTGCTGCTGATTTAGGGTCTGATCTATAGTCCTTGCAAGTCAATGAGAAAAACTCCCACTGACTTCAGTAGGCTTTGGATGGGTTTGAGAGTGTTGTATTATTTGATAGACTTAATAGGATTTATATATACAAAACCCAAGCTATGACTGTGTAAAGGATCCAGGTATTGTATCAGCTGCACACACTCCTAAAACAGAGGCTTCTATTACCTACAGTCATAGGTCCCTTATCTTCTTCAAGGACAACACCAAGTACTCCTACACGCAAAGGGATTCTGCCACACTTATGTTGATGAGCACCTTTCTCCACATTGGGACTTTACACAGAAGGATCTCTTCAGGTTTGGGAGGGCTTTCAGAAACTGGCCTGAGACTGGTGCATTTCAGCTGGATACACACTGTAGGCCTGATCCCACACTCCTTGTGCACTCCAAATACCTACATAGTCCTAGCAGGGCCTAATTTTGTCAATCAGGCAATAGCCCCTTGTGGGGATCTCAGGGAGGGATTATATGGGGGACGGCACCAGCTGCCCTGCCTCTTCCCACCCACACTGGGATAGCATGCGATCATGGCACTGCACAAAGAGATTAGTCTCTGCACAGCGCTGGGCACAGTTCTTTGGGCAGGCTATGGCAAAGGTTAGGAGGTTCATTGGGCACTTGCCCCAGCCCTTGTGCAGTGTTTAGATGTTGCTTCTGATTATTAGAACTGGGAGCACTGGCTGTTGGGAGTCTGAAAGGACAGGAAACAGGAAGGAGTGGGGAGGAGTTAAGGAGGCAGAGTGAGACATACAGAAGGTGCAGCAGCAGCTTGGTAAAGAGGTTTCCACTTTAAAAATAAAGTCCTGTTGAAGTTTGTTAGTACCTTGCCTGGTTGATACAACACCTTGACTGCATGTACAAGAACCAATCACACTCTAGCCCTGCGTGTTTGGGATATATAAGAAATGCACGATGGGGCCCAGAAACAATAAAGCTTGTCCAATGTTTTTTGCACCTAAAGCCTGAACCAAAGTCCCCTGAAGTGCACAAGAGTCTTTACATTGGCTTCAAAGAACTTTGGATGGGCCTTCCTCCCCCACAGTCCTCATGTTTCTGTTGTGCTTCTTCCATTATCAGAAAGCAAACAATGCAGTTCTCTTTAAGGAATTCTTTATGACTGAAAACTTTCCAGCTGGCTGAATCAAAAGTGTTATTTTTAATTATGTAAAAGTCTAATGCCACCCAGAAAGCTGTGGGTTTTTTTTCCTTTTAAGAATATAAAAATAGCCTTTTCCCCCTCCAGTTGATAAATATTTTTTGTTTCTTTTTAAATTTTCTGATTTTTAAAAAAAAGGGAAGGAAGGAAGGAAGAAGTAGTTTCAGGTTCCAAAAATTGAATTTTTTCCATTTTCAAAAAACAAACATTTTGGGAGCATTTCCATTGAAAACCCAGCACATTTTTATTTTATGTATTTATTGACTTTTGTGTAACCTTTCTGTGGAAAGGCCTTACATTTCTCAACCAGTTCTACTATTAATGTTGGCTGTGTTTCAAAAAATGCTGTAATCATTACAACAGTGCCTACCATAATGGGGCCCCATTTTTGGCTGGCCCTGAGGTCCCACCATAGTAAACATGATTAATTAATCTCAGAGGAAGAGTTATTTAAGCAATAGCACAGAAATGATCTAGCAAGTCCTAGATCATTATGTGTAATTATTTCTTGTGTGACTTTTATGGATGAGCATTTCACAGTGTGCATCAATGTATGGGATAAGCCTTATATAGGTAAATGTTTCATATGCATGTCCAACAGGATTTCAAATATTGAGATTGGCATAAGTAATTATGAGAAGATGACAGCAGTAAGGAAGATGTTCAAATGCCATCCTGAGGAAGTGCTATCCATCAACACAGAGAGCAGGGAATACTACCTCATTGGGAAGGACAGGTACTCGTGGCGAGGAGGGGAGGAGGCAGAGGGCATAGCCACTAAAACAAGTGGCTCTTGGGATCCAAGGGGAATGAAATTCTTAGCCCTGCTCACGGGGAATCAACTGTAGGGGACGAGCCTGCCCTGAGGAAAATAGGGCAGGATCATACCCTACAGTCCAGAGGGAGAATAGACGTAGGGGAATGATTCAGGGGTTGACCCCTAGCTACCTGGATCCCGTACATGCCCCCACTGCACCTAGAACCTACTCTCACTCCACAGGTGGAAAACAGAGAAAGAAACTGTGGAATTCTTTGCCAGAGGATGTTGTGAAAGCCAAGATTATAACAGGGTTCAAAAAAGAACTAGATAAATTCGTGGAGGATAGGTCCATCAATGGCTATTAGCCAGGATGGGCAAGGATGGTGTCTTAGCCTGTTTGCCAGAAGCTGGGAATGGGCAACAGGGGATGGATCACTTGATTACCTCTTCTGTTCATTCCCTCTGGGGTAACTGGCACTGGCCACTGTTGGAAGACAGGATACTGGGCTAGATGGACCTTTGGTCTGACCCCATATGGCCATTCTTATGTTCTTAAAGAACAGGAATTAATGCTGCTTCAACAGCCAATAGAAATTTGGTCAGGGGGGAGCATGCTTTGTAGAGGGGCTCCCAGCTGCTTTGCCCCAGTTTTTCTCCCTTTTCTTCCCCTTCTGCAGCTGCGTCAATGAGAATGTTTTTCATCAAAGTAAGTACTGCAGGATGGTACCCGGTACTCCTAACCGAAGCAGAAAGAACATGCCTGAGCCCAAAGAGAAAAAACATCAAATACCTAGTTATCATTCAAGCATGCATTCATGCGGTGCATTGTTCCCTTAAGTCATCTAGTGGGAAAAGTTCCAGAGCCCATCAAACTAGTCCTGCTTGTGAACAAAATGCAGCGTCTCTTTCTTAGTTGTCTTACAATGTGACCATCTGTTAGTCTTTTCTCTGTCTACCTGTTTAATCGTATTTCTGAAGGTCACAGGCCATCTTCTAGGCTACAGTCCTGCAGGATGCTGTGCATTCCTGTGAACCACATGGTGTGGAGCCTAAGAAGCACCTCACAGGAATTCTCCACAGAAGTGAGCTTTTAGAGACCATCTTTCCACTGTGTAATCTCACTGGCCTTTATTAGCCAATGCTTTGTGTAATGGGCTGTAGTCATATGCTCCTGTGCATAGCTCAAACTTGGTTTTGAATGGGCAGCCTACAGAAACAGAAGCCTCCTCACAGCACCAATCTATCAGGGGACGTTTTGGCCAGTGGGTCTGCATACTTTTTGGATCTGCTGGCCACATTCCTACAATTCCCTAAGGCCACCACACTACAGCAGAGTGAACTCCCCTATGGCAGAGCTCTAGTATTGTAAGGAAGAGGCAGCTTTTCCCTGCTTGGCCTTCTTGGGGCCTGATCCAAGGCCCACCGTAGTCAATGGAAAGACTCCCATTGATGTCACTGGATGTAGGTTTAGACCATTAGGAAGACATTGATGCACCATTTATTTTTTCTAGTGCATGATAATAAAGAGTTTTTCATTTCGTCATTCCAACCCACAGGGAACAAGTTGAGGACTGGTTCACTTCCCTATCTTCAGTCCGCATGAAGGTAAAAGAAGATGGACGCTTTGCTCAGGTGACATTATAGTACAAAAAAAGTCAGCTGTTAAATGCACAAATCAGCCTCTTTAAAGAGAGTGGTATGTAATTTCTTTAGTAACTCATGAAGAGAGGGAATCTATACATTGATATTTGCTGGTATAGACCCTAAGTATATTAAGTGCACTTTCCCTGTAACATCGGTTTCCTAATGAACAAGAGATTCCTTTACGGTGAAATCTACCCCTTTGCAGAGGAGCCGCACAATGCCTGCTCACCACTTAAGACCCACTTAAATTCTAAAGAATCTCTTGTTCATTAGGAAACATGTACTTGTAGAAGTAAAGTGCACAGGACTTAAAGAGTACACGGGCCTCGTGCAGGGGTGAATTTCACCCATCATCTCTCAGAATGACAATGTATCCCTAATTCTCAATTCTTGAGCCTGGGAGCTAAAATTCTGCATCATTGGGAATCACATGGGCTTCTAAGAGCAGACTTTTGTCCAAGGACCCATCTGTCCTCATATTGCTGTCACTGAATTCCTAGAACCAGAATCCTGAGGCTCAGAGAAGCAAAGGTCGGTCCCTCTCTTCGCCACCAGCCTTCGATGATACAGTTATGAGCACCTATGAGGAGATTCCGAGTGACTGCGGTGAAGTAAGGGGCTGTTACTAATGATCCTGCTACTAGGGCTACATGTGATACTTGATTTATATAATTGAACCTCTCCATGAAAAGGAAGTTCTCCTGAGCTTGGAGCATCATGCAGTCAGGCCACTGGAGTGACAGGAACATTTTGCTTTCTCTTGGGATTGGAAAGTAGATGTTGAGGCTCGAATGTGAGAGAATTCCTGTAAAAGGCTCATGCTGTCAGGTTTGTTTCCTGGCCTATCTGCATTTAAGAAAGGTGGGGGTTTTGGATGGTGATGGCCTCAGCTGGAAACCTCACTGGCCATTTCAGCAAATGGGCCAAGGACGATGGGCCTGGAGACTGAACGGTTCTCCCATCCCTAAAGAAGGTCCCTGCACATCAGGATTGGCACATCTTACCAAAGCCAAGTGCAGGATGCTTCCGCTGCTGCCACCTGTGAAGTTCCTGTTTGGTGATTAGGATTCAAGGTCTGAAGAGACAATCAAAGGCACAAATGGGAGGTAGGTGTCTGACTTCCATTGACTTCCTATGGGAGTTGGGCACCTAACTGTCCTTTGTCAATCCCCCTCCCCCCTCAATATTTAAATAGAAAGGAAAAAAGTACTGCTGCTTTCCTGGTGTGCCTGTAGTTTGTCTAGACCAAGTAAATGAAGATCAGCCGGGAAAGCAGTGCATAGTATAGTCACAAAGTACCACACAAACAGGGAGTGTAAGAATGGTCTGGAGGGAGCGTAACAAAGACTGTGCTCTGTTACCAACCAACCATGCCAATAAAACACCTGCAATACTTCTGCCCAGGTTCTCAATATTTTTCCTTTGGTGTGCAGGTGGAAGATCTCGCAGACGACAAGAAAAGGCCTCACTCAGATCCCGGCTCTCGGGGTCTCCCTGAACAGCAGCCTCGCCACAGTTCACCAACACGTCTTCTTCCAAGTCTGGTGAGCATAGCTAGTGGGGCCTGGAAAGCCTCTTAGATATGTAAATGTTGCAGGAATGCTCATTAATGTAGGGCACTAGAGAGTTTACTGTGCCGCTGTAAATCCTCTCATGTAGCTGCTCTGAGCCAACAGGAGAGATCTCCCCCATTGGCTTAACTACTCCAGCCCCCACAAGGGGCGGTAGCTATGTCAGTGGGAGAAGCTCTCCCACCAACGTAACGCGGTCCATGCCAGTCTTATGTCAGTGTAACTTCTGTCACTCAGGGAGGTGATTTAGGCTGCAGTGTAGACCTAGCTTTATTGTCATAACTCATCTACCCTGAATATCTGTATGAATGGTGACTCAACCACCTCCCTAGTAAGTCTAACTGGCTCCAACTGCTAACCTTTTCTAATTGGCTGTAATTATTTCTTGTGTAGCTCTAGCAGCTGCTCCTTCCCCTTCTGAGAGCATGACCGGGAATTCCCTCACAGTGGGGCAAGTTGTCACAGCTCCGTTGACTTCAATGGAGCTACAACAATTTACACAAGCGGAGGCTCTGTCCTTGCTAACATATTCCTGAGTCATCTTTCTAACATCTCTTGTGGTTGTCTACACACACAAACTGCACTGGTTTAACAAAAATTGATTCAAAACCTCTTTAGTTAAACTGAGTGCCCAGCCCTGCATGAATACTGTTGAATCAGCATAAACCTGGCTTAGGGTTAGCGTGGCTTAATTTACACCTGTAACTGATTTCAGCCAGGCTTAAAATAGGAGTGTTCACACAGACAGTGGCACCAGTTTAACTAAATCAGATTAAAATTACACCACTTGTTAAACCGGTGGTATTTTGTGTGTAGACCAGACCTCTAGCTCACCCGCTTCTCTTTTACCTGCTAATCCTTCTCAGGTTTGTATTGCTTTGGAGCAAAATGCTGTGCTCCAAGAGTCCCTTTCTGCTGTGGATGCCCTTTCTGGGCTGACTGACTGAGGCCGGAGGGATGGGGTGCACAGGAACTTCACATGGCCTTCAGTTTGGATTGAGGGAGTATGGCAGGGAGCTCGGCTTTCTGTTCGAGACTATGCGGAAAGTACAATTAATAGTCTTGCCCAACTGCTAACAAGGAACCGCGTTCATTTGGTTTTTTTGATAATAAGAGGTAGTAAATTTGTTAGTACAATATTATCAGCTCCAGATCATTCCTGCACATATTGCTACTTGGACAGCGATCTCCTGGCTTGTACTTTTGTGTTTATTTCCTTTTCTAGAGGTATGACTCTACATTTACTGGTATTAGATTGCATTGAATTACTAGTGACTCACTATTGTAGTGAGTCACTGCATCATGCCAACTCTTCCTCGGGTAATTAATCCTGACTCTCACAAATAGCCATGAATGAGTCTACTTGTGTAAGGACTCATTCACCTGAGTGAGGGGTTGCAGGCTCCAGTCCCTAATTTATCCAAGTCACTCCACACTTTGAGGCCAGGGACACATATCTTTGTTGTCCCTCTGGTTCCCATGACAGCTAATTCCAATAATAATAAATAATGAATATGTTAAAAGGAACCCAGGTCCTGACTCCCACTCCCCGCTACTAATCCCTTGTATTAAGCTATTTATTAAGCTTTTATTACTTTTGTTGCGGTAGCAGCTAAAGGCCCCACTCAGGATGGAGGCCTCATTGTGCTAGGCATAGCACACACACATAATGAGAAGGACTCAGAAGGGCTTATATTCTTGGCAGAACTCCTGATAGGCACTTCAGGTTGGGGAACACTAACAGTAACAATTCCCCACTGTAAAAGCAGCAAACAATCCCGTGGCACCTTATAGACTAACAGACGTTTTGGAGCATGAGCTTTCGCGGGTGAATACCCACTTGGTTGGATGCATGTAGTGGAAATTTCCCCACTGATCACTATTCAACCAGTTTCACATCCCACTTTATGCTATTTTTAATCTGTGTGGTACTTATCCAATTTCTTCCTAGTTTTATGATGTGCCACTATGGTCTGGACTCAACAAAGTACTGTACTCAACTCATGCCTAGATTTAAGAATACTCTCACTGAAGTTAATCACGTTACTCACGTGCTTAAAGTTAGGCGTGTGATTAAGCACGTGGCTGAATCAGGGCCTATATCAAATGCCTTTTGAAATCCAGCACTGCTGCAGTATATCCTCTGCACTCCATTTTTGTCCTGAATCTGTGATAATGCCAAATAAGATTATTCCATTTGTTTGGCAAGAGAGAACTTAGATATGCATGTGTTGGTGTAATTTAGGGCTCAATCCTGGAAGGAGTAGAGCTAGGAAGGAAATAGTTTTCCCATCCCAGAAAAATTTGAGATTTCAAAAGAGATTCCCCATTCCAATCAGGGCAAAAAGTAAGAAAAAAAAACGAAACGAAAAAGGAACCACCTTATTTTTCATGAATCAATGATCCCCAGAAGATTCTGTTTAGCTCAATCAAAATGTTTCAATTTTGACTTTTTTTAAATGTTCCATTTTGTGATTTTTTTTAAGTTAAACAATAATTAGTTTAAATTTTGAAACAAAAAGTTGTTTTGAACCAAAAAACTGGAATTTTTCACTTAAAAAATGTCCAAAATACAACTGACAGTTTCAAAACTGTTGTTTTCTTTTCCAAAACATGTTTTGAACTGAGAAATTAGTCAAAAAGGACCCATCTTGCATGAACTGTTTCAGTTTTGACAAGTCAGCATTTGACCAAAAAAAATGGTTAGTTGAAAAATTCCCAGCCAACTCTAGTGACAAGCACTCAACTCTCACTGAAGTCAGCAGAAGCTGAGAGACCTCAGCATCTCATGGGAATGTTCAGCACCCTACAGAATCAAGCCCTAGACACCTTGTTCATTTGGGGCCTGATTGACAGTTCACTGAAGTCAAGGGGGGGTCTGTCTCCACTGGCTTCAGTGAACCTTGGATCAGGAGCGTAGAGTCCCATCTTTGCTCCCATTGGCTTTTATGGGAACATTCTTGGACCTGTATTGACTCTAGACTCCAATAAGTGCCACCCTTTGTGTTTTAATCAGTGGCTACCCACAAGGCACACAAAAAATCAATTGGTCATTCCTCATTTCTATTCGATGCCAATTTCCTCCTTTTCCCTGTAAGACAGAAGATAATTAGTTTACTTTATCTTGAAAACAATAATATATTTGGTGGCACATTTAGTAGCTTTAAAATTTATTGCCAGAAGTTCCAATTTATTGGAAGAAGTAAGAGAGAGATAAAGAAGGAATGCATCAAACATGGCATGGAGAGGTTTACTGAGAAGAAGCTAAATATTAATTATACTCTGCAGGACAATCAAATCAATGAATGAGAGGGAATGTAATGATGGAGAATTTAGCTTGAAGAAGTGACTTGTTCCTCCAAGACGTGTCAAATACTCCTGGTCTTTATGAAGAACCATGCTGTGCTAGCTCCTACTGAGGGCAAAGCAAAGCACCCAGCATATACTGGGCTCAATTTCTACTCTCAGATAGTCAGGCATAGCTTCCAACCCACTGAGCTTTGCAAGTCAATAGCTCAAACTGCTGTCTAGCCAATAATTCACTCTATTTTCAGACAAGAGTCCCATTGCTTTTAATAGTGGGGATCAAAAATGAATAATTTCTCCTTTTCATTGAAAAAAGTTGACATTTTTCAGCCAGTTCTAGATTTCAGTGAGGGTGTTTGTTTAAGTGAGCACATCAGGACTGGGTCTATAGCAAAGAACCCTGATACAGATCCTCAAAGATACTTAGGCACCTAACCCCCATTGTGGTCAAGGGGGTTAAGCATCTGAATAACTTTGAGGATTTGGGCCCTGGTGTGCACAAGTGACACAACATCATGTGTACATTTTTGACCATTAGACCTGATTTTTTAACACAGCAGCTGGTTTTGCATATGCAGTCATTTGCAAGGGCAGTCAATGGCAGATACAAACACTGCATCCACAAATCAGCTATTTAGATCTCTAGGGTAAATAACATTAATTTAATTTAATTAATTAACATCCTATCTTACAGTGCATGCATCTGAGGAAGTGGGTATTCACCCACAAAAGCTCATGCTCCAAAACGTCTGTTAGTCTATAAGGTGCCACAGGACTCTTTGCTGCTTTTACAGATCCAGACTAACACGGCTACCCTCTGATACTTAACATTAATACTCACAGCGTTGCACCTGCAGCTGATTGAGTGTATGACTGAGCACAAAGACAGAAGCCTTGTTTAGAAGTCAGATGCATGGTGATATTATTTCTACCTTTGAAGAGCAAGTCTTCCCACAACCCTTCCCAATGGATTTGTCCAAGTAAATGGAAAGAAGATGTCCGATGTAGAGATTGTAATGTCCTATTAAACATCGAAGCATTTTTTTTTACACAGAATAACAATTCTGAAAAGACCAGCATAAATCAGCTGCTGTTGGACTCAGATGAGAACACCAGAGCAGAAGAGGAAGACTATTATGCTTCTCCAAGCAGCATTCTAGCACAGGTAAGCCTGAGGGATAGCATTGGCCTACTAAACCCAGGATTGTGAGCTCAGTCCTTGAGGGGACCACTTAGGGATCTGGGGCGAAGCCAGTACTTGGTCCTGCTAGTGAAGGCAAAAAAAAAAATTTTAGCTGGAGGGATAACTCAGTGGTTTGAGCACTGGCCTGCTAAACCCAAGGTTGTGAGTTCAATCCTTGAGGGGGCCACTTACAGATCTGGGACAAAAAAAAACAACAACTGGGACAGTACTTGGTCCTGCTAGTGAAGGCAGGGGACTGGACGTGATGACCTTTTGAGGTCCCTTCCAGTTCTATGAGATAGGTACATCAGGTAGGTTTCTCTGTTGATCCTGCTCCAAGAGAATATTCAGTGGTAACAAGGTTGCTCAAGAACCAAACTCCCAAATCATTGGCTAGCAGGAAGTTAAGATGGGAGAGAAGAACAATGTAGTGCACACTGGTTTGGGAAGGAATGCATCTAAGCTTGGATTAGCTGGGTATTTTGGTTAATTGAGGTTTGGCTGAGCTGCATTAGCACAATACAGCACAAATGGACACTACATAAAGAAGCCAAGGGGCCTCCTTGGTGGATGAAGAGAGAAAATGTTTACCCCCTGTCTTGAACATACAGCTAAGGGTAGCATAAAATCCCTCCTTACCTGTAAAGGGTTAAGAAGCTCAAATAACCTGGTTGGCACCTGACCAAAAGGACCAATAAGGGGAGAAGATACTTTCAGATCTGTGGGGGAAAGTTTTTGCTTTTGTGCTCTGTGTATGGTTCTCTTTGTGACAAAGAGAGAGACCAAGCAAGTAATCCAGCTCCTATTGAAATGATACTTCTAATATTACAGAAATAGTAAGTAATAGCAAGGAAATGCGTTAGATTATCTTTTGTTTTAGCTTGTGAATTTTCCCTATGCTAAGAGGGAGGTTTATTCCTGGTTGTTGTTTTTTTGTTGTTGTTTTGTTTTGGTAACTTTAAAGTTTTGCCTAGAAGGGAATCCTCTGTGTTTTAAATCTTATTACCCTGTAAAATTATGTTTCATCCTGATTTTACAGAGGTGCTTCTTCTACTTTTTTCTTTATAATAAAGTTCTATTTTTAAGAATCTGATTGGTTTTTAGTGTTCTAAAAACCCAAGGGTCTGGTCTCTGCTCACCTTGGTTACCTATTTGGTTGGTATATTATTCTCAAGCCTCCCCAGGAAATGGGGTGAAGCAGCTTGGGGGGATATTTTGGGGAAACAGGAACTCCACATGGTCCTTTGTCTGAATCTTTGTCTAACTTACTTGGTGGTGGCAGTGATACCATTCTAGGGCAAGGAATTTGTGCCTGGGGGAGGTTTTTAACCTAAGCTAGTGGAATATAAGCTTAAGGGGTCTTTCATGCAGGTCTCCACATCTGTACCCCAGAGTTCAGAGTGGGGAGGGAACCCTGACACCTGCCATGTTGTTTTTCATTTTCAACAGCTGGAAAGTGAGCTATCTAAGTCTGATCCCCCGGTTCAATCACACAACCCAATGGAGAATGAGGATCATCTCTGCAGGAAGTTGTATGTGTCAATGAAACCTCTGTAGGTAGCACTTTCTTTTAGTATTTAAAAAAATCAATGCAATGTAACTATATGGTCAGAGCATTCCTGCTGTCTATATGAGGAAATCTACAGAGCGCAGCCTGTTTCAGAGAGGCCTTTTTTGGGCTATGCAGGGAGTTTACCAGAGTGAAATTCAAGGTCGCTTCACAAATTCATACATTATGGCATCCTGACAGGCTTACCCAGAATAAAATGTGACTCTGTAAGAAGTTGACTGATGGTTTTTCTGGGCTAAACAATGTAACATCTGCAGCCACGTGCATTCACAGACACCAAAGCCAGACACTCATTATAGCAGGCAGTGTTATGTACAGTAGTTGTTAAAAAAGAACTGTTTCCTGGTATGACACTATCTCTCTGGGTAATCTTGGACAAGTCACCTCTCTGTACCTCAATTTTCCTACGTATAAAATGGGTCTAATACTACTTACTTTATAGATGTGCTCTATGGCTTGATGTTTGCAATATGCATCAGCATTGTCACATGAAAGACACTACTGAAGTGCAGAGTATTAATCCATGGTCACATAGAAACATCACAGCTTTCACTATGCACCAGAGGGTGGCCACTAAGAACTTCAGTGACAACAGCATAGAAGTCAGATTCTCCAGTTCCAAAATATTGGGCCCCTAACTCTTGAGTTATAGGAGAATTTCCATTGGCTGTTAGTCATTAATACTTGAGACTCACAGATGAACAATTCTGATTCTATCCAATGGAAGACAGTAGTGCATGCTCACCCATATATACGATTACAATTACAATATTATTTAATGTTAATGTTATATTAATGTTATATGTGGAACTGGGAATAGAATCAAGACCTTGTACTCCAAATCACAAGCCTGTCCCATTTGAGTTAAATGATCTCTCAATTAACCGTTGGTACTAATTACACCTCTTTTCAGGCCTCCAGCCACTAGAAAGCACAACGAATAATCGGACAAGCATTTGAGCAGGTCTGACACATTCTATCCAGTAGAGGTCAATTATGCATTCTCACACAAGCCAGTATATTGCAGTGCCAACAATCTATACTCCTTTTCCTTGTTAAACCATGTTGCTTGGAATAGTTTTCATTTTTAATAAATATTCTTTCAATATTGTAAGTGTTTTGGTTTTTATGCTCCATTTTTAGGAGGCCAGTTTAGTTGATTTATCTGTAATTTTGGCCATTCAATTCGCTACAAGAACTTGTTATTCTTTGCCTCACTGACATCTGTTTGACACAACTTCAAACACAACAAGAGTAACCGTGACTTGACATGCCAACCCAGTGCATTTTTTATGAGCATTCTTATTCATTAGGCTGCCTGAAGAGAAACTCCAGCCCACATGCAGAAGTGATGAATTCCTGACCCTTCCCAGAAGTCAAGAAAATAGCATAGATTTAAGAAACTGCGAGGCAGATGGAAACCAACAACAGCTCACGCAAAGCAGTACCAATAAGCAGCTAACCCAGGAGAGAAAGCCAAATGTATCGTCATTATCAGTGGTTCAGTTATCTATAATAATCAAGTAAGGATGTTTTGGGCTGAAATATGTAAAGTAATTACTTTTAAAGAGGATTCTATTAGACCTGGATCTTTGAGAGAGCTATTATGGACTTAAATTACTTGATAGCAGCATTCTTCCTTGTTCTAGTCAATATCACACAAACCAGAAATGGATGAATATAAGAACCGTGAGCTTTGAATTTGCGATGGCCAGGTCAAAGCCAAACATACTGCATAACACCTTTAAGAATAGGTGCTGTTGCTCTTAAAGATCTGTTTTGGGATGAGAAAGGGGATTAAGGCCCTGGTCGTGTTTGGAAAGAGTTTACTGGTGGTATATTTATTTTTTTAATATGCACTATTAGAAGTTTTTTATCTACTTCCTTGTCTCTTGCAAGATAGTGAAGAGTGTGATTTCTAGCAGAAAACAGCAGTAAAAGCATTAGAAGTTGTTTAAGCATTGAAATCAATGCGAGTTAAGCATCTAACTGCCTTTCAGGATCAGGGCCAGAAGAGTCTGCCTATTAAACCTCCTATTTTAACCTATCTCCTCCAAGCGGAAAGGTGGTACTGTGTTACAAATAAATAATGGCCACAGCTTCCTCATCATCTAGACCTTGGGCAAGCTTCTTAATGGTGAGATCTGATCAGGGCCAGAGCAAGGATGTTTCGCGCCCTAGGCAAATCTTCTACCTCGCGCCCTCCCCCCTCCGTGCCCCCACACTGAGCCCTTCCAGCCCCGCCACGGCAGCTCCCCCCTTCCGCCCTAAGATGATTGACGCCGCAAGCCTGGGAGGCGGGAGAAGTGAAGCAGCCACGGTGTGCTCAGGGAGGAGGTGGGGCAGGGAGTTCCCCTGCATGCTGCCCCCCCCTTAATTGCTGCAGGCAGCCCTCCCCGCGCTCCCCTGCCCCAGCTCCCTCTGCCTAAATGCCAGCAGTGACCAGGGCGGCCGAAGATCTGGCCACCGCGGTCGCTGCCAAAGAAAATGGCTCCCTCCAAATCCTAGCGCCCTAGGCGGTCGCCTAAATGGTTGCACCGGCTCTGGATCTGATGGAGCAGAATATTCTCCAAGAGAAATGCTGGCAAATCCAGCACCTGCAATATTTAACAGTAGGCTGGATAATGCCCTGAAGGACAGACTGTAGAAAACAATAATGAACTTTCACGAGAGTGAGGAAGGAAGGCACAGATAGATTAGATGACCTGAATGATGTTTTCCATCTCAGCTTCCTATCATTAGTGAGTATGTGCTTCAGTTGTCTGATTGGTAGAGTCTGACTTGTCTACAACATCCTATCTTACAGTAATGTCACAGATGACAGCCAACTACAAGAGGTGGATATTTGCATCCCTCATGCTGATGTCACCAGTAATCTAACACTTATTGAAGCAGCAGGACAAATATGGTAGGGCCTTTAAATCTTATGGTGGTGGGTACTTGTCCAGATGTAAAAGCCTGTCAAGCACTATATAAGAGCTAGGTATTTCTTGTGTGTCAGGCAGGGTGTAGTAGCCAGTGGGAAAGCATTAACCTAAAGGCTATTCTTCTAACATCAGCATGAATGGCATAATTGTCAGTTGTCCTTCATGCATATGGTAAATTGACTTGTGTTTATGTGACTCTCAGTGGAACAGGGGCAGAGAAAGTCTACTAGGAGGATCAGAGGAATGGAAAACCTACCTTACAAGAGGAGACTCAAGGAGCTTGGCTTGTTTAGCCTAACCGAGAGAAGGCTGAGGGGAAATATGATTGCTTTCTATAAATATATCAGAGGGATAAATACCAGAGAGGGAGAGGAGTTATTTAAGTTAAGTGCCAAAGCTAACACAAGAACAAATGGATATAAACTGGCCATCAACAAGTGTAGGCTTGAAATTAGATGAAGGTTTCTAAGCATCAGAGGAATGACGTTCTGGAACAGACTTCCAAGGGGAGCGGTGTAGGCAAAAAAACGTAACTTATTTCAAGACTCAGGAGACAGTATGATGAGATTGCCTACAATGGCATGTGGCCCATCTGTAACTGCTAGCAGCAAAAATCCCCAATGTCTGAAGATGAGGCAGTCTCTGACTTACTACAGAGAATTTTTCCCCAGGTATCTGACTGGTGGATCTTGCCCATGTGTTCAGGGTCTAACTCATTGCCATATTTGGGGCCAGGAAGGAATTTTTCCCCTAAGTCAGATTGGCAGAGACCCTGGAGGGTTTTCACCTTCCTCTGTAGATCACTTGCTGGTTTAAACTAGAGTAAATGGTGGATTCTCTGTAACCTGAAGTATTTAAACCATGATCTGAGGACTTCAGTAACTCAGCCAGAGGTTACAGGTTTGTTACAGGAGGGGGGTAGGTGAGGTTCTTTAGCCTGTGATGTGCAGGAGGTCAGACTAGTTTATGATGATGGTCCGTTTGGTCCTTAAAATCTATGAGTCCATATGGCCAGGAGGAGTTTGTCTTATTAAATACCAATAAAAAAAGCTTTTCTACCAAAAATCTCCCAGCATTTTGTACAGTTGGACAAGTTATCATCCCCATATTATGGGGATGCCACAACGCAGGAAAATTCAGTGGCATGCACAAAGTATCCGATTCCGACCCAAGGCTACCACTAATCAAGAAGAGGTTTTGTGTGAAGACGTGATAATCTTTGGGGGTTGGGGAGTGTGCTTTGATTGTTCAAAGCATCAAAAAGATTATGGGCTCGTATTTGGAGCAAGGGCCTAGGAGGCAGGATTCTTGGATTCTACTCCCAGATGAAAGGCTGATTCACTTCAGCTCTCTGCACCGCAGTTACTAGTACTATGCACAGATGAGCAAAGCTATCTCACATAGCTGTGGTGTGGTTTAAATAAGAAGCGTTGGCAGAGAGCTTCGGGTTAAATGCAGACTGTAAGTGCAAAGTCCTACTGAGTTGTTTCAGAGAGGCTGACCTGAGTGGGAGTCCCAGTATAGACCTGCTGGCCGCCAGGGATTTGCTAACCATTTTCAGCCCTGGGAATAGTCCATCCAGTAGCCAGACATTGTCACTCTTGGATGTTGGGGGCTGGAGGGTATCAGTTCTCCCAGCAGCGGTACAGTGTAAGTAGGCAGTGTGGAAGTCAGTTCTCTCCCTAGATCTTCAGTATCAATAAAGTAGGAGAGAGGAAAGAGGAGAAGGTAAAGGACAGACTGCGTGGAAGATTAGTTCAGTGTCTCATCCTTGCCCCCTGTTGTGCCGCCTCTTGCTCTTTCATTGCTGCTCAGCGGTAAGACTGGCTCTCACCGCGGCTTTGATGTACCACACTAATCAGCGGCACTGTGAGTCTGGAGGAAATACCTTTTCAGCCCCTATCAGCGAGAGCAGGAAATACCACAAAAGAATCAGAGATAGGGCCCAGCTGCAAAACTTGGATCTGGAGCTAAACACCCAGGGCAACTCTAATGTGAATTCATACTGAAAGCATTTGGCTGGTTTCAGCTGGCAACAGTTTTGGAACAGAGCATCAGACTGAGCGGTCAGCAGGCTCCCAGGCTGCTAATCCTCCAGGAGAAGCCGGGAGAGATCAGCAGCAAAGAGAGGCCAGCTGAAGGATTCTCAGGGTGTCTACTGAAATTGTCACTAGGGTAGTTGGAGGCAGAGTTTTGATGCATCCTTTACAGGAGCAGCGACAAAGCTCTAATCCTGCTGTTCAGATGCCAACTTTTAGTTCAGTCTGGGCTGCAAAGATGGTCTGGAAAGAGCCACTCAGGTAAATGAAGGGCTAACTTCTCTGCATCCAAGGCAGTGTAGTTCCATCAGCAGAGGGTTTGTCCCCACACTGTACAGAACCAAACAGGGTAAATCCCCTCACCACCTGGGGACTCTCCCCAACCCAGACCTGTTAGATTAAGGGATGACAATGCTGTATGACCTGTAATCAGATCCCGTTTGGAAGTACTGGTTGGAATGGATGAAGCCATTTGGTTAAAACCAAGGATCAGGCCAAAAAGCAATTATCCCTTTTAATCTGTATGCCACTTCCCATTTTGGTGCAGGGCCACGCAGCACAGCTGGAGTGAAACAGACCTGTCATTTGTGTTTGGACTGTGGGCCTAAACAATCCCATTCATGCTCTTTGTCTCTTCTTCCACCTCCCTAGTGTCTCGCATTGGAAGGGTCCCTACCGCTTAGGCTGTATATTTCACCACGGGGATCACATAGTGGCTGTGAATGACCTGCGCACACAAAGCATTGATGAGGTTTCCTTGTTTGTCAGCAGGTCCAGGAGAAAGGAGGTAAGCCCTAATGGTATCGGTCAGGAAAAAAGAGACATAGATTTGAGGGTCTGATTATGACCTCGCAAGGGCTTCTGCCAATCCAAGCCTTAGAGTTTCAGGAGCTCACTCTTGTCCTGAGGAACTATGCAGAGTAGCTGAGACTAGCTGTGTTCCCTCACATTTCTTGGTCCCTAGCAACATCTAAATAGATTCTGATCACCATCATTAGCCTGGGGCAGGATTCCAAAGGCTGTGACTATGGCCAGGAAGAGATCCAAATGCATGACACAGCAGTGCTGGCAAGAAATCATTACACCTTTCATAAAAGGCAGACGTCCACTGAGAGTTAACCCTTTCTTGGCAGTCTATGCATGGCACCCACTCCATCGTATAAAGGTACATATCTGTATAGTTGAGGTTGCAGAATATTTTAACTTCTAACCTTGTGTTTTCACTCACTGATAACTTCCCATAGGTCACACTTGGGACTGATGTTTTCCATGCATGCTCTGTCCCAAATGGGGAATTTCTTTGAGGGAAAAAAAAATCAGAGCAAACTTCTATTTGCCATTTTTGAGCTCTGCAAGGGTTTATACTCACCCTTTACCCCAGTTTCCTGCCAAGCAAATAGCTCAAAATCATTCAGCTTTGGAACTTGCGTGCTGAGGGCTATTTACGTGCCAAAAGTCTATTGAACTTTTTTTTAATTGGTTGGATGCTAATGAAGTTATAAGCAACAGAAAAATCATTTCTGATCAGGAGCCTCAGACAGGGAGAGAGGCTGCTGCTGAGACCACTTGCACAAAAGGTGGTTGTGAACACAAAACCCACCACAACCACGGCTGTCTGGGCTCCGGGCATAGGAGGAAATCATCAGTAGCATCAACACCAAAATCCCACTCTGTACCAATTTGCAATAACACCCTAGATTCCCATGGAATGGAAGGGCCAAAATGTCCACACTGTTATTCTTGAGATGCAGAGCAGCTACAAATCTCATGCAGTCAGTCAATGGATGTTACAGGTGCTCAGTATCTTTTGGTTGCAAGCCTTTAGGCTGTTGGCTTCTCACGTTAAGGAAATACCTGTTTATTGGGTATGTAGGAGGTTGCTTGAAGTGTTCAATCCACAGGATGTTTTACTCACACTCAGAATGTTGGGAAGAGAACCTAGGAATCCTGACTCCCCTTCTCTAACCACTGGGCATAACTCCCTGTTCAGCACTCATCACCTTCTGGTAGAGGGCTTGAAGTCTGAGTAGGCCCTCATAATACATAGCATCGATATACATTGGGTCCCATGTGGAGAGCTACATTTCTCTCAGCTAGGGTGACCAGACAGCAAGTGTGAAAAACCGGGGTGGGGAGTAATAGGCACCTATATAAGACAAAGCCCCAAATACTGGGACTGTCCCTATAAAATCAGGACATCTGGTTACCCTAGTCTCAGCTGGGCTGCAATCTTGGCACTCGTGATCTCCGCCCCTCATTCGGGCACCTTTATGTTTGGATCTGCTGAGGTCACCCAATGCCTGCGTAGCCTGAGCAATAGAAAGCCTGTCTCAGATACCAAGAGACAATACAAATAACACTGTTAATAGATGAGGATATTTAGATGAGGGGTGGCAGGAGGGAGGCTGGGGGAAGCAGTGATATTTTATTAGATGTGGATTTACTGAGCTATAACAAGGTGAGCCTTGTGTGTGTGTTTTGGTTTGTTTTTTTAAAGGTGAAACTTACTGTCCGTCGGATCCCAGATTCAGACATTTTCCATATTAAAGGATGCTCATGTTCCTAGGTAAGTGCCACCATTTTAATGGCACCTATTAACACAAAAGAGGTTGTTTCTTTCCACCCTAGCAGTAATGTAATTCACTGTTCCTAAGCAATGCACGTTTATTTTACACCAGGCGAGGCTTGAGTTTGTGTAGGAAGAAAAACAAATCTATTTTTTTATTAATCAATTTATTGTAGTCATGCATAGAAACCCCATTGTGCAGAGATTGTACAAACAGGTGTATAGTCCCTGCCCCACAGTGCTTAAACAGACATGCAGACAAAGGGTAGGGGAAAGGGATAACGTGATAAAGAAATAGTGCTTTCATATTTAGTAGCACACAATCCTTCCAAATAGTCTTCCCCATTCAGAGCTGTCGCTGTTATGTGCGGCTTTACAAAGAGTAAGAAGTGACTGTTTGGATTTGATTTGCCATTTAAAGTCCCAGTGAAATATTTTGGGCAGATGACTGTTCACTGTGAAATCAAACAGAATAGCTGTAGCAAACCTGAAAGTCAAATCCTGATATCTAAGCCTGTGTACTGCATAATCTGGACTCACCTTTGTTTGCCCATTAAACTCATTCATCAGTTATGAGCATGAGAGGGAAGTGGGAGAGGGGGGAAATTGCCTTTGGAACATAGCCACATTTTCCCTTGGGTCCTGCTCTCGGAAGGCAGGAGGCTAACATTGGACAGGTGCCTCAGCAGTAGAATGCTCTGTGGATGCAGGGTTTTGATTGGGGCCCCTCATGTTACAGCCACAAAAAAGACATCAGGAGGTCCTGGACAGTAGACTTGGTTGGGAGATGGGAGCCTGATCCAACCTATTGGGCTTCAGTACGAGGTGCACCAGGCTTCAGATGAATACGGGGGGGTTGGGGACAGATGTTCAGCCTATACTGGAAGAGTCACCACTCAGAGCAGAAAACACACTGATCAGGAAAGCAGTGAGGGTTCCTGTGAGTTGCCATGCAATGAAGCATAAGGAGCCATGAACATTGGCTCGTGTGTGAACAGACTTTAATCTGAGGGTTTCCCCAGGTTGCCAAGCTGTCTGAGAGAGACATACTTTTTATCGCTACATCACAAGAGTCACCATCACCATTGCTTGACACTTGAGTTGGCAGTTAGTGCAGAGGAGTGAAGGATGAATGGCAGTGGAGTATGAACTAAGCCAGGTCAGGATTCAGGCTGGGAAAACTGGAGCAGCTCAGTTCTATAGCTAAGCAGTAGCAGCCTGTTGCCTTCACAAAGTCCTACGTTCCTTTATACGTGCAGTATAAAGGAAAAGAGGGCACATCATAGTGGAATTTCCTGAGCAGGGATTTATCTGTTTCCCCAACAAAGGATATCTCACATCAATATTCCCGGCTATGTGCAGCTGCAGTACAAGAGACTGAAGTTACACAAACTCCTGCTATCTTGCAAATATGCCTGATTTGCAATGGTCTCCACACAAAAGTATCACTCTTCTTGATACGGAAACCTCTGTAGCAGTGCCCTCTAATGCACGCTAAAAGCAGACCTTGTCCTATGCTGTAGGGACTTCTGCTTACCGAAACAAGGGTGATCATGTTCTGTTATAACATATACGGATTCAAAAGAGTCTTATAACAAAGCAGGAAACGCCTTGCTTGCCATGGTCTCCCTGAGAGTAGGTCAAATTTATTATGTCAACTAGAACAGGATGGCAACAGTATCAGTGAAGCCAATCATAATGATTAATGATGTTTATACAATGACTTCACTTCATTTCTGCTCAGATCAATCTGTGAAGGGTTTCAAGCCTCTCTCTTTTCTGTTTTGTAGATAAGTGGTTGCCATGTGCATATTCCTGAAGATGGAAGGATCATGATTTAATATTTCTATTCCATTTGCACTCAGATGCCTCATTGTGTTGTGCTCCGTATAAACACATAGGGAGATATGGGTCCTATTTGGAAGGCATCAACTGTGACACTGAAGGTAGAAGGAAAAGGACAACATCTACCTGAAGAACTTCCATTCATTCAAAGTGGTTCTGGGGCCACTTCTCTTTAAATTGTCTTTTTTGACCAAGATCAGTGGTGCCGCAACAATGCCGTTACTTGATCGGAGGACTGTTTTTTTTTCATGGCTAAGATGGCTTTGGATGTGATCACTTTCTACCAAATTGGGATTGGAGTCTTCTCTGGTTTTGCAGATAAATCAGCCTTCAGGACAATCTTCCAGCCTTGATAATGGTCACATGTCACTGAATTGCAGTACAAAGAATTAACTTCCTTTCCTCAGTTAGGGAGGAATAAAGGAGGTAGAAATGGGGTTGGAAGTAATTTCCTGCCATTTCCTGGAGCAAATGTTCATGAAGCGAGGCATTAATGGGTATATAATCTGTCTGTAGTTGTCATTGGAAAAACACTACTGCAGAGAAGTTTGCATACATCCACTGAAGCAGAAAATGAACCATGCACTCTCTCTCTCTGTTACAGCTCTCACTATTATGGCAATAGTGTTGTTTCTATGGCAACATGAAGTTTTGGTAGATTTGTCTAGCACTGCATGTTCATCTGTATTTCAGAAAATATGGAATTTATTTCCCACTTTTGCAAGTCAGAACCAAGGTGCTACCAAGTGATTGTCAGTTGCTGCTTGCTTTTATGTCAGATTGTATATACTGTAGATGTGCATTACAGTGAAAGTTACATGATGTGATTTTATTTGTGATGCAGATGTATTCCATCTATGAAACACAGAGGTGAGAGCCATGTGATGAATTAGAGGGACATGGGCTATGTTCCACAGGGATGTGATGCAATTTAACACATTCCTATGACTGCATCATTTGCCCAAAATTATCGTAGCGGAACTCGCTCTAACATTGCATTCTGGGGTTTCAGACACCTCCCCCCTTTAAACAAAAATGGACTTGCCACAGAAGTATTGCTTTCTTCCCCCCACATATATCATTTCCCAGAATTACACCTGCCCAATGCCCTGGATGGGCAATATAAACCCAGGTCCGATAACAACTTTTCTAGACCTACAAGCATCATGGCTTAAATATTCAATATCTCATGGCCCTTCTGGGAACAGCAGCATTATACTAATGGGAATGGGAGATACTCACCCACCTCCCATTATGACCCAACACTCCCTTCTAGCAATGGAAGGCCCAAAGGCAATGACTTTAGACTTGTGCTATTCTTAGGTCTAGATGTATTAATTTTAGATCACTTTTAGGTTAATTTTAAAGTTGTCTGAGCTGTGCACAGCTGAACCACTGCCCTTCTCTTTTTATCTAAGAGGTGTTATATAAAATATAATATGTTGTATGAATGATGTATGTGCCTTTGTAGCCATTACGTTCTACTGTGTGTTGTCCTAGCCAGCCTGGTGTAAGTTTAGAGCTACCTTGATTGGGTTTTTTTTAAAAGCAGCAAACTTCTGATGCAGTGCTTAAGGCCACATGACCCCAGAAACTGAGGTAGTTAGCAGCAGATGCTCTGCCAGCTTTGAGAAAGCTGCCTGCCTAAAGCCATGGCAATCCTGCAGGAGTGCCAAAATCAGCTCACACTGCCAGTGCCTAAAGCTAACCTGCTTGGTGCCAGGGCCAGTGTCTGCCATAATATCTAGCAACTCTCTAGGTGTGTCAGCATCTGCAAAACTGGGCTCATCGGCTACGGCAGCAAGGAGGAAGGGAGGTTGGAGCATTAATTGACGTGGTTAGTTAAAACATTAACAGGCTGCACATTTATTGTACTATGATTTCCTGTAATCTAATGCAACAGATGCCTGTAAGAGGGTGAATAACTGACGGTTAATTTCCATGTTCCCATGGCACACACTTTACTGGCCACTTTTTTTCTTTTTAAATCTCAGATATTGGCTGTGACCTTTGTATCGCTCCACGGTTTTTATGGTAAAGTCACTGTTGGGGGAGGGGAGAACCTACAATTGGTCAGAGCGAAGAGGAGCTCACTGAACAGAGGATGGTTGTGGGAAGGGACTTCTCCAAATTGACAAGCCCGTATTGTGAAGGGTGGGGGAGAGGGGAAAGAGAGGCACAAAGTCTAATGTATAACACAGACCCTGGCTCATAACTGTTCTTGGCACTTCCTGGGCCATGAGACACACCAGCTGGGAACACCTCCTAATGGCTTGTCCCAGAGGACACAGAGGCAAGGCCGCCCGGGAGGTGGGGGCAAGTGGGGCAATTTGCCCCAGGCCCCGGGCCTTGCAGGGGCCCTCCCTGAGAATATAGTATTCTATAGTATTGCAACTTTTTATTATGGAAGGGGATCCCTGACTTTGCCCCAGGCCCCCTGAATCCTCTGGGTTGCCCTGCACAGAGGTCTTGATCAGTTGGCCGGATGTGGGCCTGTGCACCAGACACAGTCAGCAGCAAGAGTCTAGCCATTGGACAGGGTCTCTGCTAACTAGCTAAGCCCACTCCCCTATCTAGTTACTGATTAAGAGATGCAATGGTATAGCATATAGCCAAGATTTTATAAAGTGACTAGTGATTTTTAGTGTCCAACTTGATACCTTAAAGGGGCCTGATTTTTAGAGGGCGGGTGCTAAGCACTTCCTGAAAAAAAATCAGGCCTATGAAGCCGTTACAAACCGGGCACACAAAATCCACTAGTCACCTTTGACATATCTTGGCTTGTGTGACTGTCCCATACATGGAGAGGCCTGTTCTCCAGCACACAGCGCTCCTTCTGTGTTGTTGAACCCCCTAAGGGCCTTACAGTGCTGACTCCACATCCTCCCTCCCCAACAGCACTGGCAGCAGGGAGAAGAGGTTTGTCAGGACAGTGACAATGGATGCAGCAGAGAATCTGTCCTGTACGGTGCATACTAAATTCTGGTTTGTCCTGTGCAGAGGATTTGGGGATGGGAAGACGACGAAGGGGTTCTGCCCTGGAGCAGATCTGCAAAGGACCCTGCCACGAGGCAGGAGGGGTGCAGTTAGTCAGCATGAGGGTTTGGTATCTGACAGCAGATGCAGGTGGAGAGCATGCTACCTTTCCAAGGCAGTCGCAGGCCGTGTTTCCCCTGGCATATTGTTTTACTAAAGGACAGGCTGCATTTCCCAATTGTCAAAGCCCAAAGGAAAAGGAAACTGGACAAGCAATTGGGCCAGATCCTCATCCCATTGCTGCACCCAAATTGCCTGAAGGGGACTTAGAACTGCCCTATGGGAAGAGCTGGGGATTCCTAAGGAAATCCCCTGGTTGTGTAAAACTGCCATAGTCAAATCTACACTATATGCTCTCTCTGTTTCAAGACAGGAAGGGATGGAACAGAGTGGTGGCTGCAGCGTGCCACTCCAGAGAGGATTGTCCAGTAGTTAGTGACTAGCCTGAGACTTGGGTTCAGTTTCCTGCTCTGCCACTGACTTCCTGTGTCCCCTTGGGCAAGACACTAAAAGGCTAGATCCTCAACAGCTGATTAAGCTACTTTGCCTCCTGGTCTCAGCTGCACTCACTGTGACCTCAGACCACTGAGTTCTCTACAGTCATATGAAACAAAAGGGGGTGTCTCCCCTTGAGTTTCAGATCAGTCTATCATGCCCAGAAAAGACAGAAATGAGAGGGATTCACCAGTGGCTCTCTCCTGCCTTGGTGAAAAATGGACACACCCACCTGATTCTGACGGATGATTAATGCTCTAGAGGAAAGTGACTTTACCCTCCCTTCTCCCCATTAACCGAGTCCTAATATAGTGCCTTCACCATGTGCCCGTTGTTAAGGCTATGATTTAGTCACGGGTACTTTTAGTAAAAGTCATGGGCAGGTCACAGGCAATAAACCAAAATTCACCGCCCGTGGCCTATGACTTTTACTAAAAATATCTGTGTTTAAATTACTGGGGGTGTTTGTGGGGGCTGCTGCTGAGGGTGCATCGGTGGAGTGATGCCCAGGCCAGTGGCACCAGCTGCTGCCTGGGGCTGCGGACTGCGGCTGCTCCGGCTGTTCCCAGGGCTGCTCCAGGAGTGCCTGGTGTGGCTCTCCCGGGGGCCATGTGAGGAGTTGGCCCCAGAGTCAACTGCTTGGGAGGCCCTGGGCTCAGCCATACTGGTCCCTGAAGAAGTTATGGAAAGTCACAGACTCCATGACTTCCATGACAGACACGGAGCCCTACCCATGGTCCTTCTACTTTCTGCTGAGTATTTTTCCCCAGGGACTAGCAGCCACCCCACATGTGCAGCTCCAGTAGCCTGAATTCCCTTTTGCACACGCTGTTGTTTTGACCAGAGACTCACTATAAAGAACTTGAAACTTGTGAGGCAGTTCCTAGAAATGGCACTAGAATTTCAAATGCTGCCTTTGGACCTTAATTCTGGTCTAAATAATTGCAACACTTCAAGAAAAGGAGAGGTTGGCTGAGGTTAAGGAGAATCTACATGTTCTTTTGTTTAACAGAAAATGAAAGCAAGCCCATTTCCGCATTCTCCAGTTATAAAGACAGTCATCAGCCTAGGGCTGTTCGCTATGCTTTATGACTTCATGGCTCTCATCCTCCAGTTAGAAATCACATGAAGGTCAGAGCCTCAGCTGGTGTAAATCCACCTGATCTCTTGAAGTCAGTGGATCTATGTTATTCCTTGACTTTAGCAAAGCTTTTGATACGGTCCCCCACAGTATTCTTGCCAGCAAGTTAAAGAAGTATGGGCTGGATGAATGGACTATAAGGTGGATAGAAAGCTGGCTAGATCGTCGGGCTCAATGGGTAGTGATCAATGGTTCCATGTCTAGCTGGCAGCCGGTATCAAGCGGAATGCCCCAAGGGTTGGTCCTGGGGCTGTTTTTTTCAATATCTTCATTAGTGATCTGGAGGATGGTGTGGACTGCACCCTCAGCAAGTTTGCAGATGACACTAAACTGGGAGGAGGGGTAGATATGCTGGAGGGTAGGGATAGCATACAGAGGGACCTAGACAAATTAGAGGATTGGGCCAAAAGCAATCTGATGAGGTTCAACAAGGACAAGTGTGGAGTCCTGCACTTAGGACGGAAGAATCCCATGCACTGCTACAGACTAGGGACTGAATGGCAGCAGTTCTGCAGAGAAGGACCTATGGGTTACAGTGGACGAGAAGCTGGATATGAGTCAGCAGTGTGCCCTTGTTTCCAAGAAGACTAATGGCATTTTGGGCTGTATAAGTAGGGGCATTGCCAGCAGATTGAGAGACATAATCATTCCCCTCTATTCAACATTGGTGAGGCCTCATCTGGAGTACTGTGTCCAGTTTTGGGCCTCACACTCCAAGAAGGATGTGGAAAAATTGGAAAGAGTCCAGTGAAGGGCAACAAAAACGATTAGGGGTCTGGAGCTCATGACTTCTGAGGAGAGGCTGAGGGAACTGGGATTGTTTAGTCTGCAGAAGAGACGAATGAGGGGGGATTTGATAGCTGCTTTCAACTACCTGAAAGGGGGTTCCAAAGAGGATGGAGCTAGACTGTTCTCAGTGGTACCAGATGACAGAACAAGGAATAATGGTCTCAAATTGCAGTGGGGGAGTGTAGAGGGGTGGTCATCTGCTTCGGCCCTGAAGGGTTTAAACCCGCCCAGGGAGGGGGCTGAGGCTGCGAGAGGGCTGCTGCTGGGGTAAGCGGCAAGCCTGGGCTGAAAGGGGAAATAGCCACAGCTGGAGCCATGCCCCAATCAGGGCCCAGCTGGCCCTTATAAGAGGGCTGTGGGCCAGGGGCTCAGAGAGATTCTCTCTCTAGCTTGCAGAGAGAGGAGGACCTGGCTGCTGAGCAAGGTACCTGAGAGGATCAGGGCTGGGGAGCTCCAGCTTGGAAACTCCCCAGGCTGCAGGCCTTGATAAAGGCTGGAAAGGTACTGAGGGTGCAGAAGGGCAGCCCAAGGGTAGGCACAGGCAGCAGGTCCAAACCCCCCTTGCCTGTGATGAGTGGCTTTTACACTGCAGTCTGCCCCAGTAAGTGGGGGCTAGATGGTGACTGGCAGTAGCCCAAGACTGAGGTGAGGTGGGGATAGGGGGATTGGAGGCTCCCCTGGGAGGGGAGACCCAGAGAGCTGAAAGGGTACTGCTAGGGGGCAGCACCCAAGGGAAAAGGGCACCGGGGTCCGGGAGGGACACAGGACCAGCAACAGATAAGACTCAGGCCTGCAGAGGATGCTCCAAAGGCTGGAGAGCTAATTCCCCAGATGACCAGCAGGAGGGCCACAGGGTGCATCGTCACCCTGTTACGCAGAGATTTAGGTTGGATATTGGGAAAATCTTTTTCACTAGGAGGGTTGTGAAGCACTAGAATGGGTTACCTAGGGAGGTGGTGGAATCTCCTTCCTTAGAGGTTTTTAAGGTCCTGCTTGACAAAGCCCTGGCTGGGATGATTTAGTTGGGGATTGGTCCTGCTTTGAGTAGGGGGTTGGACTAGATGACCTCCTGAGGTCCCTTCCAACCCTGATATTCTATGGAGTGGCATTTAGGCCTGGAGAAGTCTGTGGATCAAGGAGAAAACCTTAGATTGCCCCTCTGAATCCAGCTTGTTTCCTCAGTCCCTGCCATAGTGGGACAGAGGGGGTTGATGGGGCCCGTGGAGCTAAACAATGCAATCAGGCAAGTGAGTCCAGCTGCTCTCACATACACAGTGCACAGCAGTGCGATTGCCCCATTGGGAATAGTGAGGCAATGGCCATTTGGAGATTGTATGCAACTCAGGAGTACTGGAGACAGAAGAGAGCATATGTCAGTTAGTCAGACTGAAGCAAGCACGGACTGAAGCGAAAGCTTATTGAGTCGGCCATTCAAGAAGTGAACCCTGATGCATTTCCAAAGCAGCAGGTGAGAAAAGAACCACAATTTCGGAAATGCAACACAGATGTCAAAACACCAAGAACATTATCAGTGATTGCTGCCATCCTGTTACCTTGGACTTCAAGAGCAGCAAGCCTGTTTTCTTTCCATATGTGAGTTTACAGAACCTGTTTTCCTTTCTATATTTGCACCTGGGATTTGTTGTTTCAGTGTATGTTGTATGTTCCCCCTCTAGCGGCCAGTTCACTGGACAGCCTCCTGCGGTCCCTGCTAACCGTGTCTGTCTTTTAGCTTAAGTGACAGAGACCCATGCTTGCAGTGAGGGCACACCTGGGTTCTGTCCCCATTGATCACTCCCAGGGAGGGAGGTTGTTACCCACAGTTTACTCAAAATATTTGTCATTCTGTGTTTTTCAACATGCCCTTGAAGCTACTAAGGGACACCATGAAGGATTGTGGGCCCTCACCGTTTGACCCACCTTTATTTTCTTTCAGCTACAAAGTCAATTTCATTCTTTGTAGCTGCCAGTTTGCTTCAGAGCAAACGTACCTATGTGGTCCTTTCTAAAAGAAGGAGAGTGAGTGCCAGCCTCCCACAATAGCAAATCATTGCTATGGTGTGGGAATCAGGGAGGAAAGACATTTGAGTTTCAAGAGGCTGCATTAAATAAGAGGGGAAATGAAGGCATAGCCTGTAGAACTGGAATTATTTGCTGTAAATTTATTTTTTTCTATATTTGAAAAATCAGCTGACTTTACCTAGCAACAGGCAAGTGGCAGCACCTGCTTGTAGAGACCATCTGAACCATCAAAATAATTCAGCGTCAATGCGCCCAGCTGCTCTTGCACTAAAATGCTGCAGTCAACAGTCCCTGGTAGCAGCTCCCTGAGGAAGGGTCTTGCATCCATTTCCAAAACTTAAAATAAAAAGAACTGGTTGCTGAGGCAGAGCTGTGATTCTATGGAGACACTAGGAATAGCTCGGGAATGTTTTGGGATCACATCATTGAGATATAAGGACAATAAAACAGAAAGTGCCTAGGATGCCTGAGGGTTTAAAAAAAGGGCTATTGGGCACCATGAGTGCTAGAGTATAACATTCCTTGGCCTGTACCACATTTCTGGGCATGAACCCCGATAGCTACTTGAGTCATGCTACTAGGACTCGGTCTATTGTGCTGAGAGCTCTAGCAAACACAGGGTGCCTCACACACCCACACAAGGGAGTGAGGGTATAGTGTACCCACCTATGCAGTGCATCGTTGATCTGTAAATGGGTGGCAAGGGAGGGAGAGCAACTGTCACAGGGCTTCTAGCACCCTTCCCAATACAGGTGGGCAGGAGCAGGCCGATCTTTGGCTCCACCCCATTAACATCCTGGTCAGCACAGCTGCCCTAGTATGGAGGAAGCAGTAGACAACATTACCTGAAGGTTTCCTCATGGTACAGCATAACTATGCGCTGCCACCTATACAGAGCTTGTGTCAAGGTCACAACTGAGCCCACTGAGTGTGTGTGTGGAGAAGAAACTGAAATGGGTCTCCTCGCCATCTGACAATCTGTCATAGTCCTGCACCTAAGAGGGGCCTAATTTCAAAGTACTGATCCAGCTCCCATTGGCTTTCAAGTGCTTTTAAGCCACACACACTTACAGTGCTTTATAAACAACTCACAGCTTCGTCCAGCATGCACTGAAGGCAATGGAAAGATTCTTATGGACTACAACAGGCTTTGGACCAGGCTTCTTGCTTAAGGCGAAAGGGGTGGGAGCAGACTGGGCTGACAGTGAAAGGCACCGTACCAGAAAACAAAATGCTCCAAACATCTGCTAACGTGGATTGAAAAGTCAATGAGCGTTCTGTTCTGTTGCCCTGTACACCTTGAAATTTAACTAATTGCTTCAACATTTCAGTGCAATGCTCAACCCTTTCAAATCCTCATGTGCTTTAGAAAGGGCTGTTGTCATACTCATGACAGATGCACATAGAATCCTTGGTTTCTTTTTCCAGACTCTCTTCTGTGCATTCAGCTGCTTCTTAAAACACCATCTGCCTTTGGACGAGGCTCTGGTTTACATGTAACACTCTACTGGTGCAATAAGTAATGCTCAGAAGATCTAAGAAAAATGAGCTAGCAATAGCAAGAAGCAACTTGATTTGGATTGTTCACTGGCTATGTTCGTTTCAGAGCTAAGCATACATGCTGCAGTCACCCAAGTTGTTCCAGGGTCCTTTTGATTTCATTCGGGAATGAGGGAGAGAGCGCTGCTGCAGGTTGATGTATGCGTACACAGGGGAGATAAATCAAGAGGTGAATGGCTATAGCGGAAATAGATCGGATAGCAGCTGTCCATTTATTTGGCGGCATGCTGGCTTTGAATGTGTTTGGTGTGTAAATCAGGGACTGTTAACATATTCAGCTGGATTTCACAAGCCTGCCACGTTCAGTGCCCACGCAAAGCTAATAATAGTAAGAGTCATTGAAAAGCCTTGGGCAGTCAGTCTCCCAGAAGCAGCTGTTTCACTGCAGATTCCCCTTTGGTTTTAATGGTAGGCTGTAGCATATTTTACAGATACCTTGCTTTTGCCCAGAGCGCACTCAGTTCATGGTGATTGACAATAGGTTTAGAAACACAATCAACATACTTAAGGGGAAAAAAATGCAAGACAGGTAGGAAGCAGACAAGCATATTGGTGAATCTACAGATGTTACATACTTAATGGCCTGAGGTGCTGAGAACTCACAGCTCCCATAGGTGGGAACTTCATTTATATCCATGCCTGAACTGTTAAAAGCACTCAAACTGGCCAAGACCCTGCTGCAGGCATCTATGGGGTCGAGCATGCTCCTTTGCAAAATTACTGTAGCCCAGAACATTGCTCTTCTCTTTGATGCTCATCACCAGGCTATCCACAGATATGCCTGTAGTTAGACCACCAATAATCGTCTCATTGTTGCCCTGTGCGCTTGCCTGCCCCTGTCCTCTACCCATTTTCTCTCATCAGCTACCTATTTGCATTGTAATCTTGTCACCAGGGAAGTGCTTTGGTGGGCCAGGATGACATGATCACCACAGAAGTGGGGGAACCTAGCTGTTCTTAAGAGAGGCTGTCCATAAAACACAAAACATTTTCTAGCCTCACCTACCCCTTGTTACAGTGAAACAAACACACAGAATTAAAAAGACCCACCCCTGCCCTAATTCATTACATCGTTATGGGCAGCCCCTATCCATGTCTATTTTATCCCCATCTGCACTCATTTACTTGTGCTCTCATTTTCCCACAAATCTCCAAGCTCTGTAAGCCTAGTGGGTGTCTGTATGTTCAAAGCCTTTTTCCTCTCCAAAAAGTCCAAAGTCTTTATACAAAGGCAGGCTCCAGCCCTATATCCAGATGTTCCCAAATTCAGTACCTTCTTTTCCAGTTGCATCTGCTCGGACAGTGATCTGGTACGGTCTTTAAAGCTCCCATCTCTGGAGCTATTTCCTTCAGCAACCTGCCCTTCTTTGACATTCTTTTATTTAGGATGAGCTGGGTTGCAAACCCTTCTAGTCCCAGAAACCTTGGAGGGAACCAGTGATTGATTAGAGTCAGCTGGACCACATCCTAATTCTAGTTTTCAGGGCAATCCACCTTCTATAGCTGATTGAGTCTGTTTTTCCCCTCCAGCCATGGGACAGCTTATGCTGTTACAAAGCTCTGTGGGGGGAGGGATTGTGTTTTCATTACAATCGGCGTGATGAGGGACATTGTCTCTGATGAGGAACCTCTGGGCACTACAAAATACAGCAGTAATTCTCATTTAGACTCTGTTGGCTCTGCCTCAGCTAAACTGCAGGGCTATTTCAGTGACGGCCTTTGGTGAAAACCTGCCTATGACTTTGGAGAAGCCCAAGGCTGTCCAGGCCTCATAAGTGCTGGAACTAGAGGTGCAGCCACCACACCTGCCTTGACATAGTAATAACAACCCAAATATGTGGTTTCTGCCTTCAGCACCCCAGAACCACTGCCATGACTTGGTGAGAATGGTGGGTTCTATGCATGTGCTTGAAAACCCTGCTCAGTGGAATATTCTTCCCCCCCGCTACTAAGGCTGTTTCCTCTTTGTGTTTAACAAAGCAATATTTTTCAGTACATTGCAGTGTGCTTTCAGTTTCCTAAACACAACATCACACTCTCTAGTTGTGCACCAGGCACTCGTTGTAAAGAAGGCAAAGCAGATGGGAATTGACTTGGAGATTGGCCTTACCCTAGCTCACCTTAGAGGAGCAGATGAGTGTTTTCGAACAGGGCTTTATTTCCAGGAGGCGGTATGGATTTTTTCAGGCCAGGTAATGCTCTGAAGGATTGCCTGAATAGACTGCAAGAGACAGAGTCCTATAAATTTCCATGATTGATACTCTCGGTCCAGGCAGTCCTAACTTGGCCATAAGAATGGCCTCCCAGATGAAACATGGCAGGTGCACTCTGTCCCTTAGCCTACACTGGCTAGATCCTTAACCGGCATAAATCAGCAAGGCTTTGATACCAACTTAGGATCTAGCCCAGCAGGCTAGTTCCTGGGGAATTGTGCCCCAGTACACTAAATCCCATCAGCGAGTCTCATCTCAAAAGCAAGACATAACCAATTCATGTCAATGCGAGACATTGCACTGGAAGGGTCGCTGCATTGAGCCTGCGCTGCTGCTGGGGGAGCTGCTCCCTGGAAAGTGCCTGCTAGGAGACGATGAGGGAGGGGAGCGATTTAAAAACGAGAATGATTAAATTGTACTTCCCACAACTCAGCTCCTCTAAATCACTGTTTTCCCTGCAAGCAGACAGGCAGGTGGGCGGCCAGAAAGGACAGGAGGCAGCAGGAGTCTGTTTGTGCTGCACCTAATTGCCAGCTAAAGCCTCACTCAACCCATGAGGCAGGCACTTCACGCATCTCACTGGCACCGAACACCTGCCCTGCATTATCCCCCGCTCCAGATTACTAGGAAATGGCAAGTCCCAGGGAAAGCAGTCCAGAGAAATCAAACATGGTCCACACTGATCCACGGCAATACAGTAACCGAGTGGATTCTGACTTTGGAAGGCTTTTACAAGTCAGATCAGCTGATTTAGAGATCAGTTGTGACACTCTTACTCTGCAAGTTGTCTCACTGATTTCAGTGGAAGTTAGGCACCTAGGTGACTTTGAAAATCACCTGGGATTCCTAGCTGCATCTTCAGGCACCTAAATAACTTTACAAATCTGGCCCTCAGAGCATTCTGCTGAAATTAATAGAAGCAGAGGATATTTAGTGTCTTTGAGAACTAGGCTCCGTGGCAGGTGTGACAAAGTTCCTCCTCTACCTTGGTGGGTCCTGCGCTTATTGGCAGATTTGCTCACCTCAGTGATCTTCCCCACAGTCTGGGTCGACTTCTCCTGTGTTTGATCAGGAGTTGGAAGGTTTAGGGGGAACTCAGGCCTACCCTCTACTCCGGGTTCCAGCCCAGGGCCCTGTGATTGCAGCTGTCTAGAGTGCCTCCTGTAACAGCTGCATGACAGCTACAACTCCCTGGGGTACTTCCCCATGGCCTCCTCCAAACACCTTCTTTATCCTCACCACAGGACCTTCTTTCTCATGTCTGACAATGCTTGTACTCCTTAGTCCTCCAGCAGCACACCCTCTCATTCTCAGCTCCTTACACCTCTTGCTCCCAGCTCCTCACATGCCCACCACAAATTGAAGTGAGCTCCTTTTTAAACCCAGGTGCCCTGATTAGCCTGCCTTGATTGGCTGCAGGTGTTCTAATCAGCCTGTCTGCCTTAATTGATTACTCTAGTGCAGCCCCTGCTCTGGTCACTCAGGGAACAGAAAACTAGTCATCCAGTGACCAGTATATTTGTCCTCTATCAGACTCCTGTACCCCACTGGTTTTGGTCTGTCACACGGGGTAATAGCCAACTTAGCATTGGACTATTCCCCAGTCTTGGTTTCCTCTAAATGAAGTTCTTAAAAACTGCATCCAGATGCTTGCAAGAGAAATAACGTTCCTTCTTGGGGCCTGGTTTATTGAAACAACATCACTGTTCAAACATCAATAGAAATCAAAACAAGTCTTTCACCACCTCCACTTTCTGTAGCCACTCGCTGAGCTCAACAGGTCTTTCCAAAACCCCGGGTTCTGCTAGCTGATGTTTCTATTTCCTCCTCCCTTTGTGACATAATGGTTATGTAAGCACCAACAAAAGAAATCAAACCCCTCACTTGGGAGGCAATTAATTAGTCATAGGTGCGACTAAGCCCAATTCTCTTAAAGGGCCATTCCAACCTACGACGGGTTCTTTACAAGTAGTCTAAGGGTCTGATCCTAGGTTTGGATGAATAAGAGCTGTAGGAGTGGGCTCTGTTTTATTCTGGGCTTTGCCATTGATTGACACTGTGACTCTGGCTAACTCCCTTCACCTCTCTGCCTCTCCATTTCCCCATCCGTACAAGTTAATTAATGTAAAACCTACCTTTGTAAAGTCCTTTGACATCTATGCATTAAAAGAGCTAAGTATTAACTTGTGGATCCCCTGCACTGGAATAATTTTCTCTCTTGCATCCTTACCATCCATGCTGCATAGGGGGGAAAAACCAAGTTCAATCCAAAAGCCAAAGAGGAAAAGCACGTTGGGTTTGTGTTTTTTTAAATGATTTGCTTTACGTAAGTGCCTATTAGAAACTGGCACAAACAAGCTTCTATCAGCTCCATGATAGTGCAGCGTATGCAGATGTGACTGAGTGGAAAAGCATCTTGGCTGCCAAAGTACTCATCAGAGACTCGATAACAAGGTGCCGTTGTGTAACACCGCGTAAAGGCTCAGAGAATAACAGGCAGTAGAAACAGAAAAGGCATTCTAGGTCACCTAACTCAGCAGTTCTCAGCTAGGGGTCCGGGGCTCCCTGAGGGGCCATGAGCAAGTTTCAGGGGGTCCATGAAAATAAACTGGGGAGCAGGACCAGCATTAGACTCCCTGGGACTCAGGGCAGAAAACTGAAGCCCAAGCTGCTTGGGGCTGAAGCCAAAGCCTGAGCAACTCAGCTTTCCAGGGCATCCTGTGGTGTGGGACCACAGGCAGTTGGCCTGCTTGCTACCCTCAAATGCCAGCCCTGGCTTTTAATCTATTGGATATGAAGAAAAACAGTTGTTGTGGCACAGGTGGGCCATGGAGGCCTTTACAGCATGCAGGGGCGGGGGGCGGACTGGACGGGACTGGGAAAGAAAAAGGTTAAGAACCCCTTGTGATGAAGTGGGACTGTTCTTAATGTTTCCTCTAAATACTGTGTGGGTGCCTCAGTTTCTGGGCCGACACTCTGTCTCCGTGGCAACTAATGGCCTGGGTCCTTCCCCCTTGCAAGGGGATGCTAAAGGTGTGGGAGAACAAAGAGATCAGGTGACTTCCTGGCCAGGGAAGAGACAAAGGCCAGAAAGGAGGGGCTGGAAGGGGTTTCAGTTTGGGGCTGGCTGAGGACAAGGAGTGAGTGCAAAGGGGGTTGTCTGGCTCACTGGGCCCCGAAATGGACCTGGCTGAGGGGTCCCGGTCTCTGTACCTACAAGCTCTGTTTTAGACCGTGTTCCTGTCATCTAATAAACCTCTGTTTTACTGGCTGGCTGAGTTACGTCTGACTGTGAAGTGGGGATGCAGGACACTCTGGCTTCCCCAGGACCTTGCCTAGGTGGACTTGCTGTGGGAAGCACACAGAGGGGCATATGCTGAATGCTCCAAGGAGCGACCCAGGAAGGTGAAGACGTGTGAGCTTCTTGCCCTGAAGATAGTCTGCTCCAAGGGAGAGGAGGCTCCCCAAAGTCCTGACTGGCTTTGTGGGGAGCAGTTCCAGAGCATCAACCGGGGACTCCGTGACACCCCTGACCTTCTGCTATTGTAGGATCACTCCCAATGTGTCTTTTTTTTCAGTGAAATACCTGTAAACAGCTCAAGCATTACAGTGTCTATCCTTTTCATTGAAAAACGGTTCCACTCTAACAGCAATTAAAGCTAAGCTGCCTTCTTGAAAGGAAGAATTGTGTTGTGGGTAAGGCATTGGCCGGAGACTGAGGGTGCAGTTCTTGATTCTGTCAGACTCCCTGTATGACTAATCTCTCTGTGCCTCAGTGCTCCATCCTTAAAATGGGGATGAGGATACCTCTTTCTCCTCATTTATCTGATTTATTTAGAATGTTAAGAGCAAGAGTCTCTCTTATTTTGGGTGCTTATGGTACCTAGGTCAATGAGGCTCTGACCTTCATTGGGCCTATAGGAACTATCATACTAATTATTCGACCTAAATCAGGGGTTCTCAAATTGTGGGTCGGGTCCCCAAAGTGGGACATGACCCCATTTTACTGGGGTCACTAAAGCTAGTGTTAGACTTGCTGGGGCCTAGGGCCAAGGCCAAAGCCAAAGCACAAGCCCCAACACCCAGGACTGAAGCCCTTGGACTTCAGCTTTGCCCCCAGCCCGGCCTCTAGCCTGGGGCAGTGGGGCTAGGGTAGGCTCAGGCTTCGGTCCCCTCCTGGAGTCATGTAGTAATTTTTGTTGTCATGGTGCAGTGTTGTTTGAGAACCCACTGACCTAAATATTCCTTCTTTTTTTTAACTTTCTGGTGGTCAGAACTGAACTCTCTATTGCAGTTGAAAACCCATAATCAGAACTAGTGGATGAAATTTAAGAACAAGAACTGCAATTTCAAATTCTTGATATGATCAACTTTAAATTCTCTCTCTAAGTTTCATTCAACCATGTCACATCTTTCTCTCCAACCACTAATAATGTCCATTGTTAAAACTGTGACCATTTGGAGTGTCGAATATAAGATGCGGGCAGTTCCAAATTGCACCACTCCAGGTATATGTCAAACACCCATAAAACCTGGAAAAGTAAAACCAAATCCCCAAAATACAGTACTAGATTATTTGTTTGGTTCTGAAATTAAAGCCAATTGTTTCCACCTTGCTGGGAATGCAAAGTTAGAGAAAGCTTTGTACTGAATTCTTTATACCAGGGGTTCTCAACCTTTTTCTTTCTCAGCGCCCCCCATCCCCCACCCAATGCTATAAAAACTCTACCTGTGTCACAACAACTGTTTTCTGCATATAAAAGCCAGGGCTGACATTAGGGGATAGAAAACAGGGCAATTGCCCGAGGCCTATGCTACAGACCCCCCGGCATGAAGCTACATTTCTTAGACTTCAGCTTCAGGCCCAAGTGGTGGGGCTCAGAGCCCCGGGCTTCAGCCCCAGGCAGTGGGGCTTTGGCTGTCTGCCCTGGGCCCCAACGAGTCTAATGCTGGCCCTGCCTGGCAGGCTCCCTGAAATCTGATCGTGGGGCCCCGGACCCCTGGTTGAGAACTACTGCTTTATACTTCCCAATTTATCACTCACCTGCTTGTTGTCAGAATACGGCTGCTAAAATTATTCAGTAGACACATATTAATATGCCAGTGCATTAATTGCACCTTACTTTGGCATCAGAACAAATCTCTTACATAACCCAAGTAAATATACTTCAGCTCCAAAAAGAGATTTTTTGGTAATTAGCTGCAGAGACAATTTGAATGGTTGAAGTGTTTGAAACCACTTTCAATGTATACAGTATCTTTCAAAAATATATTATAAAGCATTAACCACTAATATAACCTACTGAGATTCACTAAAAACACCATGATAAGGTTAGATATAAATGGGGTGCTTTGCCCCATTGTAATGAAGTTTCTGCTCATATCTGAGCACTTGCCTAAATGAATGAAACTGTTGCTTGTTGATGTTTTATGGCCAGATTCTTCACAAGTACTCAGCAAGGAGCAGTTCCCATTCATCTGCCTCTGAGCACGTTTCATGCCACAGGTTTTAGGTAGAGTTGTCTTTAAGTCATCCCTTCCCAGAATCCTTTGCAATGGCTACCGTGGAAGGGCCCGTGTGAACAACCTGGCTTCCACAGCTTACAGCAACAAACAGAAAGCCTTTGTTTGACTCAGCAGAATGAGATTATTCTTGTCTCTTTTCCCTTTCCAAACAATGTTGCTTTTAGTTCATTTATTCGCTTATCAGAGAGTGATGTGTAAACAGAGCACTGAGTCCTGATGGGAGGTACACAGTGATTCTTTAGAGTGGTTGGCTTTGAAAAGGGGTCTAGGCAAGTGACCAATTCAGTGTTAAGGTCCCCTATCTGTTTGCTCTGACTCTTGCCACCATCAGACAAACTGGAGAGGCATCCAATTACAGGACCATTGGGCTTTACAGCAATTTTTTATTCCAAGATCTGCACAACTATTTGGTGTAAAGCAAATAGGACAGATTTTGACTCATTCATAGAGCATAAGGCCAAAAAGGACTGTCAGATCATAGAATATTAGGGTTGGAAGGGACCTTAAGAGATCATCTAGTCCAACTCCCTGCTCAAAGCAAGACCAATCCCCAAATGGCCCCCTCAAGAATTGAACTTGCAACCCTGAGTTTAGCAGGCTAATGCTCAAACCACTGAGCTATCCCTCCCCCCAAATCATCTAGTCTGACCTCCTGTATGACACAGGCCATAGAATTTCACCCAGTCACTCCTCTATTGAGCCCAGTCACTTGGGTTTGACTAAAGCAGTGGTCACCAACCGATTGGTCGCGATCCACTGGTCAATCATGATCTCCAGTCGCTAAAAGTCCCTGGTGCAGCGGGGCTGCCGCTAAGGCAGACTTGCTCCCTGCTTGCCCCGGCCCCATGCTGGGGCTGGAAGCAGCCAGCATGCCCCCAGGGGAGGAAGAGAGGGAGTGAGCAGGGATGTCCATATACTGCTCCTGCCTGCAAGCACCGCCCCCCCAGCTCCCATTGGCCAGGAACAGGGAACTGTGGCTAATGGGAGCTGTGGTGGTGGTGCCTGCAGAGAAAGTCAGCATGCAGAGCCACTTGCCCCACCCCCTAGGGACACAGGGGTGTCCTGGCCCCTTCAGGGAGCAGCAAGAAGCCTGCCTTAGCCCTGCTGCGCCACCAACCAGGAGCCACCTACGGTAAGTGCTGCCTGGTGGGAGTCTGCACCCCAACACCCAGCCCTAAGCCCCTCCCAGGGCCAGCACCCTGTAACCCCTCTTGCACCCCAACACTCTGCCCCCACCCAGAGTCCCCACCTGCACCCAAACTCCCTCCCAGAGCTTGCCTCCCCACCCTCTCCTGCACCACATCCCCCTGCTCCAGGCTCTGTCTCAAGCCCCCTCCCACACTCTGAACCCCTCGGCCCCATCCCAGAGCCTGCACCCCCTCTCAAATCCCAAACTCCGGCCCCAGCCCGGTGATAGTGAGTGAGGGTGGGGGACAGCAAGTGTTAGAGCGAGGGAATGGAGTGAGCAGGGCGGGGCCTCAGGGAAGGGTAGATCCTGGGTTGCACTTAAATTCAAAAAGTGATCTTGTGTGTAAAAAGGATGGAAACCACTGGACTAAAGCATCTTCCAGACAGGCATCCATCTGGATTTTTAGACACAAAGACACTATTCCAATAGTTCATCACCTGCTCGGTTAAAAACTAGGGCCTAATTTCTCATTGGAGTGTGTATGGCTCCAGCTTCCAGCTGTTGTATCTTGTTCTGCCTTTTTTCCTTAAAGACCCCATTAGTACCCAGTATCTTCTTCTTGTGAAGCTACTTAGATACCAAGACCATGTCACCTCTTCAGCTTCTCTTTGATAAGATGAAGCTTTAAGTCTCTCTTGTTAAGGCATTTTTTCCAGCCCTCAAATCACATTTGGGGTTCTTCTCTGTACAGTATTATCCGGAGTAATTCCAGTCAAATCAATGGAATTACTTTGATCTTGCTGTAATGTAACAAAGATCACAATCTGTCCCTAGTATTTAAAGTGGATTTCTGGTTTGAAAAGTGGCAATATAAAAATGGCACCTTCTTATTCAACAGAAGAGTTGGTTGGGAATTATTTGACAAGTTGTTTTTGTCAAAAAATACTGACTCGTCCTTCCAAACAAAAACTTTGACAAACAATTTCCTGACTTGAAAAAAGGTCAGAACAATACTTTCAAATTGTCAAAACAAAACATTTTGACAATATCAGTTTTCCGGTTTGAAACAACGTTTTTGTTTCAAAATTTAAGCTAACTAGATTGTAAAAAGATTAAAGAAAGGTCAACAATGAAATTAAATGCTTCCTAATTACCAACACAAAAAAGTTTCAATTGGCCTGAAATGCACAAAAATGCAGTTTTTTTGGTTTGTAAATATTTTCAAGATTTTGACTCTTCATCCCAATTTAAGATGGGGAAAACTTTCGGATCCTCAAATATATTCATAGAATGAATGAAGCTCTGCAGGAAACAGTTTTCTCAACAGGTCTGTTGTCTCAGTGTATTTAGAGTCAGAGCTCCAGACTTGAGTAACAGAACTATATAAACAACGAGGGGTCTGGTGGCACCATAAAAACTAACATTTATTTGGGCATAAGATTTCATGGGTAAAAAAACCCACTTCTTCATTGCATGGAGAACTATATAATTCTATTTCTGTAAAACCACGGCAGCTAAGAGAGTGAACACAATTCTATTCCTTCATGTGCAACAATGGAGTTGTTCCCTACAGTATGTCTACACTGCAATTAAACACCTGCAGCTAGCCCGATCAGCTGACTCTGGATTGCAGGGCTTGGGCTGCAGGGCTGTAAAATTACAGCACAGATGGTCGAGCTCAGGCTCCAGGCCTCTCAGGACACGAATGTTTACACTGCAATATTACAGCCATGCAGCCCGAGCCAAGCCTGAGTCAGCTGACCTGGACTAGCCCCGGGCGTTTAATTGCAGTGTAGACATACCATAAGTTCCAATTAGTTATGCCTGTGCAACCTCTTTGAAGGCAAATTTGGTACTTAGCTGGCAGAATTTCCCAACCACTAACCAGAGTGAAATCCTTCCTGTTACTTTATTCCAATCCACAGGTTCTCCAGCCATCTCATTCTCTGGCCCATTCTGTATGAGAAGCCGTTAGCCCAGACCCTCAAGGTATTTAGGCACCTAATTTGGCACCTACATTCCTGCTACTTGTTCCATAGAGGACAAGAGCCTCAGGAGGTGCCCTGTGGAATCAAGCACATCTTGATGTGAGGTTGCAAAGGTAGGTATGAGAATTTGGAACAAAAATAAGTTTCATCATACCTTTATGCACAACATCAGGTTTGATCTGTTGTGATCAGCAACCTTTCCATCTAGAAAAGAGAATGGTGAAGGTCAGCTCTTATTACAAATCTTTCCACAAAATTCTTGTTTAGTTAAATGATTTTCCACAGCTGCTTATATGTCCTGCCTGGTAATCTAAGCAGTCATTTCCTGTTATTAATCATCTCTCTTTACAATAAGGTGAATAAAAAAACTAATTTATTCCTGAGCTTGGCTTCTCAACAGCTATTTTTCCCACCAGAATAAGGCCAAGTAAAAGGGGGAAATGGAATGCTGTTAAATACAAAGGTGGATGAAATGTTGAAGAGTTGAGGACCACATGTAAAAAAGGGTTGGCAGAAGTGCAAATATAGACCAGGAATATGGAGGAAGGAGTGCACACAAAGGGCACCTACAGGATGGTATGCAAGTGAAAACAGACCCGGATACATACTGACAAGAAAGGAATCCAATACAGAAATGCTTTAGAGATTGAAGAAAATACCAACATCTGTTCCAAATCAGAACAGTATTAACTGGCTGAAAACTACAAGTGGCTCACGCCACTCATGCCTGTGTCAACGAGTGTTTTCCAAGATGTATCATTTTTGTGGTTAGTTTCAAATTGCTTTTTAAAATCCTTTATTCTGGGCAAGGTAAGCCATTTGAGACCCCCAGAGGGAGTAAATTCTAATCACCTGCAGGACACTGAAGAGCCAGTGTGAGGCAACAAGGTGTTGTGAATATGCTATTCATAATGAAAGCTAGTTTTAACATTTGGCTCCTTATTAAATAGAGTAAATTATAAGCAACTGAATTACAAGGTTATAATGTCATCAAGGGTGCACTCCTGGGACATCAGTCCATGAGAACAGAATTATGGAAGTACGCTTGTGAATTAGGCTTTGTCTTGCAGTGTGTTCACCACACTGTATATAAGCTGTACAAAATTAGCCAATACTGGAGCAGTTTTTACTTACAATTTATTTAGTTCGCCTGCCCTGTGGTACAAAATTCTCTCTCATCGTTTGTTACAGAAAATCTTGTCTGATCACAGCCAATATCTCCTTGTTTCCTTCCTGTACTCAAAACATACAACTTAAAACATATTTTTATCTATTTACACTGGAAAATATACAAATTTGAGAAATCTGAGGAGAAATGGAGCTTGGATTTTAAATAGCATCACATTATTTGTACTGCAATAGCACTTAGGGGCCCCTGTCAAATATCAGAGTCCACCTCTTCTAGTAATTGTGAACGCATAGAATTGGATGACTACCCCTGTCCCAAGTAGCTGACAATCTAAACACTGGGGGTGAGATTCTGTTCCACACTTTCAGAAGTGGGAGCAGATAAGGTGCAGCCCAGAGGAAGAGGACAAATGCAGCTTTAACCCATCTTTGTGTCATTCCAATTCTGGGCTGCTCCAAGGGCAGCTCTCTCTCATGTGCTGTGGTCATGGCCCCACTCCCTAGCGCACACCCCCCCCCACGCCCAAAGTCCCAATAAAGTCTGTGTGTCAGTTCAGTCTCTGATTTGCATTGCTTCTAGCTCAGATGTAGGTGGTATGTTCAGAAGGAAGTGAGCATGGCCAGAGCGCAACTGTGCTCTGGTTATTCCTGGTTGGTGGAACATCTTAAGGACTGTTGGCAGCCAACACAAATTAGAGAAGTTCTGAGGCTGCTCTACATTATGCCAGGGACCAAATCAGCCCCAATATCAGGGTGAAGCATGAAAACCACTTTTCATGGCTACCACTCCTGTGCTGAACACAGCCTGGCCTGATCCAAGGACTGATGCCTGTACGAAGCTTTTCTAATCAGTGGTATTAAGTAGCCCTTGTGATGAGAGAAATTCTCATAATTAATTGAGATTAATACTGAATGCTAAACAGTGGTTAAAGAAAAACCTGACAATCTCAGATTTTTGAACTACTTAATGTGGATACAATTATGTAACTGACTGCCACATTTCAGATCATCTAAATGTAATTGCTTCTAACTGAAAAATTTGTAATGTAGATAAGATCTTTTTTCAACAAAAAGACTTATGGGATATTATTTCCCTGAGAAGGAGAACTATGCGACTATTTGCTCATCAAAAACACAGAGCTCACTACTATAGGAAAGTGTCTGATTATGTTTACAAAAGATCAGTAAAGAAAAATTTTCCCCAAGAAAATGCACCACAGACTTCCCCTTTCTGGATTTTTTTGATAAATGATTTTTTTTTTTTTGTTTCTTCTAGATATATGCAATGAATCCTGAAATTAAATCTTATTCTGATGTTTAAATTAAATACTGGTGTGAAAGCCCACAGTCACCTTCTTAAACTACATGAACACTGTGCACGATTCAGGAAAAAACAGCCTGGCAGGCAAAACTTATGTTACTATTGCCACCTCCTAGTATTTGCTTCCCTTGCTTTCTGTGGGGCAGAGGAGTGTCCAGCCTGTATGTGCAGACTTAGGACCTGATCCTGCAAATATGCACATGGCTTAATTTTAAACACTTGAGAAGTTTCATTGACTTCAGTGCGACCAAATGCATTTTTAAAAATATACATAAATGTTTGTATGACTGTCATAAACAGATAGCTAAGGATTAATGTTCTTTTACCTGTAAAGGGGTAACACCAGTAACCTGAAACACCTGAGCAGAGGACCAATCAGGAAACAGGACTTTTTCAAATCTAGGTGGAGGGAAGTTTGTGTCTGTTCTTTGTCTTGTGTCCGTGCCCTCTCGGCTATGAGAGTGATTTTTCTATCTCCTGGCTTTCTAATCTTCTGTTTCCAATTGTAAGTACAAAGATAGTAAGACAATAAGGTTTATATTGTTTTCTTTTGTATTTACATGTGTGTAGTTGCTGGAATGTGTTAAATTGTATTCTGTTTATTCATTTTTTTCTTTTAAGCAAATGACCCTGTATTTGTCACCTTAATACAGAGAGACCATTTTTATGTCCTTTTCTTTCTTTTTATATAAAGCTTTCTTTTTAAGACCTGTTGGAGTTTTCTTTAGTGGGGACTCCAGGGAATTGAGTCTGAAGCTCACCAGGGAATTGGTGGGAGGAAGAAGTCAGGGGGAAAATCTCTTTGCGTTAGATTTACTAAGCCTAACTTTGCATACCCTCTGGGTGAAGGGGGGTGCGGGAGAGATTAGCTCTCTCAGTACTTGTGTTTTCCAGGACTGGAAACAGGGAGGGTGGAGTCCCTCTGTTTAGATTCACGGAGCTTGCTTCTGTATATCTCTCCAGGAACCCAGGGAGGGAACACCTGGAGGGGAGAAGGGGGAAGGGAAATGGTTTATTCCCCTTTGTTGTGAGACTCAAGGAATCTGAGTCTTGGGGTCCCCCAGGGAAGGTTTTGGGGAGACCACAGTGAGCTAGGCACTGTATAATCCCTGGCTGGCGGCAGCTTTACCAGGTCCAAGCTGGTAACTAAGCTTGGAGGTTTTCATGCTAACACTCATATTTTGGATGCTAAGGTCCAGATCTGGGAAAAATGTTATGACAATGACCTAGGGTATGGCACCAATCCTGCATGCCCAGGGCACATGTGTAACACAACACACAGTGTCTTCAATGGGCATTCTGAATGAAGAAGGCTCGGTAGGCTGGCCTTGTAACATGTCCTCACATTCACTTCCTCTAAATTGTGAAGGCCTTTATCTGAAGAAAAAACAACAGGCTTAATTTAGATTCTTTATTTAAAACAGATTTATAAAAATGTACGTATACTGAATGTTACAAACACACAAGGATGGGAATATCTTTAAAAACATTCATTATTCTACAAAGTGTCTAATTGCACAATACTGTAGCAGCCCAAACTGGTCCTCTGTTATGGTGTAATATTTGCAGACATGTGAAAACATCAGTGTTACAACCCCTTAGCTCTCCCTCACAATGCAACAACCTGCTCTTGGAATTTACATTGTGCCACATAAACTGATGTCATCCCCTCATTCATTACAGTAATTTCTCAGAAATGCTTGATTTGGTACTGAAATGACAGAAAACTCCACCTCCTTTTAAATGAATACTACCTTCATTCAAATGTCCTCTTGTACCTTTAGTAAAATTGGGTGGTCTGTTCCCCATTATAAAGGCCAGTGTCATACATCTGGACATTAGACTGATATCAGAAAGAGTGTATAATTCTGACACACTGGTAATAACCATGGTTCACTTTCTTTCCTTGAGCTCTGCAACATCCTAAAGCCATATCATGCAAGTAAACGATGGCAAAGGGGAGTGAAATAGGCTGGAATCCAGCACTACTTCATGTTCCTAACTTTAAGCATCTGAGCAGTCCCAGTGAAGTCAATGAGACTATTCAGGTGCTTAAACTTATGAAAGTCCTTAATTGTTTTACTGGATAGTTTGGTGGAAAGAAAATACACCGAATAATTTTCCAAAATAACCTGAAAGACACATTTGCAGTTTTTTTTTGAAAGTGTAAGCTAGGAGAAAATAGGCTAATGGTTACATAGGAAAGTTAGGCTCACATGGGGAAGAATATGACCCTACTCTCTCTTGCAGGAGAATGGCAGCTTGTTTCTTCTCAAAGAGGCTTCATAGAAAAAGGCTAGATACAAGTCCTGGGTAGTTCAATCCCTCTCCCGGCTCACGTCCTTTGGAATGTACATTCTTCCCTCTGCTAAGTAAGCTCCATCTTCCAGTCTCTAAAATGCTTCTCCATCATGTTTCTGGCTCTCCAGTCACCAACATTTACAGTGGGGATGATTTTCTGTGGCTTTAGCCACTGGACAAATTGTTTCATTTCTAGGTAACTGCTGTGTTCACTGTAAGGAATCCCTGTAGCAAAACAATGCAAAAGATACCTCAGGCGGTCTGCTTAGCTGGCTAAAAATATTTTTGCAAGAAACAAAGAAATACTTAAAAAGAATATTTTAATTAAATGGAGATTTAAACTTTACTCCAAGGATCAAGTAAAAATCCAGACTTCATTACTGGAAGGATTAACTAGGATCGATCTACAGTGTCAATCATTAGTACAAATTCGGTGACCCCAGCTACTTTGTTGAGTGACAAGAGGAGAGATTTTCTAGGAGATTTAACTCCATCCATAAATTGTTTGCCAGAGACTGCACCAATAGGAACAGAGGAAACAGGCTGGTACCTACAGAAGCTCTGCAGCAGGCACAGGGTCTTTCATATGAAACCATATATGGAGTGAAATCCTGGTTCTGTTGAAATCCCTGGCAAAACTCCTATTGAGTTAAATGGGAATAACATTTCACCCATGGAGTCTGCGTCTGTCTTAAAGCCATTAGATCAAACTTTTTTCTTGAGAGAGAGAGGGGCATTAGAAGAAACAGTATTTAAAATCTGCATTTACAGTGTTCCAGACTGGTCAATTCTTAAGAGTTATGCTGGAGGCATTTATCTGCTCAGCTTCTTGGCAGAAGTGAAATCAATAAGTGGATAGTATGATGAACAGTAAGAGGTGCTAGAATAAAATGCATGCAAACAATCCACACAGAACTAAATGTACAGAGCCATTTATAGTGCGTGTACCATATATGGTGATCTTTCCCCTGGTCTGAGGTTTGATATCTGCCAGAGCGTGACATGAATCGGAGTACGTCCATCCAGTGGGCCTGAAAGCCAGAACTTGGTCAAACTTCTCTGAGAACTTGTTTAAGTGATTTTGCAGGCCCTGTTAATAAAAAGACAGCACATTCATGAAGACTATTAATCACCACCACCACCACTCTCACAATGATCCAGTAGTCTAAAAGGTTTTGGGGTTTGGAGAGCAGGACATTGGAGATTAAACTATATTTTTGCACAACATTTTAATGAGCACTTTCCCTTTTTTTGTTTTAGATGCCAGCTGGTTAGAAAGCTGTTATGATCAGTATTTAATACTTAAATAGCACCTTTCAGCTAAGGACCTCAAAATGCTCTACAAATGCAAACAATTATTAGCTCTGTGTTACCGATGGGAACTCTGACACTCAGAGAGAATAAGTGACCCACATAAAACAACAAGGCAAGTCACTTCCTGTGATATGTATCAAGCCTCCCTTGCTCAGACACTAGACCATCTTCCAAAAACCAAACTGAACATGACCCGAGGAAATAGTTTATCGTCTTTTAACTCAACTGACTCCAAAGATCTGACCTGAAAGTCTCATAGTTTTCCTGAAGCAGCCTTCAATTTTGTTTATGGGATAGCAAAAGAATAAGGATAAGAGAGGGAGACGAAGAAGTGTAAGGAATCTTCAATCCTACATTGGCATAAAGAGAAGTCAGAAATAGGAAATCAGTTTCACATGTACAATAGATATCCACCGTGTCCATTTGAAAGCCTTACAAGATTTAGATTTCAGAACAGTTAACAACATGCCAGGAGCAGGAAGAAGAACACAAGATAAATAATGACTGCGTCAAAGAAAAGAGAATAACTAAACCCGCAGATGCTGCAGAGTTTGGGGAAAGGGAAGTGAAATGCTCTCAACAGCAGCACCATAGTTCCAGTAGAAACTCGACAGCAATATTCAGAACTACCAAGACAGGCACATTTGAAAATAAAGGACCATAAATAAATAAGTACACTCTTTATTCAGTAATGGGAGCTACGGCCATTCTTCAAAGACTCCATTTACCTAGTACAGTGGAAAAGGTTAGCTTTTATTAAGATGGCAATCAGAAGCCTAAAAGGACTATATCTACCCATCATGATTCATTTTTAAAGAGACTGACATTTCTTACTGCAACTCTTCATAAGATTAATACACATGCATTATACTTGTCTTAATAAAAACCAAGGACAGTACATGCAGTTCCAGTAGGACAATTATGAGATAAACTAAAATTCAGTAGAACAATTATGAGATTAGCCTGCTCTCAGATTTTGTTATGCGTTTATTAATTGGGTACGTACTGTTTATTTTTAAGGGTGGGATTTTCAGTCTGATTGAAAGTCGAATGTGCTTCTAAATCACGTAGGTTATGTCTACACTGCAATAAGATACCCACGGCTGGCCTGTGCTAGCTGACTGGGGCTCATGGGGCTTGCGCTAAGGGGCTGTTTAATTGTGTTGTAGATGTTTGGGCTCGGGCTGCAGCCCAAGGTCTGCGATATTCCTACCTCGCCAGTTCCTAGAGCCCAGGCTCCAGCCCTAATGTCTACCCTGCAATTAAACAGCTGCTTAGCCCGAGTCCATGAGCCTGAGTCAGCGGGTACAAAGCAGCTGTGGGTTTTTAACTGTTGTGTAGTATCCTTAGACTCTTCTGAAAATCCCACCCTAATGCCTGTATATTACAATCGCACCCCATTGTGGTAAGTCATGGATAGAACACATACAAAGACATAGTCCTTGCCCTGAAAAGTTTGTGCTCTTTGAAATTCTTCCACTATGAATTTAAATGGAAAAAAGTTTCATGATTTCACTGTTACAAACAGATGTTTGTGATGCAAGGGGAATTCTTTTAATGTTAATATTTTTTTGGGGGGTGGGGGGGGAGGCTTCCTTCCTACAAGAACATGGCGAACTTCAGAGCTTCTTCATAAAGAGTTAAACAAGAAACATATTCATATGCTTTTTTAAAATTTCTCAGACCTTCAGTCAATATTGCTCCAAAACCTTCATCCTTTTATAACGGAAAATATAATTCATTCCTCAATCAACCTCCTTCAATCACCATGACAGCCTGTTATCTACTCTTTTGCTGAAGTCAGCAGCAGTATGTGCAAATGGAGCCCATACGGTATGAGAAGGCTCAAACATGATTAACTTTACAATCAGCCCTGACAACACTTCCATGCAGCTTGCTTATTCAAGAGCAGATCAGTATTTAAATAATCCCAGCATTTTTTTGTAGTCAAACTAAGCATTCCATTGAAGTAATCAGTCTCTCTGAATACCCGTTTGCCCTTTCTTTTCACACAGCAAATCTATTTGCATTACTGGAGCAATTAATCTATTTTATTCTTCCTATGCTTTCAAAAACAAAGCTTTGCACAGTAAAGGATTTGGAAAAAGAACATCCAGAATGTGAACCTGTAGCCCTGCATCTTGCCTCCACTTGATATAATGTCTGTAAAACAGTTTTATTTTAATATTTAACTTTGATTCCTTTACTGGTCTCAAGAAAATGCTGCAAAATTACTAGTTAATATTTGACCACACTCACCCAGTACCAGGGTGAAAGCCGTTGTAACTGTAACAACTGCAAACAGAGAATGTTGATTTTAATTCTGCTCTTTGACTTGGATAACAAGCAGAGATGCTATTTATAGGGCAAGGATGTGCTTGCTTCCCAGGTTTGGATTTGTTTCTTTGGTACACTCTGTGTGACTTGCCCTTCCTGGTCTAGTTTGGGGTTTTTTTGAGAGTACTATTATTCAATGTATATACACTCTACTGGGGCAATTACAGCCCCCACCTTCAATGCTGTAATGGTCATTAGTGCAGATCTGCTGTAGAAAGAAGAATGGACCCAGATAGGGAGAGGGAAATATACCCTTTGCACAGCACAGCATTTAGCTGACAAGCATGGAGCCCAAGGAAGGGAGTATGGCAGGGATCTGCTTGGGATGCACTGGAGCCACAGAAGTCTACTTTGATCCTTAGCCCTGCCATTGAAATTTCTAGTGCCCAGCCTGCTACTTGACCTGTTATTATTAGGTCATAATTGTAACTAGTACAGAATCTTAGAGCAGTGATATTTGCCCGCTTCAGGTCTAGGCTGAAGTTGCTGATATTTTAAACTCTGGCCACTGTTTAGGAGAAAGGGAGACGGATTTCTGTGGTTTTTTATGATTAGCCAAGTGTCTTTAGATGAGTGAGCTTCTCTACTGAATCAACGTAGCACCTATAAACCGTACATGGAGAGCTAAACTACATACTGGCAAATAATTAAATAGCTTGTTCCAAAATGAAAAAAAAACTGTTTTGATTTTGCTCTTGGAAATCAACATGGGAAGACGACGCAGAGGTCAAATAAATTGAAATCTGGAATTAAGCAGATGTATAAAAGTAAAAAAAATAAATACATCACAACTTACACATACTTCCAATTCTTTAGTTTGGGAATCAGGGAGAGTGAATAAAAAGTAAGAAATACAAGAGAAAGCAAAAACGCTAGGGAGCAATTTGAGGTTAGAAAAAGGGACTGTGAGGAATGAAGTGAAGAGAGCATGAGCGTGTATGAAGTGCTGCTACAAAATATCAGAATATTTATCAAAAAGAAATCGCAGTTATCCCTACAATTATATTTCAAACCAAGTATGTTTCCTAATATATCTGTGGAATTTTACTGGGAGGCTGACATTTTGGAAGGAAGTGAATATGCCAATGATCGTTACAGAAGACCTGTGAGTGAAGAAGGAAGTCAGTGAATGCAAGACTCGCTCATAACACTGAGCTCATTTTTTGTTAACCCACTCCGAGTACCATCTCGTGGATAACTTTGTTCCAGGTAAGTTTTAAAATATTCACTGTTTGAGAAGAGGTAAAATCTGACTTGACTGAGTGGAAATAAAAGCCAAAGTCATCCCGATTTGATCCAGGGAACCTCCAGCTGTGGAAACACAGAAGTGTTCTACACAACTGCACAATTGTATCATGAGCTATCACCTTAAACTAACCTTCAATCATGGAAAGCTTGTTTAAGTTTTAGAGCTTCTTTTTCAGTTCTTTATCTGGAAGCGGGTTACTGGGGATGCCTTAACCGTCTAAGTGAGAAGAACTGCAGCACAATCCTTAAAATTGACAAGATTATAACCTCTCTGCTGCCAGGACAGTCTTCTTGTTCTGTGTTCTTACAGGGCCTAGCAAAATGGGGCCCTGGTATATAACTGAGGCTTCTAGGCACTGCTGTAATACAGAATGAATAATAATAATGATGCATCTCTTAAAATCCAGCTGTTGTTTGAGATCACAGATGGATTCAAAACATGTATTAAATGCTGAACCTGAGCTCCTGACTGAGACAATTTCCCTAGTGACTTCCCAGGCTTTGTAGGTTTCTTAGCTAGCACAAAGCTTTAGTTATCAGAAATCAATGGGGCTGAGTAACAATATCAGGACTGGTCCCTAAATAGGGCTAGGGACTGAACAAAATGCATATCAAAACAAGATGTGGGGCAGACCAAGAAATACTGAGATAGGGCTAGGATGGACTAGTGGATAGAGCACTGGACTGGGACTCAGGAGACCAGTGTTCAATTCATATCTCAGCCAGAGAATTCCTGTGTGACCTTAGGCAAATCAACTGTTTCCCAGTTCCCCATATGTAAAACTGGGATATTTCTATAACTCACAGTGTGACTAAAGTGACTGTGTGGTGTAAATATGTTTCTATTTATTTTACTTGGCTGTAAAATACAGTAATGACGGTAAGCAAGCAGCCAGATTTCCCAGGTAACAAGTCTGCAATTCAGGACAAAGGTTGCTCAGCTGAGCATGAAAAAGTAAAAGAGGGAAGAACCACCTGGGTAAACAAATGTGTACTGTATATAAAAATGACATATTATTTATTATTCCTTAATCCAAACAACAGACTACCAGATACTAGCTGATTTATTGTTTACAATATTATTCTTTTGATTTTGACACATTTACTAAACCGACACCAGGCTAATGCTGCATGGGCTCATCCTTAGGCATTTAACACTGAGTTTGTGATCTTCATACATCTTAACAACATCACTGGCACCCAAACACTCTGAATCCAGCTATTGGCTTCACTGAAAGCTTATCAAGGTGGCAGATCTAGATGGTTCTTTTGTGTGGGGGCAAAGTAATCCTCATAATGGTAACTGGAGGCCACACTGAGGTGACAGAAATGGTAAAATGTCTGTAACTTACATACTAAAGGGACAGAAGCATGGGATTTTAGCAGGAAGATCATCTAAAAAGAACAATGAAGGATAAAAAGATTCTCCCTCAAAATGTTTTTTTCTTACATTTTCTGGTTGTTCTCTTTCCTGTACAGCCCTGGCCTTTCCCCTCCACCCCACAGTGTAACTTATGGCAGGGGTTCTCAACCTTTCGCTTTCTGAAGACCGCCCAACATGCAATAAAAACTCCATGGCCCACTTGTGCCTCAACAACTGTTTTTCTGAGCCAGGGCCACCACTGGGGGGCAGTAAACAGGGCAACTGGCCAGCACTCAACGCCACAGGGGGCTCGGCTTCAGCTTCAGCCTTGGGTGGGGGTGCTCAGACTTCAGCTTTCTGCCCTGGACCCCAGTGACCCTAACACCAGCCCTGCTCCCTAGCTTATTTTGGCAGACCCCCTGAAACCTGCTCACATCCCCCCAAAGGACCATGAACCCCAGGTTGAGAATGTCTGACTTATGGCACTACATGTGTTTTTATCTATCTACCTAAGTCACTTATATGGCCCCCATCACTGGAGTATGAACACCTCACAGTCTTAATGTATTTATTCATACAACACTGCTATGAGGTAGGACAACAGTATCATCATTTTACAGATAGAGAATGAGGCACAGAGAGATTAAATGACTTGCCCAAGGTCACACTGGTAGTCTGTGACAGAGCAAGTAACTGAACCCAGGACCCCAGAGTCCCAGATTAGCATCCTCATCACTTCCTCTCTGTTTTATATCACCTTTAAACATGGTCCAATTGTTGTTTTTATTTCTTTTTCAGTATTGCCCTATTTAAAGGCTAGACATATTTACCTATACACTATGCATCTTTCATGACATGGAAATTCCCGGAAAGTCAGTAAACATAAAACTTAGTACCTGTACATTACCATTAAGGTGTAATGTAGAATTTACCAACTTCTCCTACAATTAAAGGGTGCAATGTATCTCAATTAGCTTACAACAAATAGAGAGCTCCTCCCAGCTGTGCTGACTGCCTGTTGTTGATCTGCATTTTCAAATCTACTTCCCAAATGAACGGTTTTCCCATTCTCCCTCAACATATATGCTCTGGTAAAATCAACGCAGACTTATAAACTCACCTTTAATCTGTTTTTTCTGGGGGTCAATATTCTAGCTTTTAAATAAGAAGGGAGAACGAAGCTTCTTTTAAAAATTAAAATAAAAACATGTTTATTCCTTCCATCATCTATGAATACTTCTGAAATGAAGCCTCTGAGATCATGTCATAACCCCCCACTCCCAGATTGGCACCATTCTTGGCAGTCTAGCACAGAGGCTAAGAGCTAATGGGCAAGGAAAATTAGCTTCCTTCTAAATATATTAAACCACCCTACCTGTATTATGCACTGAAAATATCCTCTAGCTTACCAGTCTAGCACCTTTAGCAGAATGAAACTTTCTCTCTCACACACACTCATGAATTACCCTCAATGGAACTTGAATATTTCTTTGGAAAACAGATGGTACCTGATTCCCTTGTATAAAACTTGTACACAAAAGTCAACTTAACAAAAAATAAAACACATCTGTCTAAAATCCTTGTACTTACTATTGTTACAAGTAACACCAGATATTCTTATAACTGAAAGATGGGAATTTATTTCCTCTTCAGTTTGATCATGATGTTCATTTAACTACATTTTGTATCAGTTTCACTGTTTCTCATACAATCCATTTCCTTCTGTGGTTTGTGCAGGTCATCCACACAGCAACAGAGGAAAGAAAAACTATCTAAAATGAGGAAATGTGAATGTAAAGCCATAACAACTGAAAGTGGACCTAGGGGCGTGTGTCATAGCTGAAATGACTTTAAAAAAACAAAACAAAAACACAAGATTAAATTTTTTTGACTAGGTGTCAAGTTGACAATATCCCTTCTATTAACTGCTTCGAAAGAGAGGAACTTTGAGGAAGAAAACCCCTTCAGTCCTTTTTTACAACACACAAATTAATGGAAAGAGAGAAGCCAGGGACTAAGTGTCACAGTATATTAATTGTTAATGGGAGAGATCCTGCAATCATTTACTAAAACCTACTTCAAAAAAGGCCACAAACAGCAAGCCTTTGAACGAGTCTCATCTAATCTTGTTCCATGAACACTAGAGTGAAATTATACTTTCTGTGCATTATGTTTGGAGCCTGTTATTAAGGTTTAATTGCATCTCATTTCAATGTGTTGCTATATGTCAAAACATCACTAAATAAATATGATCTGACAGGTGACAAAAAGCACCAAAGATACCCATTTGCTGTTATATCATCCAAGTTAATGTTAGCCAACAGGTGCAGATGATATTTTCTACACTTGCCTTAAAATTAATTTGCATCATGGGAAGAAGGTGAAGCAAAGTATTGTTCCAGTCCATAGTGATGAGGGAATTAACAGCTGCTGACTCCAAGCACTGCAGTGTTTTGTATTTATCTTGGGACATGCTCACTTTAGAGCCCAGAACTTGAGCAATTGCTGTAGGGTGAAAGGGAAAAGATCATACATAATGAAGAGACAGTTTGCAAATAACAAAGATTTCCATTGTTGTTTCTGAGACATTCCTGATCATCTCACTGATTCAGTGATTACCATTACAAAAATCCACACTTGCCAACAAAGCTATTTTATATTCTAAAATATATAGAGGAGAACTGTGATAACTGTTGACAAACACTGATTGCTGTACTGTAGCTTCAGAATTATTCCAGGGAGAGGAGTAGTAAAAGTATGTTAATAGGTTACAAATCATACTGCCTCAATAATATATTGCTGTTCAAGGGAGCAAACTAATATTTCTTTCTAAGACGCTAGAACTTGGTACAGTTCTGAAGAAGGGACAAACGACCCATGTTAATGATGGCCTGAATTTCAGTGAGAGAAATTCTGGTATCAATGACTTTGAAAATCTTTTTAAAAGTACAAATGTTGCATGGCTGTCTGCTCTAGAAAGTACAGTCAGGTAAACACTGTGCTGATTTAAGCCTGGGGCACAACAGGTTTCCTTAAAGACAGAAAATAGCAGAAAGAGGCAGTTAGTTGCTGAGAATGTTTTTAATAAATTGTTCATTTGTATGACTTGCTTCCATTTTACAGGGAAATACATATCACCCTTGGAAATAAGTGTTAATAGAACTGAAGTTTAAAAATAATTACATTTCCTTCACTGTGTCACTAATAGCACTTGAGATTATTAAAATTGAAAACAAGTTTTATAATCTCACCAGTGATGCTGGGGTTTTTTGGTTTTATTTTTAAGTAAACTATTGGCACTTCTCTTGGTATGGCTAAATTAATTAGATTGCTGAGTTTCACTTCCTGTGTGTAGCTACTTTATGCATTCTATGCAATGGCACAACATGGTTTGGTTAAGTTTGCAAACACGGCAGATGAATGTTTCAATCAAACTTGTTTTTAGTTGAAATTTTAAAAAAAAACTTACTGATATTTAAAAAAATTAGTATTAGATTTTTAAATTTACTATCTTTTAGGGCTGTCAAGCGATTAAAAAAATTAATCACGATTAATTGCACTGTTAAACAATAACAGAATCACTTTTTGGTGATACTGTAAATGAGAAGCTGGCAGCATTATCTCCCATAAATGTAAACACACTTGTTTGTCTTAGCAATTGGCTGACAAGAAGTAGGAATGAGTGGACTCCTAGGCTGTAAAGTTTTACATTGTTTTGTTTTTGAGTGCAGTTGGGAGGGAGAAATCTGTTTTTGTAAGTTGTACTTACATTGTAAAAAGATTGCATTATGGTACTTATATGAGGTGAACTGAAAAACTATTTCTTTTGTTTATCATTTTTACAGTGCAAATATTTGTAATAAAAATATAAAAAGTGAGCTCAGTACACTTTGAATTCTGTGTTGTAATTTAAGTCAATATATTTTAAAATGTAGAAAAACATCCAAAAATAGTTAATAAATTCCAGTTGGTATTCTATTGTTTAACAGTAAAATTAATCACGATTAATCTTTTTTAGTTAATCGTGTGAGTTAACTGCGATTAATTGACAGCCATACTTTCTTCTGCTATCCACAAAATCTAAATGTTGAGCCTAAGCTACCTTCGTGCATACTTTAAGAAAAAGCTCATTTTACATTCATTCAGAGATGCATATATTCATTTTGATTTGATATGTCCATTTACATACCTAGAAAGACCTTTTCTTTTCCAATGGAATAGGTTCCACAGACGACCAATGTACGTGGGTTTAGAGTTACTGTCTCAAAGGCAGTGTTGACAGCAAACTGGATAACCTCTTGTTGAGAAGGAAAAGTATATTCAGGGCTGCAATATCTAATAAATGGAAATTGGATATGAATATGTAATAGAGCATAACACAGGCGGCATCCTACTTTATAAGTAGGCTTTGTCAGAAACTGCACACAACGACATAAGGAAGAGACAGCCAAGTTATTCGTCAATATCAATTCAACTTATTATTTACTTCTTAAAAATCATGGTGGCATATGGTAATTTTTTAAAAATTAAACTTTAATCTTTTTCAATAAATACATTTTAAGTTATTCTACGCACACTCTTTTGTATATGCACATTTAAGAACACTGCCAATATTCACGCATCTGACACAATGACTACTGAAATCTTTCCCTCTTTTGAGAACTATTTTTATAAAGCTGGATGTTTGTGTCACATACTAATTACATCCATAGCTCTTTTATTTTTTGGCATGCACATAGTTGTCATATAAGGCATTATTCATTCACAGTAATAGAATATGGGTCAGAAAATAAAAGTATTGCAACTGGGCATTAGTCATCATGTACTGAAAGAGTTTCATGTGGATGAATCAAAGAAAGGTCTAACGAAAAATTGGACAAATGACTCCAACATTTAGCAGCCTTTCATTGTTTGAATGTTTGTTTCTTGCATTAAGGGCCTGACCCATATAAAGCCAGTTTCAATTTTATAAACCTCTGCTTTTACAGGGACAAATGGCACCCACAATTGAATAACACATGATTAATTTGGCCATCTCAAATGAATATTGCAAAAACCTTTATGCCACACATAATTATTATATCTCTATTTATATAAAGTCAACAGACATTATATAAATGGCTTTTTAACAAATACCATATTTCTTTACATACCACTCATCAGAGTTAAGTGAGTATCAAAACACGTTACTCATATTATTAATTTAGATATAAAGTACTATTATTGGACACACAGTTGTTGTTGGGACAGGGAAAGAAGGATATACTAGCTTACGTGGTATCCAAGTACAGAGTGTGAATCTTTCGACTGATCAGAAGAGGACAATGCTTCATAGAAGGATCTGCCCTGAAGTCCCCAGTGTGTAGCATGACATTTCCATTGGGAAGGCAAAAAAGGATCATTGTGGCACCTGGACAACTAGGGGGAAAAAAACAATGCAACATATTCTTACTTCCAAAGTGGCATCCATTACCACACGAACTATACTGCTTTCAAGCAGTAGTGGGGATAAAGCATGGTAAATCACAGATAGCCAGCCCCACGCACTGGCAGATTGAGACCGAGAAACTCCTGCGTTCTAATGCTAGCTATGCCACCTACTTGTCTCGTGACCATAAACAAGTCACCACCTCTCAAGTGTCTCAGTTTCCCCATCTGAAAAAACTGGATGATATTAACTGCCCACAGTACTGTTGGGAGATTAATAATCTACACAGGATTTTGAAGTTGTGAAGTGCTACTTAAGTGCAAAGTTTCCAATTCCAATTCCAGTGAAGCTAAAAAAATAAACCGCTGTTTAAGTCCTATTAATAGACTACAATTTTTAGGTTAGATGGACAATGGGAGAACAACTACACCTAAACAACTAATAAAGCATGGGCTGCCTCTTGTGTTGATCAGTCTTTCAGCACGTGTGGCCCAAATGATGTTCCAGGCCCATCTTTTTATGTTTATCGGTCTCTCTGTTCCAATATGAATTTTAAAACGGCAGGCTGGGGAAAGAAGAGGCATTGTTATGATTTAGGAAAAATAGAAATTGAATAATTGTAGGTGCCATCTTCAGTGCTGTGGGAGTTGGTGCAATATTTGCTTTTTAAGTTCTTTAAAAACTTTACAGATTTTAAACCTTATCCTGTATCCCGAATTTAGTGTTGGGTAGATACCATTCCCTGTTTGCTACGATTGCAATGAGTCCATTGCTACTCATGCAGCTCCTCACCAAAGTTAGTTTGTTTTGCAGGGCAGACACTCAGACTGGGCAGCCAAAATAGGAGTATTTTGTACATGAGTCATATACAGAAGTTAAAAAAAGAGGAAGCACTGGCCACAGATCATAGCTTAGAAGACAGAGATGGTAAGTGCTCCAAAAACTTGAACTTTATACCTATAGTTTATATTCCTTTTAAAATGAATGGGGCAGGAAAAGCTGAAAAATGTCCAAATTACATAAGCTGCAAGGCTTCTTTCATTCCCAACAAGCATTTTCAAAGGACTTTGAAGAAATCTTATCTCTCAAACTATAAACAAGGCCTAAGATAAGTATTATTCAAACCAGCTGTAACAGAATTCTGCATTTAAATTTATATACTAAAAAGAGAGGACTTTAATTCCAATACACAACTAAAGTGCCAAGAGGCAAAATGATCAGAACTCAGGATTGAAAGCCAGGATCTACTGAATTCTAATCCTGATATTGCCACAGATTGTCTACATGGCCTTGGGCAGTTAAGGTCTGGCCCTGCACCACTGAATTCAATAAAAGCTTTGGCAAAGATTTCAATGGGAGCAAGATCAGGTATTTTTAGAGACGAATTTTCAAACTTTCAAATGATTTTTGTGTCCAGCTTGAGACCCCGTGGGCCTGATTTTCACTATCTGAAGCTCCCATTGTCATCAGCACATTGTAAAGTTCTTAACATCTCTGAAAATAAGGCCCAGTGCGCCTCACACTGGGCACTAAGAATCTGGACCACTTTGGAAATCCTAATCCTAAAATCTTGCTGTGCTTCTATTTTCTTACGTACTTCAGAGAGGTGTTCTAAGTATCAAATCAGGATTAATGTCTGTAAAGAAATGTGAAAATTAAAGCACTTTGTATCACTAGCATCTAGATATCTTGGTGATGAGCTCATTACAAATGCACAAAATATTTTCAGGGTAAAATTTTCAAAGGAGTCTAATTCCCATTCTTAAAAGTAACTTGGCACTTAGAAGACTAAGTCTCATTGGCATTCAATGAGATTTACCCTCCTATGTCCTTAACTCACCTTTGAAAACAACATTTATGCTCCTAAAACACTTAAGCACTTTAAAAAAATGTATCCTTAGACTTCTAGATCCACTGAAGCCAAAAAATCATGAAGGTATAAACCTTTTCTAAACAATAACTTATCTTTGACATTCACTATTTTCAAATGATATATATAATTCAGCTGCAAAGATACATACTGATTGGCATCAAGCAAGACCACTTTGATTCCATTCACTGTACACTCTGTATCCATTGGCAATGTATGGACATACTGTTCTTGCACTCGAAGTTTACTCTTCACCAAGTTGCCAGTTATCTGCAAAAGAGAAAGAGTTTAGTACTGAGGGCTGGTTCACACTACATAGTTAGGTTGACATAAGGCAGCGTATGTTGACCAGATTATGTCAGTGTCTACGTTATAGTCTTCCTCCTGCCGATGTAAGTACCCTACTACATTGACATCATAAGCCTTATATCTCTCATGGAGGTGGAGTTATGTTGGCGTAGTCGGGGCGACACAGTATCTGTGTAGACACTGCATCCCTTACATTGGCGTCTTGTCAATTTCAGGGTAGGAGAATGGACCCTGCCCCCAGCTGGGAGCCAGAGCAAGAAACCCTGGCAGCTTCCAACCCTGCTCCCAGATGGGAGCCAAGATGTGAAATTGACAAGGCTGCCTAGCTCCCAGTGGGGAGCAAGCCGAAAAGCTGGGGCAGATGGACCCGGCTCCCCAGGGGTGAGAAGCCCTGGGCAGCTTCCCATGGCTCCTGGCAGGGAGGGGAGAAGCCTCAGGAGGCTTCCACTAGGGAACAGAAGCAGGGGGCAGTGTACCGGGAGCCCAGGAGCCTGTGGGGCAGCCAGGCTCCCTATAGGGAGCTGCCAGCAGAACTGAGAGACGGGGCTCTCAGCTCCCCACACTGCCCTTCTTAGGTCGGTGGAAGCACTCCTGGTGAGGACACACACCATCAACCCAAGGAGGGTAGTGTGGACATGCACCATAGCAGTAATTACTGTGGTGGCTGTAAGTCGACCTATATTAGGTCGACTTACATTTCTAGTGTAGACATACCCTGAGACAACAAAAAGACCACATCAACCCCATGTGCTTTACCTGATAATTAATGTAGAAAGACAAAGAAAAACATCTAAATATTTCAAGGGAAAACAATTAATAGAAACCAAGTTCACTTTTTCTGTGCTTAGGTGTTATTTTTTAAAAGTCATTTTTCTAATGGTGCCAGCAAGTAAAAACCCAAGCATAAATACCACACAGTATGACTAGAGTTATGGCAAGGACCATTACAAACAGAGGTGGCATCTCTGGTGTTTAGAGCCTGAGACTTGGAGTCAGAAACCCCTAAGTTCCATTCCTGTCTCTACAACAGACTTTCTGCCTGCTTGCAGGAAAAGTAATGTTTATGCCTCCACATCCCAGTCTCTATACTTGTTTATATCAGAGGGATGGTGCGTAAGATTCTTTAAAGATATAAGCATTGTGGAATTTCTAAATATTATTTAATTTCATTAGATTATATTGTAAATATTTAGAAAGATCTCAAAGCCACAGAGCACAATGTGTGCATTATGAAAGATTATGGCTCCAACACTGGCCTGGGCTCCAGCCTCTTATAATCTGCTATATCTGGGTTACAGAAACTCCTGGCAGGGGGAGAGCCTCTAGTCCCCTTAGGTATTTCCTTGCAGCTGACTCAAGAAAGAGGCTCTAATAAGGCTTTTCTTACATCTGTCTGATCCATCACTACTATAACAGCTCTTTGGGGTTGTTAGCAACTGGGGCTAGTTACAGCAGCCTCTGGGATACTGGCCTGATACAGAATCACCTCATGAGGGAGCGAAAGGTTCCTTTACCCAGATTAGCCATGCCAAATGCTCCTCAGCCACAGCAGAGATTCTGGTTCTATATCCATAGAAACTGAACACTGTATTCTTTTGGTTTTCATTCATAGTTGCATATTGATTTGGTAATTATCAAGTAACCCTAGGAAATCTTACCTTATTACAATAGATTGGAAATGTAAATTTTTTTGTTAGGCCAGTATAATGATCGGAATGGAAATGAGTGAGGAAATAGGCTACGCAGCCTTCGATTTCTCCATACTGAAATGCATCAACTGTAAAACCAGTTCCTACAACATAAATACAACAGGAGCAAATCAATTAATATGCATCGAGTAGCTACAGCCAGTTACTGGTTAGATTCTCTTTTATTTTAAGTAGAAAATGCATTAAAAAAAAAAAAGGAGTATGTGAGAACAAATGCAGCTTGCAGACATAAGCATTATTCAAACAGAGGGAAAGAGATAGTTTCACTGATTAAAATCATAATTAAGCAAAGTAAACAATCTTCAAATACAAACATTGACATATTCCTCCTACATAAATACCTGGTGTTCATCTGTATTCAAAATGGCATTTCTGAAACGCTTACACAGTGCAAGCTTCCCAAAGCACGGACTATGTATATCACTTCCAATCTGCACCATGCCAGTTCCATACATATAACACTCTTGCTAAATGTTACTACTATTAGCAGGCAACTGACCTGGGTTCTTAAAAAAATCTCTATCTGCTGATGGTTATATATCATAGATTTGGTATTATATATTTAAATGAATTATTATTTCTCATGATAAATGAGATGTAAGGAGTCTTTCCTATTCTCTGCAAATGAGAAATCAATAATGCAAAAAAAAAAACTATCAAATTTATTGGTACACTTTTTTTTAAATTTGGTTATATATTCTAAAAATCGCCAAAAATTTTATACAGTTGCTTCCACGCCATTCAACCCATTAATATGTATCCATCTGAAAAGTACATCTCCAAGTTATTTGAAAACATTAAAGAAAATAAATTCAGAAATATTTCACATACAACTGATGTGGTTCAAAACAAAAGCTAGACAGGCAGCCAAGGAAACTGACAATTATATTGTAGATATGAGGCCTAATCCTCCAGACTGATACATGTAGAGGATCCTCAGGACTTAACTGACATCATGGGGCTCCATACAAGCTTAAGGGTCTACCTGCATGCATCAGGTTGCTGGATCAAGGTCCCGGACAGTAGGCTATATGCTTACTACATTTACTACTCCAACTCCCATCTTCCTTGTATCTTTATCCAGGATTCCAGAATCAAAAAGCACAACTAAGATGATCCTCTGTTGGTGATCTGAAATCTGTGATGTTTAAACTTTTCAAACTATTGATCAGTCTTCCTTATACTTTGAATAGTTATTTTAGGAGATTTTGGTAAATTCTGAGCTGTTTCTTTAACTTTAGAAAGTGTTTTTTAAGAACACTACTAATTAACACTGGAGAATATCATTCTAGTGTAATACTATACCTTAAACACAAAATGAAGCTCAACTGTGATTACTTTATTATAGACCAAGTACACAAGAGTGAGGAACATTTTGTTCTATAAATGGCTATTAGCCACCCTTTCTTATGGCTTAAAAATAAGTTATGTAAAAGTTACAACTGATGAATTAGACAAGACAAACATTAGTTGAGAGATTTGAAAAGATACCAACAGGATTTAGGAGCATAAGTCTCACTTTCAATGGTGCTCCTAAGTCCCTGAGATGCTTTTGAAAATCTCCCCTTTAGGCTACCTGCCCCGTAAAACATAATTTAAGTCAAAAAGTTTGTTTTTCTAGCAGTATCTTTAAAAGATTATATTTTTACAACATTATATCCTTCTTTCATTGCTGCTCACTTATAGAATGAGCCGCTGTAATATTGTAAATATCTATGGCTCTGATCCCTATTAACTTTAAAGGGGGTCCATGCAAGTGGAAATCATTAAAGGATAGGGGCCTAAAAGGTTTTCACAATGAAACAGAATAAAAAAGCCTTGTATTAAAATGGGAAAAAAAGCTATATCCACTACACAGTTCTAAATTCAACCATTACAATTAAAAGTCACAATTACTTCTCACCTGGTATCTTCTTATAAAAGGGACACTTTTTGTTTTTTATTCCTTCTTCTGTAGAAGATGATTCTCTAAATCTTTTTCTCCAATTTCGCTTCACACCAGATGTTGTATCTACACAGACTCCATTTTTATTTGAACTTTCTGTGACCGCATCTATGTCCCCCACAGATCCTTCAGCTTTCCTCTTTTGTTGTCTAGGCCTCTTTCCATTGGGAGTTATAGGACTTGAGGCTTGTGTTCCCTCACCAAAATGTTTCTTTCCTTTGTTCTCTTCTTTTGTTTTGAGTTTTAACCCAAAGAAAACACCAATGTCCATTTGTTTCAGTTCTTTGGCTGAAATAGATTTGGCTTTCATATTTGCAACAGAAACAGATGACAGTGTTGGAGAGACCGTACTGGGAAGGGGTACAGCCACTGTATTATGAAGACTTCCTTCTTCCTCTATTACTGGCTGTGAACTCTTCTGGTATAATGTAGTTCCACTTGTGTTAGTAGTCATCTTATTTCTATTGATTAGGAAGTTACTAGGTTCCTTCAAAACTTCACTTTGCCTTGACAGAAAAGATCTACCACCTTCTTCTTTGACTTTCAAGGGCAATGATGGATCACTCACAGCCAAGTCTGCATAATCCAAATGGCAAGCATTAAAATCTTTTAGCTCCAAATTACCTGTATTAGAAACAGAGGCACTGAATGTTGGCCAATCAAATTCCTTTTTAGTTTTATCATAATTAAGGGAAAGAGAGGATTGTGCAGTTAGTGCCCCTTGTGGGTGTTTTAACTGATTAGCAGCACTTCCTGAATTAGAGAACATGTTGTTCATGTGCTCCTGAGAAACAGGCTCAACACAACCATCTAAACTACTCAGTCCATTCAATTCTTCACAAGGTTTGTTTTGTATTATGAAATCACCTATTTTAAGGCAGCTATACCTGTGTACTTGCTGAAGTGGAGAACAATCCAATTTAGTAAACAACATACAGCTAGATTCTTCCTTTTTCGTGCTCTCATCTTCAGAGTTCTGGGTGTGAAATAATCTCTTTTGTGAATGTTTTACTTTCTTCTCCTCCTCCTCTTCCTCCTTCTCTGTTTCCTCTTCATTTTCCTCATCAGTATTAAGTGGAGAGTAGGAAATTTCACAGTCACTGAAGTCAGCTTCTGGAAGTAGCAGCTTTAATTGATCAGAATCATTCTGACTATCCAGATCTCCACTAGCTTCGCTTCCTTGAGAAAATGGAAAATCCAAAGACTCAAGCTGGCCATTATCATCTGCAGACTGTGTAAGCAGAAGTGTCTGTTGGGGCTTTAGAATGTTTGTGGAAGACACAGTATTTACCTTGGTTACATTTGGAGATTTTGCTTGTGTTGAACTCTGTATCACCAATGTATGATCCTCATTTAGGGCATTTCTTACATTCCTGGTCAGTTTTTCCTGCTGTGAGGTTCCATTCACAAGGCCTGAGAAACAGCTTGAGTTAGTAGCATCAGAGCATGTGAACTTTCTCTCTGGGCTATATGTTGAAGAGCTGACAAGACAATCCCCTGCTCTGCTTGTAGCAAGAATGAAATGGGTATAGCGCTTGTAGTGCGATGGAATGCTAGAAGTGCATAGTAGACCATCAGGACACTCTAAGGAAACAAACAGAATAACACACTCTTGATATCTTGTCAAAAGGCATTTTTAGCACAAACACATACAGTGATTTTTATATTAATGTTATGGCATAACTGTTAAAAGCTTTCCTTTATAAATAGAGTCGTCTGAGGCCAGAGCCAGGCCTGAGCTATTCTGAAACACATCAACCTGACATTCTACCTCATAGTTGTCAGCTGGGATACAATGAACTTTTTAAAATGCTATTGAAACTATTCACAGAAATAAGTGTTTTTATGTTCAACTTTATGAAATAGTCAGTAGCTGTCTCTCTTTTTTTGTTTAACATTGTCACTGAATGTTGAGGTCCATATCTTACTAACCTAATCCTTTTGAGAATTTTAGGATCAGTGGCTAAATCAGTGCCAAACAGCAAGATTCTACAGCTGTTACTTTAAAGCTGGAAGTAAGGTGGCACATATATCTGCCTACAGTTAAAACTATAGAAAAACTAAGGGCTCCATTTTCATAAAACAACAGTGACTTCAAACATCCCTTCAATAAAAGACAAAGATATAAGAAAAGGAGCAGCCTTTACTTTAAGTTTCCTGGCTGTGTATTTCCTGTTTTTCAAACAAAAAGAGAGATATTAAAATCACGGATTAGGTTCCCGGAAGACTTACAAGGTCTCCACACACCCATGAAAGCACTGCATATCATCACATAGAACTGTGTGTTAGAGGGTCCCAGTTCCCTTGCTCCTATTTCTCTCCCATACTAAAATAAGTCTGTGATCTCTTGTGTTCTCACAGCAGACCCAGTCAATACAGGATTGTTAAAGTACACAGACCCTGAGACTAGAGTTGAAATATATCAGCACCATGGTGTCTTTGGTAGACCGAGCATTCAAATCTTGATTTCAACTTCCAAGTTTTGTAATGTATCAGAGGGGTAGCCATGTTAGTCTGAATCTGTAAGAAGCAACAGAAAGTCCTGTGGCACCTTATAGACTAACAGACATATTGAGCATAAGCTTTCGTGGGTGAATACCCACTTCATCAGACACAATACAAAGTGGGTATTCTATACTACTAAATCTGACCTAAATTTCAAGCAACTTTCTTTGAATAACCTTTAAAATCTATTTGAATGGGCTATTTCTCCTCAACAGAGCCTTACCTTTTTCAGTGGATCCTTGAGTGTCCAAACATTCAGTAACATGCCACTGAGGTGTCTGGGCTAACAGTAAAGAGAAAGGCATCTGGCAGCTTGGGCAGTATCCATCATAAACTGGCCTTGCATTTGGCGTGGTTTGTTTTTTGTTACAAGTCCTGCTTCGCTTTATTGGCGTAGTTACACTTTCCTGGGACTGCACAATATGGTCACCTTTAGATAGATTTAAGTTCTGGTCAGGGTTTATAAGTGGTTGAATACATTTCTGTCTTGGTTCCTGTTCACTTTTCTTGGACTTGTCCTTGTTTTCAAATGCTTTTTTATTACTTCTACCTCCACTTCCTTTTGATTTGCACTTCCCATCATTTGCTTTCTGCACAGCTGTAATGTTCACTAAATTATTATTTTGATATACTGACTTTGGTTTCCGAATGGATTTGTACTCCCAAATATCTTCTTCCAACCCGTCGTTTTCAGACATGGCAAAATAGCAACACATCAAATATTTTCCTCAGCTTTACACAGTAGTGTTTCAATTTTCCTAAGTCTGAAGTTTGTTCCTTTAATACTTTTTCTTTTTAATTTCCCTAGACCTAAAGCTGAAAGGCACTTGAACTCCATTTGAAATATCACATTGGGCCACAAACTAGATAGCCATCACAGATGGATCTGAAAGGCCATGACCTCCAGTTTTAAAAGAACGCAGGGGAGGGTTGTATATTTTAATGTTCTGGTTAAATCAAATCAAAGTGGATCATAGATGTACTTATTTGTAGAAGGAGCCATTAGCTGCAGTTACTGTTATTCCACTGGAGCACTGTAGATAATCACAGCCTCTGGAAAGCCTGGTTAGGGATTGCAAATCCACATCTGACAGAGATTCCTTTCAGGGCCTTGTGGGCCTGAAAGGTGGGAGCTTGAAAACAAATGAGATTTTAATATGTATGTGGTTGTCTACAGAACAAAAGCAGTAGGAGGTGATAGACTGAGAGGCTTTATGGAGCAGATCCAACTCCTGCTGCAGTTAGTGGCAAATCTTCCATTGACTTTAAGGGGACTTGGATGAGGTCCTGCCTTTAGCCCCCTCACACATCACATTTGTAGTTTTCTGCCTCAAAGGCACCTCCGGGCTCAGATGGACAGCACCTCAGTGGAGGGGCTGAAAACTGATCCAGTGGGAGGAGACATCCCCCATCCAGGCCAAGGCTGGGGGTCTGGAACACCTAGGATGATCAGATAGCAAGTGTGAAAAATCTGGACACTACTTTTTCTGAGAGGGGATGGGGGTGTACCATTGCATATATAAAGTAAATCCCCTAATCAGGGGTGGATTAACATCCAGGCTCATGGACCCAGGGTCCTCAGCCAATTCCCCCCGGCACCAGAACCTGGGTAGAAAGAGAAGACCATGGCACTGGAACTGTGGCCCTGCCCCCTACTCTTCTTCCCTCCAAGGCCACGCCCCCTGGTCAGGCCAGAAGCTGGAGCCAGGAAGTGGCAAGAGCCACCCAGGGATCCCAAGACCCTCCACTTGTCTAAGCAGGGGCCAGAATTCCCAAGAGCAGCCCTTGGCCTGTGTACCCACCCCCCAGGCATGCTGTTGCCAGTGGGACCCAGGGGCAGGAGTTCTGGTACAGCCTGCCCCCACCACAGAGCCTGTCGACAAGCTCTGGGGGGAAAGGAGGCCCTACCAGGAGGAGGAGGGGAGCCCTGGGAAAGTCACAGGCAGGGAGGGCTCCTGCTGCTACTAACCCAGCCTCAGCAGCCACTGCACACCTGGGCTCACTGAGTGCCTGTGCAGGCTCCCGCTGGCAGGCTGCCCACACCAGCTGCTGTCTGGGCTTTGTGCCTGAGGCAGCAACCATGTGTGGCACTACTCCTCCTGTCACCTTTTGCCCGAGGCTTGCAACTGGGGGTGCTGCCCCCCCCCAGACTGCACCTATGCCACCATGGCGCTGTGCCAACCTGAGGCTACAACGCCCACGTTAACAAGTGGGCGGGCATGGCCCCCTTGGGTCTCCCCCCAGTCCTGGGACTCAGGGTGTGGGGGGCCCAACCGTTCCTGGTGCCCAGGGCCCCAATAAATCGTAATCAACCTCTGCCCCTGATGGCGGGATGTCTGGTGTCCCTGGGCACAGCCCCTCCGCCCACAGCCTGGCCCACTTCTACGGGAACAGCCGCCCCACTGCCACAGGGGCCGAAGCCCCAAAGTACTTGTCCCGACAGGGGTCAAACCTCGCACCCACCCCTGGGTTCTCCCCCTCCCACAGCCGCTGCAACAGACCTTCCACTCCCTTCCGGCAGCGTCACCCTATCCGCTGCCGCACATTCCATTACACTGTATTGCTCCGTTTTCCGCCTCTCGCAAAGGGAAGGGGGACTCAATAATAATATTCGAGATCATTTTAATCCTTGCGTTTTTCACGTTGCTTCCATCATTTTTTTTGTCAATAACTGGCTGACCAAATGCGCTGCGTCGAATCTGCTAAGACAAAACAACCACTCTAGGATTTTTTTTTGTTGTTTGAAGAATATGCTACTGGGAATATGAAGGGTGTTTTTATCTTTTCAAAAATCAAACGTTTGTTTTGCTTTAAAATATATGAATGTTATTATTTTAAATTCATGATTTTTTAAAGAAAAGTCCCCCGTTTGATGTTGTTCCTATCGTTCGAAGAAATGGAAGGTGTGGGTGTCGAATATGCTGAACGTAAAAGGCAGGTTAGTAAACACTGTCTATTCCTCGAGAGCCGGACGCGCTGGGAGACAACATGGCGGCGGGTGGCGGCCTCCCAGGGCTCCTGCCTGCCCAGACCCAGCTGGAGTATGCCCTGCTGGACGCCCTCACCGCTCAGGAGAAGGACAACCTGGTCTACCAGTACCTGAGCAAGGTGGACAGCTGGGAGCAGGACCTCAAAGTCCCCGACTTTGGAGGAGGTGGGTGATAGGCGAGGGCTGGGCCCTTCCCCAGGCGAGGGCTGGGCCCTTCCCTCGGACTGCGGGGCGGTAGGGTGGCACCCTACTATAGCGCGACATCGACAGGCAGCTCTGGGTTGTTGTCATTTCCCTTCCCCCTCCCCCCAGTTTGCCTCTGGCACGTGCCATCACGGCCCTGGGAATCGCACCCAGAGACTTCGGCCGATGTAAGAAAATCAGTTGCCAAGATTCATTCTCTGGGTGTACAGGACTCGGAGATAAGAAGCCCTGAGTTCTAACCTCACTCCTTTCTGTATTCTCCAAGAGGCGGGTGGTATGTGAGCGTCAGTGGCAGAGGACTAGATGATAGGAAACTCTGAGTATTCATCTCTCTTCTCTCTCCGTCTAGTTCTGTCTTTTTTCCTGATCATGAGCAGTTTTGCTTAACGTTGTGGCCTCCGTTTTCCTCGCTGTAGAATAAAGACAAGTCTCCAGGAATAAAAAGTTAAGCAAACACAATGGCATTGCCTTGAGATAAAAATGCACTAGACTTTAGTGTTGCCAGCTCTCACAATTTTATTGTCAGTATTTAAATGTTTGGTGTTTTTTTTTAAGCCCTAGCTGCTGGAATCAGATTATTAATTGAGAATCTTAGATTTTCATTAAAAAGTATGAATTTTTTTTCACCCTCATGGTTGCAAGAAATGTGAATCAAAGGCTCCAGTCAAAAAGTAAATAAACAGAACACCGTTAAAAATTATTTTTAACCACTCTGATGATTTTGTGGGGAGGGGTCTTCCCCATTGTTTTTAATGCTGGGGGTTGGTTATCTGGTGCATTATGTGTCTACACTTCCCTGTGTGTTTACAGTGTCCTTGACTTAATAACAGTCAAGAAATAGTAGGGTAGGTAGTATAATTATCCTCATGTTTAAGTGGGAACAGAACCCAGGAGGCTGGGTCTAAAATCCCTTGCTCTAATAACTTATCCTAACTTCTTTATTAATTCAAATAAATGTTTGTTACCTTTTTTTGACACTTGTGTATCTTTAGAGACAAAATGTAAAAAAAACAAACAAAAGAAAAACAACCCAGTGGAATTAAAATGTTTTTACTGGTATTCATGTCTTTGATACTGAAGACTTAAACTTCAATAAAATAGTAAGTGTTAAATACTGTAGCAAGAAAGACACTTATCTGTTAAATTGTTTTTCTCCAGGATCTCCTCTGATCTTCTCCCTAAATGCCCCATTTTGTGTTAGTTGCCATCCCAGTCAAAAAGGAAGCAGCTCCAAGTTTTCAAACTGTGGTGAAACATATTAAAAATTGTAGCCTTGGTTGTTTGCAAGACAGCAGATCTTAAAACATCTCTTCAAATCTTTACTTGTTCATTTGTTGTAACAAGTACTAATGGCTGGGTAAAATATCATTAGAGCACTGATACTCAGACTGAGTCTTGCAAACCACAGGTGACTATTTAATGTGTCTCCAGTGGCTCTTTGCAGCACATAATATTAAAACACTCTGTGATTTAATTATTAACCAGTCTGTTATTAACCAGTCAGGATGCTTTTGCTATGCTTATTAACCAATTGTAACTGATAGAATAATATTACTTGGCCATACATTTTGCTGTGAGAATAATATATAAAAACTAAATATTTTCCCTGTCATACTGTTTAAATATTACTATATAGTAAATGAAACAATGAATTCACTCTACTGTGTCTCTTTTGATTAACGTTGATTGCTAACTTGGCTCCTGAACTACTGCATTAGAGTTTTCGTCATTATGGTAAGGATCAGCAAGTAGATCTTTATACGTGGGCTAGTAATTTTTCAGATGCTTTTGCAAAACTGCATATGCTGGTCCCTAAATATCCTTTGGCTGACTTAAAGATAATATTAATAGCCACATAATAGTATTGTTCGCTAACCAGGAAACTGTTGGAGCGTCTGTGACTTTTATTATTTTGAATAGAAAACATAAGAAAGGCATTACTGGGTCAGACCAAGGGTCCATCTAGCCCAGTATCCTATCTTCTGCCAGTGGCCAATGCCAGATGTTTCAGGGGGAATGAACAGAACAGGACAGTTATCGAGTGATCCATCCCCTGCCATCCAGTCCCAGCATCTGGCAGTCAGAGGCTTAGCCACCTTGGCTAATAGCCATTGATGGACCTAACCCCATGAATTTACCCAGTTATACTTTTGGCATTCACGATATCTCCTGGCAACGAGTTCAACTGATTGACTGGGATTTAAAGTACTTCCTTTTGTTTGTTAAATCTGCTCCCTCTTAATTTCATTGGGTGAACCCTGGTTCTTGTGTTGCATGAAGGGATAAATAACACTTCCTTATTCACTTCCTCCACACCATTCATGATTTTTATAGGGTTTTTTTTTTCCTATCCCGCCTTAGTCATCTCTTTTTCAAGGTGAACAGTCCTAGTCTTTTTAATCTCTCTTCACGTGGAAGATGATCCATGCCCCTAATCTCTCGCTCGCGCTCTCTCTCTCTTTTTTTTTTTTAAACTGTTCTCTGTACCTTTTCCAATTCTAATACATTTTTTGAGCTGGAACAACCAGAATTGGACCCAATATTCAAGGTGTGGACATACCATGGATTTTTATGATATTTACTTTCTTATTTTCTATCCCTTTCCTGTTTTTTCTATAATAGATTTAAGGACTGCTTCAGGATTTTTCCCAAATCCTAAAGGACGATGTCATATTCGTGCCCTGATGTTCTATTTACAGTATTTAAATGAAAACCGCTTCATGCCTGTCCATCTGATACCAAACTAAAGCAAAATTCTTTACTTTGATCTCCATGGCAGATATTCAAGATACCATTATTGTCAATGGGAGCTCTCATGTAGTGAGGGCAACTGTCAAACCATCTTTTGTTCAGCTTTGAGAGGAGACTTTAGTCCTGTATAATTTAAGCTCCAATTTTAGGTTGTTCTTTTTCCCCCCATTTCCACGTTTTCCCTCTGTTGTATGTGTTGAGACAATTTGACAGATTATCCCCAGATCTTTCTCAGATCTTAGATTAGGAACTGGGCTACCTTAAAAGAAAATAAGAATAAAGAAGTTTTTTAGCAGTTTAATTATTTATAAAACGACCTGTTTCCATCTCTAGTATATCTCATACGGTACCCATATTTTGTCCTTGTTGATCACTGTGACCACCTCACTGAATCCTTCCTGAGCTTCCCCTGTTACATTGCATCAAGTTCTTGTTCTCAGTTTAACGACAGTTCACAACTTTTCCTCTCCCTACTTGTCTTTGATCTTTTTTTATGTTGTTTACACCCCACGTACCAAGTCAGAGATACCAGCCTCACATGCTGGTGTGTCAGGTTCTCACAGGTATGCTTCTGTACCGTTTTCAATGTTGCCTTTTATGCATCAAAGCTTAAATAGCTTAAATACTGCAAGAGGGTTTACCTACACAGAGCCATACTGACTCAGTGGGGTTTTCTGGGGTTAGAGGGGTCCATCCGTATAGTAGGGTTTCCAACTTTCGAATTGCACGAAACCAAACACCCTTGCCCCGCCCCTCCATCGCTTGCTGTTCCCCACCCTCACTCAGTTTCACTGGGCTGGGGCATGGGATTGGGATGCAGAAGGGGGTGAAGGCTCCAGCTGGGGGTGCAGGCTCTGGGGTGGGGCCAGGAATTAGGGGTTCTGGGGTGAGAGGGGTCTCTGGACTGGGGGTTAGGTGCGGGATGAGATGCAGGCTCTGAGAGGGAGTTTGGGTGTGAGGGGGTTTCGACCTGGGGTAAGAGGGTGGGGTCTGGGAGGCAGTTTGGCTGTGGGACGGAGCTCAGGGCTGGGGCAGAGCTGGTGCTGGGGGCGGGGTCAGCACTTCCTTCATCACACCTGCGCCTAGGGGCCTGGAGGGACATGCCAGCTGCTTCCAGGGAGCCACTCAGAGCTGGGCAGGACTTTTAATAGCCCTGAGCCACCAGGGTCCCGTTTCGACCAGCACCGGACACCTGGCAACCTTACCATATGGAGGAGTTTGCAGGGTTGAGGCCTAAATGTATAAAATGGAAAAAAGCAGCATTGGATAGGTTAAAATTAAATTATCCGTCCTGGGAGTGCATTTGATTTGTGACTAATGAGGCAATATGAGCTGCTAGCTAGATTTAGGATTCTTGGATTCCATTCTCAGCTCTGCCACTTATGTGCAAGCTCATCTTCGACTAGTCACTCGTAGGTAAATTCTGCTCCCCTGTGCTTTTTGTCAGGGCCTGAAAAGCAGCACAAATAAATAGCAGATGTTTTCTATTTCATGCATATTTGTATCCAATTCATGAAAGATACTTTAACTCCAGTGAGAGCAGGAGAAATGCCATAAAGTATAAATCTCGTTCTGTTGCAGGATTTTTAATAATCTAGTAGTGTAAATAGACTATTCGTAACTTATGTGAATAAGTGCCATTAATGTTACCAGTGCTGTAAATATGTATCTAAGCCCCAGTCTTTCTCTTAGTGAAGTAAAAGACATAACTTCTGTTGACTTCAATAGCAAAATTGTCCTCGGGCCTATGGGCTGAGGAGAGTCTAGTCTGTTGAAACAGTCATAAAACGGAATTTTCAGAAGTGCCGAAGTGGCTTGGGAACACAAGTCTCATTCAAAAATATAATAGAATTTATTTTCTTAAATCACTTCAGCTCTCTTGAAAATCCCACCCACATATTGATCTTTAGTATTTTCAAAAGAAGCGTTTTCTACTGTTTAGAGCATATGATTGTGAGATAGGATTTCTATTCCTAGCTTTGTTACTGACTTCCAATCTCACCTTGTGAAGTCACTTTCTATTGGAATAGTAGTTCTTTTATTATTGGAAATGAGTATGCAAACAGGTATTTATAGCTGTAATTTAATATTGTTACAGTAAATTTAAGAGGGAACAAAAACAGAAACATAACACAGGTTATTGAAATATTCTTTCAGTAAGAGATTTTACATCTTTATAAGACATTAAGAACAAAGTTCAGCAGGGTACTTAATTTACTAACATCAATTATTTATAATGTTCCTTGCATTGATGTAAATACAGATATGTTATCTATATGACTTTCTCATGGGGTTGAGTTTTGCAAATCCTCTGGCTTATATTCAGTTCACTGCTGAAGGAGAAGTAACATTCAAGTCTATCTTGTTTATTCCCACCACAGCTCCACGGGGCTTATTTGATGAATATGGATCCAAAAAGAGTGATTACATTAAGTTGTATGTCACTGATGATTTCCATGATATGATGCCTAAATATCTTAAACTTTGTCAAGGGTGTTGTGGACTCTGATGATCTTCCTCTCAATGTATCCTGTGGAACCCGCCAGCAGCATAAATTGCTAAAGGTTATTAGGAAGAAACTGATTCATAAAACTCTTGACATGATCAGGAAGATTGCTTAAGAAAAATACAGTGATACATTTTGGAAAGAGTTTGGTACTAACATAAAACTTGGAGTAATTGAGGATCATTCCAACCACCTGTTCAGAAAAAAATGTTTCTAAGGTTTATCTGTGATTATCATTAGCTTAAGTTAGATTTCTAACTGTACACTGTTCTAATGTTCCTTTTAAATAATTAATTATAAAAAAATACAGATCATGAAAACATGTTTACCATCTCTAAGATTTTTGGCTTGCCTTTCTGTTTGCATAGAAAGATATGTTTTTAAATTTTACTGAAGTACCAAGAATGTTGAACACTGTCATCTGTTCTTTCATTCTTTAATTAACTGAGTGCCTCTGTTTTCTAAATTCCAGATTTAGAGTGGCTGAACACTGAAGGGCCCATTTCTCTGTACCAGGACCTCTGTGGAAAAGTGGTGGTTTTGGATTTCTTCACTTACTGCTGCATCAACTGCATACACCTGCTGCCTGACCTCCATGCGTTAGAGCACAAATACTGTGATAAAGGTATCAGCACTTTAGTTTGCTTGGAATAAAATTTCCTGGCAGTGTTACAGATGGAGTAGCTGAGTCACTTCGTTGCTGGTTACTAAACACTTGGCAAGACTTCAGTGATGTCTAAAAGTACCTTCTAATCTATGGTAGCCTAAAAATAGGAGGACTGTATATAATCTCACAACACTTCTAAAAGGGGTTAAATTTGGCAGTTGTTGCATCTGTGTGTTTAGAAAAGCAAAATTAATACATAAAAGTCCAAGTCTGCTACTCTCATAAATAGGGCTGTTTGTAGAATAAGGTACTACTCAATGTGAGTAAGGGTGCAAGAACTGGGCCCTGAATTTCTAGACGTATGTGATCCGCTGAATTTGCTTTCAAGGCTTCATAGGTTAAAAAGAAAAAAAAATGATTTTTTTGTAGGTGAGGTTCCCTACCTGCTCTGATCAGAGTGTACGTACGTTGTGTATGATCTACACTTACACATTTCCTGGGGTTTGGTTTTATTAGTAACTGCAATAACAATAAAACAGAAACCCGAGCTAAAGTTTTCCCCCAAGTTCGGCTGTTCCTATGGTTTTTCCTGCAGGACCTCCTCATCTCCACTTCTATCCTCTTTGATCCAGAGACCCATTTCAATTCTTATAAGAACATAAGAACGACCATACTGGGTCAGACCAAAGGTCCATCTAGCCCAATATCTGTCTGCCGGCAGTGGCCAATGCCAGGTGCCCCAGAGGGAGTGAACCTAACAGGTAATGATCGAGTGCTCTCTCTCATGCCATCCATCTCCATCCTCTGACGAACAGAGGCTAGGGACACCATTCCTTACCCATCCTGGCTAATAGCCATTTATGGACCTAACCACCATGAATGTATCCAGTTCTCTTTTAAACACTGTTATAGTCCAGCCTTCACAACCTCCTCAGGTAAGGAGTTCCACAGGTTGACTGTGTGCTGAGTGAAGAAGAACTTCCTTATGGGAATGAGTAAATAACTTTTCCTTATCCACTTTCTCCACATCACTCATGATTTTATATACCTCTATCATATCCCCCCTTAGTCTCCTCTTTTCCAAGCTGAAGAGTCCTAACCTCTTTAATCTTTCCTCATATGGGACTCTCTCCAAACCCCTAATCATTTTAGTTGCCCTTTTCTGAACCTTTTCTAGTGCTAGAATATCATTTTTGAAGTGAGGAGACCACATCTGTACACAGTATTTGAGATGTGGACGTACCATGGATTTATATAAGGGCAATAATATATTCTCAGTCTTATTCTCTATCTCCTTTTTAATGATTCCTAACATCCTGTTTGCTTTTTTGACTGCCTCTGCACACTGCGTGGACATCTTCAGAGAACTATCCACGATGGCTCCAAGATCTTTTTCCTGACCTGTTGTAGCTAAATTAGCTCCCATCATATTGTATGTGTAGTTGGGGTTATTTTTTCCAATGTGCATTACTTTACATTTATCCACATTAAATTTCATTTGCCATTTTGTTGCCCAATCGCTTAGTTTTGTGAGATCTTTTTGAAGTTCTTCACAGTCTGCTTTGGTCTTAACTATCTTGAGTAGTTTAGTATCATCTGCAAACTTTGCCGCCTCACTGTTTACCCCTTTCTCCAGATCATTTATGAATAAATTGAATAAATTTAATTCTTCCTCCTTAAATTCTGGTTGGAGACAAAATCTGCCTATCTTTCATGACTAGGGTAGACAGGTAATATCTTTTATTGGACCAACTTCTGTTTGGTGGGAGAGACAAGCTTTCGAGCTACATAGATGGGTAGTAATTGCCCACCATCTTTATGCAAAATTCTGATCTGACATCAGGCTGAGTCAGAAGAGGAGAATTGCATTCTTATGCAGGGTCCTAAATGCTTCTAACCTGTAATGGACACTTTATGACATATTGGAAAGTTATTTTCTTCTGATGAGATGAGAGGGATTGAAACTAATTTCATTCTTCAACTCTTTGTTACAAACCATGATGATTTGTTATGTTTTAACCCTCCCATGCACTTCTCTTATTAGCTGTCTTGTTGATATATAACTTTATTGCATTGTTTACTTCAGTTAGAGCTACTAAAACTTCGCTAGTTTTGCATAAAGTACTGTTATTTATATGCTGTAATAAATAGCCCTTTTTAAGAGACTTAAAAAGAGAAGTTCCATGTCCTGAAGAGTGTATAGCTTATTTTGGAGAAATACAATACTTGGGACAATGGTTGAGATGCAAGAAGTTGTGCAGAAGTTGCCAGTGAGGAAATACTGTAACCGCAATTTGTGAGAGAAGCAAACTTTAGGTGGGACAGGGGAAGTGATTGACACACAGAAAATGGACTGTACCGGAGTGGCAGGAAAGGTTTAAGCAAAAAGCGCTATGTATTTGTGTGAATAGTATATCTTTTCTTCTTTTGCTTCTAGCCTTAGTTTTATCTATATGGCATTGACTCTTAGAGTTCCACTCTATTCCAGTCTGTCTTGAAGCAGTTCCTTGGAAACTCTGCAGCTAATCAAATCGTTTTGAATGAAATCCATCAATCCATCTAGTTTTTGTGTCTTCCAACTCTTCTGTTACCCTCCACTCCTAAGTTGAACACCCTGTTTCCTATATATTCTTCTGATCTTCTTTTCACATGCCTAAAACATCTACGCTTTTCTGTAACTGATACCACCTTCACACTTGCCCTAATCATTCTGAATGTGATTCATCTTTGTAACTCCAAGTATCTGTCATTTCCATTGTATTCAAGATCTGCTCCTGTCACTTCCTCTGTGCGTTCAGAGCCATTCAAAAGTGCAGGCCTAATTAGTGTCTTGTAGACCTGACTTTTCAATTGATAGGCATTCTTTATTGCAGATCATCTCTCTCCATTTCTTTCCTATTCTGCTTATTATAAGTTCATTGTTAAGTTCACCATTATCCTGTACGCTTGAAGCTAGGTACTTGTACTGCTGTACCTTTGTTAGTGCCTGGCCTCCCCAGACGTAGTTTCATTGTTTTCTTGCAAGGTATCATGAGATCTACAGACCATATATTCTCTTTCATTTTTGCTGATTTTCATGCCATTTCTTTCAAGAGTGCCCTCTGAATTCTTTCAGTCTTCCACTTCCTCTTTGCTCTCCTCCATGAGCACTACATCATCTGCAAAAAGCATGCACCAAGGTGCCCCTTTTTTAATGTTTTCTGTAAGTGCATCAGGCATCAATGTGAATAAAAAAAAGGCTTAAGTACCGAGTCTTGATGTTCTCTGACTCTTAGTCAAAACTGTTTACTTTGTCTTCTCACTGTGGTAACAGGACCGTCAGACATGTTCTGAAAGAGTCTGATACAGCCTTCCTGTATCTGATTCATTCTCATGCATCACTGGGATGACTTCTCTCAGAACGTGGTCTTAAGTCTTCTCAGGATCAATGAATGCTGTGTGCAGGGTTTTCCTCGTCTCTCCATATTTTTCCACAAGCAGTCTTATTGCAAAGATAGCATCCAGTGTTGACTTGCCTGACATGAGTCAAATCTGATTGTCCTGACCTCGAGTTCTCTTTGAAGTCTTTTATCAATAACTTTTTCCCAGAACTTCATCATGTGGCTCGTGAGTTTAATGCTGCAGTAGTTACTACATTCTTGTATGTAGCCTTTTCTCTTAAATATTGGTAGTAATTTAATATTTTTGTTCATGCATCTTCTTAGTCCTCGTGATGCTATGAAACAGTTTTGTCAATATGTTCAGACCTACTTGCCCCAAGCACTTGGATACATCTAACTGGTATGCTACTGGGGCTGAGAGGTCTCATGTTTCATATTGCTCAATGCCTCTGCAACTCCTATGATTGGTGCCACCAGATTCTGTCTTGATTTTATCGTTTGGCATGCTTCTCAGATTCTCTTCATTCATAATCGGTTTCAAGTTATTTTTCTACTGTTCATTAATCTGTTTCTCATTGATCAACGTATTGCCACTTTCATCTTTAGTGACTTTGATCTCACTGATGTCTTCAGTTTTCTTATTGCAGATCTTTGCCATTCTGTGTATTTTTCTAAACCCTCCTTCATTTCAAGATGGCTATATATGCCTCCCATGGCTTTAGGCTTAGTGGCTACCACCCCTTTTTTTGTTGTCTTTTTGGATGTTTTACATTGCTGAAAATCCTGCTGTTGGAGCCTCATTTGTCAAAGTTTAAAACACTTCTTATTTTCTGTCACAGCCTCTTGAACTTCTCATTCCACCACCAGATCTCACTGGGGAAAAAAGGCTTTTGCTTTTGTTTCACAAATAGGCTTTTTGCGTGTTCTTAAATTTTGCTTGCAATATGATTCCACCATTAATTCTGTTTGGTAAAATTATATTAAATATTTGAAATTCATGGCTTTATATTAGCATGCTAGGGTCCTTAGCACTCGGCTGAATGCCAAGTTGGGGAATTTTTCTGTTTTGTTTTTTTCTGATTATAATACATTTCCTAGCACTGTGCCTATCACAGTGAATGTTGGTGCTACTACAATATAAACAATACAGTACTCAAGGTGAGAGATTTCTTAAGTCAGAGAACAAGGGGTTTAGTAGTGGTGACAGTGAAGGGTGTGTGTGTGTGTGTGTGTGTGTGTATCAAACAGGAAAGTGACTCAAGACTTAGTGATCACTTGGATAAGGAGATAAGAACCAAGAGAAATGTCACAGTTTGTGAACCTGGAGAGATGAATGTTCAGTAGAATAAGGCTGGAGAAAGAAGGAAAATAAAATAGGTTAGTTATTCCAACTTATGTAAAATATCCATCTAACATAAAAATGCAGTAAAAAGTGTGAAGAAAGCTTGGTTTTAAAATAGAAGTTTTTTAACAGATGTTTTGTTTTCCAAATCTATATATATCAGGCTTTAAAAGCATATATCACTTAAAGTTCAGGAGGTTTTAAACTCCATTGTGTCCCTACAGCCAGCCAGCCACCCGCCCACTCTCAACTACTCCCCTCCGAGCTCTTAGGATGAGCACAACTCCTTTCATGCTTTACCTTCTAGTGGAAAACCTGAGTCAGGAGTTCGATATGATCTCAGTTTTAGCTTTCTCTTCTAGAAAATAAAACTTTAACAATGCACACCTGCAAGTGTAACTGTTGAACTTAGAAAGCAGGTGTGTGCTTCAAAAAGAAGAAAAAAAAAGTTTTACAAGGCCTTCTTTGGCCATACTGTTCTCCTTTCACCAGAAACCTGGGATATTTTTTAAGTTACACTGTTTCAGTATGTTTCCTAAAATAATCTAAGATTGACTGCAGGCTAACCAAATTGTTGAATGCAATGATTGGGCCTTCAGGGATTAAGGAATTGGGGAATGGGTCTGAAATAGGAGTTCAGGAAGAGCTCTAGACAGCTTCAAGAAGTCAGAGTTGGACACGAAAAGATTTTTTAAAACAATGAAAAAATTTGAGGCAGATGGTACGGTGTGTTTCTACTTTTCTCCTAAATTCTTTTTAAACATTCCCTCTGAAAAGATATGTCCAGTAAAATGGAAATAATATTTTAAGAAGAATGCTAAGATAGGATTAGGGTATTGATGTAGTGCTTCGATGGGCTGATGTTCAGTGTATAAGAAGAACCTTAGAAATGTAGATATAATACCATACATGCCTAAGAGTCCCAAACCACTTTGCAAACTATACACATACAGCATCACTGAAATGATGGAGGATGTCAGCCTGGTGGACAACTTGTTTCGCAGTAGAAAGGGTAGGGGAAGTTTTGGCCAGACACTAGGAGAAACTTCTGTTCTGTCAAAAAGAGATTGCTTCTGATTACTATTAACCAGGTGTGGGTTATTCCAGAGTTTGCAGCCTTGACACCCCAATAGACATTCCTGGGGCACATCCTGCTCTTTTAAAACGCATGTATCAGCAACTTCAACACAATTCTTATCAGGAAGGATGCGGCGTCAAGCTGCCTTTTCTGAGGTACCCAAAACTCCCCCCCGCGCCCCCTGCCTTGGTCATGCTGAGATTGCTGAATGACCAATTTACAGCTTGCTGACTAGGCTGCCTTTAACAATAAGCCATAGTGGTTTCAGGCACTTTACTGGTTTGCCAAAGTCTCCTCGTACACCACCCCAGAGCCTGCACCTCACTCCCCCACCGCAGCACGGAGCCCCCTCCTGCTCCCTGAACTCATGTCTGGCCCCAGCCCAGAGCCCGCACCCCCCACACACACACACCTGTGACGGTGCTGTCCATGGGAGCCAGCTGAGGTCACTCAATCAGGGTGAACTGCAAACAAAACAGAGCAGACAAACCCCAAATGCTGTTGGTTATTTCAATACTTAGATTTACCAACCAGCACAAAACAGCTTCTATAGTACCTCACTGGTTACTTAGAAATCCAAACAACGCAGTTTCCTTTAAGTGCCCAGCCTCAGGCCTCCGTCCAGACACACCTGTCAGATATGATGATGATTCCTGAAAATCTTATCTCATCATTTAAAAGAAAAGGTTCTTCCAATCCCAAAGGATCAGCCACATAATCAGGTTCAATTATAACTTAGATCTTACCCAAAATACACGCTACAGCCAATTCTTATTAACTAAGCTAAAATTTATTTAAAAAGAAAAAAGAGAGAGTTGATTAAAAGATCAATATACATACAGACTTGAATTCAATTCTTGAGGTTCAGATGCATAGCAGAGATGAGCTTGTAGTTGCCAAAAGTCCTTTTAGAAATAGTCCATAGGTTATAGTCCAATTTCCATATTCACGATGGCTCCAGTCAGTGACTGGGGATCTCAATCCTTGTGGCTTAAGATTTCCCCCTCTTGAAATCCAAAGCAGATCTGAGATGAAGAAGGATCGTGTCCCAGGCTTCTTATACAATAGGCTTAACTCCTTCTCCCAAACATCCTGGCAATTAGCAGAGAGTAATTTATCCGTTAAACAGTTCAGATACAGGTTACCACAACCTTCAAAGAGACACATAAACAATAATACTATTTCACTCAAGTATCATCTTAAATGTTAATATTCCTTTTTTGATCTTTGAATTAAAACTATAGCAATAGACAAGACTTGTTTGCTTACATCACAAGACCTGAGCAAACATCTGCCCTTCTACCTCTAACAATGCAGACTTGCTCCAGTCCTTAAAGTTCACCCATGGGTCAGGTCAGTCGTTGAGTTGAGTTAACTCTTTCTGGCCCTGTCACCTTTCAGTGAGTTATTAGATTACACTCATAACATCACAACACCCCAACCCCAATTTTGTGAGCATTCATGGCCCGCCATACGATGTCTGTTCCCAGATGTGGCCCTTGGGCCATAAAGTTTGCCCACTCCTGAGATAGGCAGACCGGAAGCGAGAAACTTGCTGTCCGAAGGGGAGCAGTGATGACTAGGGATATTGGGTTAGGGGAAGGAGAGCTGTTCCCAGAGAAGGGATGGAAAAGGTGACACAACAGCGAGGGTGGGAGGGCTGCTGCAGGTTGGAGGTGAGAATGAGAAGAAATAGCTGAATATATCTGTCTCCCATTCCTTATTTTGTAAGACTGAAAATACTTGGTGTTTCTGTGGCTTAATGTATGATTTGGATATTTGAAGTCACACTGCCTTTTCCCTTCTGCTTTACTATGTACTGGAAACGTGCCTTAATGGCATGGGAGTATCTTTTTCCTAATTATTGTATTGTACACTAACTTCAGAGTATTTTTTGACATTCTAACATTTATTTTACGATCGCATGGTGCCAGTACCATCTTAGAGTACAACAGTATGATGCCAGAATGATGGAACTTTAGCAGTATGCTGCTGTGACATGAGATGCCTGAACACAAGAAGCTGTTGTTTTAGGATGATCAGAAATATCAAATCTGTCTACATGCACATACACACTTTTATTATCTGGCCCCTCAATAGGTTTGTTTCATAATAAAGTTCACTTTGCATTGGTCTAAATGCTACCCAGGATTTTTATCTGATATGTTCTTGCTCGTATCTGCAGCAGCACTATTTCTGTTTTCCAAGTGGCATTCAGTCTGTTATTTTAAACCCTGGGGCGTATTTAGTTCATGTTATCGGTAGACCAGAAATTGCCTGTTGGATTTCTATAAGAAGAAATACTTTTTAATATTCAAAAACAGGTTGGCAGAGGCCCAAATTTGTGTTTTTGTATAATCCTTGAAACCAAGGTTTTAATCGGGGATATATTAAAATGGCAACACATTCATCAATTCACACAATAATGTGCACAATTTAGATTAAATTTGCTTTTAAAAAAAATCATCTCCTCTGGGCTCACATATTGTAGGTTATATTTAAATCCAATGCAGATTAAAAATCATTAAAATAACTAACTTCCTTAGGTTCCTACCACAAAACCAGCAAATTACGTCATTTAAAATCATGAAGGCAGGAACTGTGTAGCAAAAATAGCAACTTTAGCTTGGCAGCCATCTTTATAGAGCAAATCCAGTGAGCAGTAGCAGTAAAAAATGCATTGTAGCAGAAAATTACTTTTCCTTGAACAGGAGACAGAAAACCATATTGTATTTCTATATGCTGAGTTCATTTTTTGTAGCTAGAAGGGAAGGAATTGCCTTTTATATCTCATAGTACATTAAAAAGGGGGAGCAGTTATGTTCTCTCATTATTTATATGGCACCATAATTGTCCATGACACTGTAGAGTGGATGGGATGTGCTCAGTTGTTACCAGAATCATTCTTCAAAGAGAGAGACCCTACAAAATAATACAAAATGTACTAAAGAGTGGAATTTTAATGCTTTGCATGCTAAATGGGTCCTTAGAATGTTTGAATTAGGAAGTGGGGCGAGCTGGATGTACATTAACCATAATTCCAGATGTTTTGAATGCTGGGAAGAAAACATGAGATTAGTATTTACTTTAGGGGGAATTCTGTGCCACTGTGCAATGCAGAATTTTGCAGAAATTAATGTGAACGCAGAATTTCTTCCTCCTCTCCCCCCTCCCCCAAAATGGGCCGCAGAGATGTTGGCCGCGACTAGGGGCCCCTGGACATGGCAGACCCCAGCTCATAAATAAAAGACAAGGCCAGGGGAAGTGGATGAGAATGGGAGGGTTTCCAGCAGTTGCCGTTCCCAGCACGTCCTGAAGGAAGGTGACCATGGCGTGCAGGAAACTCCCTGCAAACCCAGGACCCAGCATCAGGCTGTTTCTCCCTCTGGATCCCCTGGATTCTAGGAGAGTAGGATCTGTGAATGTCTTGGCTGGAGGCAGCCTGCAGCTGAGCTCTGGAGCATAGAGGATATGAGTGTCTGGGCTGGGGAGGGGGCCCCTGCAGCTGGCCTCTGGGGGGTAGGTGGTGAGAGTGTGTGTGTGGGCTAGCGGGGTGACCCTGCAATTGTGCTCTGTGGAGGAAGGAGAGAGTGTGTGTGTCGGGGGGGCTGCAGTTGGGCTCTGGGGAGGGGGTGTGAGTGTCTGGGCTGGGGTGTTGGCCTTGCAGTTGAGCTCTGGAGGGTGTGTGTGTCTCTGGCCCCCCAGCTGGGATCGGGGGTGAGGGGGGCAGAGAAGCAGGAACTGGGTTGTCATAGGGGTTTCTTTAACTCTTTACTGCTAGGGACGGGTTTGTGTGTCTATTGTTGCAGACACACCTGCTGACAGGTACTGTGAAAAAAATTACCAAAATAATTGAAACTGGCATGGTTAGATAATGTTATTTTGACAAAATGTGCAGCGTATTGCAGAATTTTTAATTTTTTTTTATGCAGAATTCCCCCGGGAGTAAGTGTTGGAAGAGACAAAGGAAATGGTTAGGACGGCAGCTTAGGTAGGAGTGTATAGTGAAGCAGTGAGCGGATACAAAGATGATGGGGAGTTGCAGACACTGTAGAAACTTTCAACATGAGGAGGAGGAGAAGCTTGAAGTTTATTGGCTCACGCTTTTCCTCTACATAAAGATACTTAAGAAATGTAGGAGACAAGGCCAGAGCCGTACGAAAAGTTGATGATTTTGGCAGCTTTGTTTAAGATTCACTAGAGCAGGGCAGCCCATAGGAGGAGATGTTGCAGTTTTCGAGCCAGAATAGAAGGGCACTGACTGCTATTTTGACAATAAGACTAAAGAAGACAAGATGAATTTGAGATGTTATAGAGGAAATAGTGGCAAGATTTGACAAGGACATGAATGTAAGATGTAACAGGAAGGAGAACGATCAAAGATTGCACCATGGTTGTGGGTAACAGGAAGGATGGTATTGCTGGCAGGAAAAATGAGGAAGAGAATGAGTTTGAGAGAAAAGAGTAACTTCCTTTAATTCAGTGGTTCTCAAACTTTTGTACTGGTGACCCCTTTCACACAGCAAGCCTCTGAGTGCGACCCCCTCCCTTTCTAAATTAAAAACATTTTTAAATATATTTAACACCATTATAAATGCAGGAGGCAAAGCGTGGTTTGGGATGGAAGCTGACAGCTCTTGACCCCCCCCATGTAATAACCTCACGACCCCCTGAGGGGTCCCGCCCTCCAGTTTGAGACATACTGGACCAAATTCACTGTTGGTGTAATTTCATTGACTTAATTAAACTTGCTCCCATTTATGTCGGTAGTGAATTTGTTCATTAGATTGAAGGTGGTGGCAAGACATCGAAGAAGAGTGATCACAGAGGGCAGATGGAGATGTAGAACTGGACAGAGATCACAGATGGATAAATATTTGAGAATAATTATTGTAGAGGTAATAGCTGAATCAGTAAAAGCTGATCACATAAGTTAAGGATATAAGTGTAGAGGAAGAAAAGGCAAGGACCTAGAATGGAAACCTGTAGAATTTCAGCTAAGACACCTTTAGTAATACTCTTTTTTGCTACTGATACTGAATTGTACCTAATTTTGATTTCTATCGAAATGACAGTGCTATTCTGTTGAGAGTATTATTAATGGAAACTCTGTAAATTTCTTGTAGATATTACAATGTTTGAGTGAGAATTTGTCCAACATTATTTTTTAACCACAACCTAAAATACAAAACAATTCAAAGCTCTTTTATTCTACTACATGAGGGCTCTGAAGTGCATTGCAGAAATCAAATTGAAAGGAAAATCCGATAGTTGCCACTGTCTTAAAAAACTTGTTTTTAGGATTCAGTTTATTAATACAAGGCATGTTGTGTATTTACAGTTTCATTTATGATGATATTCTGTCAACACTGTATGACAGAAGGGAAAGGAAACATTCTTTGGAGATTTTCCATATGGGATGCTGAAAGGTTGGCTTAACTTGTGTAAAGATTTTAAAAAATCAGTCTGTCATTATAAAGTCTAAACTAAGCTTGTTTTTTTCACAAGGAAAGATTGATTTAATCCTTAGCATACGTATTTCAGTGTCTTGGACCTACAGCGCTATATACAGAAAGTCAGTTTTCAGACATTATCTGAAAGTCTCATTGCTTAGTGGTTTTAAACAGTTCTGTGTTTTTCCACATCTTAAAATTATTACATTAATTTGTGATTATTCAAACAGTTTTTTAAAAAGACTGACAACTACACAAGCGTTCACCTTTGCAGAAATTACTTTAACACAGTAAAGAGCAGTACTTTGATTTAATGCCTAGTTTATCTGTATTATTTTCCGGTTTGTTTCATATTGATTAACATACTGTACAAATTATACACAGGCTAATTGTAAAGATTTCCTAGGCATACACTGTATTAAAAGTGGCCTGGAAGAATTGATCAGACACACAGTTATCTATGAATATTTGAAGACTATGTTCAGTACTCAAGAGTTTTTAGTATGGTACAAAAAGGGTTATAATGGAGTAAGCAGTTGAAATCACAAAAAGGAAAACTAGGCTGAAAAAACTCCTAATGATAAGATCTGTTGTACTGTTGAATAGTCACCTATGATAAGTGTGGGAAACCCTATTATATGAGACATTTAAAGTAAGACTGGACAACGTACTAGAAAACATCTGAAGAATGGCTATATTGGATCAGGCCAGTGGTCTGTCCAGCCCCATATCCTGTCTTCTGACAGTAGCCAATGCCAGATGCTTCAGAGGGAATGAATAGAACAGGGCACTTATCGAGTCCATCCATCCCCATTGAAGGAAACTACCTTGCAATGGCAAGTAGAAGGAGTAGGGCTCTGATTCTGAAATCAGATCTGTGCAGTTAGACACTTACCCAGTAGGACTTCCCATGAGCGTATATCAACACTGCAGCTGGGAGCACCCAGCTCAGGTAGACAGATATGCTAGCCCTGTACTACCTAGCACACTAAAAATAACTCTGTGGATGTTGTCTCAGGGCAGTGGCTTGGGCTGGCCACCCTAGTTCAATCCCTAGCAGTCTGATGGGCTTGGACTGAAGCGGCTAGCCCAAGTCACCGCCTGCTACAACATCCACACTTACTTTTAGTATAGTAGTTTGAGCAGAGCTAGCACAAGAGTTTGCTTACCCAGGCAGGGAGGCACGCTCCCAGTTGCAGTGTTTACATTGCTACTGACTTCAGTATACGCGGACTAAAAACTTAAAAATGTGTGTCAGTGGAGTCCACTAAATTCCCTTCTCCCACCTACCCAGAAACATGTACTTTACAAAATATTCCCCACTGCCATGTACTCTTTCATTATTTACTATCACTCCACCTGATTTACCACCACTGCATAATGCAGTTATACTATAAGAAGCAGAGTGACATCTATATTCAGGTTGAATAAACATTTCTATTCAGAGAGAGAGTTTTTGTTTCCTTAACACTTTCCCTTTTACCTGTTAGGCTGAAATTTTGGCAGGTGTTCAGGGTTCAAGAACTTCTTAAAATCTGAGCCAAAATTTTCAACTATTTTCCAGAATGAAATATTTTTTTCATTATTTTTAAAAAAAACATGCAAGCTTAGAAACGTGAAATCTTGGCAGGGTGTTGATGTCTTGGTCGCTAATGTGCCTTTGGGTGACCTGGTGATTTGTCAATGGTATAAGAGTTTAAAAACATGTTTGTGTGTTTTGTGCATGCGCAAGCATGCTTGATTGATTGTTACACAGTATATTCACAAGGAGAGAGAGAGAGAGAGAGGAGATGCGGGAAGGGCAAAAGCCTTTCAGCTTCTGTTTTTCCCCCACCCCACCCCATCCATGGCTCCCACCCAAGCACTATAGGAGGTCTTCATACTCTTGAGCTATAATCCCAGTCGGACAAATTTACTCAGGTCCTTCAGATTAGGAGTCCCATCTGGTGAACCACAGAGAATTCACCTGAGAAGCAAGCTGCTTAGTAATCGAAGTTGGTAGCTCTGCTCTTGAGGTGACTTCATTTGCCACTTTCTCCCTCTCCCTGCTCCTGTTTATACATGGCTAGGAGTGTGGATAAGGAGAGCCTTGAATCTGAAGGCTCAGCACAGAGACGCTCGACTTCCTGAATGCTACTATCTCCTAAAGGAATAATACAAATTGGCAGTGGTGTGCCTGGAATCTCTGGTGTAATAAACTTTTTCTGTATGCATGGTAAAAAGAAAAGTTGACATCAGATGAAGAAAAGAATACAAAAAAATTGTCAATTCTCTTGAATTTGACCCTTCGTGCTGCACTCTGGCGAGGGATGGGTGGATGGGGAGTGTACTGTGCACAGCCTGCAATGGAGCAGGGAGTGGCTCCTAGAATGGACAGTGGGGACTGGTCAGTGCCCCAGGGTAGGGGGTTCCCTGATCCTCCACTGCAAAACAGCACACCCAGAGCCCTCCACCGGCAATCAAGTTGGAGAGGATAGCTCAATGCACGGTGGTTCCCAATACTTCCCAGTGCAAAATAGCAGCATGCACATACTCCACTGCCTGCAAGGCAGATGCTGAGGAAAGGAGGAGGAAGCCTTCCAGCTGTGCCTCTGCTGCTCTCCCAACCCCAGCTTCCCCTCCTCCCCCCAAAAATCCGTCTCCCCAAACTCTTCCTACACATGCTCTCCATGCAGGCTCTATCAGGGAGGCCAAGTGAATGGAGTTGTTTGCCCTGGAGCTGCACTGAAGGGCTAGGGTTCGAAGGGGAGTGGAAAGATGCAGTTTGAGGGGGACAGTGCCCCTACATGCCCCCCAATCTCTTCTCTTTGGATGTGACATCACAACGTGACCAATGTTGCTCTTATGTGGTGGATATGTTGCTGTTACTAAGTGGACAATTCACAGGAGGGAAAAGTCTTCCATGGGGAAATGTTACTCGTAAACGGCGGTTGCTCTTACAAGATGTTGCTGCAAATTAGCATCTACTGTACTTGAATACTGAGGTTGAGAGATTCCAGATGTTATTTATGGTTCCAGAACACTTACACTATCCAGAAGCATGAGTGATCTTGGAAAAGTACTGGCAATATTATGCTTTGCTAAGGTTTTCCATTGTATTAAAAATTCTGATTTCTTATCAAGTGGTAGCTTTATACAACTGCCTAGTTGATGTAGCTTTGCTCCATTCAAGAAAAGGAATGGGAGATTAAATGGGATTATAGCTGTGAGCAGCTCAATCTGGGAAACGGACTAATTCCAGAATTTAGTGTGGGATGTGGTTCAGACAATCTGATCTGTTCCTCTCAGATCTGTAAGGTTAGGAAGAACAGAGCTTATGAATTATTTATGTATAACATAAAAATATAGTTATAGCTAATAGCACTCTAGGACTTTGCTAGGAAAGATTAGGAAATATCATTATGTCACATACACAGTTAAATTTCTTTAATATAACAGCATAATCTCTCCCCAAAACACAATATAAAACCTTAACTAGGATGTACCACTGTCCCACAAACTAAATACTACAGATAGTACTGTGCTTTCATTTCTTTTATGTTATATATATATATATATATATATATAAAGTTGTGTCCTGCAATTTAAAAGAAATGATACATAATAAAGGTACGCAATGAATCTTGGACACTAATATCGATTAATCCTTCTGAGACAGTTCTGGTTTCTCCTTGCCAAAATATGATAAATAGAAAATTAAATAGTCTCTGCTTTGTTCCTTGGAAGATTGCTAAAAGGAGAAGTGAAGCTTCTTCCTCTTACTTTCTGGCAGGAGAGGAGCAGCGTCCATAAGTGCCAAGCATAATAAAACTAAGTAAATTTTAACCTTTGTCACGAAAAGGAAATTAACTAGAAATTAAGAATTGCTTTGAATTTTATGAAAGCAGAGAAAAAGTAGTCAAGGAACTTGAGGAAGGTGACTAGCTGATTGTTTCCATCTTATTTATGGATGCCCTAGGTTGGCTGCTGGTATACATTACTTGAATTATAATAATACTATTCACTTATATGGAACCTTTTCTCTTAGGCTATCAAGGCTGTTATCCTCTCTTTTTCTTATGGGGAAAATCAGAGCAGTTTGGGTTTTTTAGCTGATTTCTATGACTCTGTTAATCCTCCCTAAAATGAAATACGTGAAAAGTTTCATATCTGGCTTGTTGTAATGTGCTTCTAATGTTTTTGTTGAAACATTGAATGCTGTAGTAACTCAATCTCCCATTATTTCATGATAACTTTCAAATAATTATTTATATTCTACTTACTAGTTCCAGATTTCTGTGGTAAGTTTGATTACCAGTTTTAGAATGTAGTTTTCCATTACTGTATTTTTCTAAAGGAGAAAAGCTGTGCAGTAGAATTAAATGTAATATGTTGATGAGACGGATGCTTGAGAAAATTTTAAATTTCAGTGGAACCATTAGCATCTCCATATTATTACTTGTGAAGGGGTCCAAGCAAATCAAGAACATTTTTGATGCACTAAATCTTAACCAGCTTGGGAAATAATAGCATCTAAACTTTACTGAAATCTTACTTGTAAACCACAGTACTTAGTATTAATGGATAGGTTGTGCAGCCATTATTGTATTCAGCTGTGATCTTTATTTTATTTAACTTATATCACACTTCTTTCACTTTGTAATGAAATCAGACATGTCGTGATTTAGCATTGTACTTTGTTTTTAATCTCTTATTCAAACTCTTATTTGGATGCAGGCATGTTTCAATGCAAGACTCTTTTATTTTTTCTTTCAGATGGTCTTCTTGTTGTTGGTGTCCATTCAGCGAAGTTTCCAAACGAAAAGGTTCTCAATAACATTAAAAGTGCTGTTCTTAGATATAACATTACTCACCCTGTTGTAAATGATGCTGATGCAACACTTTGGCATGAGCTGGAAGTGTCTTGCTGGCCAACTCTGGTCATTCTTGGGCCTCGTGGAAATATGCTGTTTTCTCTTGTTGGAGAGGGACACAAAGATCAATTATTTTTATTTACTTCTATTGCTCTAAAGTTCTACAAAGAGAAAGGACAAATCACAGATCACAAAATTGGAATAAAATTGTACAAAGACTCTCTACCTTCTTCTCCCTTGCTGTTTCCTGGCAAAGTGACTGTAGACAATTCAGGAGATAGACTCGTGATAGCAGATACCGGACATCACAGGATTTTGGTTGTCAGGAAAAATGGGCAAATCCTACACACCATTGGAGGTAAGATTTACAGAAATTTCTCAGAATCATGTTATTTTAGAGCATAGGCTCTTCAGAGAAGTCTGTGCATTCTTTGTGTTCAGCGCTCAGCATATTGTAGACATTTGAAACTAATTACTGATTTTTTTTCAACTATTTTGTTTAAGCATTTTGCTTAAAACTCCCCTTTAAATATTTTTTTGGATAGTAAAATAACTTTTAGAACAAATCTATGTGAGAGACTCCATGAATACACTTGTATTCATGTTTCTAATTGCCTCATGTTTCTAATTGTTTCAGTAATTTTGACATTTTTATATTAATTTCAACATGCAGTATAGATAGCAGAGTATAGAATCTGCACAGACAATGACTAGTTATAGATCGCTTTGTGTACATGGTGCTGTACATCTACAAAGCAGGTACTGTGTCGCTCCTTCCCTGACACCATAAAGACAGAATCCGCTGCAAGGGGGTGGGTGAGCCAGGGAGATGAGGCGAGACACGAACACCTCACTCAGTCCACTGACAATGCAATGCTGACGAACCCTTTCTTATTAGTGGGATCCTGGGGCCAGCTGCTAACTAGGGATTCCCTAGGAGCATTGCTCTTTAACAATCTAATGACGTGTCTGCAACAAATTAATTGAAGTCTTGTACTGTTGTATAGGAACCTGAAAGTCTAGAAATTGACAAGAAACAATTGTCAAAGCAAGAATGCAAAAGTGAGAATTAAACTATATATTTAAATTTATTTGCTAAGATAGCCTGGGTAGCAAAGGCACTTTTTAATGTCTCTTTAAAAGTGTTCGGCTTTCTCTTTTGTTCACCACACAGACCTAATCATTCTTCTGCACCACTTATATGCTTTTTTTGTTATAATCTTACACAAAAAAAAGTGAGTAGTGATTGCATCTCATAGGTTCTTTGGTCATAACTATATTAAGCATATTCCTGTTATAACAGCCCAATTATAAGCCATCCTGCTGACAACCACTATTGACAAATTTTGCTATGGGTCTGATGCGAAACCCTTAAAGTTAAGGGAAAGTTTCCAATTAACATCAGTGAGTTTTGGACAAGGCCCTCTGTGTGTATATATGGATTATTTCAGTTCATCTGCCATTTAATAACACCTGCTTCATTGTAGGATGTTTCAGTTATTAAAACAATGCCAGCAATACTACAGTTTTTAAAACAGGAACCTTATTAGTTGAATGACAGCAGATTAAGTATGCAGAACATAATTGTTCAAGTAAAAAATCTAATCAGGACACCAGCGTTAGCACCTTCCACAGCAGCAGAGGTGTTATGTGAATTCTTATGGCATCTCTAACTGCAAAGTATTCCTTAATATGATGTTGGGTTAGCCATTCACTAGTGATTCAAAGGGGAGAGTACTGTGTATTTAATTAGTAAGACCACTTGTCACATCCTGCGCAGTCCCCGAGAGGTCTTGCATCCAAGTACTTTTTGAGCTTGATTTTGCATAACTAATTAAATTTGACATTGTCACATCCTGTATTTGCTATCTGTAAACCCTAGACTGTCATCTTGCAATTTATATGTAAAAGTTAATAGTGATTTGTGTATTTCAGTGACTCAGTAAAAGAGCTGTGGGCAGAAAACAATGTAGCGAAGACTATAATTCAGTAATAAGAGTTGGTATCTACTGAGGTGAAAATAACTTAATTTGCGTCATAGATCGTGATGCAAACTTAATAGTTCATAAGTCTAAATATCTTCCTGTGACAGCTGCAGCTAATTCATTTTACAATATACTCTGTCCCTCATTGTAAGATATGATGCTTACATTTACAGTTCTTTATGTAGATCCTGATGGTCTTCTCTCTCCTTGTCGTGCTGTCTAGAAGGCTAACTAGATCCATTCTTCATGCTGCCCTTTACATGCAGTTCCATACCTGTTTTTTGCTAATAATTTTCGATCAAGAACTGTTTTTGCTAGCTGAACATTACTTTGCTTTAAAGCTTATCCAGAACACTAAATAACTGAAGTAAATAAAAGTAATGAAGTTAAAATGTTTGCAGCTAATTTGCTTTGATGTAACCAGGGCTAAAATACTGAGTGGTGGATTTTCTGAAATTGTGTCTGTCTTAGTCCAAGAAAAGAGGAGCAATTTAGAATCGCAATAAAAGACTTCTGTTGTTAATGTTGCTTGAACGGAGAACCCATGTATGGCTAGAACTGGAGAGAAAAAATGTCAGGATATAGAATTGTGTCATTGCTGTTGCACAGCAAGGTGATTCTGAAATGAAACTATACAGAATAGTTCTAAAAAATAACTGAGCTGTATGCAGAGCTGCAAAAGCACCTTCTGGAAAATGCTTAAATCTGTAAAATAATTGTAGATGTGCTTGCTTACTATTTTCCTTTTTTGTGATGTGAAATCTTATTCTCTTCATTGGTTTGTTTCATGTTTAGGACCAAACAGTGGGAGAAAAGATGGAAGATTTTCAGAGGCAGCATTCAATTCCCCACAGGGGGTGGCTATAAAGAATAACATTATTTATGTTGCTGATACAGAAAACCATCTGATTAGAAAGGTAAAATTTTCATTTAAAAGCAAGTTAAAGGATAACAGTGCAAGTTCTGTTCCCAGTTGCACAGATGAAAATTGACATCAAAGAAATTATTCACAAATTCTGCTGTGTAACTGAGAGTATAATTTGCCCCAGTATTTTTGCCCAATTTGTTTTTAAAGGAATGATGTTCACTTTTGCTATATTTAAATACTTAAAAACTCTTAATGACAGCAATGTAATACTTTCCTAATGGAAAATGTGCAATAATAATTGAAATATTGTGTGCCATGAAATTTTTTATAGTAAAACGATGCATACATGATGATTTGTCCTGACAAATCCCTGATTTGCGTAATGAATATGGAAATTGTTTTCCCTTCATTTCAAGTTAAAACTCTAACATCAGATTCTTATGTACAGTACAAGTACTGTGGCGCTGTGGTAGAGTGAGTCTCATAGTTTTTGTATAGGTATACAATAAAGTAACAAGCCACAAGTAATCATTTACGTTATAATAAATCTCGGATTCTCAATATAGACTCATAGACTCTAGGACTGGAAGGGACCTTGAGAGGTCATCGAGTCCAGACCCCTGCCCTCATGGCAGAATCAAATACTGTCTAGACCATCCCTAATAGATATTTATCTAACCTACTCTTAAATATCTCCAGAGATGGAGATTCCACAACTTCCCTAGGCAATCTATTCCAGTGTTTAACTACCCTGACAGTTAGGAACTTTTTCCTAATGTCCAACCTAAATCTCCCTTGCTGCAGTTTAAGTCCATTGCTTCTTGTTCTATCATTGGAGGCTAAGGTGAACAAGTTTTCTCCCTCCTCCTGATGACACCCTTTTAGATACCTGAAAACTGATATCATGTCCCCTCTCAGTCTTCTCTTTTCCAAACTAAACAAACCCAATTCCTTCAGCCTTTCTTCATAGGTCATGTTCTCAAGACCTTTAATCATTCTTGTTGCTCTTCTCTGGACCCTCTCCAATTTCTCCACATCTTTCTTGAAATGCGGTGCCCAGAACTGGACACAATACTCCAGTTGAGGCCTAACCAGCGCAGAGTAAAGCGAAAGAATGACTTCTCGTGTCTTCTTTACAACACACCTGTTAATGCATCCCAGAATCACGTTTGCTTTTTTTGCAACAGTATCACACTGTTGACTCATATTAAGCTTGTGGTCTACTATGACCCCTAGATCTCTTTCTGCCATACTCCTTCCTAGGCAGTCTCTTCCCATTCTGTATGTGTGAAACTGATTGTTCCTTCCTAAGTGGAGCACTTTGCATTTATCTTTATTGAACTTCATCCTGTTTACCTCAGACCATTTCTCCAATTTGTCCAGATCATTTTGAATTTTGACCCTGTCCTCCAAAGCAGTTGCAATCCCTCCCAGTTTGGTATCGTCCGCAAACTTAATAAGCGTACTTTCTATGCCAACATCTAAATCGTTGATGAAGATATTGAACAGAGCCGGTCCCAAAACAGACCCCTGCGGAACCCCACTTGTTATACCTTTCAAGCAGGATTGGGAGCCATTAATAACTACTCTCTGAGTACGGTTATCCAGCCAGTTATGCACCCACCTTATAGTAGCCCCATCTAAATTGTTCTTTCCTAGTTTATCTATAAGAATATCATGCGAGACCGTATCAAATTCCTTACTAAAGTCTAGGTATATCACATCCACCGCTTCTCCCTTATCCACAAGGCTCGTTATCCTATCAAAGAATGTTATCAGATTAGTTTGACACGATTTGTTCTTTACAAATCCATGCTGGCTATTCCCTATCACCTTACCACCTTCCAAGTGTTTGCAGATGATTTCTTTAATTACCTGCTCCATTATCTTCCCTGGCACAGAAGTTAAACTAACTGGTCTGTAGTTTCCTGAGTTGTTTTTATTTCCTTTTTTATAGATGGGCACTATATTTGCCCCCTTCCAGTCTTCTGGAATCTCCCCCATCTCCCATGATTTCCCAAAGATAATAGCTAGAGGCTCAGATACCTCGTCTATTAACTCCTTGAGTATTCTAGGATGCATTTCATCAGGCCCTGGTGACTTGCAGGCATCTAACTTTTCTAAGTGATTTTTTACTTGCTCTTTTTTATTTTATCTTCTAAATCTACCCTCTTCCCGTAAGCATTCACTATATTAGACATTCCTTCAGACTTCTCAGTGAAGACCGAAACAAAGTCGTCATTAAGCATCTCTGCCATTTCCAAGTCTCCCGTTACTGTTTCCCCCTCCTCACTGAGCAGTGGGCCTACCCTGTCCTTGGTCTTCCTCTTGCTTCTAATGTATTGATAAAAAGTCTTCTTGTTTCCCTTTATTCCCATAGCTAGTTTGAGCTCATTTTGTGCCTTTGCCTTTCTAATCTTGCCTCTGCATTCCTGTGTTATTTGCCTATATTTGTCCTTTGTGATCTGACCTAGTTTCCATTTTTTATATGACGCCTTTTTATTTTGTAGGTCACGCAAGATCTCGTGGTTAAGCCAAGGTGGTCTTTTGCCACATTTTCTATCTTTCCTAACCATCGGAATAGCTTGCTTTTGGGCCCTTAATAGCGTCCCTTTGAAAAACTGCCAATTCTCCTCAGTTGTTTTTCCCCTCAGTCTTGATTCCCATGAGACCTTACCTATCAGCTCTCTGAGCTTACCAAAATCCGCCTTCCTGAAATCCATTGTCTCTATTTTGCTGTACTCCCTTCTACCCTTCCTTAGAATTGCAAACTCTATGATTTCATGATCACTTTCACCCAAGCTTCCTTCTACTTTCAAATTCTCAACAAGTTCCTCCCTATTTGTTAAAATCAAGTCTAGAACAGCTTCCCCCCTAGTAGCTTTTTCAACTTTCTGCAATAAAAAGTTGTCTGCAATGCAGTCCAGGAACTTATTGGATAGTCTGTGCCCCGCGGTGTTATTTTCCCAACATATATCTGGATAGTTGAAGTCCCCCATCACCATCAAATCTTGGGCTTTGGATGATTTTGTTAGTTGTTTGAAAAAAGCCTCATCCACCTCTTCCACCTGATTAGGTGGCCTGTAGTAGACTCCCAGCACGACATCACCCGTGTTTTTTACCCCTTTTAGCCTAACCCAGAGACTCTCAACACTTCCATCTCCTATGTCCATCTCCACCTCAGTCCAAGTGTGTACATTTTTAATATATAAGGCAACACCTCCTCCCTTTTTCCCCTGTCTATCCTTCCTGAGCAAACTATACCCATCCACACCAACATTCCAGTCGTGTGTATTATCCCACCAAGTCTCAGTAATGCCAACAATGTCATAGTTGTATTTATTTATTAGCACTTCCAGTTCTTCCTGCTTATTACCCATACTTCTTGCATTTGTATATAGGCATCTAAGATACTGGTTTGATCTTGCCTCCCAGCTTTGCCCTGACCCTCCTTTCTCTCTGCCATTATATCCCGTGCTCCCTCCTGTTTCCAACCCATCTCCCAGGTCTTGTTCCCCACTTACCTGTGGGCTTTGCTCACCTGTCCCCGTCGAACCTAGTTTAAAGCCCTCCTTACTAGGTTAGCCAGTCTGTGCGCAAATAAGGCCTTTCCCCTCCTAGAAAGGTGAACGCCATCTGTGCCTAGCAGTCCTTCCTCGAATAGCATCCCGTGGTCCAGGAAGCCAAAGCCCTCCTGGTGACACCATCTTCGCAGCCAGGCATTCACCTCCACGATGCATCTGTATCTGCCCGGGCCCCTACCTTCGACAGGAAGAATCGAAGAGAATACCACCTGCGCTCCAAACTCCTTAACCCGTACTCCCAGAGCCCTGTAGTCACTCTTGATCTGCTCAGTGTCACACCTCACAGTATCATTTGTGCCCACATGGATGAGTGGCATGGGGTAGTAGTCAGAAGGCCGGATAATCCTCGACAATGGCTCTGTAACATCTCGGATACGGGCCTCTGGCAGGCAGCATACCTCCCGGGATGAACGGTCAGGGCGACAGATGGGTGTCTCCGTCCCCCTCAGCAGAGAGTCTCCAACCACCACTACCCTACGTTTCTTATTATCAGTGGTGGCAGCAGACCTCCCAGCCTTAGGGGTACGAGGCTTCCCCTTCTTAACTGTTGGGGGTGATTCCTTCTCTCCTGTATCAAGAAGAGCATAACGGTTATCTATTACCACAGCAGGAGGGTTTGCAGCAGGGGTGGAGCACTGCCTGCTGCCAGAAGTAACCAGCTGCCAGTGTCCACCCTGAGCCATCTCCTCCTCCACTGGTGTGTCAGTAGTCCTGTGAACTGGGACAGCTACGTCAGCTGTCTCCACATGGATACTGTCCAGGAATTGCTCGTGGATACGGATGTTCCTCAGCCTAGCCACCTCCTTCTGTAGCTCTCCCACCTGCTGCCTGAGAGATTCCACCAGTAGGCACCTTGCACATTGGATGCCACCCCCAGCCTGGATATCAGTAAGTGGAAATTGCAAGTTACAGTCTTTGCAAGCCCACACCAGAATCTGGGTAAAAGCATCCATGCTTTGGTGCTCTGTCTGGCTACAGGCGCAGGTGGAGGAGACAGAAGCAGTGCTGCCACAGGTGTTGCGGGTCCTCCTCCTCACCATCGTAAGCCTCCCTCTGTCAATCTCTCTCAAAGTCCCATCTGCAGCTTCCTGTCCACTCTGCTCTGCTTTAAACAGAAAGGTTTTGGATGTGGCTTGGTTTATAGGTTCAGGGGACCAATGGGTCACAGATGAGACGGACAAGGGACCCCCACTCCCTTCCTACTCCCCTTCCAAACTCCCTTGCGAAACTCCCTGTTAGCAGCTCCTGGTCGCTAAGCTCCCTGGTCACTTGTGCACAGCTTTATGAAGCCCTGGCCTGAGTGAATGCCCCGCCCACTGGTTAAGGCTCAGCCAATTACCAGAGGCTTCTAGCTTTCAAACCTTCCTTGGTAGCTCCGCCTCCAACTGCCAGCTAAGCACACGGTCCTGTGAATTTATAGACTCAGATCTCCCCCCGGTTCTTAAGTGAAGGGTTATGCTGTTGTAAATGCAATCTTCCTTAAATTTGTGGTTTGGATCTTGGATTTGACCTGTGATTGAGTATGTCTACACGACGAGATTATTCCGATTTTACATAAACCAGTTTTGTAAAACAGATTGTATAAAGTCGAGTGCATGTGGCCACACTAAGCACATTAATTCGGCGGTGTGCGTCCATGTACCGAGGCTAATGTCGATTTCCAGAGCGTTGCACTGTGGGTAGCTATCCTGTAGCTATCCCATAGTTCCTGCAGTCTCCCGCGCCCATTGGAATTCTGGGTTGAGATCCCAATGCAAAAAACAGTGTCGCAGGTGATTCTGGGTAAATGTCGTCACTCAATTCTTCCTCCGTGAAAGCAACGGCAGACAATCATTTTGCGCCCTTCTTCCCTGGATTGCCGTGGCAGACGCCATAGCATGGCAACCATGGAGCCCGTTTTGCCTTTTGTCACTGTCACCATATGTGTACTGGATGCTGCTGACAGATGCGGTACTGCAGTGCTACAAAGCAGCATTCATTTACCTTTGCAAGCTAGCTGACGGTTACCATCCCTATTGCACCGTCTGCCATGCCATTGTAAATTGGCTATGAGATGGCAGTTATCAGTCATTCTGTACTGTCTGCTGCTGTCATGGGTGCTCCTGGCTGGCCTTGCTGAGGTCAGCCGGGTGCGCATGGACAAAAATGGGAATGACTCCCCAGGTCATTCCCTTCTTCATGTTTTGTCTAAAAATAGAGTCAGTTCTGCGTAGAATGTGGGGCAAGTGTACTAGAGAACCAGAGAGCACAGCCGCTCCGTGTCAGAGCCCCAGAGATCCCGCAGAAATGATGAACTGCATGCCATTCTAGGGGGTACCCCTGCAACAACCCCACCCGTTGCTTCCCTCCTCCCCCAACCCTCCTGGGCTACCGTGGCAGTGTCCCCCCATTTGTGTGATGAAGTAATAAAGAATGCAGGAATAAGAAACACTGACTTTTTAGTGAGATAAAATGAGAGGGAGGCAGCCTCCAGCTGCTATGATAGTCCAGGCAGTACAGAATCTTTTCTTTAGGCATGAAAGGGGGGGGGGGGGACTGATAGAGCTGAGCCTCCAGTTGATGATGAGGACGGTTACCAGCCTTTCTGTACCATCTCCCGGGAATGACTGGGAGTCATTCCCATTTTTACCCAGGTGCCCCCGGCCAACCTCACCGAGGCCAGCCAGGAGCACTCACGGGCTGATGATTACAATGGCAGACGGTACAATAAGACTGCTGTCCACCAGGAAAGGGACGCTGCTGTTCAGCGCTGCAGCACCCCGTCTACCAGCAGCATGCAGTAGACATAGGATGATATTGGAAAAGAAGTGCGAAACTTTTTTTTCCCTTTTCTTTCGGGGGGGGGAAGGGTGTAAATTGACAACATATACCCTGAACCACCCGGGACATTGTTTTTGACCCTTCAGGCACTGGGAGCTCAGCCAAGAATGCAAATGCTTTTTGGAGACTGTGGGATAGCTGGAGTCCTCAGTACCCCCTCCCTCCCTCCATGAGCGTCCATTTGATTCTTTGGCTTTCCATTATGCTTGTCACACAGCACTGTGCTGTGGCCTCTGTCTATCATAGCCTGGAGATTTTTTCAAATGCTTTGGCATTTCGTCTTTTGTAACAGAGGTGTGATAGAACAGATTTGTCTCCCCACACAGCGATCAGATCCAGTATCTCCCGTACGGTCCATGCTGGAGCTCTTTTTGGATTTGGGACTTCATCGCCACCTGTGCTGATCAGCGCTCCACACTGGGCAAACAGGAAATGAAATTCAAAAGTTCGCGGGGCTCTTCCTGTCTACCTGGCCAGTGCATCCGAGTTCAGATTGCTTTTCAGAACGGTCACAATGGTGCACTGTGGCCAATGCAGAGGCCAATACCGTCGATTTGCAGCCTCACTAATCCTAATCCGACATGGCAATACCGATTTCAGCGCTACCCTTCTCGTCGGGGAAGAGTACAGAAACTGGTTTAAAGAGCCCTTTATATCGATATAAAGGGCCTTGTTGTGTGGACGGGTGCAGGGTTAAACCGGTTTAACGCTGCTAAATTCGGTTTAAACGCGTAGTGTAGACCAGGCCATTGATTCAGAAGACCCAGGAGTTGAAGTTCATGGGAGCAACAAGATGAAATCTTACTGATGAAAGCAGTTTCTACATACTATAGAAACTTATTGCTTTAGCACATAGTTATTCCTAGATAATTAACCATTGCCCTTTTTCTAAAGGGGAACCTCGATAGTATAGTCTTTAAAGAACTGAGGTAATCAAAAGCTGTTTTTATGTGCTTTCAGTTGTTTTTGATGCTTGCAAAAGGCAAATGTAAAAGTGGAATTATTGGTACAGATGTGGTGTTATATTGCATATAGACAGACTCTTCTTTATTCCTTTTTTACATAATCATCAGGATTAATTAATGTCAAATTGGAGGAAGATTGAATCAGAAAATCCTTTCTGAAAATTGAAAATGAACGCAGGAGGAGAGAAAGGGATTGGAAGGCAGAAATGAAACAGAACATTCTTTTTCATAAGAATAGGCATAAATTAAGCTTTGTCTACACTAGCAGTTTGGTCGCTCAGGGGTGTGAAAAATCACCCGCCTGACTGATATAAGTTTCACCAACAAAAGCGCTGGTCTGGACAGCTCTCTCCCGCCGGCATAGAGCCGAGAGCTCCTACACAGGAGACCTTATAGCGGCACAGCTGCAGTGGTATAGCTGTGCTGCTGTAAGATCTGTAGTGTAGACATAGCCTGAGTTGCACATCTTATTAAGTAAATTGTAGAGAATCATTTGCTTTGTGCACGTTATGATACATGGTATGTTTTTGTGTGTATATAATTTTTTTAAAACACATTGTTTTATTTTAAAATAAAATTCTAACATAGGTATCCATTGTTTACCCATGCACTTTTCTAAAGAAGATTGATGTGTTTCTTTAGTTGCTTTGACTTAATCATGACAGGTCATTTTACCATTTTGGTGCAGATGGAACATAAGTTAAGGCTTTTCAATAAGTCTCCTAATTTTAGCAAAGTGTTAATTGTCTTGTAAAATACCTGACACTCAAATTGGCAATCAATTTCTGTCTGTAGGCAACTTGTTACATAGCAGACTTTCTGCTTTAGGATAAGTCTACTCTGGAGCTAGATCTGTAATTCCTAGCTTGTGTAGACATATCAACTCTAGCCCTGATCAAACTAGCTTGTTAAAAACTAGAAGTGAAGCCTCCATGGCATGAGTAGTGCATTGGGCTAACCACCCATGAGAGTGGTCCGATCTGAAACCCTAGGCACATACTTGGAGTGGCTAGCCCATTCTATTACTCACAGAACCACAGCTGTACTTCTACTTTTAGTGTGCTCACTTGATGAGAGCTAGCACGGGTGTGTTTACTCAACTGGGAAATTACATCTCCAGCTACAGTGTAGATATAGCCTTAGACATTTAGGTCAGTTAGCTAAGGAATAAGTCAATATCACCGTGTATGAAATCATTATATGTATTACTTTTTTCCCTTCTAGATTGACCTTGAATTAGAGATGGTGAACACTGTAGCAGGCATTGGAATACAAGGCACAGACAAGGAGGGTGGAGCAAAAGGAGAGGAGCAGCCCATCAGCTCACCGTGGGATGTGATCTTTGGAAGTTCAGGTATTGTATCAATTGAGCTTGAAATTTTGCACATTTAAATTTTTTTTTTTTTACTAATTGTCTAATTCTTAGATGTAAAATCAATCCGTTTTCATAATCATGCCTAATGAATGATGGCTTCATACATACAGATTCCACCATTTTCCGCAGGTATCAAATCCATGATTTTTAGCATAAAAACATAAAACTCTGCTACCTGAAGAGAACTTTGTGACTTGTAGGCTGAATAATCCCTGGGATCAGACACTAGAGGGAGTCATAATCACTATTAGCCAGGATGGGTAAGGAATGGTGTCCTTAGCCTCTGTTTGTCAGAGGGTGGAGCTGGATGGCTGGAGAGAGATCACTTGATCATTACATGTTAGGCTCTCACTCCCTGTGGAGGATCTGGCATTGGCAACTGTCGGTAGACAGGATACTGGGCTGGATGGACCTTTGGTCTGACCCAGTATGGCCGTTCTTATGTTCTTAATCTGGCCAAAAATGAAAGCTCTACACAACTGATAAGACCAAAAAAAAAAACTCCACTTCCCACAGATATATAACTTTCTTTCCCAGTAAGGTTGATACACATTTGAGTTTGACATCACATAACTGTAATTTAATATTTTACTTTTTCACTCAGTGTCTATTCCAACATGATTTAGCAGCAGCTGTTTCAAGATCCATAACAATTAGAAACCAATATTTCATACCACCTTAAAGTTTGGAACCTCAGTATTCAGTTGGTATAAAAAGTTGACTTCTAACTCCAGCATTTCTTCTAAATAAGCCTGTAAAATAATGTCAGAACTTGAAGGTGTAGGCAAACAAGAATGTGACGTGAATGGTATGAGTTGAGTCTGATATCTCTAATTAGAAGTACTTTGGTGGGCGCAGTACAAATACTTTCAGGACAGTAAAGTTTTCTATGTACTAACATTGGGTCAGATATCCCAGAAAAACAATCTGAGTGTGACTTTAAAGAACTTAAATCTGTATAATGGAGAGTAGCACCACCAGTGGACTTGGTTATTGGGAAGCGTGACAGGTAACTGCACCCATATGTATTATTAGCATTTTTTAGCCTGTCCTGTATTAGTGCTACATGATCTTTCTTTTCTGTGTGGTTTCTATCCAAAGAGTTTTCCCCATATAATTAGGGTTCATCAATAACCTGCCTACAAAAGGTCCAGTCACTAATGTGAAAGGAATTCCTTGCCTTGGAAAGTGTGGTGTAGCTAGAGGTGGTCTTCTGAACTTTATCCTGACTGGTTATGCCATTCTGTTTTATTTCTGTGACGTGATGTAATGAGTAGCCAATTGTCTTGATTATATGGGTATCGTCTTTTGTGGGACCATACGACACCCTGAACTGCGACAAACAGATATGTACAGACTCGAACTGTGCAGTGTGTAACTTAAGCTGCTTAGTGGAGCCGTTTGAAATATCCAGTAGGCAAGTGTATATTTTGCTTATAATTTATTTCATGGTTCTGGCCTCTGTTTCTATCAGGTGCCAACAAAATCTGTTTATTTTCTGTTTTTTAAAGATAGCATTGATTGTTAAATGAGGCATTAACTGATGGGCTCTTTGTGAGAGACAAGAATAGAAATTGTGGATAACAGCCTAGGCATCTGACACATTAAAAATATAGTGCCTGATTTTCCACTGCCTTTCACCTTCTGATTTGATAGCGTTTTACTTTCACATTTCACAAATATAAATGACTGCACATAATGAAAGGCGGTAGAGAATCAGGTCTACATGGTATTTAGCTTCATGACAGGTTGATTCTTGATACAGTTGCCAGATTTTTATATATGCCAGATTTTGTAAATGCTCTTACCTCAAAACTTGTGTAGATTTTTCAAACTGAATTAGGTCCTAGCAATCAATTGTCCTCTTATATGCATATTTACTAGACTTAAATCAATACTCTCTCTTTTTATTTGTTTACCTTTTTAAAAAATGTTTAGTGCTTCTCTAGTGCCAGCTAGACAGCCCTGGAGACTGAAATCTTCTAGCTATACACAGAACAGTCACAGCAGGGACATCAGTAGGGCCTGCTTTCTGGATGTTCTACCTTGACCCTGACCTCGAGATCCATCTCTGTTGCTGAAAGCATAGTCCTTTCTAGGCCCCTCTGGTCTTCTGGTGTCTCTGTTGAAGCCACTGAGTACCAATTGTGATGTTTTTGGGTACGTATTCTCTAGAAACTGGTCAGTGACCACAAACTCATTTTGCTTAACGGAGGCTATTGAAAAGCCTTTCAGCTCGTAATAATTTTTATCCATCACCAGCTGGGCCCAAATTTGTACCAAGATCCAAAGACAATGTTCTGCATTACATTTCCAGTCCCCCTTAATGAGTGCCATTTGTATGACTTCAGTTCTTACTGACTGATATCCAACAATTCAGAGTTGGCAGGATAGTTTGATAATTTAGAGTATATTTGCCTGTTTAGATGCTAGTGTGCATTACAGTCCTATCACTTATACTAATGTATCTATGTAAAGGACATTCAGATTTATCTTATATGGTGTTCAGAAAATATTACTATTGTAACCATAATATTTTAAAATGTGAAATAAGATGAAATGTGTCACACTAAAGCTTTTGTGGAACCACAAGGTAATGTAAACAGCTTCCCTTTAATAGTGGTAAAATATGTGATTTGATATGTTAGAATATATATATTCATAATTCAAGTAATGCTATATAAAATACAATTTTGTAGGAAATTTTCAATATTCTGGGCAAAGAAACAGAGGTTCCATTTCCAGGCAGAGATTCAGCTGTCCTGTTGATGTTCAGTGTGCTGTGTTAAGATAAGCAGAACTGATGTTCACAGTGCATTGGGAATTGATGTATTAATGTCTATGTTGTGGATTTGGTGGTTTAAATAAGGGACCGGATTTTGAAAAGTCACTTCTCTGCATGTCCAAATGCCAACGAGATTGTACCATCTCTAATTTGCATGTGCAGCAAGTATCTGCAGGCAAGCTGGGGGTTACATGAGCAAATCAAGGTTGATGAAATATGAATTGTTTCATTTGACTTGTGTTGCTAACTGGCATAGTGTATGTAATAAAGATTACCTATAGCACACATTTTCACTTTCCTGCATGGCCTCTCCTCTCTAAGTAGGATGTACCTAACTTAAACTAGTATGTACATAACATAACTATGCCCCAGATGCACAAGGAATTTTTTTTTCAGAGCATATATGTATACAGATTTCATAGGATTTTAAACAAGAGACAGTTGTAAGTCTCTTTTTATATGCCAAAAGCCATGATATTCAGGGTATGAAAGGCAGGCGAAAAGAGGCTTATATGCTTAAGCTCTGTATATATTATACTAGACACTTACAATATAAAAAAACTTGTGCTGACCTTTTTCAAAGTCTCAAAGAAAAAGGTTACATCTTAAAAGTGAACCGCCTTTTCCATATCAGTTTGTTGTCTTAAGAGATTAATTCTTCTCTGTAAAGTAATTTATAGCGTGCATTAGTATATTAAAAGACTTCTATACTAAGTTTTTTTTTTAATTGCTTGTGTGTTTCGCTAGAGAACAGAAACAATTTCAAATATTTTGTATTGATTTAAAAATGCCATTGTTTATATTGACATATCACTGGTGCTCTTACAACATTAGATCAATTAGTGGTCAGTTCTGTTTCAAAATGTTCATCACAAAGACATGAAGTATATGGTTGTGTGTAGTTATAACATTTCACAATGTTTGGATTCCAGGTGATCTAGAGTCTGATCCAAAGTCCGAGGGACTTTGGATCAGGCCCTTACTGTGGAATTGTGGCTTGATAATTCAGGAAAGGGGTCTTATATCAAATATATGGATCATAGATTGTAGCCTTAGGTTTTTAAGTAAAGCATTTCACAAAATTTGTTCTGAAATCTGTTTAAATTCTATGTGCTTGCTGTTATTTTGCAATATATCAAGAAGCAAACTTCTAAATTCAAATGTGAAAAGCTATGTAGTAGATGGTCTGGTCATCGTAGAAAACACTGCAGAATTTTTATTTAGAGGGACAAACCATTCAAACAATCAGACAATCAAAAGAAATTGAAATGGATACACTAATGGGTATTATTCTAGGATCACCGATATGGTCTGTGTGTCAGTACTTGATCGATTTATGCAGGACCTGGAAGGAAGGTGCATTGAACACAATCAGACACTAAAAGCATTAAAATGGCCCTGGATAAAGCAAATCACTTGATACTTGGACCACATTTCATCAAGGATCTCAGTGTCCTGTTTATCAGGCCTCACAACATCCCTATGAGATTAGTTAGCTTTTTGTATACCCATTTTACAGTTGGCAAAAACTGAGGCAAAGAGGTTAAGTGACTGCTGAGCCACCAGAAGAAAACTGAAACAAATATATCTTTTTAAGGTAGAGAGTTTATGAAGACAAGACAGAAAACAGTTGATAAAATCCTGTTTTTATTTCTGATTCCATTGCTGTGTCCATTGAAATGTTGTCTTAGTCTGCTTTATAATTCTTCAGTGGACCTCATGGGTTAAATCCTGGCCCCACTGAAGTCAATGACAAAACTCCCATTGACTTAAATGGGGTAGTATTTCACCCCATTTTTTCATATGGATGGGTATGCCTTTAAAAATGTATTAATTTGTGTGTACTTTTGAAGCTCTCTTCTATTTTTATTCAGTGGCTGTTGAAAGCAAGTGATACTTAAATGCACAGTTGATCTAAGTGCGAAATGTTCTTGATAGCTGCATTCTTACTGGAAGGAACGGAACTGTGACCCATGTTTAGTGACATAGCTGTGTGCGTTAGATTCCAAAATCCAATCTTGAACTACATGATTTGCATCTATTTATAGAAACACCAAGTGTTGACCGCACTTTCAGCAAACTACTTGGAAGTTTGTACTTTCTTCAAACTGCTGTAAATTTTATATGGATCAAATTGAAATGAAACTGCAGTATTTTATTAAAGTAGTACACATTCTATTACCTTTAAAAGGCAGAGAAATGTAAGATTTTTCCATATTTCTGTTAACGGCTTATTTACAAAAATTGCATTCCAGGGGAGATGCTATAATTTTTCTCAATTATTCTTGATGATTCACCCATAATTCCACACAATGATAATAATTGAATGCTATTTAACAGATGCTCCTTGATTTCCCGGATCATCAAGGCACAGAAAAAGCTCTGAACTTTGGCTCTTTGTTATCACAGAGTTTGACTATTTTAGGCTCTCTAAACGCACATTTCTCGTGACCTCATTACACAATGTGTGTTCTAATTTACAGAAGATCTTGTAATAGAAATATAATTGGAATGTAACAGTAGGGGCTACAGATGTACTTGTGAATGAGATCCCAAAATTCCCAGATATGTATTTGTAAAGGAAAACTTAAGGGTCTTTCTGTCAGATACTTCGAAGAACAAAATTTAAAAATTGTTCAATAGTTGAGGACAGGGCTGGGCAAATGAGTGGAAGGTGACACGGGGATTTTATTTCCCATATCAAAAGTACTTAAGGAGAAAAGGTCTTTTGAGAAAGTGGAATAAAAAAGTCACAGCAAAACATCATGCCATGCACAAGTAGAGTAGCCAGGAAATTTTTCACTGTTTTGGAAAGATTTCATAGTGTGTAATTTCCTTGGACATATTATCTGAATGTATGGAACAGCTGTCTTCAGCCTTGCTTACAAAACTCACAGAAGGAAAGAATAAATAGCTATAATGAGAACTTTCACATGTCCTAAACAAGTTGTGTCCTGGGTTCTCCACCCCATCCTGCAAGTGTAATAATTCCTACATTGGCAATGTTTTTCCATTTAGGCATCTGAAGAGAAACTAATCGAGGAGAAACTTGGCACAGAGTTAATAAAGTTTTGTGTGGTCAAGTAGTCAGCTACTCTTATACACTTCGTAACAACTGCACAGCAATCAATTTAAGCTATTAACTTCTATTTACAGTTCTTTATCAAGCCAAAAGAATGGTGTTTAGGGGATAAGATTGATGTTTAAGGGGTTATTAAAATACCTTAGGTTCCATTAATAATTTAAATGTACATAATAGAAATATGTTACAAGAAAAACGTAGGTGTTTTAATATTACAAAACTGCCTTTTACTAGAAAAAAGATCTTTTGAACAGAAATAACAAGGAAACACTTCATTCCATAGCGTGTAATGACTTGTAAAGGCAAATTTCCAGTGACAAATTTATAAAACTTAATTTGATAGCTGTAATTTCTAATAATTTAGATTTCTCTGAATTTTGACAAAGTGGATGATTATGATCCTTTCTGATAGTAAAATGAAACATTGGTTCTAGCAAAGTTGTAAACATAACGAACGGTAAATTTAATATTTCCCAATCTGCAAAATTTGCAATGTACTTTGTAAAATATTATATTTGTACATGTAATGATGATTGCATATTCTGTTTTCCACAGTCAGTAACTTTGTTCTGTTAAGCATATTCAGACTGTGATTAAAAAACCTAACCAGTGGGCATTAATAAATTGATTGTGAATTAGATTCCTAAGCACTGTTTGAAGTTCTGGATTTTTTTCTGTACTGTGAATGCCAGATGCATAGCTGCCAAAAATAAACATGCGTGACAACTCCTAGAGAGATTTTAAGTCATCTTCTGTTGTTCTAATTTGATGGTAAAAGTTCTTTGGAATACTAACTATCTAGTTTAAGGGGAAATTGTTGTTATTGCTGCTCAATAATTTTAATATATTTTTAAAATAGTATCAAACAAGATATGTAAGATTGCTTAGCTGTCTATCTTTGATTTTTTCTATAGTACCCATCACTGTAATATCAAAGCACTGAAGTGTTGAGCTAGATCTGCATATTAGGGTGACCACGTAGCAAGTGTGAAAAATCGGGATGGGGGTGGGGAGTAATAAGTGCCTATATAAGAAAAAGTCCCCAAAATCAGGACATCTGGTCACCCTACTGCATATTGATGTTAATAGCGGGCTTAATCAAGGATTCTGCTCTTCACCCTTTCCACGTTTGAGGAAGCAGTGTTAGGTTTCTATTTTGTTTTTTAATCCACTTTGGTTATGCTAGTAAAGATTTTAGTGAAAATTAATATTGCATTATATGTTCCTGTTGTAATCTTCATCCTCTCTGGTCCCATCTGCAACCCTTGTTTGACTTTCCTTGCTGTTTTATGTCTAACTTTGATTGAAAGTTCATCAAGTCAAGGATTTGTCTTAATTTTTTTTTCTTCCAGTGGGCCATATGCACCTGTGGAGATGTGTAAACATAGGTTGCCATGAAATTTAAGAAAAGGAATTGTATTTTGTACATGCAGCAAAGCTTTGTGCTCTTTCTGCACCTGCACTTAACTAACAAAGAACACTCCAAGAACTGTGCAGTTTCACACACACAGATGTTTTGTGTGTGATAAAACAGTATGTAGTGATTTTGCTGTTTTATCATGCGAAAAAAGCACAGGAATTTTAACTTTCCTAAAATACAGCGAAGAAAAAATCAAAAAGCACAAAATCCCCACCTACTCATAATGGTAGAGACTCAAGCTGTGGCCATCTTTCCTGGATTTACTCTCTCTGGATCTGAATCAGGCTGAGGGATGATCTAAGGAATATTTTTTTTCTTCAGTGAGATAATCCAGTCATTTGTAGGTGTTGGGTGAAATCCTGGCCCTATTGAAGTTAACAGCCAAACTCCCAGTGACTTCAGTGGGGCCATGATTTCACCCATTGTGCCCATCTACATATACTTAAACATGAGTGCGGTCTGCTGCATGAAAGTTATTCTTTCTTGCCTCTTATATGTTGGCAAGGGATGTGTGCACTGACAGATTTCTACCCTATTTTTTAAAAAAAAATAAAATGAGTAGATGGGAAGAATATTTTCCATCTTCAGTCTAGTTAGGAAATGTTAGTGCTGTCATCCAAGAGACATGACTTTGATTCCCAGCCTCTTTATCTCCAGACTGGAAGTAGGCATGCAGTCCCAGGACAGTGGAGAGTGGAGATTTGCTACAATCCTGGGAATCTGATCCTTTCTGACAGAGATCGTTGTTGACTAGTTATAAAATAAATCCTTTCCAGTCTTCCTTGCTGAAAAAATTGTGGTTATAACACAGGCCCCAATCCAGTAATCACTTATTCATGGGCTTAACTTTACTAAGTGATTTAGTCAATAGTAGTGCATGCTTAAGGTTAAGTATGTTCATGAATGTTTGCAAGATCAGGGCCATAGACCCTTAACAGTAAGGATATAGAGGAGAGGAAAATGGAGGATCCCAGAAACTCCAGAAGTAAAGTGGAGATCTGCTTGGGGGAAAGTGCAATTTGAAACTGTGTTGGTATAATTTTCTTTTTTTGCAAAACAAATCCTGTCTCATGAGATAATGCATCAAAAGCTCTAATTTGTTAGTGAATCTTTATAATACAAGTATATCACATTAACAAGAAAAACTTCTGCTTTGATATTACAAACAGCACTAGAGATAAAACTATGCATTCCCAAATAAGGAGAAACCTTCCAAGATAGATTGGAATGTAGTGTTTAATTGTGTAATCATAAAAGAATTACTTTGTTCTTTTTATTGGGTAATTATTTTATAATAAAGCCTTTGAAAATAAATAAATCCTCACCATAAAAGGATTATAAGGAGTACTTGGTATTATCACATTAACTGCAGTGAGAGTAAAGTCTAGTTCAGCATTTGGTTTCCTCCCTGCTTTTGTCGGTGTCTTCTTTCTATGTACTCTCCTGGTTTTGTTGTTTTTTCTAAATTGCTTCCTCTTTAAAGTAGAACACTTTCTGTCAGTCGTGTAAGAAGAGTAAACTTTTGTAATATGTCTGTCAGAGAGCCCTGTATAACAAACTAAGTGACTTACTTTTAAAAATACCCACAGATATGCTACGACTGATGTTAATTGTTTTGCTTTTCTATGATAATTTTGAGACTAGAGATCTTTTCTTGTTTTTCATAATCCAAACCATTTGTTCTGTTGCCATGTCCTGTTTCCTGTTGTTGTTGTTGTTGTTGTTTTTGTTTTTGTTATTGTTAATCTAATAGTTGTCCTAGGAAGAACTACTTGACTTGCATGACTACAGTTGTTGAGTGTTTTTCATAGTTCTTCTGTCTCCATTCTTTGGGGAGAGAAGGACATTTCTCTATACCAATATTTCATATATTTAATAAAACTTAAATACTGATTCTTTGTTTCTCAGCAACACATTTAGTGAGTTTTACAGGCATATAATTTGAAAAGAAAGTTTAGATTTTATTATGTTTATACCACTTTTCAACCTTTAGTTTTCATTGAGTAGAAATGCCTATATTTGAACAATATTAGAATTAGACTTTATAGATTGGATTTTCATAAGCTGTCAGTGTTGGCCTTACTGCTTTCACTGAAATCTATGGGAGCTTTTGAAATCCTGAGTGCTTTTAAAAAAGCAAGTGGATATTCTGTATCTGATATTCCCCGATGCACACTGGAGGAGAGTGGGAAGAGGGAGGTGGAGCCTTGGCTCCATCATCAAGTCACCAGCCAGTACAGCAGAGCTAGTGTTGGGGGTGTAGCCAGCAGCAAATTATAACCTTCCATAGAGGCCTAATTTGTTCCTTGTGCTGCTCCTGTGGTGGCACAAGTACATGCCACCCCATACACAGGGCTTGTGCCAAAACCAGAGATCTAGCTCTATATAAACAGACTATCTGACTCTAAATCATGGCTGCCTGCTGTATTCTCCAGAACCTGTGATCAGACACTTTAAATGTAGCCTTGCTGTGGTTCAGGAGCTAAATGTAAAATTGCATATTTACTGTTTAGTAATGGCATGTGGCACTTTACAAAGCACCTTCTCTAAGCACTTCACAGACTGTAATTGTTTTGCATCAACTCTGACATATTTTTCAGATGGAGAAACTGAAGTACAGTGGTGTTAAGGCATCCCAGTAATTCACTTGCAGGGCTAAGCGAAAAGAACCTGTGAGAGCTGTCTACCAAATTTGGCTCTAGTTATTAGAAATCATTCCCACTTGCCACAGTACACTTGTCCATACAACAGTCTCATTAAAATATTATAGGGCAAAAATAGACATTGAAAGTTATATTATGCAGCAGCCAGGCTTTTTAAATGATATAGTGGTTACTCAGTGTTGGCTGTGTTTTCTCTCTCAACTGGTTAACTGATCTAGATAGAACAGTGGTAGAAATTACTTTTAAGATGCCTTCATATTCTACAATAATTACAATATATTCCTCTTCCACTTGAAACTAGAAATTAGGAAATAAGACTCTCAAAAACAAGCTATGATCAAAGATGATGGCAGAGGCAGACTTCTCTTAAGAATTCTCTGTGCTTTGTTTTTTTCAACTGTTCGGCAGATCTTCTCACTCACCAACAGCTTATAGATGGATGTGCATGTTAACTTTATTTCTGGAACTTTTGCTTGAATAAAAATGCTGAGTATGTGGAGGAGCAGGAGAGATTCAGTGGCCTTCTCTTTGATCAAAGTCTTGGAAACTCCTATCTTGATCCCAGCAGAGGAGAGGCATTAAGAGTGCATTACTTTTTTGGTTTTGGTATAGGCCAGGAATTTTCTTAGGATGGCTCACCAGTGTCAGAACACTGTTTTTGAAGTTAGAAAAATACATAATTTTTTCTCCCCTGATGTTGCAACTGTAATCTCAGCCTCATGGAAGTTTCTCCTTTAATGAAAAAGTGGATTTAGAGTTGGAAGGACAATTTGGTGTTCTAGGTGTGACATGCAGACTTAAAATATTGTGTAGCTTTCTTGGGTTGCTTTTGTTTTGGGAAGGTTAATCTGGTCTAACTCTCAGAATTTAGGACATGTAACTTTTCTGCAATGCAATTTGAAATGTAGATAATATATTATTTAAATTCAGAGGTTAGAGAATCTAAACGTCTGGTTGCCCTATTAACGTGCCTGTAAGAGCAGAGCTAGGGAACCCAAAGTTACTGGATATTTGTGAGTTTGTGTTAGTGATTACGAGCTTTGAAATTAATTAAAAAAAATTTTAAATGTAAGAATTCCGGTATTTGATTTAATGCGTTTTTTTCAGCTCTTTTGAAGGTCTGTTAATCAATGTGATTTGCAGTGTTTTAATAGCTAACTGGTTTTGAAAAACAAAAATTCTTAGTGCAATATGTGACTACCTATGACAGTTGTGTGCAATACATTTAGACGGATCCCATTCTTAATTAGTACTTTTATTAGGAAGATGATAGATCGTGTGCTTTAATGCCATAGTCTTTATATTGGTCAATTTTTGTCCTTTGAATTCTGTTCTTTTTGTGTAGAAACATGCGTTTAGATAGTACTTTTCTGTATGTGTTCTTCTAGGCCTTTGATTGCTCGCATTTATAATCCATTCATTGTGTTGACTTAATGGTAGAAATGTAATGTGTTGTAAAATGAGGTGCATCCATTTAATCTAATCTTTAAATCTTCGTCATATTTTACTGGAAAATAAATAACAGCTGAGCAAATTTAATGTCTAATTTTATAAATGTGTTGATAATCAATAGCTTTATAGTATATAAATATTTGGCAAAATGATAGGCACAATATACATTTTGTAAAAGCAAGTTTTACAAAATTAGGAAATTAAGAACCACTTATCTCAACAGCAAGTTTGTCTTATTATGTAAGTGAAGAGAATGAGGCATATAAGCAGGGCGGTATGGGAGTGCGGGGGGGAAATGTGGGCAGTGGCTGTGCTTAACAGACCTGCTTTTGGAAAAAATAGCAAATTTCAGTCTCCAGTATTGATCTGCACTTCCGAAAGCACCAAGTTCAGTTGGCTCTGATCCTTGACTACTATGAGTGATCCCATTCATTTCAGTGAGACTGCTCATGGTAGTAAACTGAAAGTTGTGCATATTTGCAAAATTGGAGGCCTTAGAGTTTAAAGCTAAACTAAATGAACAAATAATGAATATAAAATATAAGTGAGAGGCTATATCTCTTCACTATTTATCTCCTAAATCCTACAAAAAGCAGCGTTCAATGATCACTTCTCATTTTCTCGCTAGCTCGGCTCTTCAATGTCTTTGCCATTATCTGGTTTGTTATTCAGTATCAGAATGACTGCTGACTTCATTCCCTAGTAGAAGTGGTATCTTTAACAAAGATTAAAAGGTACAACTTTTTCTCCCATAGTAAAGCTACAGAAGAATAACGGCTAAGTAACTGAAAGTAATTCAATTTTTCATGACCAAGGTACTTCCTTTTTGCAAATATTGCCCAACGTCCATTCTATGATATTTATACTCATGTTTGGTAAAGTTTCAGGGACCCATGAAGATGGTGTTCTATGGATAGCCATGGCAGGTACTCATCAAGTCTGGGCGCTCATGTTGGAATGCGGAAAACTCCCAAAAGGAAGGTACGCCACTGTAGTGATAGATATTAACTATTGATGAACAAGAGCCTTAAAACTTCAAGGAGACTTATCCTCTTAGAAAACATTTATGAATATATATAATTTAAATGTTGTTTTACTTTGCATTATGCTAAAGTATTTAAGTATTAATTATAAACTAAGGTGAAATACAAGTTAAAATAAAAGCAGTTCAAATACCATTCTTTTGGTAACTTATATTTACCAGACAGAAACTGTATAAGAATTCTATCTGAACTATTTCAGACTTGTCTTTGAACCTGGACACATGTTTTTTCTTTAGTGATTTAAAGAAAGGAACCTGCCTTCGATTTGCTGGGAGTGGGAATGAAGAGAACCGAAACAATGCATACCCCCATAAGGCAGCCTTTGCCCAGCCTTCAGGTCTTTCTCTGGCTTCTGAAGAACCCTGGAACTGTATTTTTGTAGCAGATAGTGAGAGCAGCACCGTGCGAACAATCTCACTGAAAGATGGAGCAGTGAAACATCTTGTAGGGGGAGAGAGAGATCCATTGGTAATAGACTAACACACAACTTCAATGTTCTCTGCACCAGCCTACCAATATTCCTCAAGCCTGATCTGGAGGAACCACTTGTAGGGGCAAGAGGGTAGTTCTGTCTCCAGGCTCTTTCATTTCTTAATTTCACTGTTTAGTGTGCCAACACAAGTTTTGTAATGCAGATTGTTGGTCAACAATAACTGAACTGACCAACTCATTCACAAAATCCACTGAATAACCATGCGTGGCAGTGATTGCTATTGAAATAGGCTGGCTTCACGCTGGTGGCCTAGAATGCAAAGGCTCCACATCCATATTCAGTCCCTCTAAATGCTCCATTTGCCATGAGCGCATTTTTAAAAAATAGCCAGTTAATTTCCATTTAATTACGGTGATTTGCACTGTCTACTGCCTTATATCAACATTGCATAACCAACTAATTGTACAAATTTAATCAATGCACTCTTTTAGAATTTATTTGCCTTTGGTGATGTTGATGAAGCAGGAATAAATGCAAAGTTGCAGCACCCCCTTGGAGTAACTTGGGACAAGAAAAGGAAACTGCTTTATGTAGCAGATTCCTATAATCATAAGGTAAGTCAGTATAATGTATTATGCAAAACTGAATTTATGTGACTCATTTCACCACCAGCATCAGAGTCAGATAGCATCAGAAAAGCATGTCTCTGTGGTTCAGTAACATAAAATTGTATTTTGTATACCTGAGGAAGTAAATGACATACTTTTTTTTTTCTTGTTTTCGATCTTGGACTTCTATCTGGTCACCTGGGTTACTGTGTGTCTAGACTTGTGTACTGATGGGCAGATACACTGGCTGGGGAAGGTAAAATAAAGCTCCAAACAACAGTCCAAGGCCCTTTCCTCAGGGCTGGTTTTATTAACACAAAAAGGTACAAAAGAAGAGCAGAGCAATTCAGAATGCTTGGTCACAGCCACCAGAGATCTTTTCAGCTTTGAGCAATTTGGAAAGGGGATATGCCCTCATCCATATAGCCTCCCATATTTCTGAGAGATAGAAAGGGTTGGTGGGTACTCTCATTGGCTCATTCATGGGCCAGTCATGAGGTGAGATAAAGATTGTGATGTGTAGATGTTTTATATCCGTATTTCTGTGAGTGTTGTAATTCTGCATTGATTAGATTATTTACTCAGCTAAAACAAATTATTTACCCTGGCCAGGTCTACACAACTCTGTGTTGGTTAGGGTTGTGATTCCCCCCTCCTCCCCTTCTCCCCGACTGTGTCTATACTACGATAGTTTGCCAGTGTAGCTATACTAGCAAACCTCTTCTACTATAGACTAACCCTAAATCTCTTTCAAGAAAGGTTAGACTCTATGAATAGAGGATGAAATCCTGAAGTCAGTGGATGTTTTGCCATTGACTTCACTAGGGCAAGGATTTCATCCTGTGTATAAAGTGCCTTAATGTTTAGATTTAAAGTGATTGAATGCTTGTTAGAAGAATTTTAAAGCTAGAGGATTTGATACATAAAACAAAGGAATTGTCTTTGGTAGGAGGCTTAGATTTTTAGCAGCTGAATTGGATAATATATTTTGGAAAACGTTTTCATTAAATTATCCAATTCTCGTTAAAAATTCTTATTACATTAGAAATGTATTTTTTCACATACAAGAGCAGACAACTTTTATCAAAATATCTTCCTCTATGGTTATAATTTTTAATTATTACATTGTTTTGCATGAAAGACAAGTTGAGAGATAATATCTTTTATTGGGCCAACGTCTGTTGATGAGAGAAACCAGCTTTCAAGCTTGCACACCAACAGAAGTTGGTCCAGTGAGAGATGTTACTTCACCCACCTTGTCTCTCTAATATCCTGGGACCAACACAGCTACAACAAGACTGCATGCAATTGTTTAGCATGAACAGTTGTGCCCTTAAATAAAAAAATGACAATTTAAGAGTAGCAAAATGTTACTTAGAGTAGCAAAAAATGCTGAATCCAGTAATTATTTTCTTGATGTGCTTTTAATCCTGAGTTTACCTAAAGCATGTTAAATTATTTATTCTTAATATTTCATAATAAAATAATCCTGGATAGTAATAAATTATTCCTGAAATTATATGGGTTTTTTGTTTGTTTTTTTTCACTTAAGCTGAAGAGTCAAGTATCTAATGTTACTCAATAATTCTCTCATTTACAGTAGTAGATATTAAAGTAAAAGACTCTTTTCTTAAAAAGTAGAAAAGTAAATATTTGGTATGTATTTTTCTTCAATACTTTAAAACAAAAATGTAATTTATTTGTTCTTTTAAAAACTGTTCAAGAGCCAGGAGCAAAGTAATTTGACAGGTTTCGTTTTTATATTTAATGGGAAACATGCCATTCAGCAGCATACGGATGTAGATACCACATTGATAGATGTTTTAGAAATACCTAAATGATGAGAGAGAGCACTGAATGAAGACCAAAAGAAGGGAAGTTCTCCTGCAGGGAAGCATGGGAGGTTAACAGAAGAAAGAAGCAGTTGGGACATATATTAAAAACAATATAAATACCCACCAGATTTTGAATTATGAGGCAGTAATTCCATCCTTGGATTCTGGTTTTTACATAACCACTCAAACATCTCTCTTATAGTTTACATTGCCGACCCATGAAATAGAACTGTAGCCCTGTACTCTATTTCATAGCTGACTGATTTCTTGTTTTCTACATTTAGGGCATGTATTTAGTTCACTCAAGACTACTTTCTTTGAATTATGGCATAAATCTTTCAGTAATAAATAGCTAAAATCATGCTTTAAGAAGGGAAACAACTAGTTCCCCAGGCTCCTATTGAAAAGCTGAAAGTTTGAAGGGACTTGACAACCCTGTGATTAAATAAGCTCAGTCAATCTTTCTCCCTTCCCCTATTTTACATAGAATTAGATAAAATGCCTTTTAACCAGTGAGTTCTGGTACCCAACTCATAAATTTTCAAGAAAGTGACTTTTTCATGTCTAATTATGGTAATGAAACTACAGATGATTGTTTGAAGTGATACATGTTTGTATAATTTTTATTATCCTACATCTTAATTATCTGCGAGGCTGAAATGGTATTTACTGCTTATCTTACTGCTAAATAGATTATTCTACGATTCCATTATTTTAATGTTTTTTAAATATTTACCGAGGTTCTGTTTAAAATTACATAGTATGATTAAGTCAGTGCTGTAAATTAAAAAAGAAAATAAAAATAGCAACAAAAATTAAATACCGAACGTTATGAATTACAGATGAAGTATTAGCATTAATTCTTTTTTAGTCATGGCTTTCAGTCTCTTCCCTTCTGCTTTCTTTTATTTTTCATGTTGCTAAGAACTAGGGCTGTCAAGCAATTAAACAAATTAATCGTAATTAATCTGATGGCACTGTTAAAGAATAATCAAATACCATTTATTTATATATTTTTGGATGTTTTCTAAATTTTCAAATATATTGATTTCAGTTACCACATAGAATACAAAGTGTACAGTTTTAACTTTTATTATCTTTATTACAAATATTTGCACAGTAAAAAACAAAAGAAATTGTATTCTTCAGTTCACCTAATACAAGTACTGTAGTGCAGTCTCTTTATCATGAAAGTTGATCTTACAAACGTAGAATTATATTAAAAAAAAATTACACTCAGAAATAAAATAATGTAAAACTTTAGAGCCCACAACTTCAGTCAGTCCTACTTCTTGTTCAGCCAATCACTCTGACAAACAAGTTTGTTTACATTTGCAGGAGATAATGCTGTCTGCTTCTTGTTTACAATGTCACAGGTGTTCGCGTGGCACTGTTATAGCTGGCGTTGCAAGATATTTACATGTCAGATGCTCTGAAGAAGCATGTCCCTTCATGCTTCAACCACCCTTCCAGAGGACATGCTCCCATGCCGATGACTGGTTCTGCTCAATAACAATCTGCACGTTCATTTTCATCATCTGAGTCAGATGCCACTAGCAGAAGGTTGATTTTATTTTTTGGTGGTTCAGTTCTGTAGTTGTCACATCAGAGTGTTATTCTTTTAAGACTTCTGAAAGCATTCCTCTCAGATTTTGGAAGGCACTTCAGATTCTTAAACCTTGGGTCAAGTGCTGTAACTGTCTTTAGAAATTTCACATTGGTACCTTCTTTGCATTTTGTCAAATCTGCAGTGAAAGTGTTCTTAAAATGAACAACTTATGCTGGATCATCATCTGAGATTGCTATAACATGAAATATATGGCAGAATGCGGGTAAAACAGAGCAGGAGACATACAATTCTCCTGCAAGGAGTTCAGTCACAAATATAATTAACACTTTTCTTTTTTTAAATGAGCATCATCAACATGGAACCATGTCCGCCGGAATGGTGACCAAAGCATGAAGGGCCATACGAATGTTTAGCGTACTTGGCATGTAAATACCTTGCAGTGCCGACTACACAAGTGCCATGCAAACGCCTTTCAGGTGACATTGTAAATAAGAAGTGGACAGCATTATGTCCTGTAAATGTAAACAAACTTGTTTGTCTTAGTGATTGGCTGAACAAGAAGTAGGATTGAGTGGACTTGTAGGCTCTAAAGTTTTACATTGTTTTGTTTTTTGAGTTCAGTTATGTAACCAAAAAAAATCTGCATTTGTAAGTAGCACTTTCACAATAAACAGATTGCACTTCAGTACTAGTCTAAGGAGAATTTAAAAATACTATTTCTTTATCATTTATACAGTGCAAATATTTGTAATAAAAATATAAAATGAGCACTGTACACTTTGTATTTTGTGTTGTAATTTCAATCAATATGTTTGAAAATGTAGAAAACATCCAAATGTATTTAATCAATTTCAATTGGTATTCTTTTGTTTAACAGGTTGATTAAAAGAGATTAATAGGTCAATTTTTTTAATTGCGATTAATTTTTTTGAATTAATCGCATGAGTTAACTGCAATTAATCGACAGCCCAACTAAGAACCCATTCATACTAGACTGGGAACAGAGTTAAAGAACTATTTTTAAATTTAGTTTAAGATGCATATCAGTTAAACCAATTATTAAAACAATTTGGGTGGCTGAACTATGTTACAGTTAAGATTTTCTTGTTTTTTTTGTTTTGTTTTTTAAACTGTGTTTGACCTACAAATTCTTTAACTCACTTCACAGGAATAACAGGGAGTCCTTTTTTTTTTAATCTAATTTATATTAAATTAAAACAAAATGTGTGAAAATAAAACAGATGATGTGTTTGTGTAGTTCCTACCACTGCTCCTGATTCGGGCCTTTGACTGCTCCCACAATATTAAAAAAAAAAAAAAAATTTAAATCATATCCTACGTTTGTCACACAAACTTTCAAATGCTTTGCCATTCAGACCGAAGCATGTCACTTGTTCTTCATTTCTTGCTGCAGGAAAACTAATACAATGGGAAGGAAGAGTCATTGTTTTTTATTATTCAGTTTTTTCAGATTGTTACTATTGTTTAGTATTTATATTACATTAGCACGCAAAGGCCCTATTGTGCTTGTGTGTGTGTGTGGATATAGATACGGTCCTAGCCCAGAAAATCTAACAGTCCCAAGTACCAAAGTCTTAGCACGTTTTTAACCTCTCAGAAATCCTACTGAACTTAAAACTTGCATGATGTAAAGCTTAAGTATATGTAGAAAACTTTGCAGGATTGGGGCCTAAGAAGCAAGTGGCATTTGAAAAAGGCACAGGGTGAGGGAATAAAACCAAAAATATCAAATTTTCATATACATTTGCAACTTTTATTAATAAATACAATGTGTATGAACAATCCCCAACTGTATGTAAACTAATTATTAAAACAGATTTTAGTATTATGTATGCTAGTGGTTCACAAGGTATGTTTAGAATCATAGTGAATTTTTACAGTGGAAGTATGTGTAGGTTCATAATTGATTAGAGATCCATTTAATAATAATAATTATTAATAAACTTCCTAGAATTCCTGTGCTTGCACAGCTAATTACAAATTGATACTATAGTTAAATTAGCAAGATATGAGTTTGGTTACTTTTAGTGTTGGTTAGGCTGCCTGTTCTAGAAAAAGTGTGATTAACTTATTTACTATTTATATGTCTGCATATATATTTCTAGCTTTATTTTCAGGAAAAGGGAAATTGGCCAATAATTTCAAAAGTGACTGATGAATTTGGGGACTTCAGTTTTTAGGTATCCAACCTGAGACACCTAGAAGTGTCTCAGTTTTCAAAGTGCTAAGCTTCCACCTTCAGAAAGTCTTTATCTTTTTTTATGGTGTGTCAAGTTGGGCACTTAATAATTAAGGTAGCCAAAATTGTTGGTGTCTCCTGAAAACAGTAGCCAGAAGAGTTTGTTATAATTCTGATAACTTTTCAACATTTTCATTTTGTTTTCCTTAGATTAAGTTTGTAGATCCCAAAATGAAGAATTGCGCTACACTGGCAGGTACAGGAGAAGCAAGTAATGTTGTTGGTTCCAGCCTCATGCAGACGACTTTCAATGAACCAGGAGGATTATGTGTTGAAGAGAATGGCCGTCTGCTTTATATTGCTGACACAAATAATCATCAAATTAAAGTGCTGGATTTAGAAACAAAAATTATTTCCATGGCAAGTAAAACATACTAAAGGTTTTTGACACAAGATTTTGTAAATTACTACTATAGGTTTTTACTTACTATATTGGCTCACAGTGATTTTGGGTGGTATAAAATAGCATAGTTGATGAATTTATTCAGTGCAGTAAACATATACCCGTAATATTTGTGATAGTCTGACAAACAGAAAAGCTGTTTACTTTAAGGATATCCTGTTAGACTTAAAATAAATATTCCATCTCTGCTAGGAGTTCGGGAAGTGCATAGAGAAAGAAATCGATAAACTTGCATGCAAGAGTTAGAATACAGAAACTTCAGCCCTCAAGAAATAGTCTCTGTTGGCCCAATACTGCAAGATGATGATCACCTAATCAACAACCACATTAATACAGAATTAATACGAGTTAAGATTGCTCAGCAACTTGCCAGATCAAGTCCCAAAAAAAAGGGCTGGTGAGACCCTCTTAGTGGTATTGTTACATGTACATTTGCCAGTGTCTGTAGTGCTGCAGTTATTTTTCCGACTTCTAATGAAGGCAAAAGGCATATGGAACAGTAGGAATGCAAAACACAGCACGACAAAGTTTACTTGCAACAAAGACCTTGAGAACGGTAGCATGCTGTTTTTATTGCATGTGTCCATCAATGAGGAAGCAAAATAGCTCACCACTCTCTCGTATAAACACGTGTATTGCTCATAAATATGTGTTTGTCTTATTAAATTGGATTTTTTCCAAATCCAGTACTGCCTTTAATCTTGCATGAGCAAATACAGAATTTTGTGTGCTCCTGATTTCTTCATAAATAAGTGCTCAAGTTAAGGCCCCGTTCAAAACTGGACTTCACCTTGTTTGCTTATTACAAATAAGGAAAAATAGATGTGAATGAATTTCTCTGTCTGTTCATATCATCATATATAGCTGAGTAGCTATGGCGATTTAGGTACACTGACACAAAGGCTAAACTCTCTTCCTCAGAACAGTGAAATGTATTTAAATGAATTTGGTAACATCTACATTTTTAATGTGTTTAATGTTCAATGCTTCCTGTATGACAGTGCTTCTCAATCAGGGGATACCTCAGCTCACGTAGATCAGTGTTTCTCAACTTAGGTTTGCAGCCCCCTACAAGGTCATGGGGTGGGGTTAGGGTGGTCACAGGTACAAGGCCAGCATTAGGGAGTGACAGCAGGGCAGTTGCAAAAGACCCCACACCATAGGGGCTCCCACAAAGCCAAATTACGTCCTTCAGCCCCATTGCCTGGGGCTTGGACTTCAGAGAAGGCTTATAAGTGAAAAACTGGCTCAATTATCACACTGAAATACAAGTACAATATTTATATTCCAGTTGATTCATTTTGTAATCATATGGTAAAAATGAGAAAATAAGCAATGTTTCAGTAATAGTGTGCTGTGACACTTTTGTAAATTTCTGTCTCATTTTGTAAGCAAGTCGTTTCTAAGGGTTTTAAGTTTTTGGGGGTACGCAAGGCAAGTCAGACTGCTGAAAGGGGTATAGTAGTCGGGAAAGATTGTGAACCACTCCTATATAAGATAATCATGTCTTGGACTACATAATCTCCAGTCAGAGACCAAGAATTTTATTATCTCAGGGTAGTTTATTACTAAGTTAACAGAAAGCACTCTTGGGTTATTATTAAACTGGTATCTGTAATGAAATTATTCAAATTTGAAATGAGAGAAGACAAAAAAATAGATGAGGGTGTTGATATTGCTTTAAGGTAAATTCTTTGGATTTTTTAAAAAAATAAAATTTCTCTTGGCATTTCCCCTTCCCTCGCCTATCAGCGCAGAATTTCTGTATGCTGGCTAAGGGGGGTTCCAGTTCTATACAGTAAATATATTGAAATGTATAAATCTTTATTTCAGTACAAATTCTTTGTTCACACTCTAGCTGTGGTTTTTGGTGCTATGAATTCATAATTGCAAGATCCTCTGCAGTCTTATACCATAAAGCAAGCCTTCAAATAGAAATACTTGTTAATATTTCTTTGACAGCTGCCTATCCTGCGCACTGAAATATTTGATGATGTAGATCATCCATTCATTCAAAACAACAAGACGGCAAACATCCTCAAGCTGCCTAAATCTGCACCGAACATCCAACTTCCTTCATTGACTGTAATCCCTGGCCAGACCCTTCAGTTTTTATTAAGGTTAAGCCTTCCTGCAAATACGAAGCTGACTGAAGAAGCACCCAGTTCCTGGTTTCTCACAGCAGAAGGTAAAGTGACTGTATTTTTAGAAAGACTGCATATATTGCAGCCTTGGAAAGTTCTACTAGCTCACTCCTCCAGAGTGAATAACGTATTTGATGGACAAGTAAAATATCAAGTATTGTTTATTATCAACAATCAGAGCCCATCCCTTTATGTTCTTTAGATAGTTGCCCTCCCGTTATCTTCTGGGAATGGGCTGCTCCACCCTCATCATCTGTCTTTTGGGAGGCTGACAGCAAAATCAATTAAGAATTTTTTGCAGGAAAGCTGATGTATACCATTGAAGGAAGTCACATTTTATCCTGAGCGAGAATTTATTTTTAAGTTAAGCCAAAATTTGAACCTGATTCACCATACTACATAGACACACATACAGAGCAAGGCACACAGTTAGAATAGTATTGTTATTCATGCACTGGAAACAAGGTGAAATGCTTTCTGTTCCTGGCTCTTCTACTGACTTGCTTCATTCAGTGTAATCTCTCTGTGCCTCAGTTGCCTCTCTGTAAAATGGGATGAATAATACTTCCTTGCTTCACAACAGTGCTGTGAATGTAAGCTCATTGTCTCCTAGGTGCTCAGTTATTATATTTATATTCCATTCATAAGCACCATAGAAGAGTGTATTAAAATGTGTTATGTACATTCATGATAGGTAGTACGATACAGTTGTTCATGCTAAGGCCTAGCTCAAATACTAGTAGTTTCCTACATGTATGCCTTTTTCTACTAAATACAGTACATTTTCCATCTCACTGTCATTTCTAATGTAGCTGAAGAAAATTGCTAAAGGAAAATGATGTACCCATTAGCCTGAAAGTTTGAAAAATTAAGAAGCTTATCTCACCTGGAATTAACTTAAATATACATCTGAAAATGGGTGGATGTTTTTAATACAGGCATAATACAAAACTAAAAAATACATCCTCCAAAACTTATGTAAAGTATCCCTTGATAACATTTCTGTCTCTTTGCTAGTTGTTAGTATGTTCAACTTTTATTCATAACAAAGGCCATATGTTGGACTAATCTAAGAATGGCACTGTACCTATTGGGTTCCGGGCTAAGAATGGCACTGTACCTATTGGGTTCCGGGCTAAGAATGGCACTGTACCTATTGGGTTCCGGGCTAAGAATGGCACTGTACCTATTGGGTTCCAGGCTAAGAATGGCACTGTACCTGTTGGGTTTCTGGGAACGGGGCGGGCAGAAGCCTGCGCATTGCTAACAGATCCCGCCTAAGGGGAGGATCTAAGAATGCCACTGTAGTGGGTTGGTTGCCTGCTCCTGCCCTGAGGGGTTTAAAAAGTGGTCTGGGAGGGCTTGAAAGCTGCAGCTCTAAAAGCTGGGCTGATTGGGAAAGCGGCCGCAATTGGGCCACACCCTAATCAGACCACAGCTGGCCTGTATAAAAAGGCCAGGGAAGCCAGGAGCAAAGTGTCCCCCTCTGCCTGTAGAGGGAGAAGGGCCTGGCTGCAGGGATCCAAACACAGGTACCTGAGTGGAGCAGGGCTGGGGAAAGGCAGAGGAGCTGGGGAGCTCATGCCTGGAAAGCCCCAGGCTGCAGCCTAGCATAAGGCCAAGAGATACTGGGGATTGCAGGGGGCAGCCCAAGGGGTAAGCAAAGGCAGCAGGTCCAAACCCCTTTGCCTATGATGAGTGGCTGATACTTCAGTCTGCCCCAGTGAATGGGGGCTAGATGGAGACTGGGCAGTAGCCAAAACTGAGGCAAAGTGGGGATAGTGGGTTGGGGGTTCCCCAGGGAGAGGAGACCCAGATTGGTGGGGTGCTGTTCCCTGGCAGTACCCCACCAAGTTAAAAGAGGCACTGGGGTCCAGGGAGGGACACGGGACCAGAGGACAGGCGGATCACTGGCCTGCAGAGGGCGCTCCTGACTGGAAAAAGAGCTAATTCCCAAGGACAACCAGCAGGAGGCGCCTCAGGGGTGAGTCCGCTCATCTACAAGCACAAATGCTCCTCATTGTTTGATTGATTTTTGCTGGGCACAACTTGCAGTAGCAGTTGAAACAAAAGAATCTCCACAATCAACTGGGAAATTGGTGTGTGAGCATTTTAAGGAAGAAGCAACTGGTAGTGTCTTCTTATCTAATGTTATATCCTTCAGGTGAACACCAGCCAGCATTTTCCATCAGAAGAACTGTCATGTTACCCCCAATTGAGAGTGCCAAGTCTGTGCCTAGATGTGTGTGTGTGTGTGTGTGTCTCTCTCTCTCTGCATTCCTTTAATAACACATGCTTCTCTCTATACTTCTAGAATTTTGGAAACTAATGCACATATGCCTTCTCAGTGCTGGATCTTTGCTCTTTTTTCATTCCCCACCCTTAACATATCTCATCTCTAGGATTCTTTTGAGTGTTGAATTTAGAAATTACATAAGTACTTTAATGGTAGAAAAAAATGTGGGTTTAAAAAGTTCTACTAGAAGCCTTAAACTTCTACGATCCCCCTTTGCAAAAATCACCCATTGTTACCATACCCAAACAGGGGTTACTATGGGCCTATGGACCTATGGGCCTAAATTAGTACCATACCATAGGCCCATAGTACGGTACCTATGGTACTATGGTACTAAATTAGTACCATATCATAGGCCCATAGTACGGTACCTATGGTACTATGGTACTAAATTAGTACCATACCCTAGGCCCATGGTACTATGGGCCTAAATTGAACTGTCACCATAGAATATTGTACTCAGAAAACATTGCTCTGTACTTAAATGAACACCATATTGCCTTTCTCGAAAAGTGAGTTCGTGATCTTTGTGCACTTAACCAGGAACATTTTTTTTTTCTCCTAGATGTTTTAAAAAATAGCACAACTACCCACTGGTAATCTCCAGGTGTCTAGAGAATAAGTGATGCCCTCAGAAAAGGCTGTATTCTACATATAATTAGGTGAACTCCTCACCCTTTGTGCCAGAAAAGTATATTGAAAGGCTTACCAGTCTGTTCTTCCCAAGCATCACTAAACAGAAAAAGGGAAATTTTTTAAAAGTTAACAATGTTGTTGTTTAATCTTATTTCTCCATTTCTAAGGCCAGGTTTTCAAAGGTCCAGATTACATTTGTTCCTGCAGTGGATTGCATGTGCGAAATCTAAAGACAGTTTTTGGCCCTTTAAAATTGTCTTCACTCATCTGCAACCTGAATTGAACAGTGTTTAATTTTTTGAACTAAGGGGACTGATATATTTTTAGGAGATGTTAGAGAACTGTATTTATATTCTATGTAGTTTGAGGGTTAGTAAAAATGTAGAATGTAAGCAGTCATTTTAAGCTCATAAATCTAACAGGTATTGGGGGGGGGGGTTGAAGTTGTAGTTATTTTATGAAAAATGGCAAAAGAATACTTTATCCATCTCACTTATGGCAAGACATAAATTGAAGCAGCAAGTTAGCCGTATTCTCATTTTCCATTTCTATATTGTTATATACTCTTAAATATTTAAACACACAGGAATTTCATGTCTCAGCCAGCCTAAACATTATTAACTTCCAGTAAGCCATTTATAAAGCCAACACTTCTTTTTGAAAATGTTTCATAAGAATCTAAAGTTTTATGTACTTTAGGGACATTCAGTCATCTGTCTTGAGTATTAGGTCTCTGATATATGTGCATAGCTTCCTGTTAACTTAACGGAGAAATTTGAATATCAGCTTACAAAGCATATTGCAAATTCTTTGCGCATACCTAAGATAGTCAGGTGCCACCCATATATTTAAATCCAAGCTTTATACAATAAAAAGTATTTGTGAATTCATTTTCAATTTTCTAGCAGACTGGTAGAATCCAGGGAAGTTTCCACTACTGTTGCATGTGAGAAAATATGATATGTTGTCCTAAACTAAAATAATGCACAAATTGATGCCTTGTGAGATTTAACTTTGTGTATAAAAGTCAGTGACACCATGTTTTTCTTTTCCAGGTAATGAGTGGCTACTTCAGGGACAGAATCCATCTGGAGAAATTGAGGACATTTCCCATCAACCTCTCATCTCCTTGCAGTTACCCAGTAGCTGCCTGTCATCCGAAGCTGTACTGTCTATCAAAGTGTGCCTCTATTACTGTAGCAAAGACAGCAGTGCCTGTATGATGAAAGGAATCTCATTCAGTCAGCTTTTACAGATAGCTGATACAAACCAAGGTAGCACAGCTCAAGTAGAGCTGACATATGCATTTTAACTAAACCAAAAACCCAACAGATGCACACTCTAGTTTTACTTTCTAACATTTTTATAGCCAAAAAAAAATAATAGATTTTTTTCCTCGTCTTCCAATAGAATATGAAGAGTTCTAAAGCATAATATGCTTTGTAAGATGAAGCAGAAATGCCTAGTGCTGAATCAAGAAAAATTGTAATGGTATCTTGGTCCCTTTATTTCTTTTTGTTGTTGTGTGAGCAGTAACATCCTTAGACTTTGTCTGTTGACTGTTGTGAATAGATTGGGCCTAGGCAATTTTAAGCCATGAGCAACAATTTTAAGAGTCCATTTTTGAAGGACCAGTATTACATTGTGATATTACTGGTATTCTTTTGCACTGCATACTGTAGCAACGTCAACATTTATTTGGGGAAGAACAACTGCAACTTTCCTTTTTTTTACACCCTCTGTTTTTAATAGAATGTTAAAAACTTGATTTTTGTTTCTGCAGATCATAAAAGAATTATTTTTCTTATTTTATGATGGAAAGCATTTAAAACATGTAATATATTTTGAAAACGCAGGGCTGTTTGTTTTTGTGCAAATCAAGTCTGTTTCTTGAAACGAGATATTTATGCCTTATTTGAAGAGCGCAATTGTGTGGAAAAACTTTTGGGAAATGAACTGTTTGAGGTCACATAGAAATGTTACATAACAATGTTAAACCACAAATGTGCCTATATAAAATTGGCATGCAGGAGTTTTTCTAATTAGTGTTTCCATTTGTATTTTAGAGAGTAGAGTGTAAATAATATTTGTGACTCTAACTTGCAACCATTAAATGTCAACTATTTCTCTCAAATGAATAGTTTTCCTTTCATGTTTTTACAACTCCTCTGTGAATAGTATAAGGTTCCTAATTCTGCAAATACTTGTGCTCCTGGGTAACTTTATACACTTAGGGCCTGATCCAAAGGTCTTTGAAGTCAATGGGAGTCTTTCTGTTGATTTCAGTGGGCTTTGAATCAGAACGTTGTGTTCAGTAGGGCGACTTATATGGTAATTAACTCGTGCATGTGTTTGGAGGATCTGAGGCCTTGGCTACACTGGAGAGTTGCAGCGCTGATAGTGGCTTTACAGTGCTGCAACTTACTCCCCGTCCACACTGGCAAGGCACATACAGCGCTGTATCTCCCTGGCTACAGCGCTGATTGTACTCCACATGGACGAGAGGAATAAAGAGAACAGCACTGCTGCTGCTGCAGCGCTGGAGTGCCAGTGTAAACAGCAGTTAATCTTACTATGCTGTAACTGACCTCCGGAACCTTCCCATAATGTTTTTAACTAAAAACTCTTTGTTTTGTTGTGATGCCTCTCTTTGTTTTGTTGTGAACTCAGGGCTCCGGGAGCTGCTTATCTAAAACACAAACACTGCCACTGTTTGCTCGAGCAGAGGCAGGTAGGGAATGTCCACAGCTAGTGTTTGCTTGAGGAGAGAAACAGCACCGCGGAGGGGAGGGAGTCTGTCGGAGCAGCTGCTTATCTGGTCTGAAGGCTATTTGCATCTAAGAGTGAATGAGAGAGGGGTGGGGGAAGTGGTCAGAATTTGCAAGGCAGGGAGCTGACACAGTGTCGGCTCCAAAAATCCACACTCTCTCCCCCCCCACGCTCCCTGTCACACTCCACCCCACCCCCCCTCTTTTGAAAAGCACGTTGCAGCCACTTGAACTCTGGGATAGCTGCCCACAATGCACCACTCCCAATACTGCTGCAAATGTGGCCACACTGCAGCGCTGGTAGCTGTCAGCGTGGCCACATTGCAGTGCTTTCCCTACACAGGTGTACGAAGACAGCTTTAACTCCCAGCGCTGTACAGCTGCAAGTGTAGCCAAACCCTCAGCCTTCATTAGCAATCAGTACTAGTCTTCTCTTCCAACAATGATACTGTAATACAAAATTCTGTTTGCTTCAAGCAAGATTCCTCAGGCGAGTAAATATCCTTCGTTTTCTTCACTATCAATTGTCACGGTAAATGGCATAAGTAGATTTCTTTACATGGATTGGATGGACTCCTGTTGACTTCAGTGGTATTTGCCTCCGGCACAATACTCTAATCACAAGGTTTAATTCTGATAAGAGGAAAAAACCCCAACAAAATAGACTTCGGCTTTCTAATGTGCAACATGAATTTGCACATAGTTTTAGAATAATAACTGTTATAAAGTATATTTTAGTATGTGTAAGTGAATGATATTTTTAATAGCCCATTCTCCTAAAATAGTCAGAATAGTTCATAGCACCTGTTAGTAAATGGCTGAGATAATTTGTTGAAGGTCTTTCCTGCTCTGAAACTGACTAAAATGTTGCTTGTGAACTCTGAGACTTTTGTTTTAAGGGAACAATAGAGAGTGGCTGGCTTTTCCTTCCCTCTTAAAATCAAATGTCAGCATATCTGTGATCTGGAAGCTCTCTATTAATACTCCATCAGCAGTGCTAGGGTTTGAACATTAATCTTTTAAGCAGCCGCCTTCACCTATGCTTTCAGGTTCTTTAGGACAAGCCAATGAGCCTAAGTGTTATTTTAGTGTTTGAAATAGACAGAAAAATTGGCTTCTGGGTCTACTTGCTGTTTGCAAATGATATTTGCAGGGTTAAGGAAAAGATATTAAGAATTTACCAGTCCTTATAGTTATATAACAAAAGCTGTGCTCTTTTTAAAATATATATTTATATATAATTTACATAAAAATCTTGGATAATAGCCAGGAAACCTGAGTTCTACTTCCATCTAGTTCATAAATTTTTTTTGTCACCTACAGATAAAACCAAGTATGAGCTTCAGTAGTTAGAAATGACACATCAGACTATTTCTGTTGTCTTGAGTATATCATTCAGCCAAATTGGACTGTTCTCTGAATTTTAAGATAATTAATTCATATTTGTCCATTCGAGTTGGTCAGGATAATAAAAATGTGAGCCAGTCGTTTTCCTAGATTAAAAAAATTTGTACAGAATTAACCAGTCTGTTATCCTAAAGTGTCACTTTTTTGAGCTTCTTGCTTTAGAAAAATTATCTGTGTGTAGCTCTTATTTTATTTAAATGTAATGCATCAGAGCTTTCAATATAGTATTACAGGTATTATTCTCTGCCTAAAGGTGCATGTATAAATTGATTAAAGGGCCATACCCTGATTTTTAAAGCTTCCACTTCTTTTTCAGCTATTACTAATTTAAAACATCTCTCTTTCCAATATGCATTTATTGGGAAGAGAGATTACTAAACCACTGGGATTACCGGCACAGGCACATAAATTTGAGGTCTAGGATCAGGGCATAACAGATCTTTGAACACTTTCATCATGGTCGACTTTAAGTTATCCTAGTTTTGGGAAGCAGCTTACATATTAGCAATAGAGGCTAGGAGTTGTTGTGTTTTATTCAGAACAGTTTACTTCTTTCTGTAGAGGAGAAGTGTGCAGATTGCAGCTGTGGGTGGAATCTCAGTGCAAATTGTAGGGGAAGGGAATTTAAAGGCAGTGTAAGTATAAGAAAACAGGCCAGAGCCAAGAGTCTTTGATTAAATTTATGACTATTTGCTCACCTCATTGCACTCCACAAATTATCTGTGCAAATAAATTGTACCCATTCCATTTTTTGCTTGCCACAAAGCTGGAAATCGTCCTTAACTACATCATTGAGATAGTTTCACACCAAAAATAGAAAACGTATTCCCCCCAGACGCAGAGGATGCACTCTTGTCTCAAGCAAGCACTTCTCACCTATTCCTTTAAAGGAAAAACTTCATTTTTCTCCCAGAAATGCTACATATTGTGCATACTGATCCCTGCACCCACAATTTCCTTTGTCCCTGCTTCAGTTCAATTTGTAGCTCAGAGAAACTTGCACTCACTTTAATTACTGTAATGCAAATTTTTGTATGTCTGTGATATCTGTAGGAAGTTAGAAATTTTGCTTAGAGCAGCCAGAAGGCTAAGAAGGATGGTCTAAGGTTAGGGACTCAAGTTAGAGAGACTTGGAGTCAGTTCCTATGTGACTTTGGGCAAGTCACTTGATCCACTCTGTGCTTCAGTCCCCCATTTATAAAGAGCAAGGAGAGAGGCCACAGCCAAGGATGTGGCTCAGACTTCTGTTTTTTAAACCATCAGTGAACAATGGACATCCATCCATTTCACCCCACAGATCAAAGACAATGACTTCACTCTGATCTCAGTTACAATCATGCAAATGCAGTCAGTGGAGCAATTATGGATTTCACATGCATTTTTTACCTCTCTTCACTGGAGTTACTCTGGATTTATACTAGTGTTACTACCATCAAAATCTGCCCTATTACCTCTGACCTACCAAAGGAAGATCTCCAAAGTTGCTTCAAAACCTCAACCTCCCACAAAGCATCCCAATACACTAGACAAGGTTATGCTGAATAAGTCTTGATTTTATAAAATAAACACTTCAGTCGCTTGGTTTCCAAAATATACCTTTTTTCTTTTACTATTTTGTTGCTGTGTTGGTTTCATTATTACCAAGGGTTGACACTTGTGTCACAGTTGGGAAGTTTGAAAACCCTGGCTGTGAGTTGGGGAATGTTGACACAACCATTGCTATTCATTGTTTGGTGCATGTCTTCTTTGCTGGCCTGCTTTTCTCGAGTATACCAGAGACTGTTTTATCCTACCCAAGGCCCCAGCGCTAAGCAAAAGCATTGCAAACCAAGCGACTGAAGGGTTTATTTTATAAAATCAAGACTTATTCAGCATCTATGATGTATCTATGATGGTGAGCTTAAAAAAAAACACTTGTAAAAATACACTGGTAAGTCTGCTTCATTGAAATGTTCTGCACTTAACATTTTGCAAAGGAATGCACCCATCTAGCCATGCAAAATGTTTCTCTTTTCTGTTTAGCCTGTTTAAGCTACAACATTTCTGTGAAACCTGACAATGGCCAATAAATCACGATGATTTAAAACTGGGTTGGGGATATTTAACATTTAAAGAAAAGAGAACTCATTTTTTCAGTTTTTTTTTGTAAACAATCATCTGTGGTTTTAAACCACACAAATCAAGAGTACACTGTTGGGCTGTGATTTACAAATTAAAATATCATCTCGTAATGATAGCAAAGTGGAAGGAGCAGAACTGCTGCTTATGTTGATGTAGCTTCCACTTTAAACTGGATTTATAGAAATAAAAACATTCTTGGCCTGATCCTCTGCTGTTCTATATCAACGTAGGTCCCTCGAAGCCAACAGACTGAGATCTGTTCCTCTGTGTTTTTAATATGGAAACGTGCATGATGATTGTAAAACTCAATGGGTTAAATCCTGGCTCTCTGGAAGTTAGTGGCAAAAATCCTATTGACTTCCGTGGGGCCAGGATTTCACCCCTGGATATTGGAAGTTTTTTTTTAAGTGATGGGGTTGCGTATATATAAAATATAAATTATGGTAACTATTAAAGGCCAGATCCTGAAATGGCATAAAACAATATAACTTCATTGAGGATCTGGCTCTAAGAAGCGTGTCATATTTTAGCAATGTTGAAGACCAGATTTTCACATCTAAACACCTTGATAAATGTCCCTTAAGTCTTTCTTTTTGATTTGTTCTTCCCTGAGTATAAAAAGTTCAGAATTCCTTTTGGGACATTGATGTTAGAATAGAGTAGTATTTGTTGTCACATCTGCTATTCCAAATATAATGCAGCCAGACCCCTTTTTAAATGTACATATTACAAGATAGTTATGTATTAATTGGTACAGAACCTCGGGAGAATTGAATTAAGGGATCTCCATCTGCAACCAGATGTGTAAGCTCCTTACACTTAGCGTTGTGTGTTTGAATTTTCTAACATCTTTTTAAAAAAACACTGTAATCCTAAAAATTATCTTTTTTAAATACAAAGCAAATGTACTGTCATATCCTGGAAGAAAAGCAATTGCTATAGTAGATGTGGTGGCTTCAGAGATGAACTCTGATGGATAGACAAACAATGATTATAGATAAGCGTGAATTTTCTCTGGCTGTTTTCATTAAGATCTGGTGCCTCCTCTAAAGCTTTGTAAAGCATTTTCATGGAAAAATAAATGAATATATATATTTTCTTTCTAAAGCGCAGCTTGCTTGATACTTTTCTCACTGAGGTGGACATGGAAACAATGAGACACATATTGTTTGCCATAGTATGATTACGTGCAGAAGCTGCAACTTTATTAAAAGCATCAATCAGTGTGGATTTTAGCTGGGTTCTACAAACAAGGGCAAATAGGAGGGCAATGCCCCCTCTATGCCCTCAGGCCTGCCCAGGGACACTGGCTGGAAGTCAAAGTTGCATCCCACTTCCCTCAATGCAGGAGGTAGGAGAAATTAGGTGAGGGAAGCCACATGTTGGACAAGACATAGCGACGTACTCCCTCGCCCTCCATTCAGCATTTTGGAGAACCAGCTTTGGGGGTTTAAAATACATGGTCACAACTGTGGTCAGTAACCACATGGGCTTCTTGAGCATGGCTATGTATAAGTCTGTCTTGGTGCCTGAGTTAATGCAGTCCTCTCTCAGTTGGAATTGGGTTTTTAGGACCATTGATGAGGGCCAGAACAGGGGTGACGATCTCATCTATTGTGAGTCATGGAACACTTATGTATTTAGCACTATAGCAATATCTTCTTTTTCTCTTATATGCTAAAGGTATTGGAAAATGATAACCATGCTCTCAATTAAGTCTCTCCACACTTTTAATATCCTAAGCAGTTGCAAATGTTGGATTAACCAGACCACATGGGATCATTCACACTCCCGATAGCCACCCAAGAGAGCATATATATGAGGGCTACCTAATTTACTAGAGCAAAACAAACCCCATAAAATCAAGGAACAATTAGATAAGAATGTAAAGATTGCAATAGTAAAATTATCAGTGTTTAGCCAATCTTTAACCTCAAATATGCACACCAGGTAAACTCCTACATTAGAACTACAAGGTTATTTTTGGTCTTCAAAACTTAAAACTTCTGTTGCAATGACAGTAATTTTGAAAATCAGTGCACTAAGGTACCACGTGTCGGTCATTCTTGAACGTTGTCTGTGTATCACATGCCAAGGCAAGGGCAATAAGTCAGGTTTAACATCTTATTTATATCCCAGGGCTTGGCAAGGCAAATTACTCCCTTTGTGAAGATCTGAACTCAAAATATGAGAACTCATGTAAATACTGAGCACTTCAAAGGTACAGTCACTTTTCTCCCTTTCTTGCAGGTGTGTGTAAGTAGTTTGCTGGATCCGGGCTTACTATATTTACTAATGATTTGGGAGAGGGGAACCTCTAACCTTTATAGATAATTACAGCAAGCAAGCAAAAACTAGGCAGTATTATTTCTTTTTGAGAAGCAACAATTTAGCTCTTACTTGCAAAGTGCTGCTGTCTGCGGAAAAAGTTATGAGTAGGAGCAGTTTTGCAAGCTGCTGTGCTGGGCACTCCATTAGACTTGAATGAACATTGGCGCTGCTCAGAACCTAGAAAGTTCATTTTAGGGCTGTAACAATGCCAAGAAAGCTATGAGCATATTAATAAAAAGAATAGAAGTTTACATTACATTAGCACAGAGGTGGCCAACAGGTGGCTCCGGAGCCACATGTGGCTTTTCAGAGGTTAATATGCGGCTCCTTGCATAGGCACCGACTCCAGGGCTGGAGCTACAGGCGCCAACTTTCCAATGTGCTACAGGATGCTCACTGCTCAACCCTTGGCTCTGCCCCAGGCCCACTCCACTCCTTCCCCCAAGGCTCCCGCCCCTTCCCCTGAGCAGGGCTGGCGCCAGGCACCAGTGCAGCAAGCAGGTGTTTGAGGCGGCATGTCCAGGTCTTCAGCGGAAATTCAGCAGCTTTAAGTCCCTCTCAGAGGGAAGGGCCTGCCACCAAATTGCCACTGAAGAATGAAGCAGTGCAGTGGAGCTGCCACCGAAGTGCCGCCCATTGCGATCGCAGCTTCTTTTTTTTTTTTTTCCCCTTTTCCAGCAATAACCCTGGAGCTGGCCCTGCCCTGAGTCTTCTGCGCCCTTGCTCCCCCCCCTCCCTCCCCTGAGCCTCCTGCCCACCACAAAACAGCTGATTGCAGCAGGCAGGAGCCGCAGAGATGGGGGGTTAGGTGCTGATCAGCGGTGCTGCTGGTGGGTGGGAGACACTGGGGGGAGGGGGGACTGCTGATGTGTTACTATGGCTCTTTGGCAATGCACATTGGTAAATTCCGGCTCCTTCTCAGGCTCAAGTTGGCCACCCCGTGTTAGCATAATTCACTTGTTTCTTGTTTTTAACTAATAAGTGTTTAACTTCAGCCAATGTAGAAAATTCTTCAGACATCTAGAAAATAAGCAAAGTTATACTAAAGCAAGCTTTTTAATGAACTAAGGTATGATTCTGACCTGGCAGCTTGACAATGCGTTTGCAATGCAATTATATGCCAGAGAAGTAGCTAATAATATTTCATCTTTTTTCAGTTTAATCCTTTCCACTGTAAACTAAAGAAAACTAATTTGGGGTGGGGGGAGGAATTCACAGTGAAGCTTCAATTTGTGTGTGGGTGTGGAATATTTGAAAGTTACATCTCAGCACCAAAGTCTCAGGCAATCTCCTTCAAAGAGAAGAAAATTCAGCTGGAGGTTGGGACTACATAAACTAAACATTTTGAGGCCAGATTGTCAGGTGGTCTAAATCAGTTCCATTGAAGTCAATGGAGCAACGCTGATTTTTACCAGCCAAAGATCTGGCCCAAAAGTCTACCTGTCTCATATTTTCAATAAAGAATACAGTAGATTGAGGCATTTTCATCTATTTGCAACTGACATATTTCAATCAATACTTAAAAGGACATTTTGAGTAAATTTGATAATTTTATATTTTAAAAAGTGCATAATTTATAATGATCAGTTGGGGGTTAAAAATAAATTCACATCCCTACAAATCTTCATCTTTTCTATTCAGTATTTATTGCTGGTTTCACATGAAGCTGAAATTGGTGTGGTTTAGTTGTTTGTGCTCTGGAATTTTCAGTGGCATCACTGGCTGACATTTTCACATGTAGATGTCTAAAGTAAGACATGTGCATGAAAGTGGACTGATTTTTTCAGAGATGTTGAGCACCCACCAAAGTCAGTGACTGACCCTTTTCAGAGAGTTGGGCTTAGCCTTGCCTGTGATGGATCAACTACTGCCTTCGACCCTTGCTGATTCAGATCAGGTAGCGCAGCTGGGGAAGAGGCGTGATTTCTACAAAGGGCTGAGCTCTCAGTTCGGGAGGAGAAGGGTAAGAAGGACATAACTGACTGTGAGTGGCCTTGAAAGGAAAGGGTAGCTGAGGAGAAGGATGGTCCCATGGCATGGCAGGCCTAGGAAAAAGCCTCAGCAGCATGACATGAAGGTAGATTGATAGTAAGGATCCACCCTGGGAGAACCTGGGGGAAGGACTTCAGCAAAGAAGACCTGTGGTCAGCAGCTGAGGTAGTATCTGGGTCATTAATGAGACAGTCCAGAGGGTCAGCATCCGAAGAAGCGGGTGGTAGCCCACGAAAGCTTATGCTCAAATAAATTTGTTAGTCTCTAAGGTGCCACAAGTACTCCTGTTCTTTTTGCGGATACAGACTAACACGGCTGCTACTCTGAAACCACTCTATGAGAGAGCAGGGTGGAACGGTTGCCCAGAAGGGATGCAAGAACCCCTTGTTTTATGTTTTCTTTAGACCAGAGACTGCTTCTCGACAGAACCTCCCTGAAGGAAAGCAGGACTGTTGGCAGGACGAAGAAGGAAATGGAAATGGAATTGCTTCCACAGTGGGCCACAAAGGTGGGTGTGGAAGGTGGGAACAACGCACTGACTCTAGGTGCTAAATTATAGATCTAGGTGCCTTTAGTGCTCTACTTAATCCATGCATTCAGATGTGTCTAATTAGCCCATAATTAACAGCTGAGAATCATTCACTCATACAACAGATGTTGGAACATGCTTTTAAAAATTTTCATTTTTAAATAACAAAATTCGGCTACTAGGGGCTCAAGAATCTGACTTATAGTCAGAAAAGCAAAAGTGTTTCAGGTTAAAGGCAAACTGTGATGCTGAAAAGTATGGGTCCCTTTATAGTGCTTTTATGATATATAAAGAGAGTGTCAAACTTTTTTTTTTTTAATATATTCAAAATAACAAGTCCTGACTTCCCTGATTTTGCTGGAAGACTGGCACTTAACTTCAAGAATTGTCCAGGAAAATGAGGACTCAGGATCTGATGATGTTTTTTTCTCATATAAAAATCAATCAGAAACAAAACTTTTTGAGACTGTCTCTCTAGACCTTTTAAGGAAAAGTACAAAAAATAACTATAGGGCCTCATCATACCACCTTGATCTGAATGCAGCTGATCCCATGTGTCTGCAGGTGTGTTCATGGCTACAAGAATGGTGGGGGAAGGGTTCCTCTGGATTAGCACATGAGAATGAGGTGGGGCAGGGAGAGAACATGGCAGTTTTGTTATGTTTGGGGCCTTCTGCTACCTTTATGGGTAGGATCAGAGAGCATTTGGCTCTTAGAAGTATTGTTTTATCCTCTCTGTAGAATCATTGCTGCATTTTGTTCCAACCAAAACCCAATCTTTGGCACTGGGTGTTCTGGTTTTACCGTATTCTAAACAAGTGGAAACTAACTTGCACATATTCTCACTGTGCATGTTTACTGGCTGGTACCTCTTAATGGAGATCAGTTATTTCCATAGAAGTCTGTAACTCGAACAAAACATCTTTTAAAAAAAAATAAGGGGGAAGGGATTTAAAAGCAGGAATAATCTATTAATTCTGTGAAATCTTGCTTCCATCACTGCAGCTGTAGGCTCTCTCCCAACGGTGCATGTGCAAAACTCCCAGAAGTTTCAGCGATACACAAAATAAACAAAAAGATGCCTCCCAAACTGGTGGGCTTAAATCATTAGTCCAGTAATTCTGCAAGGATCTAGGGCAGTGGTTCTTAAACTTTTGTACTGGTGACCCCTTTCACATGGCAAGCCTGTGTGTGTGACCTCCCCCCACCCCCCGTATAAATTAAAAACACTTTTTTATATATTTAACACCATTATAAATGCTGGAGGCAAAGCGGGGTTTGGGCTGGAGGTTTACAGCTCGTGACCCCCCAGGTAATAACTTTGCGACCCCCCGAGGGGTCCCGACCCCCAGTTTGAGAACCCCTGATCTAAGGAGTTCAGTTGCATGAACATCCTCCAGATTCAGCCCATAGAGGGAACTAGATATTTCATCTTGCCTTTTAAGATCTGTTTGATCACACGCTGGAAAAAAATGTCACGATTATCCAGGAAGGTGGGAGTGTTAGGTTTGTTTAGTTTGTTCCTGTGGATAAGGAGGAAGTTTTGCTATTAATCCACTTTTAAACAGCATAGGACATGCATGCACACTGGGTCTGATCCTCTTCTGGGGTACAGCCACTTTGTTTCATGCTGCCAGCCAATTCAGGGCAAACAGCCAAGTTAGTTGCTCAGAGGAGAGTCCCCAAAGCATAGCAGGATCCTCTAGGCTAGTGACATACTAGGGACAGCATAGAAGCTACTACGCCACCTCCCTACCTGCTTGGATGGGCTGGGAGAAAGTGGTACAGCGAGGATGACCCTATGGAACAGTTGGCTTTTATAAAGGCCCATTGGGACTATTGTCAGCCAGCGCAACTCAGAACCAGCATCAGGCTTCATTGTTGCATCAGGAATCAGCCCACGCCCAGATAGCAAAGGATTTTAAGGGGGCACAAAGGCAAGCTTTGCACACACCCCTCGTGAGTTGTGCTGTGTGATCCTCAGGTATGGCCATAAGGCTGAGCCAGTCTGTAGGACCTTTTATAGAAATGTTTTGGGCCCACGCAGGGAGAGTTGCACAAAAGGATTACATGCATGTCTTAGACTGTTTAAGGTGCTTGGACATTGTGGTGGTGATTCTGTTCTACTTAAGTTCTTATCCTGCCCTTGTCACCGTAGTATGTGAGCCCCTTCCTGTAGTGCGTTAAATAACATGACTAACGTGTGTCATACCTGGTCTGTTCTTTCTCTCATCCTCTCCCCCTGGGGAGAATTGCATGTGCAATGAAGTGTTTTATAGGTTTGTGGGTTATTTTTAATACATGTACCTGCAGCTGTAGGTATATATTAGGGAAGACAAAATCAAAGATGCTCATCTGACACTTGGAGCAGAAGATGGTGAGGCTTGTGTGTTGGTTCTCCTTCGAATGATTGCTCATATCGATTCCAATTAGGTGTATGTGTGCTGCATGCACAGCCATTGGAAAGTTTTTTCCCCTAGCAACACCCATAGGGTCGGCTGTGGAGCCCCCTGGAGTAGTGCCTTCATGGCACTCAATATATGACCCCCTAAATTCCTTATTACCGTCCGTGACAGTCGTTGGAACTGTGGCATCTTGCTTAGCTAGTTCTCCATGTTTCCCTTGCTTGTTTTATAGTAGTTGTTATAATAGTTGTTCTAACATTTCTTTAATTCTTGTAGTTTATTTTTGTTGTAGTTAGTAGCAGTTGTGCTGGGGGGGTTACCCTCCGTCCCGACCGCTTTTTCTTGGGAGGGCTTTCATGCCCGAGTCACAGGGATTCAAGTATTGCTCCAAGCCCATGCCAATGAGTGACCCCCACAACTCTTGTCTGAAGTGTCTAGGGGAGGCTTATCAAGCCGATAGGTGCAGGATTTGCAAGGGGTTTCATCATAGGACCAAAAAGGAACGCAACTTTCGCCTCAGAACTGTCTTACACGGTTTTCCACAAGGATAAGGTGCAACTCAAATTGCCCCCAGCCTTCTCCTTAAGGTGGTGTCGAACTTCCACACTAGCCAGGACATTTTTCTACCTGTCTACCCTGAAGCCTTCTACCTGAAGCCTCATGCTAGTCCCCAGGAGCAGCAGCTACATTCCCTCGATGTCTGGAGAGCCCTAGCTTTCTACATCGAGCGCACTAAGCCATTCAGAAAATCAAAACAGCTATTCGTAGCAGTGGCGGACTGGATGAAAGGCCTCCTGGTCTCATCTCAAAGAATGTCCTCATGGATCAAGTCCTGCATCCACCCTTGCTATGAGCTGGCCGGGGTGCCGATTCCAGCTCTTACCGTACACTCCACTGGGGCCCAGGCCTGGTCAATGGCGTTCCTAGTCCAGGTATCGATCCAAGAAATTTGCAGTGCAGCAACTTGGTCCTTGGTACATACCTTCCGCTCACACTACGCCATCGTCCAGCACACCAGGGATGATGCGTCTTTCAGTAGAGCGGTGCTACAATCAGCATTCCTTAACTACAACCCCACCGCCTAGGTAAGGCTTGGGAGTCACCTAATTGGAATCGATATGAGCAAGCACTCAAAGAAGAGGAAACAGTTATTCACCTCTTGTAACTGTTGTTCTTCGAGATGTGTTGCTCATATCCATTCCAAACCTGCCCATACCCCTCTGTCAGAGTAGCCGGCAAGAAAGAACTGAGGGGGGTGCCGAGATGTCAGGTTCATATATTGAGCACCATGAAGGCTCTACTCAAGGGGGCTCCACAGCCGACCCGACGGATGCTGCTAGGGGAAAAACTTTCCGACAGCCGTGCACACAGCGTGGGCATACCTAATTAGAATGGATATGAGCAACACATCTCGACAAACAACAGTTACGAGAGCTGAGTAACCTTTTCTTCTTAGTTCTTTTGCAGATTTCTGTCACAGTCTCAAACTGGCCCTCAGAAAGCTCTGTCTCCTGCACAGATGAAAGTTCCATTGGGCCTGAGGATCCAATGTTCTGGATCCTGGAACGTCAGATGGCATTTTATATATACTGGTTCCAGGCCATCAAGCGGCTATATGAGACCTTAGCTGCAGCGAGGAATTCAGGAGCACTCTCTAGTGCAGTGTAAATGCCTGGAAACATAAATAAACTTTGCTCTCAGTGGAACTTCTGCAGCCATGTATAAATCTTCCCCTAGCTGCTTTGTTCTTACAGAAATTCTTTCGGATTAAACATATGACGTCCTAACTTTATTTGCTCTCATTTTACTGGATGTAATTTCTGAAGATTCATTCCAATATGGGTGAGATTCAGACTGCAGTGTTTCATTAAATCTGCTGCTACTCTTCCAAGCCTTCCTGGGTTTTTTTGCCCCTCACCTTTAAGGTAACATAGGAGCAACTGAAACACCTGCACTTTTTTTTTCTTTTTGCTTAAAATAGAGGCAACTTAAAAACAAAAGCACATCTTAATGTCAGGAAGTCAGTACCCCAACCCATAGAATTCAATAGCAAAAATTCTTATGTTATCTTGGTCAAACGGTAGGCACATGTCCAGTTGAGTTTGACCCTGGAATTTAAATGGGATTTGAGGGTGCTCAGAACTTTGCACAGTGGGGTTCTGTGTTAGCATCCCAATAAAATGGACTTTAGTTCAACGTTATTAGGTCTGGTTGAAATTTTTATCATGAAAACTTTTCCCACTGGAAAATGTAGTTTAATCAAAATTCTCCATGGGAAATTTTCCAACTGCATTTTTCGGTTTCTCCTTGGGGAGAATTTTTTTTTAAAATGTGTCAAGTAAACATTTCAAAGTGAGATATTTTGTGTTTCACAATTCATTTTGATCAAAAATGTCAACATTTTTAGTTTTAAAATGTCAAATTGTTTCCAATACCAATTCTTTGTGAAATGTTTAATTCTGGGAAATCTTGGATGGTTGGATACAACAAAGAGAGAGGGGCAGCAGTGTCATAAGCAGCGGTCACAACACACATGTAACCAAAGCATATCTTTTCATTTGCTGTTAGAGATATTGCACAAATTTGAGTGTTGGGCCATTATAACCATGCTTTGTGAGTGAATAATCCTAGACAGATGATGATGATCTATTAGTGAACTGGTTTTAGAGACCATGTTCATTCTAAATTCTATTCAGTGACCCCAGTCCTGCAAATTCTTATGCATGTGCTGAAGTACACTACGATGACTAATCCTGTTGACTTCAATGGGACTCTTCACGGGAGTAAAATTACTGGCATGTGTAAATATTTGCAGGATCAGCATCTTGGTTTGTCCAATGCTTAGCATAATGGTGCCCTAGTCCTAATTTGAGGCCTTTGGCTGCTACAGTTATAGAAGTAAATTATAATTGTGGATTCCTACTCCCATGCCCATGATGGATTTAAAAATAAATGTGACAGCCTTGTTTAAAAGCTTTCCATGCAGAAAATGGCTTGACTGCAGACCACCCCCACTCCCGGAGAATTGACAACCCCTTTCTAAGCAGGCATGTTTGACAACAGATGTATGATTTATATTTAAATAACCCTGTCACACAAAGCTTTTTATCAAGGTGGGTTTTTTTGTTTTGTTTTGTTTTTAACTTATCTCATATTTGAAAATCTGCATTGCACTTTCTTTCATTTTTTATGAAAGCCTTCTGCAGTTTGAACATTCTTCGGATTCACTATTCAGATGATCTTTATTCATAATGCAAAACAAAGAAATAAAAAGGTAAAATGTGCAAACGAGTTTGCAGTAGTATGGAGGGAAATATTGTGTTCTAAAGGCAGGCAAATTTGAGGCCAACATCCAAAGGAGGGCCTCTGTGGCTCATCTCGGGTCTCCTGTTATTTTAACCCACCAGCTTTAGTGCTGATAAAACCGCCTTATTATGCAAATGTTAGCTATATCAAAGTTTATTTACAGAGCTGCTTAAAACAGCCATTTTCAGTGCTGTAGTTAACATCTATTGTCAAGGTTTTTATGAGCTGTCATACAAAGATTCTCTGTCCTGTTCCAAGTCATTTCCTCTCTGTATAATCTTTCCTCTAAAGCACTATGACTGACTCCCAGTTTTAACTTTTTATTTAATTTTGATATGCATGAACACTTGCCTGTAAGGTTGCACATACTGCAATAAACATGATTTAAAAAAAAAAAGTAAATGTCATAAACGGAATTAAAATTTGATAATTGAATTAAAAATCAAATAGGAAGCGTAGTCTAATGATTACCTACAAAAGAAGTACCTCACCACTGGAAAACATGGGAAAGATTTAGATTTATCAATTTGTAAGGCGAGCTTCTAAAAGTGGCCACTGACTTTTTTTTTTTTTTTTTTGGAGTGCCAATTTTTGGGTGCCCAACTTCAGATACTTTAAAGGGGCCTAATTTCTGGAGGATGAGTGCTTAGCGTTTTCTGAAAATCGGGCCCTTTTCATTTTCATTCCAAACCATTGAAGCAACAAATTGCTTATCATTTTTTACAAGTTAGGCCAGGGTTCTCTTTTAATGTGTCTAACATACCTGCGACCCACCTTTAAACTTACAGCAGCTTTGAAAGTCTGTACCTTGCCCAGGCTTTTAACAGTAAGATGCTTTACCTGTTTTTGTGTATAATGCCTCGTTAAAAAGAACGTATTTAAATATCAGTTAAATGGCAGATCCCATTGCCAGGGATACCAGCACCATATACAGGTTTGGTAATAGTGGAACAGTTCCAGGAACTGTAATTCTCAAATCTTCTTTAAAAATCCATGTTTGCTAGACAGGCTACTTAATTGCACAGGTCAAAATTTTCAAGAAAGAGTGCTTAAAATTGGACTTCCAAGTCCAGATTCAGGCATCTAGAATGGGATTTTTAGAGCCTTCTGCACTGGCCTAACTCTGCTCCCACTGAAGTCAAGAAAACTTTCATCACTAACTTCAATGATTGCAGAACTGGGCCAGTGCCAAGAGTGTTTGAAAATCCTGTTGCTGCATAAGGACCCCGGGGTGAAATCCTGACTGCCCTGGAGTCAAAGGGAGCCACGCCATTGGCAAACTCAATGACACAGTAGGGCCAAACTTTCACCCCTGATTTTCAAATGTGCGGAATTCAGTGGGAGCTGCTGGTTGCTCAGCACTTCTGAAAATCGGGCCTATGATTAAGCTGCCTAAAAAAGGATGTAGCTTTAGGCCCCCTTTTTTCAAAATCTTGGCCATTCATTAATACATAATAGATTTTCATCTCTATATTTAGTTCTACTAGGTACAGTTTTCAACTTTAAGCATGTACTTAAATCCCGTTGACATTTCATGCATCTCAGCCCAGTGACTTAACCATAAGACCATCTTTCCCTGCCGTCCGAGATTCTTCTTACACTCTTAAATGCTTGCCTTGATGTTACTGTGCAACACATTTCTATTGATAATATGGTGATATATAGTCTAATATTTAAGAAAAAAGTAAATTTTGCATGATTGGGTCAAATACCCATTTCTTTTGCCATCTGAGCTCATCACACTTGGAAAACTCAATCTGTAGTTGCATTGGTTCAGCTTTTCTTTAGATTGTTTTAACCTGATATCCAAAAACAAAGCAGTAAATTAGTTGAATCTGTCAGCTGGAATTCTATGGGCTTAGCTGAAACTTGGCATGCCATTTTGCCAGCTCGGATTTGAGATTTGTGATGACTATTTGGCTGATTATTTCTTTCTGTGCTTTTTTTATTTTCAGTGCTTTAAATGTACTTTCCATTACAATAGCTAGGCACAGCAGAGCCCCATCTTAATAGCTTTTCTAATGTATCCTTTTTGCCTAAATATTCTAAGACACATGAAACATTTTCTGTTCAACTGTCAATTTGCTGTTTGTGTCAGACAAACCCTATTTTTAATGTAAGTTTTCATGTTAAGTAGATTACAAGCCAGAAAATTCACTTAGCCCAAACTAGAGCAAAGAAAACACTAATAAATGTATAGTGGTAAACAATCCTGAATGGGCAGGCACCTACTCTAGATGATCTAATAAGTCTTTTCCATCCTGGGTTCTGTAACTCCAAGATCTTTGAAACCTGGTTTTCTTCAAGTGTCTCAATTCAAACTCTGAAAATGCAACCCATATAAGATGACACAGTTTTATCAGTGTGCAACCTTGGAATCCCCTTGCTGCATGACCAAGTGTTGTGTTGTTTTAAAACTGTCAAACAGGTTTTCCAGTGTTGCTTTGCCTTTTCCTTTTAAGAAAAATGGTGCCCTCAATGCTTCTTCTGAGGTGTTTTCTGCTTGCCCGTTAGGTTTGAAATATCAGCTCCACAATTCCTTGGAAGTTGCTCATGTCTTTGGACGACCTGAATTGTCACATGAAAACATTGCCTGACTTGGAGCTTTATTCTGCTCCCACGGCAGAGTAGGGGGAGACGCTCACTCATGAGGGCCAAAAGGTGCTAGGTGATTCTAAGGCCACTATCCTTTCCCTATTCGCTTGAAGGTGGCTGAGAGGATGCTAGAGAAGATGGAGCACAGGTCTGAGTCGATATGGCAGTCCCTACATTGCAATGACATGAGAACAACAGACACGGGGGGGTTAACTTGCATTTCTTTCACAAAGTGGTGTCTCGCTACAGAGAGAGGTAAAGAAAAAGTAGGATTTGGAAACCACCTTTCTATCTTGGCATTGCCTTCGGAACAGGGATGCTAATTGCTGACGGGGCAACAGGATGTAAGCACCGTCTCACAGTCCCCAAAGCTGGCCCCTTCAAAACACAATCGTGATGATTGGCAAGGCAATGTATGAAGCCTTAAACTGCTTATCACATGCTACTTGCTCTGCAGCTGCATATGGGACATTGGTCCCTAGGGTGCTCCATGAGACCCCTTCAGCAGCACAGAATTCAGTTTTTTTAAATGATGTTTATTCTGTGGAAGGTCCCTTGATTATTCCATAGCTTGAAACTGATAAAACAAGAATTAAGCAACTCTCTCCCTGTCATAACCTACCATTCAACAACACTAGTCTCGGCTGACATACTGTTATGGATGAAATGTTAGCTCGCAAGCACAGAGATTTAAAAAGGGGAAATTAAAAGCCACCTCGTTTGATTAACCTTTGTGGCCTGCATTTGAAAATAAATGATGAAGCAGCTCACTTTCATGTAATGCCAGAGATAACGTTCATCGGACAGCCTGGAGCTGTGTCATTTACTTAGCGTGAAAGTCACTTACACATGATAGTCTCTCCGGCCATTTTTAATTATTTACACATACACCCGCGCCCTAATGACTCTTAGCATTTCTACCAGTCAACATACGCAAGGTAGCACAAAAGTCAATGCCGGGTAACCACCAGGCTGTTACCTACCAGTTGTTCTGCAACCTCAGTTCTACAGGCTTGAAATGCTTTAATTTAGACCATGGCTATAGTAAATCCCTGATCTCCACATACCTTTCATCTTTCTCTGGTTGTGGGCACTTTCAACTGAACTGAATTGTCCTAAGCAGGTTAGTTAATGATAGTACCTTTCCCCCCCTAAAACAGGGATGCACATTAAAGAGTCAGAATCTATTTTAGAGCTATTGAAAATGTGGAAAATTAAGCAAAGAACCAAGCTATCCTCCTCTAAATTATAGATTATTGTCCGATTCTGTTCTCAGTTATGCTAGTGCAAATCCATTAATTTCAATGCAGGTTCTCTTGGTTGACTGGCAGCAAAATCTGGCTAGAGAGTTTGATTCTCCCCACATTACTTCCGGTGAGTAACACGTTACACCACAAACAGTCCCATCTTTTCTAGCATGCTAAATTTTCACACAACAGACCTTGTGTGCAAATGGGAAACTGCACTCTGATTTTCTCATATTTTGTTTGCACTGCAGTTGGACATACACATGCACACACGTTCACTCCGAGTGTGGCTCAAATGCCCAGCTACATGCTGGTGTGCGCACCGTGTTTGGAAAGCTAGTTGTCTGTATCTATTATTTTACACTGCACATTTTATTTTATCTGGGTGTATTTCCGTGGGTGTTTTGTACAATTTTTCAATGCTCTGGGCAGACCCTACAAGAACGCCAACCAGCTTCTAAGGCCATCCTGACAAATTAATCTTCTGATAACTTGTGTGCAGCATCCTCCTGGCAGTGGATAGGAGAAGCCAAGAAAAACTTAAATGATAGTGTGGTAGTGAGGAGATTGTTAACATAATAAACCTTTACACTTGCATGGCTAGATCCTCAGCTTCAGTAAATTGGGAGAGCTTCTTTGAAGTCAATGCTGATTTATACTAGTGAGCTGAACCATATGCTGTAGTGCCTTTCAGCTGAGGATCTCAAAGTACTTAATAAAGATGGGTACTATCCTCACCATTTTAGAAATGTTGATGTTGGGTCATGGAGAAATTGTAGGCCTTTCTGGAGTTACCAAGCAAACCAGTGGGAGAGCCAGGTGTCCCTTGTTCTAACCATTGCACGACACTTCCTTTTGTAAAGGTGGGCCTTGGACCAAGCAGTTCCCATGTTGTTAGCACTTGCCTTTGTTAGTAATGCAAAGGGGTTAAAAATGAGGAGCTTTCTGCTTTGACATGTTGTGGGTGAACTAATGGGCACTGTGGTATTGGCTGCATCCTGCACTGCTCGTTCCAGATGCTGTACCCTGAGCCAGTGCTGTCGGTGTTTGTAAGACATGCCGAGCGTGTTACATAACTCGGTCTGACTGACAAAATAGCAAAGGGGTGAGGTACTGGCTGCAAAATCTAAGCTTTGTTAATAAACTAGATGTGTGATAATTTTCCTGCACTAAGGATTGAAGGGGACTAGGTGACTTGGGGGCAAATCAAACTCATAAAATAATAATGCCCATTGTTGTGTTGAAATCCCATTCCCACTAGCTTTGCCTCAGCCTCGCCTGGAATGAAGTCAGTGATAATTCACTCATTTCCAGTAAGTGGGATAGTCCTCTGTACTCCAGCTGTAATTAAAGAGAGTTCGTTTTTTTAAAAGTCTATGGTGCAATCTTATGTCTATATAGCCTCACTTGGTGGTGTACAGCACCTTCTACTTCTAGGTTGCTGGTTCAAATCCAGCCCAGGTCAATAGTAATAGAAACTAGTTATGATCCGAAAGCTGTTTCATTTGCCAGTTTGTTGGGTCTCTCTTCAATTCCCAAAAGATAAGTGACCATTGTAAAAGCTATCACCATGACCTAGAAGAATAACCCCGTAAGGTGGTGTCTCCAGGGAAGATGAAGGCAACTTGATGGAAGATAGAGAGGCTGAACTGTTTGGCATATGAATGGAGGACTTCATTCTCCTGAGCTGCAGAGCATGCATTGAAGTAATTCCAAATACTGTGCCTTTAAAAAAAAAAACGGCTCTGCTTAATCTGTTCGGTATGCTACAGCCAAGCCTGCTATCTAAAGATTCATTGCATCTGTGGCTAAGCCAATGTGGGTGGAATTGAAATCCTTTTGAAAAGTCATGTCCAACTTTCCATTCATTATTTGTTCCATCTAAGTACTACAATAAGCCACGTATGCATGTATTAATTAGGCTGGCACTCTGCAATTTTTCTGTGTTTGTTTTTAAACAATCAAGCCAGAATTTCCCAGGAGTACACTCTGCAACAAGCCTGTTAACACCTCCTTCACATGTGAATGTCAAAGTGGCCGATTATGGCAACCACAAACCTGACGATAAAGATTACAGCAAGGGAATAATGGGCTCTAAAAATATCTATTGTCTTTGATCAAGGAGTGCAGAGAAGTCTGTAAGCGACAGGTCCATAGAATAGATGGCTTACACAGTCTCCTGGCAGTGGGCGATGAAGTGCATAAATAGTAACTCTGCTCTGTTCAGGTTTCTATAACAGTAAAATTGGCATAAATGTTGAAATTTCTAGTATTCGCTGCGGGTGTTCTTCTAAAATTGAGTTAGGCTCCAGAGTTTCATAGACAGCCATCTATAAATAAGCTTGAAAGGGGTATCCCCTCCCTAGCAGCAGGAAAGGCTACAGGACAAGATGGAATTCCAGCTGAAGTACTGACACAAGGAGGACAGGTTGTACAGGTGTTCAGGCACCATGTTTGGCTGGCCTGTTGGAGGGAAAGAGGGACGCCACAGGACATTGAAGGATACCAGCTTCATAATGTCATGTTAAAAACAAAGGAGATCTGAGTGATTGCAACAACTCCAGAGGACTCTTTCTCCTTAGTGGTTCTGGTAAGGCATTCTCATGGGGCATTCACACAGGTCATGGTCAAATAACTGCATGTTTTTACTGAACGTGTATATGCAGAGAGTCAGTGCGGCTTCCGTGCCAGTAGATCAACTATCAACATGGTCTTTGCACTAAGGCAACTGCAAGAAAAGTGTCAAGAACAAGGAAACCTCTCCACATAGATCTTGCAAAGCTTTCACTCTGTTTAACAGAAAGGGACTTTTCCAGTTGCTAGAGAGACTTTGCTGTCCCCAGTCCTCCACAGTCTGATTGTCTCCTTCCATGATGCCATGAAGGCTACAGTCCAGGTTGATTGCCTCCTGTGGATCCCCCCAGCAAGGAGGGATTGCTAGGTGGTGGACAGCAAGTGGTACGTTCAGCTAAATAATTGGCACGAGCATATAGACAAGACTAAGTCTCTGGGTGCAGCTCACTAACTGAGGTTTACAGTAGTGCTAATACTAAACATCCAGGGTAGCGTAATGTTCTACATTAAGCAATACACAGAGAGTAACATGAGAGAATTTGTTAGTTATTAGCGGGGGGACAGGGATAAAGTAAGTTTTCAGGAAAAATTTGCTCGCAAGATCCCTGCAATGCCTTTGGAACTAAAGACAAAGGTTTCCTTCTTGTATAACCCCATGATAGGTTTCATACAAAAGCTAGAGATCAACAGATACAGGCTGGAGTAAACCTGCTTACTATTCTCTTTATTCGCTTGAGTCCCCCCTTATTCTGAGAGAGAGTAAACTGAACCCCTTTCATGACAGGGAAGACCAGGTGCAGTACAAGTGGCCCTGCAACGCAATGCAGAAAGCTTCACATCCCTTGGGGTATGTCTTCACTACCCGCCGGATCGGCGGGTAGCGATCGATCCAGCGGGGATCGATTTATCACATCTAGTCTAGTCTAGACGTGATAAATCGACCCCCGAGCACTCTCCTGTCGACTCCTGTACTCCAGCGCCACGAGAGGTGCAGGCAGAGTCGACGGGGGAGCGGCAGCAGTCGACTCACTGCGGTGAAGACACCACGGTAAGTCGATCTAAGTACGTCGGCTTCGGCTACATTATTCACGTAGCTGAAATTGCATAACTTAGCTCGATTTCTGCCCCCTCCCCCCAGTGTAGACCAGGGCTAAGAATAGAAGATGTACTCAATTAATGGACAGTCGAGCTTCTGAGTGATTTGTGTCCAAAAGTCTGGACGTTAAAGAGGTTTGGGGCCAGAACCTTAGCTGGTGAAAATTGGCAAGGCTACATGGACTCCAGTGAAGCCATGTTGATTTACACCAGCTGAAGATCTGGCCCTGATTTAAACTTCTATGACTTTTGAGTTGGGCACGGCCTGATGATGTTGCTACTTTGCACTTCTACAGCCAAGTGGAGCCCTTGGGCATAAAAAGGGCAGCTCTGGTTTAGTAGACGTACTATGGAGATGGGAATGCACAGAGCTGGGGTTTGAGCTTGCAGAAACCAAACTGTGACCTATCTCGCCTTTTATGCGAAGCCTCAGTGTTGATTATTGTTTCAGCCTGTCTCTAAATAGTGTTTTCCATCATGTGTTTCAAACAAATTCTCCACTGTCACTGGAAATAATAACCTCTTAAAAGTGTTCCCTCCTTTCTCTCCCTGTTGTAGGGTGACCAGCCCCTTTAGGAGGTAGTGGTCCAGCTCTCACCTTCCCCCTGACTTCACTCAGCTCTTCTCCCCAGGGGAAAAATATCACAGCCACAAGGATAGGTAGGCTGTGTGGCTAAATCAGTCCCAAACCTAGGGATAAAAGCAAAGCCTCCAAAGAGATAAAGGAGCAAGGAGTGAGCAGACAGCTTGAGAGAGGCCTGCCTGCCATGGGGAAAGGACAGATTTAAAAGGTGCTGGCTCAGAGAAGCTGATTCAGGGCCACAGTCAGTCTGAGTTGTTGACACAGGCCCTAGAAAGAGGATTGGGGACATGTGAACCAAGGAGAACTTTTTGCCTTAATCACAGCACAGACTCCCAAGGAGGGCTATGGAGCTCCTGGTTTAAAGGGGAACAAGAGGATCTGTAGTCCAATAAGACTGCACAAGGGTCTGATTCTTATTGCAAGAACCTCAAGGGAGCTGAGGGTGGAATACCTGAAAAACCACATCTTGCCACCAGGGGGCATGATGTGGGACTGCCCCCATCACACACCCCATCCTTTCATTGAGGTGCTCAGGTTGCAACAACAATAAAAGTTACTTACAAACAAGGGTGGACCTGACTTCTTCAGACCTAGCTTTGCACTCGATGGCAACACACTCCCTGTGTAAATGTTCCAGTGTTTAGATCTGGGGCTCCAATTCAGCCCTTTATAAAGAGAAATGGCAATTCCAAGCTTTGGATCTTCGATTTCAAATGCTCCCAGATGGGTGGGTTTAAGGTCCAGTTTGTCCCGTTATAGTAACAGGGACCCATTCACTGCGTCTGGATTTTTGTCAGGGTTTTAAAACCGCTAGTTTAGAGCCTTTTGGAGTTGGGCCTCTAGATCAGGCCTGTGTCTAGTTCAAGCATATTATGAAAACATTCTTAGCAATAAAGACATGACTTAAGAGCGACTGTTTTTGGTTTCTGCTGGAGAAAAATATTAATATCAAATAACCACAAACATTTCAATTCCCTATAATTTAATTTCCCTGATAGGAACAATAGTTTATGAGCCATCCAAGTGTGGATGGTAACAGATGCTTGCTCTTTATTTTTTTAATGTGTGATTCCTTCATCACAGGCATACTGCAGTTTTCCTTACCTCTCACATATAGTATTCCTCCAGTTTGCACCGTGTTCCATTAAAAACTGACACCTACTGGCCCACTCTGGGTTGCAAAGGAGACATACAGCCAGCTGGAGCAGTCTCTTGTGGATTCTCCCAGAGCTGTGGACTGGCCAGGTGGTGTACAGTTGGCCATCCTGTTTCTGTGCTCCCCATAACCCTTTCTGTGCCTGGTGGAGAGGGCATGGCAAGGCAAAAGTGGGTGTGGCCCAAGTGCCTTTATGCTCTGGCTATACCAGGTTTGAGTCGGTGGGTGGCAAACCTAGAGAAAAACCTGACACTGACAATGCTGGGTCAGATCCAGCTTCTGCAGACCGAAAAGCTGGTGTACTACTGCCTTTCCCTTCCCCACCTCCAGGCCTTGGGCCCACTGTATATAAAAGCAAACTATTCACTTTAGAGATGGCAAATTCCAGCTCTTAAACTAGTTTGGTCAGGATAACTCTAGTCGTACAATTATGCAACACCCTTAATAATAATAATAATACTGTACTAATTACTACCTAGCTCTTAAACAAAAACAACAAGGAGTCTGGTGGCACCTTAAAGACTAACAGATTTATTTGGGCATAAGCTTCCGTGGGTAAAAAATCCACTTCTTCAGATGCATGGAATGAAAATTACAGATACAGGCATAAATATATATTGGCGCATGAAGCGATGTACAGCATTTCATCAGTAGCTCTCAAAGCCCTTTACGAAGGTAGTCAGTGGCATTATCACCATCTTGTACACTGGGCAAGGCACTTCATTTCTCTGTGACTCAGTTTCCCCAACCCACACTGCAGGTCAGAGCCAGGAACAGAACCCCGATCCAGGCCAGTGCTCTATCTGCTTGATTTTAGAGAAGGCAGATCAATGTTTGTACGCACCCCCAATTCATACAAACTCTTGAACTGTAAACCTATAAAATACTATGTTGCACATTTTTTAAACCACTACTCCATTGATCCTCTACTGCAGCCCATCATCCATCTAATAGGGATACACTTATGTTGTAAACCTAGTTTTAGAATTGTTTTCAAAATCATTGACTACAAATGAAATTGTAACACATTCTACACACGCGCTAGAGTGAAATAGTAATGTACTGGCCTGACCTGAGAAGTAGGCTCATATGAACTCGATGTTTCTTGTTTGGCTGAAGGTGAGGGTCTCTGACACACAAGGGGAAAGTAAGTAGGGAAGATACTGGATTTGCTACCCATGTAGGGTGGATAAGGCAGATTGGCTTTTCAGCCTTATAGTATATGGACCAGGAGGGAGGGCAGGAAGTGCTGTTTCTGGACTGTGCCGGGTGCCATGCTGTGGTTTCTTAACAAGTAGTGGGCAACTGGGATGGAGAAGCAACCTGTCTATGGTATGTAGGTGGTTAGAAAGCATTGTTCTAAGTATGCCTGGCTAAATAGTGAGTGAACTGGAAGACAGTCCAGGGCTGGATCTGTGAACTAGAGGTGATAAGGGTAATGGTAACTTGTAGCTCATGCTGGCAAGTGTCTGATGCCGGGAGACTGGAAACGTTTGAGGCTGTGCAGGGAGACAAGGGCAGCGATGTGATGTTTCCACACGTCTACTTTTCTTTTGGAGACGTCAGGGGAGTTACACTGTTGTAAAACTCCAGTAATGTGGTGGTGAATCAGCCCCCTAGAAGTGCAGGCCTCTCAAATGCATATTGTTTATGAAGGCTTAGAAAGCAAACAATGCCTGAGGTTGTGTGGTAAAGACCCGTGACTGTTATTCGTTCATTGTAGGTTTGGATTCAAGTCCATGAAAGTGAGTTTAATGTTACGTGTTTCTGGAGACATTGGTTCATTATAAGATCATCCCAAACCAGCCAATTCTGTTCAAGGAAGGCAGAGGTTTGAACACCTTTTACCTTGAAATGCAGAACTAAGGGGCTTCATGCAACTTGTGGCCATCAATGATGTTTTCTCCTGAGGTAGGTGTGGGTATTGGACCTTCTTAGAATGGAATGGTTATATGCCCAGGACACTATGGGAAAAAACCACAAGTTCCACAACTTTGCAGCTGACGATCAGCTTTGCATGGGGACACTGCCTGGCTGAGGGAGGAGACTAAGGTAAAGCAATGTGCTCTAGCAGACTGGGGGACTTGGGTTCTAGTCCTGGCTATTACTGCTGCGTAACCCTGGGCAAATCACCTCACCTCTTTGTTTCCCTTCCCAGGGCCTGTCTCTCACATGTGCCTGTACAGTGCTTAGACAATTGATGATGATTGGACTCTGAGGGTCTCCAGTGACACAGTTTAACAGGGACAGAGATCTGGGGAATGGGAAGGGGTTCAGCCATTTCACAGCATGAGTCCAGTTTTAGCTCTTAGGAATAAGTTGACCACAAGACTTGCAGGAAGGAAGGACAGAGACAGGCCAAGGGGCATGACTGGCAGGCTGGAGGCAGATCAGGAATGATTAAGCCTATGCCTGTTGTGTGTCCTTTTGCGAGCCCCATTGCCTAGAACACCAAACGCGCATTCCCCAGACTGTTTACCAGTAAGCACTAAAACCCTTTGGTTAGCAAATGGCTCAGCTGTCTCCCAGGCTAGAGAAAGTGAATGGAATTAGAAAAGAAGAAAGCATGATTGGAATCTTGTCCTTCACAGAGCCCCAAGTGAGGTGGAGGGGGGTGGGAGGTGGTGTATTTTTTTCCACATCGTCCGTTTGTGTCAGCAGGGTCACAGCACACACCAGCGCTGATTGTTTACTTTGGTTGAGGTAGATCAGCGACAGCGTGCTTCTCTTTGTTTAAGGTTGCTAAGTTATAAAACCACAAGTTCCACAACGGCCCAGCAGATGACTAAGCTCGGCTGGCTCTTGGAAGAAGCAGTACACTACAGTCATCGCTGGGGCTTACAAGGGTGCCAGTGTGATCCTAAAAGGCACAGTAGATATGGACAAGCCAACACTGTCCATGCATGGGCGTAGTGGGAAATATGTCACTGTGTGGACATGCTGAGCTGTTTTAGATGCATCCTGTTTATAGGCAGATGCATGCAGACATAGATGAAGCCTTTGAGTCACAACCCACGTTCCTGCACTTTCCTGTCTTTGTGTTGCATAAAGATTGATTCAAGGTTGATTTTTCATTATATAACCCCTGGGGATTTGCATGATTTTTGTCATTAGAAATATCAGACACTCACTTTCCCCTCTGGGCTAGAAGACCCTGGAGATCTTTGGACCCCAATGCCGATGTGACACATGGCTGTTGCTCTGACTCCCCCAGGGGAGTGGAGTGGGGATATGCTGTGTCTGTAAGAAACACCCTGTTCAAGATCTGTAGTGAAATACTCTCCCGCACGAGATGGCTGGTTCCTTCGCTGCCTTTCAGGGGATCACTAGTACTAGACTTACCTTGGTATAAAGCGTTTCAGATTAAATCACATCATCTTTATAACCATCTGACGGAAATGACCTTTGCGGAATACTTGCTATTTCTGTAGCTGTGGCAACACTGGGCATTCAAATTCCTTTTATTACTTTCTTTGATATCTACAATATCCTTTATTTATCTGCTTTACACCCAGGTATTCTCTGCCTAGCTTATTTAATATACAGTGACTAATTACACCATAGTAACACGCTTGTAAAGAACCCAATGGAAGGTCTGATCTTTGTTGAATCTGAATATTTCCTATGCTGTCAGCCATTGATTAGGGCACAAACAAGGCTCTGTCAACCCCGTCTCTCATGCCGTTTGCTGCAGTCACTCCCTTGTTGTCATAGGTGGTGGGTATAGCTTCCCCTGAAACAGCCGTCGCCGCTGGATGCTGGGTAGCAGATTTTGGTCAGTTTGCATGAGCTGGGCTTCTGATGGAGGGAGTTTTTATTATGTGCCATGCAGGTTCCAGGGCGGCTGACCGTATCTGCTACTCAGCTCCCTGGAGAGACTCCAGAGAGATTACTGATGAACCCAGGAAGCTGAGTAACACATACCTCGTCCTCAGCCGCCCGGTACCTGCAGGGCACATACAAAATGCTGAGGTGCTTTGGGAAGAGCTTTTGTTTTTCCCGTGGGGCAGCTCGGTGTCTTGGCTGGGGTGGTTCAGGCTGGCCTGGGGCTCATCAGCTGCAGGGGGCTTGGGGCTCCTCTGGCCATGGGGGTGGGATCTCGGGGCTCTGGCCATTGGGGGGGGCCTCAGGCAAAAGGGTAGTGCCAGGGCTAGTCTCCCCTAAGGGAGGGTTCATCTGCTGTCCATGCATTGTGTTTCTACTGCTTAACTTAGTTTTACAAGGAAACGTTGTTGGCCTATCGCTCAGTCCCCAACCTGAAGAACTGGTGGACTGCTTTGTATCTGGTCCCTGCCCTTTGACCTTATCCAGCTTGAGTGCTTAGCAGATTTTAAACCTTAAAACCCTCACCAACATAGCTCTTTGGGCCATGAGGACATGAAAGCCTTCCCACCTCATCATGGTATAGTTTGCAGGGATGGGATCTTTGGTGGTGGCTCTAAAAACAAACGTCAAAAGTCAGATCTTACAAATCTTTGTCATTCTCTCTGCATTTGTGAATGATTGAAAGGTTCAGTATCCCTGCAAATCTTCATGAGAATCAGCCAAGTAAGCATTTGCCTCCCCTCAACATGTAATGGTTAATGGTTTAATCTAATTGCTATCTATTACTTCTCCAGGGAGGTCTCTCAGCAGTGTAAGATACGCATCCAGCTGAGATGAGCTTAAGTCAGTTGTCTTATCAGGTGGCGTGGAGCTACTGTCCTGTCTGGGGATCAGCAGAGCCCAATTACAGTCGCATCCAGTGTGGTGTATGGGGCAGATATGTGGCAAGTCCTGTTACTGATAAGGGACTTGAATAATCGGTTATGTTTTGTTTCTAGTCCGCAAACTCCTCCATTACCTAGTATTACAGAGGCATAATTACATCTCTGCTCATAAACTAGTTGATGACAAACTTAGTAGGTGCATCTATTTTATATGACTAAACTGCACATCTGTATGGACAAAACAGATAACTTTATTTGCAAATGCTGATTTGCACAGACAAACTGGCATTTTCATTCATCATGAATCAATTTGTTCATTCAAGGAATCGCTTGATTTGTGAACACACATATTTGGCCATTACAGTTAATGTGTAATATACCAAATACACTGTAACTGTGCCATGAAACTGTAAGTGTGCTCCAGATACTCTCTAGACTGTCTCTCTCTGTACAGAGCAGTAAGAGGGAATGAGGATCCATTTCACATCCAACATGGGATACCCAGACCTTGGGTTCAGGCACGTAGGAGGGCTACTTTTGCCAGTGAGCAGGCAGCGGGTAAGAAGGGGTGGAAATGGGCAGAGGCTTGGAATAGTATGAGCCAATGTGGAAGCGTGTTATTTAGTGCCGCTGGCGGGGCTGTCCCTAGCGGAGTGCAGGGCCCGGGGTGGAAGTGACAGATTTGACTCTTCCAGGACCGACTGTGCCAGTCAATCACACCGGCCCGCAGGGCCCCGCAAAGTGCAGGGCCTGGAGTGGGGGTGGGGAGCCTGGGGTGGAAGTGATGGATTCGTCTCTTCTGGGACCGACTGTGCTGGCCAATCACACCAAAGTGTGGGGCCCCCAAAGCATGGGGACTGGAGCAGTCACCCCGATTTGCCCTACCCAGGGGACAGCTCTGGCTGCTGGTATGTGCTAGCTATAAACTGCTACTCTCAGAAGGAAGCAGGGAAGGAATTGTGGCCCAGTAGTGCCTCTCTGATATACAAGAAACCCATAGATCACCACACCTACCTTCACAGCTCCAGTAACTACCTCAAACGCACCAAGAAATCTGTTCTCTGCAGCCAGATACTCAGATACCAGAGAACATGCTCCAAAGAGAAAGTCCGGGATGTACCCTTTAACACCCTTAAAACTGTTTTCAGCAAATACAGACACTCCACCAGAGAAGTAGATTGCATCATGGAATGGGCCACCCAGATACCCTGAGAGACAATATAGAAATAAAACCCCCTCCGACCACACACCTCAAGTTGTCACCTACCACCCCACACTGGAACCCATACAGAGTATCAGGAAACAATTACAACTCATATTAAATGGAAACCTCATCCTGAAGGAAACCTTTCCTGAACCCCTCTTCTGGCCTTCAATCAACCCTCCAACCTCGCCAAGCTCATCATCAGAAGTAAGCTCCACACAGACCAGGACCCACCACGGAAAGTGGCACCAAACCATGCCAGAACAAGTGATGCAAAATGTGTAGACAAATTTCCACTGCTACAATAATCTACGCCCCCCCAGAACACACCTTTCAAGAACCATGGGTCCTACACATGCTTATCACAACATGTGATGTATCTCGTCCAGTGCACTAAATGCCTCAACAACAAGTACGAGGGTGAAACCAGACAATCACTATCATCTCAAATTAACTCACACAGGAAAATGATATAAAGTATCAGAGGTGTAGCCGTGTTAGTCTGGATCTGTAAAAGTAGCAAAGAGTCCTGTGGCACCTTATAGACTAACAGACTGTTTTGTGAAAAGTCTTCACCCACAGGTGATGTGGTGTTTTTGTCTTCTATCATTTTCCTAGCAAAGAGTCCTGTGGCACCTTATAAACTAACAGACGTATTGGAGCATGAGCTTTCATGGGTGAATACCCACTTCATCGGATGCATGTAGACATGGTATTCACCCATGAAAGCTCATGCTCCAGTATGTCTGTTAGTCTATAAGGTGCCACAGGACTCTTTGCTAGGAAAATGATAGAAGACAAAAACACCACATCACCTGTGGGTGAAGACTTTTCACAAAACAATCACTCCATAACTGACCTATCAATCCTCACTCTCAAAGGAAACCTGCACATCACCTTCAAAAGACGAGCCTGGGAGCTTAAATTCATAACTTTGCTAGACATTAAAAATCATGGACTGAAATGAGATTTATGGTTTATTACAACAATCTATGACCCACTAAGCCACCCCAGGCCACCATGACTGGAGAGGTGTTAACGGACCACTTCACCTCGAATGTTCCCTTGAAATATTTGTTAACTACTTATGCTGAACTATCGGTGACACTCTGAGCACATTTCCCAGACCTGAAGAAGAGCTCAGTGTAAGCTCAAAAGCTTGTCTCTCTGACCAACAGAAATTGGTCCAATAAAAGATATTACCTCACTCACCTTGTCTCTGCACTGAACTTCAGCCTGACAGCTTCTTTCTGAAACCTAATGGGAGAAATATTCAGACTTTCAGATGTGTTTATGTATAGGTGTGACGTATGTATGAAAACCAGAACCAGTTGGTGGTCAGAACTTTTATAAATGCAATCCTTTTGCATAGTGCAATGTGATTATTTCATTTACTTCACTAGCATGAGATATGCAACTAAAGTAAACATGATACACCGTGAGATTACTCTGATTTTGGCTTGATATTCTGTAAGTGGGGTCCTCTGGGAAACATGATATTCCTTCCTCTTTGCAGAACGGGTAATAACTTACTCCTTAGAGGACAGAAAACTTACGTTAAAATCTATTTCAAAACACTGTCTAATCTTGGGGCACTATCTAGGATGGTCTTTTGGTTCAAGTTCAGGTCCTCTGGATGCTCTAAAAGGAGAATGCCTTGCTTGTTGACGTAGTATACAACGTATTGTGCGCTTTTAAAAGAATACTATAACCAGCTATTTGAGAGCCAGAGCTGGCCCTCATTTTTGTACTGAAAATTCATATGAGCTATTTCTCATTTTCTTTACTAACCTAGGATCCGTTATGCCTGTATTTTCGCTCTCATTTCTCTTAACCAATGTAGAGCATCTGCTCAACTCAGAGAGTTCATGTTCATTTAGATCACAGTATCATAGTGAGAGCCATGCACTCCGAGCCCTGCATAGGCCCTTCCCCATTGTAGACAACAGGATTTCCTGCAGGAACTGGAGTCCATCTTCACTCAACTCATTGCAAGATTGGGGTCTTGACCTTATTCCAGTACAATTGATTTGTTGCTCTACCTGGCATACATGTATGTTCTTCACTAAGAAACTAGTTTAAATGTAGCTCTGGTCAAAAATCCAAGTTTTAAATAAAACCCTACAAGGGAAAATTTATCACTCTTCTTCCAGCTTTTATTTCTGATTTTTGATTCTTTATGGTGCTGGTTGAAACTTTTCAAATTTTGATGAAATTCAAAATGTCAATTAAAAAATATTTCAAATATCCTTTAAAAAAAACGTTATTATTATTAGTTCCACACCCCATTTGTTTTTAACAAGCTACTTAAATGGCAAAAGAAGGGCAAAGGAGATGTCAGATGCTCCAGCTATGGGTGGAGGTCACTGCATTGATCAGTCTTGGGTATATACTGTGCCTACAACATGATTATGTCCTAGGAACCAAGAAAGCAAGTAAGCATATGGTAAAGTGTACTCCGAATGGATCCTGTGTTCCAGGTTTGGCCAGCTTTATTACCTGCTAGATCACTCCCAAGGTCTTTAATAGGGCTGTCAAGTGATTTAAAAAAAATGAATTGTGCAATTAATCACTCTGTTAAACAGTAATAGAATACCATTTATTTTAATATTTTTGGATGTTTTCTACATTTTCAAATATTTTGATTTCAATTACAACACAGAATGCAAAGTGTACAGTGCTCACTTTATATTTATTTTTTATTACAAATATTTGCACGGTCAAAAAGAAAAAAGAAATAGTATTTTACAGTTCACCTAATATAAGTAATGTAGTGCAATCTCTTTATTATGAAAGTTGAACTTACAAATGTAGAATTATGTACAAAAAATATAACTGCACTCAAAAATAGAACAATGTAAAACTTTAGCGCCTACAAGTCCACTCAGTCCTACTTCTTGTTCAGCAAATCACTCAGACAAACAAGTTTGTTTACATTTGCAGGAGATAATTCTGCCTGCTTCTGGTTTACAATGTCACCTGAAAATGAGAACAGGCATTCACATGGCACTGTTGTAGCCAGCGTCGCAAGATATTTATGTGTCAGAGGCAGTAAAGATTCACTTTTTATTTATTAATTAACCCAGAGTATATATTAATACCTCAGGGGTGGGTGGGGAGCAAACAGCTGTGCATATCGCTCTATCAGTGTTATAGAGGGCGAACAATTTATCAGTTTATCCTGTATAAGCTTTATAAGCTGTTTTCAGTGAAGCCTGCAGCTTTTAGGAGACGTGGTTCAGACTTGGGTCTGTGTTTGCAGCAGGCAAACGTGTCTGGCTCAAACAAGACACGGTTCTGGAGTTCCAGACTGGTAGGGAAAATGGGCTCAGAGGTAGTGTCAGCGCACCAGATGGCAGTCCCAAGGGGGTTTCTGGGATCCAACCCTTCACAGGTACCTTCTTTGTATTTTGTGAAATCTGCCATGGAAGTGTTCTTAAATTGAACAACATGTCCTGTACCGTCATCCGAGACTCCCAAAACATGAAATACATGTCCGAATGCAGGTAAAACAGAGCAGGAGACATACTATTCTCCCCCAAGGAGTTCAGTCACAAATTTAATTAATGCATTAGTTTTTTTAATGAGCATCATTGGCATGGAAGCATGTCTTCTGGAATGGTGGCCAAAGCACGAAAGGGCATATGAATGCTTAGCATACCTGACCCGTAAATACCTAGCAATGCTGGCTACAACAGTGCCATGTGAATGTTTGTTCTCACTTTCAGGTGACACTGTAAATAAGAAGCAGGCAGCAGTATCTCCTGTAAATGTGAACAAACTTGTTTGTCTTAGCGATTGGCTGAACAAGAAGTAGGACTGAGTGGACTTGTAGGCTCTAAAATTTTACTTAGTTTTGTGTTTGAGTGCAGCTATGTAACAAAAAAAAATCTACATTTGTAAGTTATACTTTCACGATAAAGAGATTGCACTACAGTACATGTATGAAGTGAATTGAAAAATACCGTTTCATTTATCATTTTTACAGTGCAAATATTTGTAATAAAAATAAGAATATAAAGTGAGCATTGTACACTTTGTATTCTGTGTTGTAAACTGAAATTAAATATTTGAAAAGGTAGAAAAACATCAAAAAATATTTAATACATTTCAGTTGGTATTCTATTGTTTAACAGTGCAATTAAAACTGAGATAAATCTCAATTTTTTTAATCATGATTAATTTTTTTGAGTTAATCACATGAGTTAACTGCAATTAATTGACAGTCTTGGTCTTTAGCCTTTTATTTTCAGATCTCTTTTTGTGCTATTTCCTTTCATACAATATCTTCAATGGTGTGTTTATTATCATCACCCTGGTAGGAAACATAACACTATCCAATAGCATATAAAGTATGTTATGTTCTCAAGCCGCATTTTGAGTAACATTTGTTTTCATACCAGAAAAACCTGAGCAATGAACTTGGAATTAAGCCACATGATGGTGTTGAATTTCCAGCAGTGTGTTAATTGTCATGTGGTCTTCTCCCCCAGCCTTTAATATTACGAGCTGCAAAAAATAAAAATACATTTCTTTAATCCAGTGAAAGCCTTTTAATAATCCTTCTGAGCTGTATCATCATTAATATTATTATGTGCGAAGGCAACAAGACTGCTCTAGGTGAGGGAACAAGCCTTGTCTTTTCAGCGTTGCTTAGGCAGCAGCTCCTTTTCTTTGGTTATTCAGTTCAGCATATTAAACTGTTCTTCAGATATGGCAGGAATAGGAAAGAGAATTAAATCTTAGACAGAAGCTACATTCTGCTAGCCAGTATAAATCTGGAGCCCCTGTGATTCGGGCCCATTGACCGCAGTGGAGCTGCACTCTGTCTACACCAGTGCAGAGAAGAATAGAATTTGGCTCATTGTTACCAAGGATTTATTTCAAAGTAGCACAAATTTATTTTAGTGATTTCTTGACACTCACACAATCTAACTCAGCCAACATTCTCTAAAAGAATGTTACAACCAGGAAAATGTCTGTCTAGTAAGACCCAATGACCTGTGAGCCACAGATAGTGGTGGGACCCCATTGACAGAACGAGGCAGAGACGGAGACAATGTACTGTTGACGCTATCTCTAATTTCTATGGGCCCAGTCCTGCACGCTGAACTCCCACTGAAGTCAAGTCCTGAGTGTCGTCTATGTGCTGAGCTGGCTAAACTGAACTGTCCTAAAATGTTCCTGTTCTTCAGTGTGTTTGAAAGATTCAGACTGTAAATATGTTTGCTACCTAGTTAGGACCAAATCACGCCAGGCAACGGCAGTGTGGGCTAGTGGATCATAGGGCTATGTACTAAGGCAGGAGACCTTGATTCTAGTCCCTGTTATGCCACTGACCTTCACCGAGTGAAATCACTTCACTTATCTGTGTCTTTGATTCCGCATGTGAGCGTCAAAGCAAGTGGGGACACGGATCCAACTGATTAGGGGTTGCATGAGCCCTGTCATTGAACTTCCAGTCCCACACCGTGAGTTTTGAACCAGATCCATTCTCAGAGCATTGGAGAAAGTCACAGAACAGGAGGAAGGGACATAGACATTATTTTGCCCAAAACGCTTCCCCTTATCTAGTGGCATTGCCATCATACTATCTCTAATGCTAATTAATAATTATATACACAAACGTGTATTTTAAAAAAGATACTTCTGGTTGCAAAGTACAGCATGCAAAATTTAGGACAAGCTTGTGCTACTTGAATGCAGGCCGCTTGTGAGCATGCATTATAATGCATTCTTTATTTACACAATCACATGCTATTTTTTCCCACAGGACCCCTGCCTCCAAGGTGCAATGACAACTATGGGAAGAAAAGCTAAAAGGTGGAATGTGGCAACAATCTTCCTTCCAGCTGAGGGCTTGAAGCCAGCCTGAATAGCCCCAAAATGTTCTGGGCTCCTAAGAAACTGAGGCTGCAAACTAACGCTCGTACCTCCATGGGATAGAGCCCCAGGTGACAGCAGTGGCAACACCATCTACCCTTCCTTAGAGTGAATCTCATCTAGGACGTGAAAGCTACGTCTAGTGCACTAAGCCTTGAGTGAAGTCATTCGGTGGGAGTGGAAGTGACCTCACTGTGGGAGGGTTCCATGGTGCATATGACCCAGTTACAGGAGCAAGTTCTACCATAGCAAGCAAGGACTGCAGGAGTGAGTAGTTTATCCCCGAGGTCATCCTAGGAACGCAGGAATTGCCATACGAGATCAGAGTGGGCCATCTAGTCAGGTGTCCTTAAAGGTTTTTAAGGCCCGGCTTGACAAAGCCCTGGCTGGGATGATTTTGTTGGTGTTGGTCCTGATTTGAGCAGGGGGTTGGACTAGATGGCCTCCTGAGGTCTCTTCCAACCCTAATCTTCTTCGATTCCAGGATCCTCTTTTAAATAGTGCCCACTACCAGTTGTCAGAGAAAGGTGCAAGAAACCCTGAAGTAACAGGACAACTTGCCCCCAAGGAATGTTACCTCCTAACTCCATCATTTACAGGGTGGCTTGTGCCCTGAAGCATGAGGGTTTATATCCCTTCTATTTTGGGAGCATTTAGTCCTTTTTAGTGCAATTCTGGATATTCTCATTCGCCCATATAAATGTCCATCTTCGAATTCTGCTAAGCCCTTGGCCTCAGTGATATCTTGTGGCAATGGGTTCTTGCCTTTTAAAAATAAACCTGAAAATACATGAAAATCTATCATTTCAAGGGGCCCGATCTTGTTTGGCTTTTGAGAGCAATGGTATGACATTCAGATCCACTCGGTGCTGAATGTTCTGCTGGACAGAAGCTGTTAGAAGCTTCCATTGACAAAAAGGATTGTGTTCTGTACACGTGATACTGTTTTACTTATGTGTAACTGTAATTAAGAGACAAAGTGAGCCTAGCTATAATCAAATCACTCCCTAAAGGAAAGAGAAAGGAATTTCCACTTTGAGAGAGAATGGGATGGAGATGGAATACTTTGGATGTGGGACAGCCGGGGTGAGAACAGATGGCATTTCTACTTGAAGGTATATGACGTGTAACAGTGTGTGCTCACACACACATGTACTTTCTTGATGTATTTACTCACCTATTCAATAGCATTATTTTTCTAGAGCATTAGCTGACATGCAAGCATAACGGAATGGAGAGGCATCCTTTTTTGTGATTTTTTTTTCAATGTGCTGTAGCTGTGCTGATATGGGACGTTGCTGTACAGTAAGCTTGTGCGCTGTAGTGTTATGCCCTGGCTAGCCGTGCAGTAACTTGTAGACCAGGCCAGAGAATCACAGAATGGAAGCAGCAGTTTCCTTCCTTAATGTGTAAGTGGTGACCTGTGGAAGAGAAAAGTGGAATTGCATCATGTTGGCTTCTGATGTGTATTTGTTTTGTTAATCTTAAGGTTTATTTTAATATGAAAGTCAGCGGAAAGCAAGCAGACGATGCTGCTGAGTGTGTGTAGAAACAAATGGCACCTACAGATGAAACCACTCTGCACGCCTTTAATAAAGAGTCCCAACTTACAGCCACAGCTAGTGTAAAAGCTAGTGTAAAACAGCACTTATAGCATTACGCAGTAGGGCCACAAAATCAGATGTATAAAACTGGAATGAGGATGGATGGTTTCATGCTTGAAAATACGCATCAAGAGATGTGGATTCAGCTCTGCCACAGACTTCCTGTGTGACCTTGGGCAAGTCACTTACCCTCTCTATGCCTCAATTTTCCCATCTGTTTTTTAAAAAGCCAGACCTCCCCCTCCACATTTGTCTACCTCACAGATTAAATTCAGTCATGTTTCGAGGTGCTCCAATGCTGTGATGATGGGAGCCATAGAAAAGCTACAAATAAATACATCAACCAATCAGCTAGATCCATATTTAAACACCAAATCAGGCTGCCTGAAGTGCTGAGCACCTGCAACACAGCTTCAGGTGAAGTCCCTGGTTTTCGTACAATTCCCCTGGAGCTGAACACAAACCCGTTCTGAAAGAAAACATCATATAAAATTCTATTGTGTGAATATCAGGGGTTTGAATCTCACCCCCCGAGCAACAGAATAAATGGACAATTCACAATTGCGTTGGTGACTGTGTGGTTGTAGCCGTATTGGCCCAGGACCTGAAGGAGAGCTCTGTATAGCTTGAAAACTTGTATATTTCACCAACAGAAGTTGGTCTAATAAAAGATATTACCTCACCTACCTTGTCTGAAGTCACAGGAACAATTTGCCCTGGAAAGAAGGTGCGGGGTCGGGGGGGAGGGGAATCTAGCTCTATCCAAAGTTTGTGATCTAACTCCTGCTCTTAGTTATACTGATAACACTGCTTTACAGCCAAAATGCTTCTGAAATAAATGTAGTCCAACTTTACTAATTCTGGGTCACCGAGAACGAAAATGATGCTTAAAATTGTCGATTGGCTCTAGTTTTCAAGATATGCTATTGGGTCAGTATATACGACCCTTAACTTGGGAATGGCGGAGGATATGTGAGTTATAAAGGGAAGGGATCTCAATTTAAACCAGAAATGACTAAAATACATCTTTGACTGGATCTATGAATAAATCTATGACTAGGTTTGGACAGTACTTGCTTTTTAGGCAAAACAATGAATGATGCAATCTGAAGCTGGTATTGCATCATACATGATATGAATTGCATCATGTTATTCCTAGAAGTCATGGATGATGCAATCATAACGAAGCTTACATCACTCTGCTGAATAAATTGCCCTATATCATCTCTAGAAATGATACAGTGTCGTGCTCTCTTATTTGTCAGTGTTTGATTTTGCAAAGGGACACATTTCTGTTTAGCCAAAGTGAGCAGAGATGCCTCGTACTTATGTGAACAGTGCAGATAACGTCTGCTATGTTTGTGGTGAAATGACTTTTGCATCAAAAAAGTGCAGTATAACCACTATGGTTAAGAAAACCTATCACCTTTCTTTTGGCTGCAAAATTGGAGATCAGGACAAGAGGTGGGCCCCACACATATGCTGCAACACTTGTGCAACAAATCTTCACCAGTGGTTGAACAGGAAAAGGAAATCTATGCCTTTTGCAGTGCCAATGATTTGGAGAGAGCCAACACATCATACCAGCAATTGTTACTTCTGCATGGTGCCTCCAGTTGGGAAAGATGTGTCAAAGAAGAAAAAGTGGACTGTTATCCAAACATTCCATCAGCTATACGCCCAGTACCCCACAGAGAAGGACTGCCGGTTCCTGATGCACCAGAATCATTCTCACTTGAGTCAGACGGGGAAGAGGAAGAGGATGAAACTTCTGGTCCTGAACCATCAATGTCACAGGACCCACATTTTCTCCCATCCTCCTCCTCTGAACCACACCTCATAACACAAGGTGAACTGAATGACCTTGTCAGGGATTTGGAACTATCCAAGAGTAAGGCAGAGCTGTTGGGCTCCAAACTACAGCAGTGGAATCTCCTGGCAGGCTATCAGGGCAAATGGAGCCCATCAATGCTTGCAGACTATTGCTGGACAGTGACAAGAGATGCTCCATTGAATGAATACAAGAGACAAGCCAAGAAGCACCGAGTAGACACTGAATAGGACTAAACTATGTACATAATAGTTTTTTGCCTTTTGTTTCATAATAAATTTTATTTATATAACCCTTTTGCTGATTTTTAAAGTGTTACATAAACAGGACAGGTGAAATATTATCATGTAAAACAACCATAAACACATGAAAAGACCTAGGTTTACAATTTATGATTAAAACTCTACTATCTACACAATATACATAGACATAAAATGTAAAAACTTAAATATCTTAGAAACAGTAGCCAATCAGTTGTTTTAATTGTCGTATTTGAATTCAGCACCTCAAAATGCATAATAAATATCACATTTTATCTCTGAAGCAGACGACTTCTCAAAAATTATAGACCAATGTAATCAAATGTAGAATAACCTTTTGTTTTCCACATTTATATTGGTGAACCCGCCAGCCAAATATAGCCCACAGTTATTGTGGAAATTCTCAGAGAGCTGTGAGTGCTCTAAATCCATGCAAATCAGCTCGCTTATGTAAGTGCCTAAATATGAATGTAAGTGTCTGTTGTTAGGCAGTGAACTGAGTTTTGAAAAGCTGAGCCTTTTTAAAGCACAACCAGCATAGCAATTTCCCTGCTTTTAGTGGCACGACTGGTTTAATAATATTTCATACTTAAAAAAAAAAAGTACTTTCTGCCCAGAATCATAGTGTCAATAGCTTTACAAAACTCAGTGCACACAGTGAGTCAGAGGCAGATTTGGGAATAAAACCCCTTGCCAAGTTTTTTGGAAGTAATGAGTAATTTTTGGGTGCCCAAAAAGACAATTTAAAGGGCCATCAGCTCTCTTTAGAGCTGTCTCGTGTTGGGCACCAAAAACAACTGGTCATTTCTGAAAATCTTAATCTATGCCTTTTAGTCCTTTGCTCTAAGCAATAGACAATGCTGCCTCCATAAGTAGTGGCAAATTTATGGGGAAAGTACTCAAGGGAGCATTGGCCTGCTAAACCCAGGGTTGTGAGTTCAGTCCTTGATGGGGCCATTTAGGGGGTCTGGGGATTGGTCCTGCTTTGAGCAGGGGGTTGGACTAGATGACCTCCTGAGGTCCCTTCCAACCCTGATATTCTATGATTCTGTGAAATCTTGGTCCCGTTGAAGTCAGTGGGATTTTTGCAATTGAAGTTAATGGGCCAGAATTTCCCTCCCAGTATTCAAATCAAATATCCAAATTAATTTTGTTTTTGTTTTTTTAAAAAACTGCATTTTTGTTTTAATACCATGCCAGTGAGACGTAGTTTAAATAATCATTAGAACATTTATCTGTTATGCAAATCATGATCTAAATATGATGAGGTACTATTAGTACTGGTTCTCATAAATCAGATCTCCATTTAAGAGAGCACTCTGGGGTCCTGTACATATTGAATTATGCATTACAATGTTTAAAAAGCTCAATCAAACAACTAGGGTATGTCACTTTAGCTTTACAGAATGGACTGTAGTTCTGATAGTGGTCTATTACGTAATTAATAAATGCTGCTCAGTAAATGAACAGTTAAATGGTGAATGTACGTTGTTAAGGGGAAAGCGGGAGGATCAGAGGTGATTTCCTGTCACCCCATGTTTTCCTCTCACACTCTCTGCAATTATGTTTTTCTAAGAATCCTGCCAGTTCTAAGCTACTGTGGGATGCTAATTAAGCCTGCTGAATTAAACTCTGATTCCATCTCATTTTTCCAAGGATGGAAATAATTGAGTTTCCTGAATCAGAGCACAACATTTGTCGTACGTAAAAGAATCCAATTCCTCAGAAGAAAGACACAAAGAAAGGGGAGAGGAAGTTTCCCATTCTCTTCCTCCCCCCAGTTTTTGGGTCATAACTTTCCCAGAGAGCAGCAGAGTAGAACTGAACAGAAATAGCTTCTGATCAACAGCAGTGGTAAAACCCCCTAAGGTTTTGTAAGTTTCACTCAGTTACTGTTTAGAACCTTAGGAGCAGGGGAAGATGCACAGACTTGATTTGCTGCTGCAGGAGGGAGCCTTACCTTCCTCAAAATGACAGTGTGAAATTGACAAGATCTGGTCAGTTTCTATGGTGCTGATCACAGCTCTGCTGAGAGAAACTAACCAGATTCTTAGAAGTCACAAAAATGTTTCACAAACTAGACCTCTTCCTCCCCACAGAAATATACAATCCAAAGGCTGCAGAACAATGCGTTCAGTATTAACAGCTCCAAGCATTCAAAAATCTTGAGTCAGGTCCACTTGAGACTGACTTAAAAATCATTAGGGTTTTCATTTTAAAAAAATAACACATTTAGAATTCTTTTCTGAGCCATTAGGGACCATGTTTTCAAGTTTTTCTCTGCAACCATGAAGGCTTGAAACTTCAACAAAAAATGTAAAATGTGATTCTCACATAATGCTAGGAGTGGTGGCTTTAAGAAAAACAGACGCTTCCAACACCAGGGAATAAAATCATGAGCGCTGGCAAAATGACATTTCAGTCACCTTGGTTTTGTTGCTTTCCATCTCTTCTCCTTTTGTCTGTAATTGCCAAGACTGAAAAAGTCTTCAGGCACTGACCTTTTCTTCACGCTTGTCTGTGAAAAGCGCCATGCAATGCTGGCACCATACAAATAAAAAATACTAATAACTGTATTGATTGCATGCTGCTGCTACCGACATTCAACTATTCACCAGAGCAAGTGTGAACTGAATTTCTCTCCCTGAAAACCATTTCGTTGTACCTGGGACCTTAAAGGCTGTGTGATCTAAAGGTTAGAACAGGGGATTGGGAATTAGGACTTCTGAATACGAATCCCAGCCCTAAAACTGACTGTGTGTGTGACCTTGCTAAAGTTGGTTAGCTCCTCTTTGCCCAACTATTAGTATGAACTTAAGTATGTGCCATGTTACTACTCCTCAGTAGAATGAGATGTTGTGAAGTTTGCTTAATGTTTGCAGTGCCCTCAGATAAGAGTGCTATATGGATGGAAAGCATTATGATATTTATGCATAAACACCAAGGTAGGTAAATTTTGTGATATTTAATTAATGTGTGTAGTGCCTTCAGCTAAAAAGCACTAGGTGGATGGAACATTGATTTGGGTAAATTCTGTTCAGGAAACCAAAATTCAAGGCTTAGCATCATGGGGAAAAAAGCATATGTTTCAAATATCAGATACACAATTCAACTAGGAGACAGGGATTTGTGGGTTGCTTTCTTAGTGCTCGTATATTTTGCAATCCGCACCCCTCTAATAAAGAAAAAAAACCATTTTTTGGCTGACATAAAATGCCATATACCATAAATAAACTGTATATGGAAGATGGTTTTATGAGTAGGCCAGTGAAGAATCTTGAGTATCTGTGTTTCATTGGTTTTATTTTCTGTTCAATAATTTTGAATGAGATCAGAGTCCCGAGTTCAAAGATGGACCTGCCATAGCAGTGTACAAGAGCTAAATAGCATTGAGTATGAGATATCTCACCTTCTCTTTTCCCAGAATTGCAGGGGTGACCAGGGTCAATGGGAGAAAATGAATATGGTAAATACGGAGAAACAGAACAAAAAGGAGAATTATTGATAATTTTACTTGCATTATGGTGGGGCCTGCAGCAGGCCTCGAACTGGGACTAGGTGCTATACAAACACACAGTAAGAGACAGACCCTGCCCCAAAGTCTTTAAAGGTGATATAGCCAACACGGTGAAAGGGTGGGAGGAGAAACAAAGGCCCAGAGTGATGGTTACTTGTCCAAGTTTCTATTGCACGGCAGTGGCAGAGCAAGGACTAAGAAAAGGATGATTGTAGTTTAGTATCCTGTGGGCTGTAATACTTTGGTCTAATTTCAGTTGTTGCGTTTAGTGTGCAGGTGCTGGATGGAGCTAGTGGTCTGTGATATACAGGAGATCATCTAGTCTGGTCTGCTGGTCCCTTCTGGCCTTAAACTCTATGGCCTATTCTATTGTTCCATCTATTGGACCATGAGCCACTTACCACTGGATTTTATCTGTGCATCCTACCACCTCCCCTCTCTGTCTTTGCAGTGAGGCAGAGAACCAAGGTTCTGACCACTTGTGGTCTTTATCATCATCCATCGTGAAGTGCTCGCTCTGGTGTCTTGTCGTCATTCCATCTTTAGTATTTATATTCTAGCTTCCTAAAAGTGTGCTGCAATTTCAACTGGATAATTCCTTTCTTAAACTGCTGTACAGTGCAGCTATGCATGATGTAAATATTTGTCCTATTTCAGTCCATAAAATAGCTGCATTGCATTGTGGTGATGTTCCTGGATGCTGCATGCCATTTCTGATCCTTCCTCATTGAAGGCACTGTTTACATATCAGCTTATCATTATTTGAAATTAATAGGCCATTTTACCGGCTTGTGATACATAAAAGAGGAAAATACCTCTGCTTCCTACAGTGTAGCAGTTGGACGGAATGTAATGGATTTATTACTGCTGGGAGAACAATCCACTTAGATATAATGGTATAAAACCAGATGGTTCCTTTGTTACCCATACTAGTCTATAAATTCTCTGATAGTTTGTTTCTATTATTCTAAGCTGAAAAGGACTTCAAAAAACCCCTCACATGTCAGTTGACAAGAAAGTTGGGAAAACACAATAACGGGTGCCAAACTTTATTCCCCTCCAAACAGATAAGCTGTAAAAAAAACAGGAAGTCAGGGATCTATTTTTAAAGGCTTCTAGCAGTTCATGTCCTAAAAGCAGCAGCCCAGTCAGTGAGGGGGATGGGGAGGGGGAGAGCTTTCACTTTCCCTAGCTATGTGAGAAAGGGCTCAATCCAAAACTCATTGAAGCCAATGGGATCCTTTCCATTGACTTCGGTGAGCTTTGGTTCAGGCCCTAAAATTTAGCTTTTTAGCTGCTTTGTGCAAAATTGTGGGAAAATTCACCACTGAGGTAAACTTTGGCCATTCTCCTGCTAGCCCCGCCCTGTTTGTCAGATCTAGCAATTTAGCCCCGCCCAGTCTGTCAGATCTTGCTTATCAAACCACTGATCCCCCACTTTTGCTCTGTCAATGACAGCAGCTAGTGGCACCTACTTATCTTTTCCATCAAGCAGCTCTGGGCTTTTCTCTCACACCATCCTCCTGGCAAAAATTCTCTGTGAAAATTCACAAAGTGACGACATTATCTTCTTTTAAATCTCTGCTATGGTGAGGCAAGTTGCAAGCTGAGACTTCTGCTTTCATGATAACCTCTGTTAGTCTCATTGTTACCTCATCCTCCCCACCCTACCTCTGCCCACAGTTATCTGTATAGTCATCCTGTTTTGTCATCCTGATCGTGCATTCTCTAGGACAAAGATTGTCTTCTTTGTTACTAGTCACCACGGTTGTTCCATGTCTACACAAATGACCAACCAAAATTCTGACATGCAAAGATTCAGTTATGTAGATGATCTTTGCATTGCCACCCAATCAGAAAGATTTGAGGACAATGAGCATATTCTAACTGGTTATCAGAATATACTTAGAAAATACTAATGTACTTGGTTCCTGTACCTAGTTTCAGCCTTCCGTCATCAGGCCAAGCAAAATCTCTAGATATCCTGCGATGGTACAGTCCTTGAACACTATGAACATCTGGTGTGCCTTGGAGACACATTAGACAAAACACTGACATTCAAGGAGCATATTAAGAAGCTGAAAAAGAAAGTGAACTCCAGGAATTGTATGCTCCGGAAACTGGTTAACACAAAATGGGGCACAGACCCCCAAACACTCTGAGCAACCAATCTTGCCCTGTGTTACTAAGCTGCAGAGTACTGTGCCCCAGTATGGTCACACTCGAGCCATGCACACAAAACTGATACGGAACTCAATCAGTCCTGTAGGATCACCACAGAGACTTTGAAACCAACTCCCATACTGTCACTATACTGCCTCATGGAGATTGCACCACCATCAATGAGGCAGCAGGATACCTTCAGTAAAAAGGAGAGAAAAATAGGTGTATGATCTAAGACATCATCTGCATGGACACATTCCACCATCCAAGAGGCTGAAATCCAGGAAGAGCTTTGCTTTTGAAAACCCCTTACCCCAAAATACCACAGGAAGGCTACAGAGTAGCAAAATGGTGGAAAATGCCAATTATTTTGGAGAAATTGGTTTGTTGAGAACAACTCCCGCAAGGCAGTGATCACACAAGCAAGAACTGGGATGGCAAAGACTGGTGACAATATGACCAAGTGAAACTGAGGAATGGCCTCTAATGTAACTGTGGAGAGACTAGGCAAACACTTGAATACTGCCTGATGCAGTGTCCCCATCAACATCCTACATGTCATGACCTTCAGGTCTCAAACCCAGGTCCACATGGTCCCTGGAGGGTCATCATGCTCCAACCCTCCATCCAATGGCTACTGACATCAGCTTGAACCTGGATGCCTGGATTCCCAGTTCATATAGGAAGCTCCACCCTGGGACCTGATGGTGGCTCCTGATTGGCCTGCTCCACCTACTTAAGTCAGAAAAAGTAACAGGAAGTCATCTGTACAACCAGGCTCCACCCTGCTTCAGACTGCTCACCCAGCGCTATATGCTTGTGTCTCCTGATTCCTGTACCTGACTGTTGGTTCTTGACTTCGGCTGCTGAGCTTCTGGATTGGAATCCTAGCAGGCATTGGGACCTGTCCACCCATCCTACAGTAATCACTAGGCCCAGCCACCTATGTCTCCCCCGCCCTGACACTCTACTTCCAAGAAACTATTTGAGATTAGTGACAACACCATGTCTTGGCTGTGGTTTGAAGCCACAAACGATGATGATCTCTACAGTACCTAGCACCACTGGACTCTAGGCTTTGATTGAAATTCCTGAGCCCTACTATATCATTATTACCTCTGTTTATTATATGGTTGGGTTTCTGCTGACATGGCTCCATAGAACGAATGGCAATATTTGTGCAAGTTGTAAAGCCCTGTGAAAAGGGTTACGTGTTGTTAGACCTCCTTTTCTTGTCTCCAGAGTCAAAATGTAGGACTAGATTTTCAATGGCAATTTCCACAATGTGTGAGCAATTGAACCACATTAGATGCACAAATGGCTGGCTGCACTTGCAAATTAAGTCAATGGAAGCTGATAACATCTCACAATAGGTTTCAATAAGAATGGTGTAACAGAGCTATCCAGATGTCATGCATGGGTGTGGGGATACAGTTTCTATGAATAAGTGTGATCACTGAGGTGGAAGACACTGGTTGAGAAGAAGAATGGGTAATCCACGGTGTCCATGGCCCCTTAAAAGGGACAAGAGCTAGAAAGAACGTAGCTTTTTGTCTTCTGGTTAACAGAGATTTTTGCTACAAAAACAATGATGTGTGGCAAAGTGTTTGCCAATGGGTTGATCTTTTAAAAATGTCCCTTTCTGGTATCTTTCAGATGAGACATAAAATCGCAGTCCTCCCTCCTGATCACTTAAGGTAACTAAGGATCCTATGACTACTATAGAATTAGGGATATTGAACCTCGTGTTCCGGCCACATTCTGATTCAGGTGCTACCTCCTGCCCTGGGCAGGGTCAGTTGGAAATGATGACCTTCAGTTTTTGTCCTACGGAGCTGACTCCAGCATGACATGGTCAGTGATTCCAGCCCAGTCCATATCTTCCAGTGGGGGATGAACACTTTGTACTTCACTACTAGCGTAATCTGGCTGAAACCCTCACTTCAACCAGTCTGGGGAGGATTGCCCCAGTACAAAGAGGATCCTCCAGTGGTGAAGGGCTGACAAAGGAGATTCATACACTGTATGTAGCAGGGAGAGGGGCCCAGCTAAAGAAAAGGGGAGCTGGTCAAGATGTCCCTGCACCAGCTCAATTCCTATCTATGTTTTGCCCTCCTGTGGCTGTTAAAGGCCAGCATAAGTTAGACCAGCCCTTAGGCTGCTCTAACACAGCAAAGGTGGACCAGTCTATACAGAGCAGAAGTAAGATCAGAAGAATGTAAAGGTCAGCTTTAAACTACTTTTGTACACAAGCACTGATCCAAGGATCTGGCCTTTTGTTTGTAAAGTGTGTTGACAACTTTGAGGTCTTTGGATGAAAAGCAGCACAGCATCATTCTTAATAGTCATTATTAATATCATTCACGTTTTTTCAAATTGTTGGCAAAAATTCCCTATAGAACTTGACGCAAATTTCATTAAGCGATCCCAAAACACAAGCTGGGTGCTTAGATCCAGAGTCTGGCAAGTTTTATCTACATTGTTACCTAAAATGGTCAGAAGTTTTAGCCAGCAATTTAGTAGCATTGCAGGTTACTTCATTTTCTTGTGCTTGTATTCTTCATAGAAAACCAGTTTAAAAAATGATCAGACGCAGTGGTCTCTAAAGACAACCATAATTTTCACCAAGAGCAAGGTTAATGTCAATGTTGAAAAGCTTATGTCCATCCTCTCCTTCCTCTTGAAATGGTCAGTAACTTGTACAAAAAAGCCCCTGCTTATAAACTCAAGTCAAATGGGCTGCTTTTTCCTTCCCAAAACTTCTGCCTTCTCTAAACAGAGATTGAGGGTTTTGTTTGTTTCGTAACTTTATAGTGACCTTCATAACATAAATTCCAGGATACAGGAGTCTTGGAGCCTAGCTATACACAATCCAGTCATTCCGCTCAGCGAAACATTTGGAACTGTCATTAGCATCATTTTGGTGCAATGCAAACTTAATGCTCCCCAGTTCTATTTCCCAGCAGCTGCTCTGAGTCACCCAAGTTCATTAGCACCCACCTACAAAAGACTTACTGTTATCTGCCTCAGGCAGCAGAAGATAAACTCAAAGGGCCACATTTGCTGCTGTTGCAAGTGTGTACCGCTCTACGGGTCTCGGTGGCCATTTACACTCAGAAAGAATTTGTCCCTCAGTGAACAACACAGCACGGTGTGATTAACCTTTCCTGTAACTGTGCCAGAATGTCATTAAAGCTACTCAGGCTTTTCAGAGATGAGGGGCGAACCCGCCCCTTTTTTCTGGTGTGGTTTCTAAAGCGTGTGTTTTAGCGAGATGTCCGGTTTTCCTGTTCTTTAAAAAGTACCCCCGCTGTGAATACAAAGGTAACGCTGCAGTGCCTTCTCCCACCAGTACACTGCACACTGCTATTTATAGCGCTGAGACTTTCCCCCGGTTAACGTCTGGATGAGGAAATGGTCTAATATCATTTTAATGTGTCACACGACAAGCATCTGTGAATAGCTGCTAAATATTTGTTCACTCCAAGGAAAATATTCAATCTATTGGATGGATATTACCTGTCTGCTGACATTTTTGCTCTAAAAAGGATAAGCTTTCACTCTGATTAAAAAAATTTACCAAGCAAACCTATACATCAGATTTTAAAATCCAGCAGGTCCCATTTTAATTAAAAAAAAATATTAGGAAGATTCCTAGGGGGTTGTGGGAAATCAATCTCTCCATTATTCCTCTGAAGTCCCAGCTATCCCATAATGCCTTTTAATATTTCCCAGAGTGTAAAGTGTAAAATTCGACCCCATCATAGTGCTCTGCTAAATCAGTTCAACAAGTGTGAACAATGGGAGTGTCCCCCCCGCCCCTCCTCCGGACAAAGCTGCAAGTTGTGATGGACCGTGATATAACCCTCACAACAGACTCTGCTTCTCACAACCGACTCTGAAGCAACGTCAGGCTTTATTCTGAGAGCACAACACAGACCCTGGCAGGTAAAAAGCCAGCCGCCTGTTGCGCAGAGCAGAGACACTGACTGGTATGTACAGAGTTCTGATCCAGCCGGTGCGGGGTAAGCGAGACTAATTCAATTACGAACCCAGCATGAGCTCCTTACACAAGCATCCTTGATCTGATTCCGCCTGGCGAGTGGGGAATGTGCTGAGTCATATGTGCTTCAGGTGGTGCAGAGCGATTGGGTCAGTTACGAATGACTGAGTCCTTGGTGGCAGAAAGGCCTTCGTGGCATAGGTACTAAAACTAAGGCTGCAGGGGGTGCTGTCGCACCCCCAGGTTTGAAGTTGTTTCCATCAGTTTACAGTTTGGTTCAATGGCTCTCAGCAACCCCACGATACAAATTGTTCCAACACCCCTGCTCAGTGCGCTGGCTAGTTGATGGGGATGCAGGAGGCCAGAGGTCCTGACTCTGCCCCTGGCCTCTTGTGTGACTTTGGGCAAGCCACTCCCCTCTCTGTGCTTCTGCTACCCCTTTGTCTGGTCCAGGGGTTGGCAACCTATGGCACTCGTGCCAAAGGCGGTACACGAGTTGATTTTCAGTGGCACTCACACTGCCCAGGTCCTGGCCACCAGTCCGGGGGGCTCTGCATTTTAATTTAATTTTAAATGAAGCTTCTTAAACATTTTAAAAACCTTATTTACTTTACATACAACAATAGTTTAGTTATATATTATAGACTTATGGAAAGTGACCTTCTAAAAACATTAAAAAGTATTACTGGCATGTAGGGTGACCAGACGTCCCGATAAAATCAGGACTCTCTCGATATTTAGGCATTTGTCCCGTGTCCCAACCCATGTTTGGTCGGGACACAGTTTGTCCCGATATTTTGCACTGTGGGATAGTTTTTTTTGCTCTGCCAGCAACACCCCACATGTGTCCCAGTGTTTTCTTCCTCTCATCTGGTCACCCTACTGGCACGGGAAATCTTAAACTAGTGAATAAATGAAGACTTGACACACCACTTCTGAAAGGTTGCCGACCCCCTGGTCTGGTCTATTTAAACTGTAAGCTCTATGGGGCAGGGACTGCCTCTGACTGCATGTTTGGGGCCCTGATCTCGGACTGGGCACTACTGTAATATAAACAATAAATGTCAGTCATAACAGAAGAACCCTGGAAGGGATTTCTCTTTCCTCTTTTGCTCATGGACTTGCACACCAGACAGCTTCCCCTCTCTCCTGATCCCAGGCTGAGAGCTCACTGCATTCTCAATTGCCTGGCCTCACTAAAACCGCTAATGTACTATTGACAGTAACCGGCATTAAAATGTAAGGGTCTAATGGCCAACAGTTGCCAGCAGATCTATCTGTATCTCTTCCCGTCTTCCCTGTTCAGCTTGCTGCTGTCAAGAGACAAACTAAGTGAGAGGGAGGAGAGAGGATGAAAGTAATTTCTCCCTCCCTGTTTTAAAGGGGCAAGCACACTTTCCGTACTGACCTATCCACTACTCCTCCCTGGCAACTGGAGCCAGGGACAAGTATCTCATGAGCGCTCTGAAGGCTATCTTGGCACATGAGTGGAGAAACAGAACCTGCCTCGGTCTATGGGAAGCTCTCACCTCTATGGCTTCCTCCATCTGCATCTTGCCTAAGCCAAAGCATGACCACATTCAGCTGTAAGACTCCTGTTTTGACAAGGCTTTTCCATGAAAGCTCACTCCGTTTTTGCCATGATCTCCAGGTCTCTGTCCTCGGGGAAGTTTCTCAGGGCTATATGGCAACTTAACCAGCTGAGGATCTGCCCATGGCACAAAGAAAGATAGTGGAATATTCCTGAAATCCATGCTAGGAGAGTTTGGGTTTTTGTCCCTTTCTTGTGGTTGGTTAGCAGGTTGGCTGTTGCTTCTGGCTAAGCTCCTCAGCTCAAGTGATAAATGGCTCGTGGGATTGGTAGGTCATGGGTTCAATCCCTGCTGCTGGGTCAAGCAGCGTGAGTTACATTAGCTCTGTGTGCATGGTGATTATTTGTTGACGTGATCCTTGGGAAGGGCACCCAGCTACTCTAGTGATAGTACGGTAGCAGTTAGGGAAGTACCTAATGAATGGCTGGAACCCCAGCCATGGCAGCAAATTCCCACAAGGGGAAGAAGAGTTTAGGCAGTGAAACCTAGAGGAGTAGAGTGGTGTCAACTACTTTGTACAAAGCTGTGGCAGTGTTATCTGATGTCACAAACATCTGTGACTTACAATAAGGTCTGCGTTTAGAGCAAGGGACTAGAAGTCAGGACTCAGGGTGCGGGTCTAGTCCCAACTCTGCCACTCAGTCAGTCTGTATGGCCTGGAGAAAATAATCACGTGTTTAGTTTACCCTTGTCATACCACTTCCCTTCTGTGGAAGGGCATTTTTGGGAGACCTAGCTACACCATGTCTGAGATGCACAGTGCTGTGTTACAGTATACTGCTGTTCTTATCACATACCCCCGTCCAACTATCCCTAAGTAGCTTTTATTAATAAAAAAACTAGCAAAGTCAAGAGTAATGCCAGGAAGGATAAAGCTCTCTTCTTGAGCAGGGTTCTTTAAAGCCATTTCTTAACCCTATAGGTACAATGTAACTCAGCCAGAAATATACGTGTGTGTGTGCGCGTGTGTGTGAGAGAGAGAGAGAGAGAGTATCTCTGACCACTGCAGCAGTTTCCAAAACTAACTTAGTAATTGTCACTTCCTGATCATGTACAAATGGGAGTTGTCTGTGCCAGACCATCGTAGGAGCGTTGGAATGAAAATGCGAGCAGATGACAGGGAACAAACAGAAGTTCTCCTATCTGAAAGCCTCTAGATTGTAGCCTGTCCCAAAGTTGGGTATATACAATTGAAACCTGAGAATTAACAGGTTCTTGTCCCAAGATCAGGCCCAGTTAGATTATTGTAAAATTATCATATAATTTGGGAACCCCAATGTGCACAGGTGCAACACTCACACTATAGGAATGCTTTGTGTATATATACAAATAAATAATTTATTAATAATTTAGCAAAGTTATACACACACAAACTCAACAAGGCAGATAGAGATAACAGAAAGTACATTTGGACAGCCATACTTACACCCTGGAATGTTAAGCATTATCTTTCTCATCACCGTCACCATCCTCATCTTCCCCAGTGGCCATCCCTCTGGGCGCTCCCAAGGTCTACATCTCTGCACTTGCTGCCCCTGGGATGTTACTTTTATAGTAGGTTACACCGACGTTACCATGTCCAATGCATATTCAATAGAGGTCCTTATTTGTATTTCTTCCCCTTAAGGTGTCTGTTTTCTATCTGTTAGTGTATGTATGAAGTTACCCTCAGGGCCGGCTTTAGGCCTAGTCCATCAATTCCTCCAAATTGGGCCCGCGCCTAAGGGGTCCCCGTGCCCAGTGAGAATCCCTTCCCTGGCTAGAGGCTCCTTTTTAATTTTTACTCACCCAGCAGCACTCCTGGTCTTTGGCAGCACTTCAACGGTGGGTACTTCACTCGCTCTGGGTCTTCGGTGGCGGGTCTTTCAGTGCCGCCGAAGACCTGGAGTGAATGAAGGACTAACCGCTGAAGACTTGGAGCACCGCTCGGTGAGTACAAGCCCCACGTGTTTTTTTTGTTTGTTTTTTTTAAAGTCATCCCTGCCGGGGCCCTGTCAAAACTGTTCAAATTGGGCCCTGCACTTCCTAAAGCCGGCCCTGGTTACCCTATTAGCATACACATCAATTTGTTGCCATAGCACCTTTGCAGTCGGACGTTCTGCCCAGAACCTTCCAGATGCTGGTGTCAGCTATGTTCTGTGGGTGGCTGATGTTGGTATTCTGGACAAAATTCCCTTCTTGCATTGCTACTTTCAGTTCCCTATAACTTATGAGTCACTTAAATTTATCTATGCCAAAGGTTATAGGCCTCAAGCCTCACGCTATCTGCTAAAGCCAAATCTTACAAGATAAAAGCCTGTAGGGTCTTTACATTACTACTGAATATAATAAAACAGAGTAATAAAGCAATGAATATAATACAGGTAAGCTGCTCCACTGGGCTACAAGATGGCCCAGTACTTTCCATCCTCCCAGCTTCATTAGCCTGTGGCAGTAATGCTGGGTGAAGCTTTGTTTTATGAGGCTCTATTGAGAATGTCAACAATGGCCTTCTCATGCAACATCCGTTTGTATTATTTGCTGCTATAACAGGCTGCCAACACCCATTAGGTTCTGGGATAACTATAAAATGTCAGGTTTCAGAGCGGTAGCCGTGTTAGTCTGTATCAGCAAAAACAACGAGGAGTCTTTGTGGCACCTTAGAGACTAACAAATTTATTTGGGCATAAGCTTTCGTGTGGCTAGAAGTGACTCAATAACAGACCTAAAAGTGGCAATTCTTCAACAACAAAACTTCAAAAACAGATTCGAACAAGAAACTGCAGAACTGAAATTCATTTGCAAACTTGATATCGTCAGATTAGGCCTGAATAAAGACTGGGAGCAGGTGGGTCATTACAAAACCTAAAGGTAATTTCCCCAATACTAATTTCTCTGTTACTCGCACCTTCTTGTCAACTGTCTGTAATGGTCCACTTTCTTACCACTTCAAAAGTTATTTTCTCCCTTTGGCATCCTGCTGTTAATTGATTTATCTCGTTAGACTGACCTTATGCTTGGTAAAGCATCCCCCTTTCTTTCATGTATTTATACCTGCTCTTGTATTTTTCACTTCATGCATCTGATAAAGTGGGTTCTAGCCCACAAAAGCTTATGCCCAAATAAATGTGTTAGTCTCTAAGGCAAGGATTCTCAAACTGGGGGTCGGGACCCCGCAGTTCGCGAGGTTATTGCATGGGGGGCTCACGAGCTTGCCTCCAGCATTTATAATGGTGTTAAATATATAAAAAAATGTTTTTAATTTATTTGAGGGGGGTCGCACTCAGAGGCTTGCTGTGTGAAAGGGGTCACCAGTACAAAAGTTTGAGAACCACTGCTCTAAGGTGCCACAAGGACTCCTCATTGGTTTTATAAAATGGCAATGCTACATTTGCTTTCTGGCATTAAATGTTCTATTAGTGAAGTGATAACTACAAGGTGGCTGCGGACTTTACATACCTCTCTCAGGCAGAGACACAGGAGCCCAGGAATTGCCATACTGCACCAGACCAATGATCCATCTGATCTAATAGCCAACAGTGACCAGTACCAGATGCTTCATAGCAAGTTTCTTCCTAAACCCATACACTTAGTGTAAATAATAATATAGCTGATCACACCGAGGGTGCATCCACATCTTGAGCTAAAGAGCCAGGCTGAGGGATATAACAGTCCCATATCCTCTGTGTGGGTCGGGCAAGATGGGAGCAACTTAACACACCAGTCAGCGCCTTCCCTAGGTACAGCTCCAGTAGGTTTTGTTGGCCCTGCTTCACTTTTAGTATTGACCCAGGCAGCAGATAGGTCTCCATGTGCCATTGCAATCTCAGAGGGATATTGGAGCAGCAAACTTCATCTCGGCTAGGACCAAAGCTGTTTTTACAAAAAACCCATCTTGGCTAACATCTTTTTAAGCGCCACTTAACATCTAACATTGACTGTGATTAACACCTTTTAAAAAGTGCTAAAACCTGTCTAGTCTAGGGGCTGGTCTACATGCGAATGTGCATCAAGTTAATGTTTGTCTACACATACAGCACTGAAATGGCAGAACATCTGGTGATGACGCTCTAAGCCAATGGGAGAGAGCTCTCTCGGCAGCATAATAAAACCACCTCCAAGAGCGGCGGTAGCTATGGTGGCAGGAGCATCTCTCCCACCAGCATTGCACTGTACACACCAGCGCTTATGTTGGTGCAACTTATGTCACTCGAACGTGGCTTATTTACGCCCCTGAGTGACATAAGTTATGCTGACATAAACTGTAATGTAGACATAGCCATAGGCACCAACTTCCCCTCTGCCTCATGGGTGCTCAACCTGCCCGCCAAACCCCTAGCCTCTCCCCAGCCCCACTCTCACCCCGTCCCAATTCCACCCCCTCCCCAAGCCCTTGCTCCTGCCCCACCTCTTTATCATCTTCTCCCCAGAATACACTGCATCCCCACTCCTCCCACTCTCACCCGGAAAGTCCTAAGCACCGCCAAACAGCTGTTAGGCGGCAGGCAGGAAGCGCTGGGACAAGGAGGAATGGGGACGCGATGCGCTCGAGGGAGAAGGAGGCGAGAAGAGGGTGGGGGCAGGGAGACCTTGGCTGCCGGTGGGTGCGGAGCACCCACTAATTTTTCCCCAAGGGTATTCCAGCCCCGCAGCACCCACGGAGTCGGCGCCTATGGTCACAGCCTTAGTTAATCTGTTTTCTAAACCCAATCTTACTATTTCACTGCAAATCTGTGTGTGGACTCTCTCACTTCTGAATAAAAGTATCTAAAGCTGATTTAGCTAAGCTCAGTAGAATCATAGAATATTAGGGTTGGATGAGACCTCAGGAGGTCATCTAGTCCAACCTCCAACTCAAAGCAGGACCAACACCAACTAAATCATCCCAGCCAGGGCTTTGTCAAGCCGGGCCTTAAAAATATCTAAGGATGAACTTCAGCTAAATTGTTTTAGCCACTTCAGACTCTCTTATTTCAGAATAAAAGTGGCTAAAGACAATTTAGCAAATTACTGAAGCTTGGTGTACATGTCAAATTCACTTCAGTATAGCTGTCTCTCACGGGGTGTGAAAAATCCACACTCTTGAGTGACGCAGCTACACTGACCTAGCCCCCAGTTCAGTCCAGTGCTAGGTTGATGGAAGAATTCTCCTGTTGACCTAGCTACAAGCTCTCTAGGAGAACCCTTTTCCTCAGCGTACACGGTATTTCCACTGAAGCGCAGGGCAGCACAGCTGCAGCAATCAGGGCTGGTCTTACCATGAGGCGAACTGAGGTGGCCACCTCAGGTGCCAGACTGTAGGGGGGTGCCACTAGGACCCAAAGTGTAGAAAATTGTGTCTGCTGCTGGTGCATATGTATTCTGTCTGCTCTAGCTGCACAGAGATGGTGGAGTGCTGTGCTGGAGGAAGGAGGGCGCAAGAGACATAACAGGCAAGCAGGAGAAAAGGTGAAAGGGAATGACAGAAAGCAGCAGGAGCTGCAGGGAGAGAGAGGTAAAGGAGCTTCTTATGTACCTTTATATAACCTCCAGGAGCCTGGACTGATTAACACCAGCTTCTCAGGGAGCTGAGTTCCCCAAAGACAATGAAAATAGAAGTTTCCATCCAACATATTACTGGTGTGAAATCCCCAATGGTGACAAAGTGGAGAGGCCAGGACTTATGAACTCAAAAACCCAGAATGCTGCATACTGTTTTTGTTGCAAACTCTTCCAGTCTAATGTTCCTGCCACATTGGGTTCTACAGGAACAAAGGACTGGAAAAATCTGGTTGGAAATCTGGCATGCCATGAGAAGGCAGCTAATCACCAGAGAGCATTCCATAGGGGAAAGAGCTTGAGATGAGACTAAGGTTAAAGGCCATCATACATGATCAGCATCAAGAGAAGATTTCATCAGAGTCTCCTTACTGGCAAAATGTTCTGAAAAGGCTCATTGCCATTGTGAGAATGCTTGCTACCCAAAACCTAGCACTGTGTGGCACTTCAGATCAGCTGTATGTGCCAAACAATGGAAAAGTCCTTAAAATTGTGGAGATGATTGTTGAGTTTGATGCTGTACTCCAGGAGCATCTAAGAAGAGTCACCACCCAAGAAATGTACACACAACACTGCCTTGGAAACACAATTCAAAATGTGATCATACAGTTACTGGCAACAAAAGTCAAACAGAAGATTGTGGCAGATCTGAAGTCAGCAAGATATTACTCTGTTATTCTGGACTGCACACCTGACATCAGCCATATGAAATAAATGACTTTAAAGGTGCGTTATGTAACAACAGAACCTAATGAAAATGTCCCTGCAGTGGTGACTCTCAGAGAGCATTTTCTAGAATGTATTGACATTGATGATACTATAGGAGCTGATATGACAAATGTGCTTCTTAAAAAGCTGGAAGATACGGGAATTGCAATAGCTGACATGAGAGATCAGGGCTACGATAATGGTGCCAATATGAGAGGAAAGAACAGAGGAGTGCAGACACCGATTCAAGAGTTAAACCCTTGGGCTTTTTTTGTCCCATGCAGTTCTTATTCATTGAACTTGGTGGTCAGTGATGCAGCATCAGCTTCTAGTGAGGCTGCTGAATTTTTTCATGTAATTCAAAGCTTCTATGTATTTTTCTCTGCATTAATTCATGATGACAAATTTTGAAGCAACATCTGGGAACATCTTCTCTGACACTGAAACCACTGAGTGCCACATGATGGGAAAGTCGAGTGGAGGCGATAAAGCCTATCAAACACCAAATTGGGACAACAGATGATGCCATAGTTGCCACTATGGAGGATAATGCTATGACAGGAACTGTACGTGGGAGAACAGTGGCAAAGGGAAATGGAATCACCAGAAACATACATAACTTCAAATTTCTGCGTGGCTTAGTGTTGTGGCATGACAGGCTGTTTGAAATAAATGCTGTAAGCAAGAGACTCCAAGGTGTTGACCTTGGTATATCTGGAGCAATGGAACAACTGGACAAAGCAAAGTCATAACTACAGTCTTACTGGTCAGATGAGAGATTTCAAAACATTCTGAAGAGTGCACAGAAGTTGGCAGAGGAACTTCACACTGAAGCTATTTTCCCACCCATTCAAGAACACAAGAGTCACCGAAGAAGAAGACATTTTGATTATGAGGCATGGGATAATCCTATAAGAGACCCCAAACAACAATTCAAAGTTGAATTATTTAACCAGGTGCTAGGTTGTGCAATATAATCAGTTGAAGAACGTTTCATGTAGCTCAAGGAACACAACAGTATATTTGGAATGTTGTATGATATTCCAAAACTCCTCACTATACCTGAAGAAGACCTACACCAGCAATGCAGGGCACTAGACACAGTATTGACACACGATGACATGTGTGATATTGATGCAAGGTGATTTAGGTGATATATGTGTGATATTGATGCAAGGTGATTTAGGTGATTTAGGTAATGAACTGAAAGCCCTTCAAGATACATTTCAGTAGGATCAACTCCAAAGGCTGTTCTGGAATATATGTGCACAAAAAAGATAACCACAATCTTTCCAAATGCTTTTGTTGCTCTGGGCATACTTCTAACACTTCCTGTGTCAGTTGCCAGTGGAGAACACAGCTTCTCCAAGCTGAAGTTAATAAAAACACATCTACGCTCCACAATGACACAGGAGAGGCTGGTCGGCCTTGCAACCATCTCAACTGAGCATGAGCTGGCCCAGACTGTGGACCTTCAGGAAGCAGTTCAAACCTTGCAAACAAGAAGGCACGGAAAGCACCACTTTGATTATTCAAACAAATAAAAATGCCAGTGTTTACTATGCAGACAAGAAAAGTTACATTTCCTGTTCAGGTGTTTGAAAGTTGTGTTACTTAAAATTTTTGAATGAGGCATTTAAAGTTGTTAGTTCTCCTTTATTGGGGTAGGTAGCAGAGCAGTACCATGAGAGGAGTAGAACAGGAAGAAGGCAGAATTGGGACCTTTCAAAGTTTTGGCCCAAGGGAGGGGTCATGGAGGTGTCATTTGAGCTCCCAGCCGCAGGTGGCAAAATGTTGTGGGCCGGCCCTGGCAGCAATGCAACATTTTAAGGGCAGATGAGCCCTGAGTTTAGCTGAATTGACATTAGCCACTCTAAAGCGAGGGTCCACCTCCAGGTTTGCAGTGAAATAACCAAATGGGCTTCAATTCATACCTTTTGTTTTTTCAGTGGAAATGCGACTATAGACCAGTTTGGGATGTGTCTACCCTGCCCTCAGAGGTATGACTGCAACACACATGGACAGACCAGAGAGAGCTTTACTCTAGCTAATGCAAGTACCAATAGCAGGGATGCACAAGCCTGCCTGGAACCCTGGGTACTTATTCAGATGGTTAGCCCATGCCGAAATGTATGCATGTCTACACCTGCTCCAGTCACATCTCTACTTGCAATGCAGACATACTTTGAGGTGTTACGCGTTGTTTTAAAACATGACAGTTGGAGTTTTTAAAAACTCCTTTCCCCCTAGTCTAGACAGGGAAATAGAGGAATAGCAGCTGGCATGAAGAACTACCAGTGGAATAGTTATTCAAAGGTCACCATGTCCATGCAAACTTGATAACAACACCTAGCTCTTATGTAGTACTTTTCATCCATACAGCTCAAAGCACCTGAACAAAAATCAGTGTCTTTATCCCCATTTTACAGATGAGGAAACTAAGGCATGGGGCAAGAAGTGACTTGACCAAGAAGAATAGCCCCCCTTTTCCATTCAACTATTTATTGGCAACTATCCTAGAACACAAAAGGAAATAAATTGCTGACAGGCATATAAGCCATGGAATTAGTGTGTGGAAAGCAATGAGAATGGACTACTAGATTTGCCCTGTTTCTTAGTGCAATGGCACTTTTCCCCAGCCTAGGTCACTTCTGTGCCATTTCCTGTTTTATTTAGGTTCCCACGTTGACCTCTCCTGGCATCCTGTATATTTTGATGGTCTGACCACTTCACTCTTTCCCACAGATTAGCAACTGGATAAACAGTGGATGAGATGGACCAAGCAGCCATTCGGAAAACAGCTCAGGTCAGAGTGCCACTGTAGATTACTATAATTCTCATAACATTTGAGATATGACAATTGTGCTGCCTTGGTCTCAAGGAGACGAAAGCAGTAAGTAGCAAAACACAAATCTGTTGTCATGACAATGAGGTTAATAATTAGGGAATGGTGTCTTCTTTGAACATTTAACGCTTTGAAAAACTAACGAGGACGGTGATAAACTCCAGATGGATTTAAGTGTATTGGAGAGCAGAGCAGCACGACAGCAGGTGAAGTTAATTGAGATGAACATGAATTATTATTATTCCTGGTGCAAATTGCCTGACTTTCTCCTATGCAGTGATGGACCCTATTGTTCCTCACAATTGGCAAGACACAGGGCTCAAGGGCTGTAAACACACAGAGGATGCTGGTCCCATGTAGACTCTTTACGCCTACCTGGCTCACAGCAGGACCTGATCCAAAGCCCAGTCAAGTCAACGGGAGTCGTTCCAGTGGATCGGGCTCCCAGCTATTGAGCGTGTCCAAGATCTGAAGACCACAGCATGTTCCATAAAGTGTCAGCATACAGGTCTGCTTTATACATGGGCTGAGTTGCTGGCTACACTCTGGGACATGAACCACTGTGTTCATTTGAAGGACAAGGCTGTGTCCAAGTCTGGTCACCTCCTCTAACGTTTGGAAAGATATGCAGCAGCAGAGAACTTCATAATAATGTCTCGTGCCTGCCTAGCAGCTTCACCCTTTACATCTATTAATTAATTAAGCCTCTCTGGTCTTACCAGAGATGGTAAGAGGTGCACTTCCCATGGCTCCAGACCATGCAGCAGATGCATCTGACGAAGTGGGTATTCACCCACAAAAGCTCATGCTCCAAAACGTCTGTTAGTCTATATGGTGCCACAGGATTCTTTGCTGCTTATGCAGCAGATGCTGATCCACTGCCTGGCTCACTAAATCCTGACCTCACCACTGCCCAGCAGTGGGGATCAGCACCTCATGCAGACGTGGATAAGGGATTGGATGCAGATACAACTGCACAGGGCTCTCCTCACCGGCGGCGCAGCATGCTCAGGGCAGGCAGCAGCAGCCAGTGGCTGGGGCTGGGCAGCAGGTCGGAGTCAGGGCTGTCCAGCACCTGATCGCTGCACCGCTCCGGCCCCTCGGGCATTGCCAGCGTCCCCACCATGGCCTGGCAGAAATGGCTGCACTCCCAGTCCCAGGCCTGGCCCGCTGGTTCCTGGACAGCAGAGCCCGCCCCTGGCCATGGGAACTGGAGTGGGTGGGCCCTTGTGAGACAGCTTGCTGCTGTATGCAAGAATGAGGATACAGGTAAAAGTCGGCTAGTGGATTGCGGGTCTGATTGCGGGTTGGTCCATGCAGGGCTTTAGAGCCAAACGCCCATGGAGCTGACTGCAGCACAGGAGTGGGTTGCAGACAAAGCAGGGACAGGCTGGGGACGGATTGGGGTGGGTCAGAGGATCTGCCAAGAGCAGATAATGTTGTCACCTCCTGTGCAGGGAGCATGCCCAGGCTGGAGGAGCTATTCCAGCCATAAGTCAGAAGTAGAGTCTGCAGATCAGCTCTGCTGTAGGTCCACAGCCTGAGGATCTCCCCTGTACATAGCCCAGTATTGAGGCTGGGTGCTAGGAAGTGGATTTGGCCCAAATAATTTGCACTTACTTTGATTATTTAGCCTGCAAAAGAGAAAAATTAGAGAAGACTTGATTGAAATTTTTTGTAAAAGGCTAAATTTGCCCTAATGCAGTGGGTTTGCACAAGGCCCTAAGCATCACCTGAGCCCTGTTCATACCCTGTCTGCAGCTTGCACCTTACCTTCTGCACTACAGTGAATTGAATCCAGAGGGGAAACAGACAATTCTGTGCCACTTGTCTACAAATAAGGCTTGGGGGCACTGGAGGTCAGCAAGGGAAATATCATGGCTGAATACTTTAAAGGGCCAGAAAATTTTATGACCAATAAAATAGGGAGCAAGCCTCAATTCCCAGTGTAATCAATGGGAGGATTGTATGAGTGAAAACTGAGAAAAGAACCTCAGTAAGTGCAGAATTACCCTATAGAGCTAAATTCCCCCTTCTAACCTAATTGAATTCATTAGGGATGCATATGGGCTATAATTAAGATCTAAAATATACAAAGATGGGATTTTATTCTGGCTTTTGGGTCTAATACAATTACATTGAAGCCAATGGGATGCTTTCCATTGACTTAAATGAAGGTTGGATCCAGCTTTTAGAGAAAATAGCATTTCATTTATTTGTAGTGTGTTTTTACTGCTAAAGCAGAAAATGAAAAGAAAAGCTATACAACCTAAAATCATAAAATAAGATGGTAGAAATCTAACAGGAAAGGACTTGTGTTAAGTGTAATAGTAACTTTCAGCTTGGTCTGACCTCTGCTTTAGCACAGAAACAAAAGGATTTCCCCCAACCTCTATATTATCTTTTCTGATGATATGTGAAAGATATTGTTTCCCATTCATCTGAAATCAAATTACTTTAAAAAAAATCTTAGCTATGTCATTAAAAAAATAACTAACTGTGCCCCAGGCACATCTGAACTAGGGATGCCTCTGGAATCAGATAAAGCAGCAAAGAGTCCTGTGGCACCTTACAGACTAACAGACGTTTTGGAGCATGAGCTTTCATGGGTGAATACCCACTTCGTCGGATCAGATGTTAATCTGTCAGTTGCTTTAAAAAGGCTCACACGAGCTTCAAGCCGAGGAACTTGCCAATATCGGGTTTGGAGCAATATTAATAAACAGTTCATCAAAAAGTTTACTGCTCTCAGTTGTTTTTCAGAGAGCTAAACTGAGCAGTAATACTATGAGAGAGATGTGTGCTCTCCACCCCGCCAAAATGGCAGCAAGCTATCCTGTGATGACAAACTCAACCAAGCAAACAAGTTAAAGTTTAACATCATCAGAATAATTTATTAGTTGAGCATACCCCGAGAGCTTGACTCTCATGTAGTCTGCTGCCTTATAGCAATCAACTCTTCCAAACCAAATCCTATTTGCCTCACTGATTAATTGAATTGAATTATCAGTGAACATATTATTAATGGGGCTGCTCTGGTGAGTAAGCTAAGTAAGGATTTGCCTTGTGTGAATGTCATTATACCCCACAGCCAGCCTGTGGAACATGTTACAGGTTAAGCATTGTGAGAGTCCACAGGCTGAAATATTCCTAGGTTTTTATTTTTTTATTACTTTCTACCTATTGACCTGGCTGCCCTGACAACTTAAAAACAAAAAGAAAAACCCTGCTCTGATGCCTCAAAGTGAGAGAACTCCTCAAAGTGTGCAATCCTCTGGCCAATGCTCTTTTGTATTCATGGCCTATTTCCTTTTAACGTTACTGCACAGGATTACAGATATTAATTTTAATAAGGACAAAGTGATAGTAGTAGACCTTACAGTTCACAGAGTTTTTTCTTTTGTTTTAAGGTCAAAAGCTATTGGCTTAGATCCAGGCATCTCCCTCAAGCATCTGAATGTGACTGGTTGAGCACAGTTTTAAAACCTTCAGTGCCTAGTGCTGCCTGATTGCTGATATTACATGCTTCCTAGCTGGGCATGGAAGAGATATCAGCCTATCAGCCATGATGGGCAGAGGCATGGATGATATATTTAAAATAATTTATGCCAAACCTTTGTTAACCTCCTCAACCCTTTTCTGGTTCCTTCAGGGCCATCTCTCCACTTTGCTTCTGTTAATCCTAAATGTAGTCTCAGTCCAGTTCCAAGTGGACAAATGCCCACATCACAAAATCCATCACTGCTCTCCGTAGATTTATAGAAATTAGGGATGGAAAAGATCTAGTCAATCACTTAGTTCATCTCCCTGTTAGTGCCTGTATTTGTATATTGTCAAACTGCTTTGCAATGCCTCAAGTGATGGGGCTTCCATCCTTCTTCTGGGAAACTCTGACTGGAGCCTAATAGATCTCCACAGGAAGTTTGCTTGATGTTCATTCCTCTCCTTAATTTCATCTGATTACTCCTGGGTATCTCTCATGTACTGTGTGAAGCCATTTATATCTCCCAGCATGTTTCAGCTATGTGTAGACTGTTACCGTCCCCTATTCTATTCTGTCGAGTTCTTCACTATAGAATGTGGACACCTTCCAGTAGTTCATTAAATGACATGACTAATGCCTGTCATGTGAGGTGTGCTCTTTCTCTCACCCCTCTTCAGCTCCCCCCCTCCCTCCAGTAACTGTTCTTCTGTCAAACTATTGAAAACACGGCTGCATATTTGTAAAGTAGGCACTGTATTGGGGGCTCTCAAACACCAAGGGCAAAAAATCATAGCTCCAGTCAAGTTCATGGAAGTTATGCCATTGACTTTGATGAAGCCAGGATTTCATCCTGACTGTGCAACCCACTTCAACTGGTCTAAAAGTGGTCACTTCTGAACATTTTGGTCTTAACGCTGAATTCTTACTTATTCTTACTTACTGGCTATTAGCCAGGATGGGCAGGGGTGGTGTCCCTAGCCTCTGTTTGCCAGAAGCTGGGAATGGGTGACATGGGATGGATCACTTGACGATTACCTATTCAGTTCGTTCTTTCTGGGGCACTGGGCTTTGGCCACTGTTGGAAGACAAGATACTGGGCTAGATGGACCTTTGGTCTGACCCAATATGGCCATTTTTATGTTTTAATTAGTTAACCCATCCAATCGTCTTTGTTGCTTCCTTCTCAGTTGCCTCCACTTTTTCAATCGGCATTAATGGGTGGGTTCTGCAAGGAGGACGAGGACTATGTGGGCCATGGAGAATGACTGACCTTCTCTTGCTTAATGATTGTCTCTCCAGAGGGCGGGGGTGGCTGCATAGTCAAAGCCTGTGCTTTCCACATCTTGGGGATAAGTATAGACTCTTCTCTTCCTGGATGAGACTCAAAAACCTTTCACCAACACTGAAAATGTATTTTATGCCAAGCTGCAAGGAGCTGGAGTGGCTTCTAGCAGGTGGGTTTTAGAGCCAAAAACAATCTCAGGTCTCATTAAAAGTCAGTGGGTGTGCCAGACAGTCTCTTCTGTCTTAAAAGAAAGAGCAGACAAGGCCCTCTTTATGTAGTAAAGACAGCAGGAAACAATGGTGGCTACTACCTGAGGCACTACCTGCATGTGGTCATGGCTGAGAAGGTAGTGAACCCAGGTAGACTCAGGGTGTATCTACACTGCAGTTAGACTCCTGCAGCTGGCCCAGGCCAGCTGACTCGGGCTCAGGCTAAGGGGTTGTTTCATTGCAGTGTAGATGTTCAGACTCGGGCTGCAGCCCAAACCCAGGGACTCTCCTACCTCGCAGGGTCCTAGAGCCCATGTGTCTACACTGCAATTAAACAGCCCTTTAGAAAGAGCCCCTCAAGCCCAAGTCAGCTGGCATGGGGCACCTGTAGGTTTTTAATTGCAGTTAGACATACCCTAGCCTGACAGGGCTTTCCCTGATGGCAAGCGCAGAGGCTAGGTTACTGGCTGCAAGCTGTGTGCATGGGAGGCAGAAAGCCAGGAGAAGACGTTATTGTGACTCTCAGAGGAAGCGGAGAGGCAGAGCTCCTTGGGCACTGAGCTCACAGGAGTGGCACATTTGGGGACTTTTGAGCAAGGAAACTCCCTGCTCTCTGTATTGTATTGTGGTCAGGGAAACATGACTTTGGGGATGCTTTTGTAAATCAACAAGATTATCCCAAAGGATAGAGCTGACTCATACCAATTTCTCTTTCTAAAGGAAACTACCTGCCAATTATTCAAGGCTTTGGCAAATGGGCTGGCCCAGAGAAACATCACTTATAGCCTGCAGATAAATCCTGTTTCATCCTTGCCCTCTCATACTTGTGGAAATTACTGAAAAGTCCTTCCCTGACTTGTAATCTCTAGCCCTTGCTAGGAAAGCCCTGGCGTTTGATGGTGTAACAACCCTTCACATTTATATGGCACTTTTCTTCTTCAGTGATTTGAAAACATTAATCAATCTTCACAATTACCCCACAGACACGGAATTGTTGTTATACCCCATTTTACAGATGATGAAATGGAGGCACAGAGGTTAAGTGCCTTGCCCATGGCAACAGAGAGACCTAGTTAAAACCAGGGCTGGTACTTTGTGTCAAAGTTGGGACCAGAACTAAGGAGTGGCTGGCTCCCTACCCAATTATTTCATTCACTGAAGCGTGACTACAGTCCGAGAAGTGACTCTGTAAAAACAGCCCCTTATCAGCTCCCACCCTCTCATCCAAGTCATGTGCGATTAGTTCACTGACACAAACATCACTGGCAGAGACAAGGCAGCTGCACGAGCCAGACATGACCTGATACAGCTTATGCCTTTGCAGCACCGTTCCTCCAGTAGCTATGTTCTAGCTGATTCTAGGAGCCTGGCTTTGGGGATGGGTTACAGAGTAGAACAAGAGAGCACAGTTTGAGTGTCAGCTATCACGTGGAGCTGGCTGTGCTGGCAATTATAAAAAAAAAAGACAACCTCTATTGTAATTATAAGCAGAATCAGTCTGACATGAAAGTCAAGGGTGGAGAACAAATAAGGGACACCAGGTATCATTCCCAGGGGGGTTATTTTTCTCTTTGTGGATTTCATACAGGAAATACAGCAGCGTGAAGCCTGTGGCTCCCAGGCATTCAGGAAACCTTGCACTCTTCTTATATTGGGTTCGCTACATCCCAACACTCCATCCCCAATCTCTTGTGACACCATAATCACACTTTAAAATTCAGGCTACAGACATTCCTTCCATCAAAGCACATGGCAGTTACTGTAGCAATGCAATCTCTAGTGATTGTCTAGTCTTACAATATTCAGCGTTTTTCTTCAAGCCCCAACTTCTGGATTCAGGAGGTTGCAGGAGCATCTCAAGCTTCATTGTTGAAAAGAAAAAAAAAAGATTCTAGCCATTGTGGTTGTGGAGAAAAGCTTGAAAATGCAAAACGACTGCCCTTCCAGAGCAGCAAATAAAAAGAATGCCATGTTTGGTTTTTTTAATCAGATGCTTTTTAAGCCAATGTCATGATTTCTGGGGAAGGATGACTTGTGATGTTTGAACACTTGCAGTTGGCAAGACTGCTGCTGTGCAATTTTTTTAATATATATAATTCTTTTGGTCCAGACTATTCCAAGTCATTTCTCTCATACTGACTTCATAAATATATGGTAACTTTTTAAAATTTAAAAAAAAACAACCTTGTACTATATCTTCTGTCCTGATAGTAAAGTCAGATGCTTAGGGTGTTGCCATAGTATTTTTCCTAACTCCCACCCTCCCACACACACACAGACATCATTCTTGCTGTTATTTATAATAAACCCTTGCAAACCGAGATGAAAATCTGTTTCCCATTTGCCTGAATGTTTAGTTCATAGTCTGGAATATGCCCAGTTCATACTCTGGAATATGACCTGCTATGCAAAAAGAGATTCATTGCTTTTTGGGGTATGGGAGGAAAGATTTATATATCATTCCATTTAAAACTATCCTTACTCTACATTCAAAGCGTAATTCATTAAAATCATCCTTGTGGTAAACAAGCCATTATTGTGCCTGTGAACCACAAGAGATGAACTGGGGCGGGTGGGGAATGTTCTCACCACAGACCATAAGCAGTGAAAAACAGATTAGAGAGAGCATGGTGTAATGGTTAGAGCAGCGCCTGGGGCCCAGAACCCAGGACTCTAGTTCTAGCTCTGATGCTCAATCATAGCGTGAAGCAGGGCAGTCACTTAGGGGCAGATTTTAAGATGCAGATAAGCACTTTTGAAAAGCCCAGCTGGTGCCTAGGCCTAACTCTCATTGAAAATCATTGGAGTAAAAAATGCCTAGGCATCCTTAAGCATCTAAATACCTTTAAAAACCTGATCCTTAATTTTTGTGCCTCATTCTACCCATCTGTAAAATGGATCTAAATAGCCCCACAGGGTGATGCTTTTTAAATAATACTTAGCATTCTTCCTCTTCAAACACTTTACAGAAGTTGACTCATTAAGCTTTCCCACCCACCACATATGTCAGGCAGGTCAGTAGTGTTAGTTTCTCTATCTGTAAAGTGGGTCTAAAGCAAAGAAATTAAGGGCCAGATCCCTCGAACCTTACCTCTACAAACAGACCCTTTAACTTCAATAGAACTACTGGCGAGAATGACTAAAAGGAGTAAGGCTACTAAAGGGCAAGGCTACTAAAAAGATTTTCTTACTGAAAGGTAGTGTAGTCCTGAAACTGTAGAGACTGAGGTTCTACGCCAGCTTTGCTATTGCTGTTCTTGGGTAAGTCATTTAACTTGTCTGTGCCTTTGTTTCCCCTCCCAGATTTTGTCTATTTAAATTGGACCTAGCTTGATGAAGCCCTAATTTTGGACAGGGCTGCTAGCTGCTGTAATACGAATAATAAATGAATTGGCCTAGAAACATGAATTTATTTCAACACTGTTTTCTGTTCCCTTTTCCTTTCAGAAAATGGAGGTGTGAGTGAGTTTTTGTTAACAGAAACCTTAGTGGGAAAAAAAGTATTGCAGACACTCATGCAGGAGTTAGTTGCACAAATATTCATGTTGGAAGCATTTTTGTGGCCAGCTTGAAAGCTTTTTGTGGGTTTGGGAGTGATTCAGGCAAGGAGCAGAAGTAATATCATGCAGCTCAGGTGATCAGACCAATCACAGAGCACTAACCGTGAATTGTGAATAGCAGATACTCAAAGAAATAAATTGCAAAGACAAAAAGTTCTCAGGCAGCCCTATGGAGTGAAATATCTTTGTACAAACAATCCCTTAAATGAGAAGCATATCTGTAAAAACTGAAATCTGTTCCTGGACAACCCACTAAAAATGAAGGGTTAAATTCATGGAAAAGGGGGTTGTTCAGCTGTACTAAAGCCTATTCATGTGAGTGATTTGTTACCGGAGGGAAGCCTAAATGACTAGCCCGTGATCTCAGAGGGGAGGTATTATCAGAAAAGGCTTCAGCTCACTAGACCATTCCTCTGTGTTTTAACCTAATTTTGCATTTACATGGCATAATTTTGCATTTACCTCTCATCTGAGGATCTCAAAAGTGCTTTGCGCCTATTAATTAATTAAGCTGTACAAAATCCTTGTGGAGCAGGTCAGGTATTTACTATTACGTACTAACAATAATAAAGCCTTTAAAAATCACTGGCAGCCATTCATTTGAGCTCCTCAGCTATGAAGAGCTATACACATGAATTATTAGTTAGTAAGCAATTGACACACAGGCCAGAGATTGGTTTGGGTTTTTTTTAATACTGGTCTCCCTTTTAGCACCTCCCTAGTGCAAATGAACACAGGTGTCCCCATAATTACTTGTGGACATAATTTATGCCACTTGGACATATAAGTACCTGATTTGCAGTCACAAACAGGTGCTTGCAGATGGGTTAGTACCTGGTAAAAAAAAATCCTGTTAAGGCCATGCAGAAAATTAGGCTCTGAAAGTGGACAAAGCCCAAGACTCGCTTGATTCCACAGTATATGAACAGCCCTCGAAGAGTGCTGTAAGCAGACTGAGCTACACTCAATGGAAAATGCCACCTCCAAATGGCCAGATTCACAGCTGATGTAAATCAGCAGTGCATTAGTGAGTGGCTAGTGCTGGGCTAATTGACATAAGCTGTGACTCTGGCCCCAGATCTACCCTTTTTCACACACAAGGATCCAGATCAGAGAAGCAGGGCACCGTTCTGCAATGCAGAAGAAGTAAGACAATTGCAGGATGGTTTGGGGGGGCAGTGAGAATGTCATTTCAACAGGACCGGTGTTTGGTTCAGCTCAGGCCAGCTCCCAAAGGGGCATTGTGCTGGGGAGATTCCTAACGTTAATGCTGTGGGGGGGGGGAAGGATTCCAGATCTTTTGTGCAATAATTGCAGCTAGTTACAGCTTGCAGAGTCCAATATCATCGTCTGCAGAGTGGGTGTTCACTCAGGGCCCAATATTGCAAGGTGCTAAGCGCCCTCAGCTTCTACCGGCCTGAGCCCCAAGCACGTTGCTGGATCAGACTCTTCCATTCTCCCTCCAGTCTCTCTGTTTTAAAGCTTCAGCAGAGCTGCACACCCTATAGGCTAGCAGAAACAGCTGTTGAAGTAGAGAACACCAGGCAGGCTGCTCTTTGATTCACAGCCTCAAAAATCTCACTAGGCAAATAGAGTTTAACCTAATTACTAGCCATAGATGTAGCAAAGTGCAGGCAAGGTCTCAGGGGAAACAAATCCAGGTTCACATGTGGGGTCAGTCCAATATTGTTTTTCTTTGCACCTGATCAAACAGCTTGAGAGCCACTGGCTGCCACCAGCAACACCTGATTTCTTGGGATGGGGCTAGAGATTGTCTGAGCTGCCAAATTTGGAGCCACGTCTGGATTTTGTTCCACTCACCAGAGTTGGTTGGGGCTTAGAGCTGGCCTGACTTAGGCTTATGTTCGGATTCCAGCCACAACTATCGCAAACTTAGGGGTGTTTGGTCCGTTAGAGAAACAGGATCCAGTTATGAAATTTAGATCCAGGTTCAGATTCCCCAAAGTTGGAGACATATAGATCTGAACCCCAACCCCAGCGCTAAGTATCTATTTGCACCTGCATTGCAGGATCATAGTAGTTACTGTGGGGTATTTTGGTATGTAACTGCTAGATTCTTTTCTATTAACTGCCCTTGAAGGGTAAGAGGGACATGCCACGTGAACTAGTCCAAGATAGCTGCTGTCACTGAGCAAATCACACACACTATACTCTCTCTCATAGAGATTTTGCATTGGTTCTTTCTTTGCTGTTTTTGTTACTCTAAAACAGCGGTTCTCAAACTGTTGGCCTGGACCCCAAAGTGGGTCATGACCCCATTTTAATGGGGTCTCCAGGGCTGGCATTAGACTTGCTGGGGCCTGGGGATGAAGCTGGAGCCTGAGCCCCACTACTTGGGGACAAAGCCCGAGCCCCACCACCCAGAGCTGAAGCCAAAGCCTGAGGGCTTCAGCCCTGAGTGACAGGGCTCCATTTACAGACCCCCCCCTGGGGCTGAAGCTTCCCTCCCCGCAACCTCATCTGGGGTTGTGGGGCTCGAGCAATCTCAGGCTTTGGTCCCCAGTCCTGGGGTCCTGTAGTAATTTTTGTTGTCAGAAGGGGGTTGCGATGCAATGAAGTTTGAGAACCCATTCTCTAAAACAAAATCATCCAGGCCACAGAATATATGTCAGCTCTTTCCCTATGGAAAGAACACAACAGTAAAAGACAGAAGGCCCATGAGATCACCAAGTCCACACTTTGCCAGTGCAGATTTAACACGTTAAATCTCAGCCAAAAAAGATGTGGTTGCATGGCACCTCCTAAAGGGATGCAAGTACCTTTATTTCAATTCCATTGCGGCGGTATTTGCGATGTATGCTACACATGCTTGTTTACTACATTGCATAATCTTGTTGATGTTTTTCCTGCCCAGAGCCAAATCTTGAAGTCAGTGGGAGTTTAGCCCTAGAACTTAGTAATATATGTCAGGATTTGACTTCAGGTCTGCGGTTCATCTCTTGTATTTATTCTGGGGTTTTTTTACTGTAATTATCTCTTGCTTCCTGTGATTTAATTTTGCTGTGGTTTTGAGTTATCACTTTGTTTTTGTGAAAGATCCTGGCCCAGGTTTTCAAATTTGAGTCTCCTAAATCCATATTATTGCACCTAATTTAAAATCAGGCCAGACTTTCAGAAGTGCTGAGCACCTACTTCTTCAGTGTACTTCAGTTAGATTTGTGAGTTCTCAGCACCTCTGAAAATCATGTCCAACTGATTTAGGTGCTTAAATATAGATATAGGCACCCAGGTTTGAAAAGTTTGGTTTGTGGATGCTTAGCCTTTGATAGTCACTATTTTAATATGCAATCAAAGAAATTAGATTGCTATGATTATTAGGGCTGTAAAGCAATTCAAAAAAATCACGATTAATTGCTCGATTCAAAAAATATATAGCGATTAATGGTGCTGTAAAACAATAATAGAATTCCATTTATTTAAATATTTTTGGATGTTTTCTACTTTTTCAAATATATTGCTTTCAATTACAACACAATACAAAGTGTACAGTGCTCACTTTATTTTTTATTACAAATGTTTGCACTGTAAAAAAACAAAAGAGAGAGTATTTTTTCAATTAACCTAATACAAGTACTGCAGTGCAATCTCTATCATGAAAGTTGAACTTACAAATGTAGAATTATGTACAAAAAAAACTGCATTTAGAAATAAAACAATGTAAAACTTTAGAGCCTACAAGTCCAATCAGTCCTACTTCTTGTTCAGCCAATTGCTCAGACAAACAAGTTTGTTTACATTTGGAGAAGATAATGCTGCCTGAAAGTGAGAAAAGGCATTTGCATGGCACTGTTGTAGCTGGTGTCGCAAGATATTTACATGCCAGATGCACTAAAGATTCATATGTTCCTTCATGCTTCAACCACCATTCCAGGTGACATGCATCCATGCTGATAACAGGTTCTGCTTGATAACCATCCAAAGCAGTGTAGACCATTGCGTGTTCATTTTCATCATCATGAGTCAGATGCCACCAGAAGAAGGTGGATTTTTTTTTGGTGGTTTGTGTTCTGTAGTTTCCATATCACAGTTTTGCTCTTTTAAGACTTATGAAAGCATGCTCCACACCTCATCCCTCTCAGATTTTGGAAGGCACTTCAGATTCTTAAATCTTGGGTCAACTGCTGTAGCTATCCATAGAAATTTCACTTTGGTATCTTCCTTGCATTTTGTCAAATCTGTAGTGAAAGTGTTCTTAAAACAAACAACATGTGCTGGGTCATCATCTGAGACTGCTATAACATTAAATATATGGCAGAATGCAGGTAAAACAGAGCAGAGGACATACAATTCTCCCCCAAGGAGTTCAGTCACAAATTTAATTAACACATTATTTTTTTAACAAGCATCATCAGCATGGAAGCATGTCCTCTGGAATGATGGCCAAAGCATGAAGAGGCATATGAATCTTTAGCGTACCTGGCACATAACTATCTTGTGATGCCAGCTACAACTGTGCCATGTGAATGCTGGTTCTCACATTCAGGTGACATTGTAATTAAGAAGTAGGCAACATTATCTCCCGTAAATGTAAACAAACTCATTTCTCTTAGCAATTGGCTGAACAAGAAGTAGGACTGAGTGGACTCATAGAATCTAAAGTTTTACATTGTTTTGTTTTTGAGTGAAGTTATGTAACAAAAAATCTACATTTTTAAGTTGCACTTTCATGATAAAGAGATTGCACTACAGTACTTGTATGAGGTGAATTGAAAAATATTATTTCTTTATCATTTTACAGTGCAAGCATTAGTAATAAAAAATAATGTGAGCACTGTACACTTCGTATTCTGTGTTGTAATTGAAATAGATATATCTGAAAATGTAGAAAAACATCCACAATATTTTATAAATTTCAGTTGGTATTCTATTGTTTAACAGTGCTATTAATTGCAATTAATTTTTTCAATTGATTACTTCTTTTGAGTTAATCATGAGTTAACTGCAATTAATCAACAGCCCTAAATTATTATGTACTTACATGAAGTTATGCATCAGCCTGAATACTACAATTATTCCAAATAGATAAACAGACTATGGATTTAAAAATGACTTCTTATTGTGCAATATGTTTTTTATGACTGATTAAGACACTTACCAAAGCAAAATAAATGGCAGACTATAGGCAGAAGAGAGAACGCCATTGCCACAAGGAGGTGACGGCTAATACAGAGCATCTTTCTCTGGCAAAGGGAAGGCTAGTCAGAGCAGGTGCACTAAATTAAACTTTTGGCTCTGAGGCTTTCATTCAGAATAGCAATAAACTCTTGCTCTTGGAGTATAGGAATGCTCTCTCTATTACAGTGGCTGCTTCAGAGCCAGGCAAACAAATGAAATTTTGATAAGCTGATTTGCCAGTGATGTTATTACAGTTATTTTTAGTCCCTTCGCAACACAACCTGCCAGTATTTCACTTTATTATTTTGAGTCTTGTTTGTCGAGATGAATCTCAGAAATGTGCTCCTTTTTTAACTGGAGTTTGAGCAGCTGCTGGAAACCTGGTGAGATAAGGCATGTGTTTATGGCTCTACGCACACTTCTGAATAATAGTTTTGCAATCTATGGTCCTGATCCTGCATCCTTACTCACATGACTAGAATCATTGGCTTCAATCACTATCAGGTGAGCAGAGATTTTTCAATAACTTTCAAGGGTGCATAGACCTAGTGCTGGCCCTCTGCAGAGGGGTGAATTTTATCCTAAATTTGCATGAATAATTGTTAGCAGACGAGACAGAGACAAAGGGCTTCTATTAGAGCTGCGTTTTAGCTAATGTGAAATAATGCAAAAGCACAAAAACCCTGTCTCTTTCAATTTGTTTCATTTTGATGTATGCATCTTGTCACAGTTGGTTCTGAGGTTTGTGGTGGACGTCTTAATTTTAACTCCACCTTAAACCAAAAATAAGAAATAAAACAAAGTCCCCCCCCACACAATTTTTTTTTCTACGTATGGTCACTATCAAATATAACCCTCAGTAAACAGACTTGCAGGAAATTGTGAGCAAAGCATTTGAACAGAGATTCACAATAACTCATAGTTCCACATTTTTTTTTGTCCTTCCTGACCGAAGATGACAGTGGTGACGGTATTATGTCTGGTGAGTACGGCTGGGGCTATAAAGGCTGATGTGCAAGTGACAGACCTTTCTACATGAAATGCCCAGGTAGCTCAATGCAGCAAAAGAGATTACAGTCTGTGCCTGCGAGTCTGCTGTGGTTTATGAATCAGCCTCTATGCCTCCAGATCCGTAAAGCAGTTAATCTCGAACTAGGAAACTGCATCGTTGACTACTGATTGCCAGCGTGATCTGTTGCTGACAACTCCCAGCTGTCAGCATCAGTGTTGCACTGTTTCAAGTTATGCTTCAGAGCATCCTTGAAGGGTTTCTTCTGGCCAACTCATATGCAGTTGCCCATTTTCATTTCACCATACAGCAACTGCTTTGGTATTCTGGTGTCATCCATCCTCAGCATATGACCACCAGCCAAGCATAACTGTGATGTGACAAGCCTGGCTCCAATCCCTGTGGAATGACTACATTCCAGAACCTCATCAGTGGTGACTTTATCCTGCCATGTGATGCACGCAGGTGTCATAAATGGAACTTATCTAGCAACTTAATGTGATGCCTGGAGCAAGTCCAGGTCTCACACCCATGCAACATGTTTCACAGCACAACTGCTTTATAGACTTTTAATTGGTTTGAAGCTTAATGCTATATTGCTGCCAGACTCTGCCTGGTAGTCTGCCAAATGATGAACCAGCTTTGTCGATATGACTTGTCACCTCCTTGGCTATAGTAACATTTGACAATATACTATCAAGATAGCAGAAGTCTGTAACAGCATTCAGCTGAGGGTTGCTGACTGTAATTTCTGGTTTCATGTAAGGTTTCCTTGGGGCAGGCTGATACTTGTCTTGTTCAGATTGATTGTCAGTCCATACCTTTCTGCAGACTCTTCAAATCTGTCCACAATAAATTGTCTCTTCTACATAGTGCCTGTGGAGCAGAGTCATCAGCATACAGCAGCTCATGAACAATTGCCTTAAAGACTTTGGTGGAAGATAACAGCCTGTTGAGATTAAATAATTTCCCAGAGGATCAGAAACATATCCTGATGCCGGCATTTGGATCTTGGGTCTATGAAAACTTGGGACACCTGATTAAGCTGTATCTACACTAGCACTTTTGATGGCAAAACTTTTGTCAGCTGGGGGTGTGAAAAATCACACCCTGACCAATATAAATTTCACTGACAAAAGCACCGGTGCGGACAGCACTATATCGATGGGAGAGTGTCTCCCGCTGACATAGCTACCACTGCTTATTGGGGGCAGGGGGTTAATTATGTCAGCAAGAGATCTCTCTCCCACTAGCATAGAGCAGCTAAGCAGGAGATGTTACAGAAGCGAACTGCAGCAGTACAGCTGTGCCACTGTAAGGTCCATAGTGTAGACATAGACTAAAATGGCCCCACAAAATTTCCTTAGGAACGTCTATAAATCCTCTGGATAACTGGGATGTGTGATAGACCCAGGACAGTTGGGAACAGCAGAGAGGGAGATATACTGGTCACTGGATAAACAGTTTTCTGTTCCCTGAGTGACCAGAGCAGGGGCTGCTCCAGGCTAATGAGAACACCTGACTCCAAATAACCTGCTAAGAGTCAGGTGAGGCTGTTAAGCACCTGACTGTAAGTAAGGCCCCTCTGATGCTATAAAAGGGTTCACTCCAGTCAGGCCAGGGGAAACCAGGGAGCCAGAGGAGAGGAAGTGCATATGAGGAGCTGGGAGCAAGAGGCGTGCAAGAAGCTGAGAGTGAGTAGGCATCCTGCTGGAGGACTGAGAAGTGCAAGCATTATCAGACATTAGGAGGAAGGTCTGGTGGTGAGGACAAAGAAGGTGTTGAGAGGAGGCCATGGGGAAGTAGCCCAGGGAGTTGTAGCTGTTGTGCAGCCGTACCAGGAGGCACTCTAGACAGCTGCAGTGCACAGGGCCCTGGGCTGGAACCCAGAGTAGAGGGTGGGCCCAGGTTACCCCCCAAACCTCCCAACTCCTGATCAAACACAGGAGGAATTGACCTGGATTGTGGCTTCTGAGCTGTTTCCTGACCTACAGGGTGAATCTGTGAGGCAAGCAAGTCCACCAATAAGCGCAGGACCCACCAAGGTAGAGGAGGAACTTTGTCACAGATGTTAGAATATTTCTGTACTTTAGTTCTTGGTAGGAATTGTCTGTTCATTGTGACAAACACCATTCCCTTGATTTAGTCTATTTAAAGTATACTGTAATGTTGTAGGATTTGGTACAGTTATACAAATAAATGCTATATGTTAAAGAGGTACTGTAGGATTCCCATGAGCTGCTTTTAAGGAGCTATGTCACATAGGAGTATACGATTTACCATACTGCATCAGATCATTAAGCCCAGTGTCCTGTATCTGATGTCAATGTTGCTAAGGTTTCAGGGCAGGGGACATAACCTTGAACCCAGCCCAGTGCAGCTGAATGCTTCTGATCAAATAAACAGGAGTGAAAAGAATTAAGTGTTGCCATTTAAGTTACCATTTCTGGTGTCAGAGTTTGCCAAACCAAGTGTGCGGCAGGGGCAGGGGCATGGCCATGGGTGGGCCTCACCCACTTAACATCCAGGCCCACCCAAATCTGAGCAGAGGTGTAGTCACTCGGGCATCTGAAATCCAGGACTGAGCTATGTGCCACCCTTTAGAAAGCTACACTCTGGCAGCTCTGCCTTGCCATTTTCTGAGCCGCAGGCGAGAGGGTCTCCACCGCCCTTAGTCTCGGGGCTGCCTGGCTGCAGGAGCACACCCTGGCATGCAGCAGCCGACACTGAAGTGGTGAAGGACAGCGCCACTGACATACATTAGCGCATCAGCTGCCCCACCTCCTCCGCCCAGCCATACCATCAGGCCGCTAACGCGGGGGGGAGGAGGGTTGGAGAGGATTGGAAAGGATGTGATGGGAACCACCACCCCATGCAAGAAGCACAGCGTGGGCCATTTGTTCTGGGCAATCAACACTGTGCATGGTGAGGGGTGGCCCCCGTGTCTCCCCAACCCCACCGCCTGAGGGGGAATGGTTAGGCCCACATCTGCAGGGGCTCTGAGGGGCTGGGGGTAGCAGGCATGCAGGGATGCTGCACAGGATTCAACAACATGCAGCACCGCATCTGGACCCTCTGCAGGGCCACAGGAAAAGAAGGCGGCGTCATGGCTCCCCCCAAGAGAGGGGAGCTGAGCCGAGCCAGCGGAAAAGGAGCTTCTGGCAGTGCTTGCCCAAGGTGAGGCATGCACGTGCCCAGCTCGGCAGGTGAAGCCTTGTGTCTGGGGGCATCAGTGCTAGGGAGAGGGCATGGCATCGGGGGAGATGCTGAGCTAGCACCATCCAGCTGAAAGTCAGGGCCCACCCAAATTTCCACTCCCAGCCAATGGTGAGCAGCCTGAACAACACCCCACTCATGGTGCAGAGGGTTTAGTACAAAGCCCACAGCGCCACTTAGACGCCACATGCCGATCACACGGATGGGTAGTCCGTGGGTAGCACCGGCACATAGAAATGCTGCCCCTCTCCAGTGCACTGCAGCAGGACTCTCGATGCTTGCCTCATCTGGAATGCAAGGAAGGCAGTGATGGGATGGGGTAGGGGAAGCACACCTGCAGATCCAAGGGCATCAACAAAGAGTGCTGAGAGTTGGCAGCCAGTTCATATCATAGGCTTGCAGCCACCACATACCCTGGCTCTGTCTGAGGGATGGATTTATCCTCCCATGTTTCAGCTGGGGCTTCAGTGAGGCACTTTTCAAGAGGAGTAAGAATGGTAGCATCTAGCCCAGAGGTAGCAAAAAGAAGGATTAGGTAACAATTTGCTTAACACTTTCCTCCAATGCACCTAGCATAAGCTAGGACCCAGGATACTATAAATGAGAATTGGTCTGATTCAGAATGGTGAGTCATAGAATCATAGAATATCAGGATTGGAAGGGACCTCAGGAGGTCATCTAGTCCAACCCCCTGCTCAAAGCAGGACCAATTCCCAACTAAATCATCCCAGCCAAGGCTTTATCAAGCCTGACCTTAAAAACCTCTAAGGAAGGAGATTCCACCACCTCCCTAGGTAACCCATTCCAGTGCTTCACCATCCTCCTAGTGAAAAAGTTTTTCCCAATGTCCAATCTATACCTCCCTCACTGCAACTTGAGACCATTACTCCTAGTTCTGTCAGCTAGTACCACTGAGAACAGTCTAGAACCATCCTCTTTGGAACCTCCTTTCAGATAGTTGAAAGCAGCTATCAAATCCTCCCTCATTCTTCTCTTCTACAGACTAAACAATCCCGGTTCCCTCAGCCGCTCCTCATAAGTCATGTGCTCCGTCCTCCTAATCATTTTTGTTGCCCTCCACAGGACTCTTTCCAATTTTTCCACATCCTTCCTGTAGTGTTGGGGCCCAAATCTGGACACAGTACTCCAGATGAGGCCTCACCAAAGTTGAATAGAGGGGAATGATCACATGCCTTGATCTTCTGGCAATGTCCCTACTTATACAGCCCAATATGCCTGTAGCCTTCTTGGCAACAAGGACACACTGTTGACTCATATCCAGCTTCTCATCCACTGTAACCCCTAGGACTTTTTCTGCAGAACTGCTGCCTAGCCATTCAGTCACTAGTCAGTAGCAGTGCATGGGATTCTTCTATCCTAAGTGCAGGGCTCTGCACTTGTCCTTGTTGAACCTCATCAGATTTCTTCTGGCCCAGTCCTCTAATTTGTCTAAGTCCCTCTGTATCCTATCCCTACTATCCAGCGTATCCACCACTCCTCCCAGTTTAGTGTCATCTGCAAACTTGCTGAGGGTGCAATCCACACCACCCTCCAGATCATTAATGAAGATATTGAAAAAAACAGCCCCAGGACCAACCCTTGGGGCATTCTGCTTGATACCGGCTGCCAACTAGACATGGAAACATTGATCACTACCAGTTGAGCCTGATGATCTAGCCAGCTTTCTATCCACCTTATAGTCCATTCATCCAGCCCATATTTCTTTAACTTGCTGGCAAGAATACTGTGGGAGACCATATCAAAAGCTTTGCTAAAGTCAAGGAATAACACGTCCACTGCTTTCTCCTCATCCACAGAGCCAGTTATCTCATCATAGAAGGCAATTACATTAGTCAGACATGACCTGCCCTTGGTGAATCCATGCTGACTGTTCCTGATCACTTTCCTCTCCTCTAAGGGCTTCAGAACTGATTCCTTGAGGATCTGCTCCATGATTTTTCCAGGGACTGAGGTGAGGCTGACTGGTCTATAGTTCCCTGGATCCTCCTCCTTCCCTTTTTTAAAGATGGGCACTACATTAGCCTTTTCCCAGTCATTCAGGACCTCCCCCAATCGCCCTGAGTTTTCAAAGATAATGGCCAATGGCTCTGCAATCACATCCGCTAACTCCTTTAGCACCCTCAGATGCAGCACATCCAGCCCCATGGACTTGTGCTCGTCCAGCTTTTCTAAATAGTCCCGAACCACTTCTTTCTCCACAGAGGGCTGGTCACCTCCTCCCTATGCTGTGCTGCCCAGTGCAGTAGTCTAGGAGCTGACCTTGTTCGTGAAGACAGGCAAAAAAAGCATTGAGTACATTAGCTTTTTCCACATCCTCTGTCACTAGGTTGCCTCCCTCATTCAGTAAGGGGCCCACACTCTCCTTGACCACCTTCTTGTTGCTAACATACCTGAAGAAACCCTTCTTGTTACTATTATCATCTCTTGCTAGCTGCAACTCCACGTGTTATTTGGCCTTCCTGATTTCACTCCTGCATGTCTGAGCAATATTTTTATACTCCTCCCTGGTCATTTGTCCAGTCTTCCACTTCTTGTATGGTTCTTTTTTGTGTTTTAAAATCAGCAAGGATTTCACTGTTAAGCCAAGCTGGTTGCCTGCGATATTTACTATTCTTTCTACACATCGGGATGGTTTGTTCCTGCAACCTCAATAAGGATTCTTTAAAATACAGCCAGCTTTCCTGGACTCCTTTCCCCATCATGTTATTCCCCCAGGGGATCCTGCCCATCAATTCCCTGAGAGAGTCAAAGTCTGTTTTTCTGAAGTCCAGGGTGCAGAGTCCTCCATTTCTCTTTCCTTACCATGACATAATTCTGGCAGGGTTTGAGCAGACACAAAACCCACCATTAGGGGAGCTTTCTTTGAAGACATTAACAACATCACAATCCCCAAATCAGCTCCTTAACTAAAACCAGTCACCTCATTTTGTCAGTTTCCTGTTTGCATTTTATGATCTGTTTTTCTTAATGTGATGGGTGGAAAAGCAAGGTCTGAGCAAATAGGTGTTGCAGCTTATAAATCAAGTACCAGGCTTAGATCGATAGTGGGCACCTGTCTCATCCAGAGAACTTTGAAAGAGCCTAGAGGCCCTGGAAAGTGTTAAAATATAAATGTGGAACCATTAACAAATTAGTTATTATGGGATCAAAGAAATTCTCAAGTAAAAGAGCCCCCAACTGCTAACCATCAAGTTATAGTCAGTCAGTCAGTCTCTCTCTTTCTGGCCCAAAGACTATCTAATTATTTATACACACTGGAACAGCTTCAACAGAAGAGATTGAGCAAAAGAAAAACTGACTCTTGAGCTGACTGGAGAATTTTATAAAAACTGATAAAGTTCTGCAAAACATTTTGATGAAATAGCATTTTCTGGAGGAAAAAAAAATTGTCAAAACATTTTCAACCAGCTATATGCCTGCTAACAGCTGTCATGAAAAAATTGCTTTTAGTAAACATCAGAGGGGTAGCCTTGTTAGTCTGGATCTGTAAAAAGTAACAAAGAATCCTGTGGCATCTTATCGACTAACAGACGTATTGGAGCACAAGCTTTCGTGGGTGAATACCCACTTAGTCAGATGCAAGTGGGTATTCACCCACGAAAGCTTATGCTCCAATAAGTCTGTTAGTCTATAACTGCCACAGAACTCTTTAAAAGCAGCAAAGAATCCTGTGGCACCTTATAGACTAACAGGCATTTTGGAGCATGAGCTTTCGTGGGTGAATACCCACTTCGTCAGATGCATCAGGATTCTTTGCTGCTTTTACAGATCCAGACTAACACGGCTACCCCTCTGATACTTAACAGAACTCTTTGTTGCTTTTAGTAAGAAAACAGCTGCATTGTTAGAGAATATTGAAGCAAGGTCATTGGTTTTTTTACTCTGTGTGTGTGTGTGTGGGGACAGATGCGCATGCGGACATCTGCAAGTTAATTTTGCTTTTTTAGGACCTAATCCCACAGGTACTAAGCACTATCAGCTCTGAAGTCAATAGGAGTTGATAAGTGCTCAGTATCTCACAGGACTGGGCCCATCTACTCAAACTCAAAGTGATAACTCTATTGAAATCACATACAATACGTGGCAGTTTATCTCTGTTTTTATGGTGTCGTCTCCTGAATGTGTGCAACCAGCCCCTTCTGTTATTTAACACATTTGTTTTATATTTTCATTGCATTGTTTGACACAGAACAAACATATGCAGTATCTGGCACGTTGTCATGTATAATCAAGAGATAATGTCAATGGAATTGCATGTTGTCACAGGATAACCGTCTCCTGCTGCTAGAGAAATGCCAAAATGAAGCTGAGGCATTTATGGAAAATAATCGTCAAGAAAAGCAGAGCTGTTTATTTTAAAAAACAATAGATGTGGATCTTGTGGCAACATTCTCTATTTCTCTAGTAACAAATGTCTAATGCAGTGGTTCCCAAACTGGAGTTTGTGAACCCCTGGGGGTTCTCAAAATGTTACAGGAAGTTCTCAGGGGAAAAAATTCCTAATGGCGGACAGCGCTGTCCCTAGGGACCCTGGGCAGCACAAGGCCAGCAGCCTGGAGCACCTGGATTTCCAAGAGCTAAGCAGATCAAATCAAGCATATCTATCACACTGAGGAGATTTAAACTTTAAGACTCCTTATACGAAATGGAAAGGGAGGTGGATATTTTTTGCTGTTTTTTAAACTAAATAGGCAGCTAGTATTGATTTTAAAATTATTATGAAGAACAAGTTTAAGCTTTGTTGTAACATGCATTGTTTGCCTGGACTGCTCAAGACCTGAATGCTTCTGTAGGAGGAGCTCTTTGAGTTGGTTTCTTAAATACCTTCATGCTGTTTCACACCTGATACTCCTTGATGAAACATAGGGGCCGTGTCTTATAACAGGCTTATTCAAAGTGTGTAATGAACATGTCATAAAAACAGATTTCCAAGATCACTGCTTTTATAATTTAAGGGGTTCACAAGTTGCTAAAGTTTGGGGACCACTGGTCTAATGTGACTGGATAATGATACAGTCAAGCAAGTGGCAGTTTTTCATTGGGACAGTCTTGATAGGGTGAAGTGTGATTACTTTGTATCAAAGGCCTTTTGGGATATTTCTGATTTTGCTGGAAATGTTTAGGCAACCTGTGTGAAATGGTTCATCAGAAGTAGGATACATTTAGAAAGGATTTATGTAACAAGGAAGAAGAGTGAATGACAGATACATGTTTAGTTTGTCTGGACAGAAATTTTATCCTGCAGTTCCTGGGACATTCAACTTTCTCTCATATAGTTTGTGTGAACAGAGTCCCTCAACTGAAATACCATTTTATATTCCTTTGGGGTCCATTTGTTATCCATTGTGCAATGGGTGTGTTGCTAGAACTGACCCAGCCTAATTATTTAAAATAAAATCCTTCCAGGAAAAAAATAGATTAGTTATTCATTAAAAACTGTGACCTGAAGTGCAGGCAGAAACAATCCATCTGAGAGTTTTGAACTCACTCCTCTTGACCTGACATCCTTAAATACTTTGCACACAAAGAGCTATATTAAAATCATGCTAAGCATCTCATCTGAAACTCACAAAAGCTAGGAAATTTAGAGTTAAAGGTGACCTGTAAAGGTATTGTTCTGAAAACGAGTTAACCCTCCAGTTATCAGCAAAATGCTCTAAAAAGCAAGGGGCAGCGGGACGGCCAGCACATAAATTCTAAATGTACCTTTGGTTTTTCCTTTTGAGACAACCCCAAAGCTATGCTGGCTCCAGCTCTCATGTGACATTCCAGAATTATGCCTGCTGGCACAACAACGATACCAGGAAACCCAGAGGGACTACGGACCTTTTGACTTCTTGTGTGACCTTTGGCAAGTCACTTAATCTCTCTGGGCCTTGAACTTACCTACCTTTGCAAAGCATCAAGACATATACAATGGCAAAGGATTATAACAATAATTAGTATTTGACTAGTCAGGTAAGGTCATTTATTAATGATATAAAGGTACCATCAGGACAATGGGTATGAACGACAGATAGGTGGATGAGTGTCTTGTGTACCTAAAGCACAGGAGTGGTAGCCAGGAGACCTAGGCTGTATCCCTACCTGTGTGATCTTGGCCAGCTCATTAGGGCTCAAATTTTCTATCCTGTCCATTACTTTGGGATATCTCAATTGGTGGGTGTTTGAGGCATCTAGGGCCTGCTTTTCTAAAGGGTTGTGCACCCACAACTCCCATGAAGTAAATGGGAGCTGCAGATGTCCAGCCCCTTTGGAAGTCACATCCCAGGTGTCACAGACTGGGCCAAAATCACTGGAAACTTTGAAATATTTGGCTTTAAGCCCTCCTTTCCCCACCTGTAAAACGGGGACAATCCATGCCTGAAGCTAAATTCATCCGTGTTTGTGAGGTGCTCAGACAGTACGACCATGACCTCCTTAAAAATGCTTCTAAACTGTGGGATAGTTTTGAAAGGGGATCCAGCCAGCCTAGTTTCAGGGAACCTAAACAGATAGCTTTAGACTAACTGATATGCGGAATCCTGCTCCACCCCTCACCGTTTGTGGCAGTCAGCACATAACTTGCTAGGGTTAACTCACCAGTTAACAATAAAACCCTTTGCAGGTCATGTTTACAGTAGAACTTCATCCTTATCTCCCACTGTAATGGGCTCTTCCTGCTAGAGGGACTGAGGAGGAGGACAGGCAGCCACCCTCTATTCCTGTAATTATGGGGGTGACGGGTGGAGGAGAGGGAAGAGGCAGGGAGGGAATGGATTGGCAATTATTGACAGTCCTTGTCTCCTGACACAGATGAGCAGAACCTTGTCCCGGGCGGTTAGCCGCAGTCCTTTCTGACGCTATCTGCTCTACGTTTGGTGTAAGGCACTCCCTCCACCCTGCAAGGCCCAGAGCTGGGCTGGCTGAGCAGCGAGTCAAAGTTCACAGGAGCACTGGGGAGTAGTGAGCAGGTCTGAGCTGGCCTGGCTGTTTAGTCAGGGTTAAATAGTGTGTAAATAAACACACAAATAATTTCCCCCCAGCTTGCAATCATGTCTGAGCCTGGAGGGGACTTTTAATGGCTGAGCTCAAACAATGACACAGCCTGAGCTGAATAAATAGAAATAGGAGGAAATAAAGACTCCAATTGCTCTCGTGCTGGGTGGAGTAAAGTGTAAAAGTCCCAGGCAATAATGTAATACACACTGGTGATTAAAAAAACAAATAGGCCTGATTCTCATTTCCACTGTCCTGGCAGTGCCAAGGAGATTGCAAGGGGAAGTAAATAATATTTACTCCCCTTTTCAGGCTATTTTCCAACATCAAAGCAGTGCACAGGGGTGTACATATAAATGAGAATCAGGCCCAACGAGTCCTTATTTGTGATAGTGGCAGCAGTTTCAGGGGATGTAGCTGTGGATAAGACTGGAGTTTGGATATAATCTGTTATCCAGATATTCTCTCACTGGGATAACACACTATCACACATGTAAAGTGTTTTAGTGGTTATTAATGAAGAAGAATAGTGTGAAGTTTGTCTTATTTTATCTGTGCGTCTCAGTGAGACTATTAGCTCCAGGTTATGGCTGGGGTAACAGGCACAGAGATATTTGCCCGAAGTACCAAAGCAAAGCCTGAAACAGAGCCCTGCAAATCTGTAGATATCCACAGACCATGTTTGCAGATCGGATGGGGATACAAATGTTGTATCCAGGCAGGGCTCTAGAAATAGAACCCAAGCCTTCCAACACCCAGGTTTAGGAATGATACAGTGGTTGAATCTGGGAGCCCTTCACAAAGCCAGAATAAACAAGACTTGTGATGGAGAGCTATGCAGGGCTTGGAAAGGACAGAACCATCTCTTACCACATACCAGGCAGCAGGACACTTACACAGTAACTGTGGGCTATAACAACCAGGTAAGCAAACCTTTGTATTCAGAGCCTCCACCCCATGCCATCCTGCCCTCCCTGTTGCTGTGCTGAGGGCTGTTGTGAAGCAGTGGTGCTTAGGCTGCTTGTGCCATCTCTTAGTCACACTACGTTGCAGAGCAGCACAGGTTTGAAAGGTCTTTGATACATCTGCCATGGCTGGACAGATTGCTCCCTATTTGTTATTTTGTACTTTGCTTCTACCATATTTGTCACTTAAAACTAAAATCAAAATACAATATTTGGGGGAGACAAAAGGATCTCTGTTTTTAGCAAAGGATTTTATTATTATTTAAGTATAAAAATACTTGACACTCACAGTGAGCTAAATTTCCAGAGCACTGAACAGATATTTAATAGTAAAATGTGCAAAGTGCAGCCAGCCCACGTCAGGAGCAGTGAGACACAGATTCTGAGGTCTGTATTTCCTCCACAAGGGATGATGCCATCACTTCAAAGTAAAAACAGTGGAGGGAATTGCATTCCTGCTGCAGGTGTTGCTGATGTTATCAGCCATTCCTGGGGAATTAGAGACCACTCAACTCAGAGCTTGGGTGGTACATGATAAAGGACCTGATCCAAAGCCCAAAGAAGACAATGGAAAGCCTCTCATTGACTTCAAAGGAGTTTGGATCAGGTCCAACATCCAAAGTGAATATTTTGTTTTAATACATTTATTCCTAGAATCATAGAAGATTAGGGTTGGAAGGGACCTCAGGAGGTCATCTAGTCCAACCCCAACTAAATAATCCCAGCCAGGGCTTTGTCAAATTGGCCCTTAAAAATCTCTCAGGATGGAGATTCCACCACCTCCCTAGGTAACCCATTCCAGTGCTTCACCACCCTCCTAGTGAAATAGTGTTTCCTAATATCCAACCTAAACCTCCCCCACTGCAACTTGAGACCATACTCCTTGTTCTGTCATCTGCCACCCAGGGCTGGTGCAAGGAAGTTTCGTGCCCTAGGCAAAACTTCCATCTTGCACTCCCCCAGCCCTGCAGCAGCTCCCCTCTGCCCTGAGGCGCCCCCTCCTCGCGGCAGCTCCCCGCCTCCCGTGGCAGCTCCCCACTCCCAGGCCTGGGGAGCCCTACGGTACCTCCCCACCCTAGCTCACCTCTGCTCCGCCTCCTCTCCGAGCACGCTGTCCTGCTCTAATTCTCCTCCCAGGCTTGCGGCGCCAAACAGCTGACTGCGCAGTGGAGCCCCGGGGCTGCCAGCTGCGGCGCACTGACGCGGGGGAACTCCTGGGCTGCTGGCGGTGGCATGCTGACCCAGGGGAACCCCTGGCTTGCCGGTGGCAGCTCAGACTCTCTCTTCTTCCCAGGGCAGCGGCTGCTCAAACACTTAAAAAAAAAAATTGGAGGACGCCTCTTCTTGGCGCCCCCAAATCTTGGCGCCCTCAGCAACCACCTCATCCACCTAAATGGTAGCACCGGCCCTGCTGCCACCACTGAGAACAACCGAGTGCCATTGTCTTTGGAAACCCCCTTCAGGGAGTTGGCGGCTGCTATCAAATCCCCCCTCACTCTGCTCTTCTGCAGACTAAATAACCCCAGTTCCCTCAGCCTCTCCTCATAAGTCACATACCCCAGCCCCCTAATCATGAGGCTCTAACCAGCTGTATATTATAGCTAAACACAGACAGCACTTTTTTTCTAGCCTGGCTTCATGTAGTGGATAAATAAAAGCAAACAAAGGTGCTCCTGAATGATGCTCTCGAATTAGGCTACTTTCAGTGGTTCAATTCTAAAGTGCGGGAATCGCAGCCCTGCAACTACACAGGATGCTTTATTAACACATCAGTTACTTTGCAAGCTTGACAGGAGCCTTTCCTTCTCTCATTAACATATTGCATCATAATTAGCTCGCTGGGAGTGCGGGTGCCGGCCAGGGGACTAGCTACAGATGGTATCCTCTGCCTACCCCTTGGTAGGGTGACCAGACAGCACATGTGAAAAATCAGGACGGGGGTCATAGAAGCCTATATAAGAAAAAGCCCCCAAATCGCGACATCTGGTCACCCCACCCTTGGTGCACCAGAGCAGCACAGGACAAGAGGGAGGCAGCGGTGCTGTGCGGGGAAATCTTTACAAGAAGTTGCTGCCGGGGCAGCGCTTGTAGCTCGCAGTCGGCGCCGCGAAGACCCCACAAGCCCGCCCCGGGCTGGGGCAGGCTGATGCAGCGGGGCGGTGGGATGGGAGCGAGCTTTGCAGCGAGCCCGGGTCAGACACAGACTCTCCCGCCGCGCCGAGCCGAGCCCAGCCCGGGGCACGGAGCCGGAGGAGGCCGGGGGGGGGGTGTGGCCGCTGCCCCACGCCATTGGCCGCGCGGCCCGTGACGCGCGGGGAGGGGGCGGGGCGCCGGAGCCCGCCGCGGGCCGCTCAGAAGCATGTTGCAGCCCCGACGCGGCGGCAGCGGCCGGGACATCGCTCCGGCTGGCGCTGCAGGGAGGGCGGCCCGCCTCGCCTTCATGCCTCCAGCCCGGCGCCGCAGCCGGCTGCCCTGAGCCGCCCCAGCCATGGGAGATGGCTGGTTCGCCTCAGACTGCAACCCCCCCAACCGATCCAGCTCCCCGCCTCCCTGCAGCGCCTCCACCCTGCCCTACCCGCCGGGCAGCAGGCAGCTGCCCCTGGAGCTGCCCTCCCACCAGTGGGCGGTGGGCATGCTGATGACCCTGATGGTGCTGCTGATCGTGGTGGGCAACGTGCTGGTGATCGCGGCCATCGGGCGCACGCAGCGGCTGCAGACCCTCACCAACCTCTTCATCACCTCGCTGGCCTGCGCTGACCTGGTGATGGGCTCGCTGGTGGTGCCCTTTGGGGCCACATTGGTGGTGCGGGGCCGCTGGCTCTGGGGCTCCTTCCTGTGCGAGTGCTGGACCTCGCTGGACGTGCTGTGCGTGACGGCCAGCATCGAGACCCTGTGTGTCATTGCCATCGACCGCTACCTGGCCATCACCTCGCCTTTCCGCTACCAGAGCCTCATGACCAAGGGCCGGGCCAAGGGCATTATCTGCACTGTCTGGGCCATCTCTGCCCTGGTCTCCTTCCTGCCCATCATGATGCATTGGTGGCGGGATGGAGATCCCCAGGCTCTGGATTGCTACCAGAACCCCGACTGCTGCGACTTCGTCACCAACAGGGCCTATGCCATTGCCTCCTCCATTATCTCTTTCTACATCCCCCTGCTCATCATGATCTTCGTGTACATCAGAGTCTACCGGGAGGCCAAGAAGCAGATGAGGAAGATAGACAGGTGCGAGGGCAGGTTTTACTGCAGCCACCCCCAGCCTCCTGCCCCAGCCCAATCCCACCATCAGCCCATCCTGGGCAATGGCAAAACCAGCAGGAGAAGGACCTCCAGGATCCTGGCCTTGAAGGAGCAAAAAGCCCTCAAGACGTTGGGCATCATCATGGGTGTCTTCACGCTCTGTTGGCTCCCCTTTTTCCTGGTCAACGTGGTCAAGGTCTTCAACAGGGACCTGGTGCCAGACCAGCTCTTCGTCTTCTTCAACTGGCTGGGCTATGCCAACTCGGCTTTCAATCCCATCATCTATTGCCGCAGCCCCGACTTCCGCAAGGCCTTCAAGAGGCTGCTCTGCTGCCCCAGGAAAGCTGACAGGAGGCTGCACGCCAGTGCTGGGGAGCTCTCCCGATACCCAGGGAGCTTCATCAATACTTTGGGCACCCCCGAGCGCAGCCTAGGAGGGACATGGTCTGATTGCAATGGGGGCACACAGGGAGGCAGTGACTCCAGCCTGGAAGAGAGGAATAGCAAAATTTCCTATTCGGAATCTAAGGTATAAGGATAGGGGGTGTGTTGGGTTTTGGGGGCAGAGGAGTGTGTGCATTGGACACTGAGCATCAAGAAAGACAGGAAGGGAAATGAGCAGGAGTGAAAAAGGGAAAAAAAAACCCACCAGGAGTCGGGTTAATAAACACCAGACCAAACTGATCTCTCGCTATGGAGAGAATCTGTGTTTACTTAAAATTAAAAGCAGGTGAATTTGTATGCAGCATACCTCATCTGAAGCTAAAGCAAACGGGAGGCCATTGACCACTGAACAAAGGAAATTTAATCAACTGTCTCAAACCTATTTGGATTATTTTTATCTTTCTGTGGGGAGTTCGATGTTGGCAGTTAGGGAAAAGGAAATAAGAAAATAGGTTAAGTTTTTCTGAGAGCTACAGATGCAGAGGGGCCTGATCCTGAAACATTGAAGTATTGGGATTTTGCTGTTGCCGTCGGTGTAGGCAGGGTCAAGCTGTTAACCTTCCTTCAAAGTTTAGGACTGTCAGCTATCCCTGTCCTTACTTCTGGGAGCTGCAGCAGTAGCCCCACACAGAGGAAAAGATCCTGATTTTAATAAGTGCTGACTGCTAAAAAATCTCATTGAAGTCTGTGGGCACTGCAGGTGTTCAGCATTTTTACAAATCAGGCTAAAAGTCACTTTTGAAAGTGTATTTGTGTTCTGGTGAGTTTTATTTTAAGCTCTTGGTAGCTGGGCTCCCCTGTTATCTAAAGTAGACAAAAATAAAAAATAAATAACATTGAACATTGATATACTTGTATTTTGAACAAACCTCGTCTGCTTTTTTCTTCAGCACCAGCAAACTGGTGACTTTTTGTGCTTATCTTCCCTTGCCAGACAATAGCAATCAGGCTGAGAAACTTCTACCTCAAACTGTGCATATTGTACAGGGGAAATAAAAAAGACGTGTTTATATTAAACAGCTTATTTATGTATCACTATTAGTATTTTCTAAAAAAAACCCACCCCAGTCATTGAGCCTTCTGCAGTTTGTTCGTTGTAATTACAGATGAACAGTAAAAATGAATTCCTTGTATCAAAAAAATTACTGCACATTTTTTAAATGGCAACGTAGCCATTTTTTGCACAGTGTCAAGAATTGTAAAGTGAATTGAAGATGTTACTTGCACAAAAAGTCGAATTACAAATAAAATGGGGGTTAAATAACATCAAACCCCAGATCTATTTCTGTTCTTGTCTGCTTTGTTACAATTTTACTGAGAGTTACTTTTTTAATATTATTTTATCAAGGTACTGTATATATATCAATATTATAAATTAAAGTATCTTAAGCATCTTTTTATTTTTAATGTCCAAGTGCCCACGGGAATCTGCTGTTATTTTAGCACTTGTGTGTCATTTCCATTTTCCTTGTGTGTGTGTTTTATAACGTATTTATACTCTGGTGCAATTTACTACTGTGTAAGTAATCGGTCAATGTGCAATAAATGTCATTGCATCACAAGCAAGTTATGTTCAGTGTTTCTCTATAGGTTCAGAAATGATACCCAGCTAGAGTGAAAGAACAAAGTTTGTTTTGCTTGGAAATATTGGTCAGGTTAACGATACAGTCCTGTCTAATGGCTTTTCCTGACACAATATTGTAAAAAAAAAAACAACAAAAAAAACCCTTCCTAGACCAAATAAGGTTGTGTTCCTGTTACAGTGAGAGCTGCCTACTTCCCTTAAACTAATGGCCAAAACATTAGTGTTTCAAGCCTAATTTTGAAAACATTAGTTTTCTTTAATGATGCCAACTTAGCTGTCCTAATCTTTATTGTTAAGTGTACTGGACTGGGAACCAGGATACCTACTATTCAGAAGTACAAAACTATTTCATTCGATTTGGTTTGAAAGCTGAAAATTGTCTGTCTAATAGAAAGCGTATGCATTGTATTCCATCATGAAGGCAATGATATTCTTGGAATAATTTCACTTCACACAAATGGGGCCTGAACTCTCAAGGACTTTTTCCATTGGCTTCAGGGAGAGCACGGTCAAGTCCCTGTTCTATATGGGCCAGAACCTATTCCCACTGAAGTCTAGGGAAGTCTCCGCAGAGTTCAGAGTATCTAACTGGAGATATAATTTGCAGGCTGTCATGATCTGAAACAATTCCGGACTTTTGTTCTACTGCACTGTGAAAAGACTTTCAAGCAAAATTCACTATGAGTTTGACCCTGCACACACTGGAATCAATGAGTGTTGCCCTTGTCTTTAATGATTGCAGGATCAGGTCCGCTGAGTGGTTTCAACTCAATGAATCAGCTCTAAAGACTGTTGAAGTTAGTGGAGATCTTTTCTGTTGACTTCAATGGGCTTTGGATCAGGCCCTATATCACCCAAGTTAGGTGACTGGTTTAAAAAAAATTTCTGTAGCTTAAACAATTATATATTGTGAATAAAAGAAAGCATATGTGGCCCTTATTTTGTGATGGTATGTTACTCTTAGTAGTAGATTCATTTAGAGCCAGATTCCTACCCTTACTCACATTGAGTCCTGTCCTACTCACGCTGGTATCGCTGTGAACTTCAGCGGAACTCTGCGTATGAGCACAGTTGTGCTGGGAGAGGAAAGGTGGCAGATTCAGATCTTTAATGTGTGTCTTGAACATAGAACTCTGTCACAGTCCAACATTTTTTTATGTTGTTTCATAATGGTGCATTTCATTCAGGTAGCTTAATAAATACTTAACTACTAGAAATTGCCGTGGCAAATAGAGCAGCAAAAAGACAGACTGCTCGATATTGTAAAACACCTCTCTAATGTGATGTGCAGAATTAAAGTGCAGTCACTTTTAGTGCTAGAACACTCCGAGGTGTAGTGAAGTTAGCAATCAGCAACCTGGGAGAACGTTTTTGAAAGTCATTTCTTCAGGACACAAGGTAAGTCCTAATGTTTAAAATTTCAGGAACTATCTTTTATATCAAGTTCTTTTAATATTACAAGAAGATCATGATTTTTTTATGCAAGACCAAATTAAAGGGCCTTTAGAAGGTAGTTGTGCCATTGATTTCATTGAGGTTAAGACTTGAACTACAGTTAATAATTCCCCCATAACAAGTGAAATGAGCTACCTAAATGACAAAGTGAAGCCAGGTTAGCTGCCAGATGAAACATACATTCTATCATCATGGTCTAATAATGTGTATTTAAATCCAAGAATTCAATTCTGCCTTCATTTGTACCCCTGCTATTCCAGAAAAGTCAGTAGAATTGCAAAGGTGTAACTGAGGGCAAAATTTGACTCTAGCAGACTAATATAGGATGTGATGATTTTATACATGACTATTTGCTACGCCACCATTGCAGAAAAGATTGAGTCTAGACCCTGATCCAGCAAAAGCAGTTTAGCACATGCTTAACTTTAAGCATCTGAGTAATCTCACTGAAGTCAATGCATCTGCTCAAGCACTTAAAGTTAAGCTCATAATGAAGTGCTTTGCTGAACTGAGGGCCTTGGATCAGATTTAGGGGCAAACCCTGCTCAGCTCACTCTCCTTGGGAAAATACATTGGGCCACACTCATCCTTGATTAATGTAATAACTTCAAAGTCACTGGAGTTACATGTAGGATGAATGTTGCCCACTGACTTCAATAGGACCACTTGTGTGAGTAAGGTGATCAGGATTTGGTCATTGTGTTTTGGACACTCAGAAATGACCTGATAGGTAAGCGATAGGTAGATACTGCAGTTTTAAAAACAGGAAGGTCTCTAATTGGCTGAAGGTTTAAACAGTCAGTAAAGATAATCCATCCCACAACCTGAATGGCTGATACCTGACTCACCTAGTCCAGTATAAAAAAGGCAGTGGCCCACTAACCTTACAGACCGAGCAAGACATATGGTGTGCATGTGTGTGAAGACGGGAAGACTGTGGGTTGCTGTCTTAATACAGCTGGTTCTTAGGATTAAAGAAGGAATATGCTCTGAGCAGAGTTACAGCACAGCTGAGATACTCTGGAGGCAATGAGTCAAACATCCGTGATGAATATTTCTTTGAAGCAAACCAGACAGGGATTAACAGTAGGAGCTGCAGTAAGAGCGTACAAACTTTCGACTCGCAGCCACACACACACTTGCAGTGAAAAGTTAAGTAACAGAGGAATAGAGACCTGAGGGGAAGAGAGAAGCAGATAAAACAGAAAATCTACTGTAAGAATACGGACTGCATCCGTTATGGCTCAAATTGTCGGGCCAGGATGCCTAAAGAGGCTTCTAAACTTCAGGCACTAAAATAGAAGTGGCCTGTTTGCCAAAGATGCTGAGTGCCTGTAGCCCTTACTGACTTCCTTGGGAGCTCAGTACTTTTGAAAATTGAGCTACTTCTCTATGGGTATGGAAATGTAAGTCTAGAAGCCTAACTTCAGGCATATGGGTTTGAAAATTTGGGCCTGAGGGTAGTTACTTTTTGCAGGTAAAAAGCATAAGGAAACCAGATCCTGCATTTCTTGTGAATCCAGCACTGCAGACAAGTTAGGAGAGGAGTTGGATTTTTTAAAAGTAGTCAGGTGCCTAAACGTAGGCATCTAATGGAATTTCCGAACGTTCATAGGTGCCAATGGGAGTTAGGTGCCTAGCCACTTTTGAAAATTCCACTAGGTACCTATCTACATCTTTGGGCACCTAAATATCTTTGAAAATCTGGCCCAAAGTGTGCACTTCTACTGCACTTTCATCCATGAATTACGTATAGATCTGGTACCTGCACAAACCATTAGTAAGCAGTAATTGCAACTAACTAAATCCGATATGGTAAGTGTGGCCTAAAATGCTTAGAATTAGATCTTTGCGTCGCCCACAGCGTTCAAAGAATTCAACACGATAAGTAGTTTGTTTCTGATAACATGCACTATTTCTGCTGCAAACACCATCTCTTTCATTTGGCATGCAAGTGTATTCAAATATAGAAGACAATTTCCTTATCTTTTTTTTCCAAGTCTTATCTGAAGTTGAAATTTTATTAATAACTTTTAAGCTGTTATTGTGCAAACCTCCCTTGCTCTGCACACTTTCCTAATTTATTATTTCCCATGTGATAGAATGTACTTACTTCTTCCTCTGTAATATATCAGTGATGGAAACAGTGGAGTCATGAACTAACAGCATAGACATTCTTCAGGCCAAATTCTATCCCTAGCTTTGCTCGTGATATGCTACTGGAGACAGAATTTGGCCTTTATAATCTAATCTTTTATGAGAGCTACTAAACAATGGCTCCAGAAAGGTCCGTTGTCACCAGCAGTAATTGGCATTTACTAATGAAGCTGGAGCAATTAGTCCCATTAAAACCATTCAAGGAAAATGTTAACTGCTAAACCATGGTTAGTGCTGTATACCTCAAATAATGGGTATTTTGTTTGTTGGTCTCTGTTAGGTGATACGATGGAAAATAATTATCCTTTGACTAGCTGCCAGCTTTGTATTATTCAGAAAGGAGAAGACATGTTCTGTTTGAAGGATTATTCCTAAAAATAGTTCTGCTACATCAGCCACATCAGCAACTGGCATGAAGTTAATTCCCATGCACACATACACACACCCTCCATGTTATTTCAGTTTCGCTCTTGTCAGTCAAAGTTTTCGGTTTGATTGAAAAAACAGTAATGCAAACTCCTGAAAGAAGGTTAAGCACACTGGCCCGCAGGATTATTTTTGGTATGCATCACTGATTCGCATTCAGAGGATGCCAAATTCCAAACTGTCTAAGGAGGAAGTAAGTATTCTTTGTCTTTCTGTAAATAATCATGGATAACGCAAGAGCAACAGTAGAATTGCTATGATTGCCTTACACAAGAGATCAATTTTTTTTTTTTACATAGCTGTCCATCTACCTGTTAGTCTAAACAGAAACAGCCATGATAACAACAGGAGCTTCACTCACATAATTCAATAACCTCAGGCTGCTAAACTGTGTCAGAGAAAGTGACAGAGTAGAGGGGAAAAAAGAATAAACAAGATATCAGTTGGCAAAGCCGGAGGGGGAACCTTTCAAGTAACAGTAACAGAGGACATGATAACAGGGCTAGATGTTACATTTTCTTTCCAACATAATGCCCATTATGAAAAAGTCCAATAGATTTTAAGAGGGCTGAATCTGTCAGATGCTCAATAGAAATAAAATAGCCTTCTATAGAAATGACTCTAAAAAGCTAAGGATTTTATCTCGTCTATATTCTCTAGGCTGGTTAAGCACTTTTCCATAAGAAGTTAAACAGCTGGAGCAAACTTCAACACTTCTTAAATGTTCCCCACCTCTAATGCACATTGAAAGAAAAATATCTGAGCCAGATCCTCAGCTAGTGGAAATCACTGGAGCTCGTTTGACCTCCATGAGCTAGAATGACACGGACAACCCCCTTTTTCAGCCATTAGACTCTCAGAGTGGCAGCTGGGAGCATATACATTATCTCATTAAGCAAACTGTTTCAACAAAGCCTTTAATTTCTACAGCCTCTGGATATTTACATTGTTCCTCCTAAAAGCAAGAGTGGCTCATGCTTATGAAACCTAAGGGAGTCTTTCTATTGAATTTCATGGGAATTGGATAATACCTCATGCTGGGCCTGACTCTGAAGCCATTTCTCACTTTGCATAGTCCCACTAAAGTAAACTGGCCCAATTCTCCAGTGCCTTTCGCCTTGTGTTGTCATTTATACTTGTGCAATGAGGATGTATGAAGTGATGCGGCCGCTGTAACTCCGTGGAGAATTCTGACCAGCTAATGTTTTGCACCTGCTTTGCCAGGTATAAATGATTACCCGAGTTACAGGGCAGGTGAGAATCAGGTACTTTGGTAAGACTCCTAGAAGTTATAGCTACTTACTGCTAACACAAGCAGCAGAATTGGGCCTGCCTAGAATTGTATCATGTTCGGGTTTGTCATGTAAACTCTCACACGTGTTCCTGGTTCATATTTTTTAACTGACAACTGAACATACAGACTCACTTCGCAAACCAACGTTTGGCTAGCTTGCTCATTGGCCATATTAAGTTTTACAGATAGACCCAGCCTGCAGATTCTGGACTTAGGATCTGAACATTGGCAGAACTTTGGGAGGTTCAGATCCAGGGGGTTGGTTTAGGCACTTTTCTGATTAGTTTGATATTCATTGTTAATAATTATGTACCTAGAACTGTATCGAGTGAAGAGGAAAGCCCAGCAGGCCAACTTCATCCTCCAGCCCTGAACCTTATGCCTGCACTGTCTGTGGCAAGGACAGTCACTTAAGAAGTGGACTTTTTAGCCACTTGCAGTGCCGCAGCATGACACCTACAGCCCCCAACTAAAACCTCTCCAGCGCATCATCAAGGATCTACAACCTATCCTGAAGGACGGTCCCTCACTCTCACAGATCTTGGGAGACAGGCCAGTCCTTGCCTACAGACAACCCCCCAACCTGAAGCAAATACTCACCAGCACTACACACCACACAACAAAACCCCCAACCCAGGAACCAAACCCTGCTATAAACCCCAGTGCCAACTCTGTCCATGTATCTATTTAAGGGACACCATCATAGGACCTAACCACATCAGCCACACCATCCGGGGCTCATTCACCTGCACATCTAACAATATGATATATGCCGTCATGTACCAGCAATGCCCCTCTGCCATGTACATTAGCTGAACCGGACAGACTATGCAAAAGCATAAATGGACACAAATCTGACATCAGGAATCATAACATTCAAAAACCAGTAGGAGAACACTTCAACCTCCCTGGACACTCAGTTACAGACTTTAAAGTGGCAATTCTTCAAGAACAAAAACTTCAAAAACAGACTCCAACGTAAAGCTGCAGAACTGGAATTAATTTGCAACGTTGATACCATCAGATTAGGCCTGAATAAAGCCTGGGAGTGGTTGGGTCATTACAAAACCTAAACTTAATTCCCCCATTACTAATTTCTCCCTACTGTTACTCACACCTTCTTGTCAACTATCTGTAATGGGTCACTCTGTTACCACTTCAAAAGTTATTTTTCCTCCCTTGATATCCTGCTGTTAATTGATTTATCTCATTATACTGACTTCACACTTGGTAAAGGATCCCCCATCGTTTCATGTATTTATACCTGCTCCTGTATTTTTCACTTCAGTCTGACGCAGAAAACAGCAACACAATCCTGTCCTTATCATGGCATTTGTTTACCCGAGACATAAGGATATGGGACAGCCTTTCTTCTTTTCTCTTCATCTGCTATGTTGTACCCAACACTACAGTCCTCACTGGTTATATCTACACTGCAACTAGACACCTGTGGCTGGCCCGTGCTAGCTGGCTCAGGCTAAGGGGCTGTTTAACTGCAGTGTAGACGTCCAGGCTTGGGTAGGAGCCCAGGCTCTAGGACCTTGGCAGGTGGGAAGGTCCCAGAGATCAGGCAGCAGGAGCCAGGAAGTCAACTCTTTAGTGAAACAGCCCCTGAGCCCTGGGAGTCCGAGTCAGCTGGCATGACCCAGCCACAGGCTTTTGTCTGCAGTGTAGACATACTGACAGAGACAAAAACCGGACTTAGGTGCCTAACCTGCTTAGGTACTTTAGGTACTGTAAATCCCCCCAGTCTGCATCTTTAGGCACCTAAATCCCTTTACAAACCTAGCCCTCAAGGATATATCTGTACTGCAGCTAGGAGTGAGCCTTCCTGCCTGGGTAGACAGCCGCATGCTAACAGAGCTTGGGCTAACAAGCTAAAAATATCAGCATGGAGGTTGTTGCACTGGCTGGAGCTCAGGCTCTCAAGCCTAGGGGATAAGGTGGCCTTGATATGGTTGGCATTGTAGGTACATGTAATGAAAAGACAGTCCCTGGCCCAGAAAGCTTACAGTCTAAACACAGGATGAAAGTAAAAAGTGCCTCAAAAACAAGTCACTTTGTTGGAGCAGTGAGCATTATTTTTATTTCACTTTCAGGCACACTGAAGACTCTAAGATATATTCTTTTACAAGGTGGCAGACAGAATATGCTCTGAGCATTGCTGAAAGTCACTGTATAGTGCCAAGAATGTGAACAGGAGTCACCATTTGTAGATGTTAAAGAAATACTTTTCACTTGCTTTTTTTAAAGTACAATCTGGTAATGCTCCTGCTATGATAGTTACCCAAGGGGGACCAATGCCACAAAAAATTAAAGGGAGAACAATGAAAACAGCTGACTACAGCAGATTATCAGTGTTGTCGATATCAGAATGCTTCTTTTAAGAACAAGACAGTCAAAGAAAACCCAGGTGAGACTTTCTGGCATGGAACTGAGTGTGACACTTTAGATGAAGGTTTCTAAATACACATAATGGACCCAGTTCTGCCCCTCAGTCACACCCCCAAGTTCCTTAAGTCAGTGAGATTTCGATGTATATTTCTGACAGTAGCTTGGCTCTGCAAACCCCAGTCATGCTGAAGGGTAGGGTGGTGTCAGTGTCAGTTTATGGCGACAGTTCTGTCTGTGGAATACATAGTTAGTGCTCAAAGAGGTACCTCCTACACTTCCTTTTTAGGGTGTATTATGCACTCTTTTCTGCCCCACATGCCAGCTTCATTTCATCAGCTGGTAAAGAATGCAGCCTGGGCCCACGTCCTCAAAGGTATCTCGGCACCTAACAGCCACTGAAATTAACGTAAAGTTAGGAGCCCAATTACCTTTGAGGCTCTGGACCCAAGTTCCCATTCTATGCCCTCTTGGAATGGCTGACACTAATGCTGGTAGCACTAATGCTCCCAAGGTTTTGCATTCAGGTCCCTCTACCTCACTTCTAATTGCCCATCTGTGCAGAGCCATTTCAGCTCATCCACAGTTGGTAACGAACCAAACCGTCATTTAATTTATTGTTTGGAATATAGCTGCGGTTTAAAGATTATTGTTTGTAACACTTGGGCAATCATTATATAATTGTTAATCCTTGTAAATGCACTTTAAGTAATTATAAGAGCTGTTGTGTAACAATTAGCATCTGTCCTGTTATTCTAAACTCTAGTATAGATTGTCCAACAATTTGTGAAATCAGCTACAAAAGTGTGTGTCATGGGCCAGATCCTGCTCCCAGTGAAGTCTGTAGCAGATACTATCTCTTTGGCAGGCTGAGCCCCACACAGCAGAAGTCAACCACTGTCCTGGAAGACAAGTAACAAACCATCTCCATATCGGGAGTTGTAAAGCTAGCTGGTGGAGATGAGCTCCAGTGTTCTGCTATCCTCAGCTCAGTCATCCTTCCCATATTGCACAGCTCTGCTGAGATTACTCCAGTGTGCCTGGAACCTGGTGGGAGTATGGGGTGTTGCTGGTGTTAGATGTTCTAGGAAGGGCTTTCTTCTCTGCTTCACCCTTGCCTTGCTATGTGGTAGATAGGAAGCCTGCCATACAACTGGGATGGGAGCCTCCATCATCAGAGGATCTTTGGAAGAGTAGAGGGGCAAACTCCATGGTCCTGGGTAGCCTGGCTTCCATACATAGATGGGACAATCCCAGGAAGGTCATTGCTTTGGCCCTGTTAGTCTTTTCCTATTTTTCCCTAGCTGATGAACAATGAATCATCCTTTGATTAAGAATTTGTCCTTGTGAAAGAGTGATTAAAATAGGCAGAATCATAGGACCAGATCCATAGCAGCTGAGGACAGTCAGGAGTCAAAGGTATCTGGCAAGCCACGCCCATAACATAGGATTAATAAAACTACAAATGTGTGTTATAAAAAGAAGTACATCCCTCTTGCCGTAGTTCAGGTAACTTTGGAGAAGTCTCACAAAGCTTCCATTGTCTAACACTTGCATAGACCCAAGGGCTTGGTTTGGTTTGGACTTTCCCTAAATATCCACGTGTGAAGCTTGATTTAAAATGTTAGTGAGATCATGTTGTTGTTGAGCGAGACAAAACTAGTTTACAGACAAGTTCTTTAAGTGGAAGCTATGCGTAATACAAGGCAGTGTGAGCTAGATGCTAAGGCCCTGGACCAGGTCCCAGGAGACCAGTATTCCCTTCCTTGCTATGTCAGGGACCTGCTTTGTGACCTTGGACAAGCACTTCACCTCTCTGGTTCCCTTTCATTGCCTTGTCTGTTTAGATTGTCTGTCTATTTTCTATTTAGCCAGGACATGGGAGAGCAGGGGCCAAGTCCCAAGCTTTAGCACAGACTTCCGGTGTGACCTCAGGCAAATCACTTAGGGTATATCCACACAGCACAGTTAACCCTTACCAGTCTTTACCTCTCCTACTATCCACACATAAAAACCTCTCACCTGGGTTTGGAGGTCCTTTAGCTGGGGCTTTAGGCTAGAGCATAGGCTCTGATTTAACTTGGGCTGGAACCCATCCCCTCTGCAGTGAGAATGCAGGCTAGTACTGATAGTCCTCCAGTGCCCTTCCCACGGAAAGACAAACAAGTTATCCCACAATTGACACAAGTGATGGGGAAAGAATGCTAGAGGGTCTCAGCATGGAGAACCAGGGGATATGCTCCCAGATACACACCGGCGAGTGCAGAAACAGTGATGGCATAATAATGTGGGTACGGCTTTGCTGTGGGGATGCTCACAGGTGGATTAGGTTAACCTCCTGGATGCTCAGACCCAGGGACCAATTTCCTGGGTTAACTGCGCAGTATAGACACAGTTTCTGCCTCTCCATGCCTCAGTTCCCCATCTGTAAAATGGGGATCATGGCACTGCTCTACCTCACAGAGGCATTGTGAGGATAAATACGTTAAAGAGAGTGAGGAACTCAGATATTATGGTAATTGCGGCAATAGAATGACCTACAATAGATCCAGGGCAGGCTTTTGGAGCAGGGACTTTCTCTCTCTCTGGCTACACTTTTTGCTGGAGGGATAATTACCAGCTTGAGGAGACAGACCTGCACTAGTTCTGATCTGACTAGGAGCACAAAAGTCTAGAGTGTAGCTGCTGTGCTCGAGCTGTCGGAGCGTCTAGCTGCCCCATGCATGTACCCATCTGAGATGCTAGGCATGTATTCAGGTGGCTAACCCCTCACACTGCCACATTTACATTCTTATTTTTGGCACGTTAGCTCAATCAACGCTAGCGTGAATATGTCTGCTTGGGCTGAAATTGGCACCTCCCACTTGACGTGTAGACATATCCTCTGTGTTTATACAATGCTCAGCATGATGGGTCTCCCAGGCATTACTGCAGTACAGCTAATAGTTATAGTAACGGATGCAAGAGGAGTTGTAACACTGGTTCACGCTTTACAGGGTGTGTCTAGAGTAGAGATTTTTGTTCCTGTTTTAACTTGAGTTGATTGCCAATTAACCTGAGGTAGCTAGTGTATTTATAAATGTTATTCTAGCCATTCCACAGATGCTGTGCTCTAGGGTAAACCACCAACGTTTGTAGAGTGTTTTTGACAAGTAAGTTACCTAAGTTAACTCAAGGTGGTTGGCAATCAGTTAAATTAAAATAGGAGCAAAAACTCCCGTCTAGCCAGCTGCTGGTTTGATGAGATACTCAGTATATTGTATATTGTATTGTTCTCAGTATACATTGGCAACAATCATTTCTGTCACCTTAAAGAGACAAAAGCAAAAATGCCATTGGGCCAAATTCTGCACTGACTTAAACCCTCCATGATTCCACTGCAATAAGTCTGTGCAGCTATAAATCTGTGCAGAATTTGACCCACTGAAAATTTTGAGTGACTAGGGATTGCATAAGGTACATAGGAAAGCATACACAGGCAAGGGCGTTCAGTAGCTAGGGTGACCTTAGGAGTCTGAGTTCTATTCCTAGTGGTCACTGATTTACTGTCTGACCTTGGGCATGTTAGGCACCCTCTCAGTGCATTTGTAAAGTGAAAAAAAATAATATGTACCTTTGTTGAATGCTTGGAGAGTTACATATGAAAAACACCATTTATGTATTATTATTACCTGTGTAATTATTCCTCAAGGAGTTAGCAGTGGGAAGAGAACAGGAGACCTTCAGCTCAGGCGTCTACTATTTGAATAGAAGGAGTAACTCTGTTATCTGGTCACAATAATAGGCTGTTATCCTCCAGCCACTAGAGGGCAACATGACACACTGAGGCTAAGCTAAGGGAATTTGAAAACAATGAGCAGTGCAAAACTATGAGAATTATTTCCCTCTTGACAGTTACAGTGTTTTCACAAATACCAGTGTGCCCATTACAGCTTTGATGGACCCACTAAACAGATAGCAATATGTAAGGCATTCACAATTTTACATATTGAAAACAGCATTGGGGGAACCAGAAGCCAGAGTAGTATTAACACTTATTCATAAGTAAAGAATGCAGTGATAAAAAGACTGAAATCATTTCAGTGAGGTGTTGCTTCCATTAATATATTATGTAACAGTGCCATCAGTGCACAATTTTTAGTACATCCCCTTTGGGTAGATAAATGTATGAAGTTTGTATGTATCCATAATTAATATATCTTCATTTTAAAATTGACTAGACTTAAATCAGATGCTTTGTCTTTACGTTATAAGGCACCTCATAAATTAAATGTTTGATGTTGTCAGATGTATGCCATTAACACTTCATGGAGATAATCCTCTCCATGACCTCTGTAGTGTCTATCAGAATGCCTGACTCTGCAGATAAAACCTCTGGAAGTAGAACAATGATTCTCTGAACTCATCATGACTTCTTTTCTTCAATTTTGAGCTTTGCAAGAGAAAAATGACCATTATCTGTATTGCTTAGGCAGTTTTGAAACACAGGGTTTTTATTTTTCACTCATATATTCCAAATACGATTGTATAAAATCTGGTAGAAAAGTGAAAGTCTCTCGAGGAGAGGGATTTCTTTTTGCCCTGGTAATAAAGAAAGTGGATAGCTCACATGGCAAAGTTCAGTGACTTATTTAGCATCAAATAAGGAAGAAAATAATGAACAGAATTTTATGTGCCTGTAATTTTTCTAGAGGGAACACAGAAGTAAGGGATTTGCATTGTTTTCTGTGCTGCTCCTATTCGTTAGAGATAAGAAAATGCTGATGACTTTTTCTTTCATTTCCTGACTCCCTTCTTACACTGTCTAGTATCCTAACCTAGTAGGTGAAGTGTCAGTTTTCATGTCTTGTGTTTAAACTCTGGATGGCAACAATGTCTCCACTTTGATTGACAAGGAAGTTTGCCAGGTTAACCCTCTGAAGTTTCATAGATTATCAGGGTAGAAAGGGGCCCTCAGAAGGTCATTTAGTCTAACCCCCTACTTAATGCAGGACTGATCTCTAAATAAATCCCCTAATGGCCCCCTTGAGGGTTGAACTCACAACCCTGGGTTTAGCAGGCCAATGCACAAACCACTGAGCTATCTCTCCTCCCTATGAAACCAGTGGATTAGCAGTCCATCACCTTAACCACTCAGCCACCTCGTTTGACAGGTTAATTTATACCTTTGTGTGTAGTCTTTTATTTTATTTAATATAGCATCAGTAACCACTCCATAGTTAAGGTTGAAGTTGGTTTCCTATTTTTCAATTTTAATTCCCAGCCAAGGAGACTTTGTCTGCCACATCTCATACCAGGGTAGAATTGTTCTAGCAAGTTTGAAAACAAAATTCAGAAAAGTTATTTTCATCTGTGATGTTTGAAAACGTCTTTGTATTTGACTTGTTAAAAATATTCCTATTACATCTTCAAAAGATCTTGGCCTACAAACTCCAGATTTGTTTTATTGGCTTCATTGAACAATGCAGTTTAGTGTTTGGTGGTGTTAGTGGGGGAATTATTGCAAAGCTATGTAATATAAAGAGCTCTCTCATATAACCACCTAACCAGGGTAGGCAAGGAAGGGGTTAACTAGTGGATCTTGAGAGCAGGGCTATAAATAGATGCACAGGAAGTCAGGGGAGGGGTTCTGAGAGGAAGTGGAAGTAATAACTGGGTGTAGAGGGAATGTCTCACTTTGCTAGGTAAGTAAATGTTTCTTTGGCCTTTTGTTTTGGCCTAGGTTGAGGGCTCATTTTTGACTTTGTGTTGGACTAAGGTGTAGAAACAATATGTGTGTTCCTTAATGCGGTGGTTTTCAAACTTTTTTTCTGGGGACCCAGTTGAAGAAAATTGTTGATGCCTGTGACCCAACAGAGCTGGGGATGAGGGATTTGGGGCATGGGAGGGGCTCTGGGCTGGGAAAGAGGGTTGGGGTATAGGGGTGAGGGCTGTGGGGTTGGGGTATGGGGTGAGGGCTGTGGGGTTGGGAATGAGAGGTTCAGGGTGTGGGAGGGGGTTCTGGGAAGGGGTTGGGATGTCAGGGAAGGGGTCAGGGCTCTGGGCTGGGGGTGCAGGCTCTGGGGTGGGGCTGGGGATGAGGAGTTTGAGGTACAGGAAGGGGTTCTGGGTTTAGGGGGGCTCATAGGATCTGTAAGAGCTGAACTCCCTTCCTGTGGGCTTTATATGCCCCCTGGATTTGAGCTTTCAGTGCTGGGCTTTTTAAATGTGAAACTTGCATGAAAAACAGTCTAAAGGAGCATAAGACAGAAGGTTCTCACTGCGACTGCTTTGATGTTCTCTGTAGAAATCAAACATTAGACTATCCGGAAAAGGACAGTGAATGGGCCAGCAAGGACTCTGCTGCCATACAGTCACATGTGATCGCTCCATCCACTGTACAAGCTCCAGTTTTGTTTGTGGAATGTGTCTTGTATGTGGGTTTTGGCTGAAAACAGTTGTGCTGGAACAGTTTTTGGAGTGGGGGTGCTGAGCTGCACCCCCCTTTACCCCTGTCCATGCCCCTCACTGCCCCCTAGAACTGGGACCAGCTGCAGAGACCCCGGAGCCAGCAGCAGGCCCAGCAGCCAGGACCCTGAGTGGCAGGGGTGCAGGGCTGGTGGCTGGGACACCAGGCACAAAACCTGAGGGTGCTGCAGCTCCCCCCATGCCTCTACTTGCTGTGCCTATGGCTGAAAACCTGGATAATCTCTATGTTCAGGGGTTAAAGTTGTTGTATGTTCCTGCCATCAAATCTCCAGGACTCTGGGTAACTGAGGAAGATCTTACTTCAGATTAAGCTCTTGTCTAAACAAGGGGGTTTTTTGTACTGATTTAACGGTCCTGGTTTAAAACTGAGATATTAGTGCCTTCCCTTAGTGTGGATGCAGTTATATTGGTTTAAAGGTACTTTATTGGTAGAGAGTAAGTTATATACTGCCACTAGAGCTGGCACCAATTTAGCTATATCGTTAATATAGTTATTAAACCAACAACGGTAGAACCTCAGAGTTTCAAACATCTCAAGAACGGAGGTTGTTCTTAACTGAAATACTTGTAACTCTGAACAAAACATGGTGGTTCTTTCAAAAGTTTACAGCTGAACATTGACTTGAGGCAGTTCTGAAACTTTACTATGCAGGAAAAAATGCTGCTTTTCACCATCTTAATTTAAATGAAACAAGCACAGAAACAGTTTCCTTATCTTGTCAAATCTTGTTTTTTAAAACTTTCCCTTTATATTTTTGGTACTTTACATGTAATACAGTATTGTACTGTACTTGCGCTTTCTTTTTCTGCTGCTTCCTGATTGTGTACTTCCAGTTCCAAATGAGGTATGTTGGTTGACCGGGTCAGTTTGTGACTCTGGTCTTTGTAACTCTGAGGTTCTACTGTATATTAACAATATAGTTAAATTGGCTAAAAATCTATAGACCACTAAGGATACGAAGTTTAGGGTATCACCATAGAGTGGCAATCTATTTGGAATAAAATAAGAAACCAACCCCCAAACCATCAGGCAGAACTGAAATGTAGCTGCAGCTGAATATCTGAGGCTTAGTAAGAGTCTTGCAGTTAAAGCTATTGCTGGCAATCTTTTCTTTCCCACGGGCACTTCTGTACTTCCTGGTTCTGAGGATGAATGGACCTGGGCCAGCCTGCTTTTCAGATCCAGGATGCATTCAGGTCATTCATATAAGTTTCAGAAATGCATCTTAATTTTTAACTGCTTAGCCAAACAGAACAAAAATCTTTTGAGTTTCAGCCATCGCTAGTCCTATCTTACACATGTCACCGCAGGACTCCTTGCCACAGCAATTCTAACCTTTCCCACATGTGATAGTACATGTGGAATGAAGATCTCTCAGATGAGTTTTCCATAATCTTTCTATTCTGACATGCTCTTCAAGGTCAACTGTCTGGCCCTCTGCCTCTTACAAGACAGCCTCTGTATGTGCATGGGAGTGGCAGGTCTGACTTGCAGCTTGATTTGCAACCTGCTTGCAGCCTGTGAGGATGTTATGTGACATTGTATCATTGCCAGTCTTCTCCATTCAGGATGTGTGGAAAAGCAGCCATCTGGTTTATAGATACAGCACCCTGGTAAGGTCATATCTATTTGGCTCTAGAGAAGGATGAAGTTTGTTTTAATAAAGTGATAAAAAAAGGCTGAATAAATAAAGGGTCCAGTTACTTATGAGTGAAGTTCAAAGGCTGATGCATCCAGATCTAAAACTTCAGATCCCTGAATTTCCACTATTCTATACCAGTGGGTGGGAGGGGAGCCCAGCAAGATGGTCATAGGCCCTAACTGAAATATGCCTAGTGGAAGGAGCACTGGACTGGGACTCGGGGAAACTTGAGGTCTATTTCTGGTTCTGCCAATGGTCTGCTGGGTGACCTAGGGCAAGTCACTTCATCTCTCCCTCAGTTTCCCCATCTGTAAAATAGGTATAATGATATTGACCTTCTTTGTAAAGTACTTTGAGCTCTACTGAGGAAAAGTCTTAAATAAAAGCTAGGTATTTGTCCCTGCTTGAAGTGCTTTAAGGACATGTGGTATCTTGTAAGATAGATATAGATATACACCTCTACCCTGATATAATGCAACCCGATGTAACATGAATTCGGATATAATGCAGTGCTCTGGGGGGGCGGGGCTGCGCACTCAGCAGATCAAAGCAAGTTCGATATAACACAGTAAGATTTTTTGGCTCCCAAGGACAGTGTTCTATCGGGATAGAGGGGGGGGTGTGTGTGTAGACACACACACTTTATTTTTTTCTGAAGTGGCCAGAGAGTTGTTTTGGGGGTTTTTTGTGTCCTGCCTAAGTTGCTTTAAAGGACCTGACTCTTCAGAGGGCAGGTGCTTTCGCCTTTCCTGAAAACCAAGCCCTTTAACGTGTTTGGAGTTGAATCTAATGTCACTCTTGAAAATCCTGGGTGGCATAGACACAATAAAAGCGTGGCAAACTCATTGGTGAGGTGATCAACTTCAGCGGTTTAAAGGTTCATGCCCCAGTGCCTTGGCCATGCAGAAAGATTGCATGATTACTCAAATGCAGAATTCAGACAATAGGTTATTCAGTCTCATCGAGAGCCTGTTCCATGCTTTGTATTTGGTGTCAGGGCTGCAGCCAAGTTCTTACTTTGATGTGGAGCTGGCTCAAAAATAGTCTCTGATCCTGTCATTATGTCAACATTTTTGCCAGAAATAATGAGGGTGACTATTTCCCCAAAGGCCACTGATTTACAGTAAAGCTGAGTTGCAGTGGAGGAGCAGCAGGGTCAGGGTTTGGTAACTGCCTTCCAACAGATTGTAGGTTCAAATCCTGCCCAAGCTGATAGTGATTTAAAGTTACTACTATTTGGTGATCCGTAGACAACCAAACAGCACTCAGCCTATTTGATTTTAGTCAACAGCAACAAGACCTACCTTATTTTCTATGTACACCAACATTTTTCTTAAACAAACTTTCTTCCACAAACAGCCAACGGGCACATTTTCCTTTCACTTACACTAGTTTCACATTGGCATTATTCAACTGTATTAGATGGAATTACTCCTCCTCCCACTCTCAGTTCTAAGAATTAGACCCAATAACACTCTAACTACTACAAGACCAGACATCTACACAGCAGTAAAACAGCCCCATAAGCCCAAGTTGGTTGGCACGGGCCAGCCAACGGTATCTAGTTCCTGTGTAGACATACCCTCAATGCTCAATCCACACAGGATGTTTTAGGCTGCAGCTGGAGAGCCTTGAGTCTGAGGTTGAAGCAATGCTGGTTTCTTAATTCTGCAGGTCCCTAGCTCAACCCCTGGTCTGTCAACCAAAATGGAGGCCATCAGCCTCTATGAAAGTCTTTATTTTGAGCAAGGGGGGGGGGAATATTGATAGTCTATATACTTAGGCATGTTTGCCAGCCCATATCACAATTCAACAAACTCAGTGGCTTGTGGAAACTGACCTAACCTTATCCCTAGAGGTGGTCCCATGTGGACACCACTGAGCAGGGCCGGCTCCAGGGTTTTTGCTGCCCCAAGCAGCAAAAAGGGAGGGGGGGAAGCGGCAATCGTGATCTGCAGCTCTATGGCTGCTGCTTCAGTCTTCGGCGGCAGGTCCTTCGCTCCGAGAGGGAGTGAGGGACCTGCCGCTGAAGACCCGGATGTGCCACCCCTTTCCGTTGGCTGCCCCAAGCAGCTGCTTGCTGGGCTGGTGGCTGGAGCCGGCCCTGCCACTGAGTGTGTTGTGTGGGAAAGATTTCACTTGCTGAAATGAAAATGTGTTGTGGCTAACCACAAGACTTCAATCTTCAAGGCTGTTCATCTGGCACCTTTAATGAGCACTAGGAATTATTCTGGGGCTTCCTGCTCTTCACCTCTTTGGTTAGGAAAAGTCAACTTAGCAACAGTGCATGTCTGAGATGCACAACTGCTGGTGCCAGCAATCGAGATGACCAAACTCAGTCATTGCTGGATCTCAGGTTTCTGGCAAAGCAGCTGGAAATACATTGGAAACAGCAGGTGTAGCAGAGGAGGAAGTAGGGTTTGCTAGGGACAGTTTGTCATGAAGGACCCTGAGCAGAAGGCATTTCCATGACAACAGTGAGAACACACTACTAGAGGATGTTGCCTTAACCAGCCAGCTCATTACAATATTTCTGGTGGAAACAGGTGCCATGGGATAATCCTGCTCTGTTTTTTCTTGGTCATGGTCCGTTTCTATCATTGATGTTGGGCAAACAGGATCACTATATCGGTGAATGATTTACAAGGATAAGTTACCAGAGATGTCTATGGCCACTTGACTATAATGTAGACTCTCTTGCTTTGTTTAACAATCTGCCTTAATTTTGGCAGCAGACAGGAGAGGGTGGCCAGTTGGCATTTTGCAGTAAACAGGCTTTCTACCTGGATCATCGCCTTATCTTGCTTATCAATACAGGATTGAGTAACTTGTGGGAGGGAAATGTAGATTCATTTTTTTAATATGAAAAACCATGTCCATAGAGCTTCCATACATCCATAAGACGGAAATAACACTTCCACAAAGAGTGCTACTGTAGGACAGTTCACTAACTATCATAGTTGCAAATACAAAAGACAGAGGACAGTTGCTCAAATGTCAAGCAATGAAATAGTAAACAGTCCTGGCATTTTAAGTGTTGTCATTAGGTTAAAGAGTGAACACCAAATTGCGTCCAGCAAGAGCACTTCAAACATCTTCGATCTGTCTGTTTGCAGACTCTCAAAGTTACCATTGCACCTGTTCATAGCAAGAACTTTCTCAACCAGAAGGGCGGCAACACAAGTATCCAGCGGAATGCTAAAGTTCTGCAGACACTGATAGGGCCACCAGAAAAGGGCTGATATGATGCACAAGCCCATTCTGGCTTGGTGCGACTTCAGAGGTTGTCCATCCCTGCCCCTCCTCCACCTCCCACAGCATTGTCCCTTACCATAGGTTTAGTAACATATTGTCCAGTCTCACTCTAATCCACTCCTAATTAATACACTTCCACCATTCTCTTGGAAGACTACTTCACTGTCTTATAGGTCTCCGTTGCCATTAAAGCATGTTTCTTTGCTAGTCACACAACTTTCCTTTGTCCAGCTTTATCTTGTTACTCCTAGCTGTGTATCTCTTTGAACCACTGCAAACAATTCCTTTTTCCATTAGCAAGACGGAGGAAACATAACTTTCTTGGCATCATAATATCCATTATTTCCTGCTAATGAGCGCTCTTTCCCATGTTCCCTTTACACAGTTTCTCACGTTAGGTTCAGGAGTCTGTCCAGGCTGAAGTACAGTACTATCACAATGATTAAGCTTTTCCCAACTCTGTGGTTCTGCAGCCATCTCAGTCTGATAACCTGGTATGGAATAGTATTAACTCTCACTGGAATTAAGAAATAGTGTATTGTTTCATGGGCCAGTATTGTATAGGGATGGGGGGTGGGGCAGAAGTGCAGCTAGATTGAGAGCATTGACAAGCCCCTTCCAGCCTGTGGTGACACTGATAAGGGTTGGGTGGTTTCTTGGAAAATGCCTTATGCTGCAGAAACTGTCTCTTTAGACCAAGCCTTGATGTCCTCTTACTCACAAGGTAAGTCAAAACAGCCTCCTGAATTAGGTTTCAATTTCTTATAAAGATGAGGATTTTAGAGTCCTGTTTTAGAATTGGAGATCTTGGAGTCAAACTCCTACAAAGAAGGAGAGAGAATAAACACACCTGTGTTTAAAAATGTATTTTGTAACTCTAGTGACATGTGATCTAATGCTACAAAAGACTTCTTTTGTGTGGCTGGGGTGTTCTTGTGTTAGCTCTCATTCATGACCTGAAAGTGTTTGATTACCTTGCTGCAGTGTTTGTGGTCTAGGTAGTTCTGAAGACTCAGTGGGCAATTAGTCATGTCACCTCTAGGCTGCTCTTTCATATCCAGCCTGTGCTAGAATTGGTGTCTTATGGAAACAGCCTTGATTGTCTGCATAGTTTTCAGACAGGCATCTAGATCAGAAGGACTGCGGCCACCACAACTGGCACAAATCAGTGTTTGTTGGTAAGCTTAGACAGGCCAAGATAAATTACCCTGAGAGTTTGTGAGAGATGTATCTTGCTTAACCTGTTCTAGCTATGGCACTTGTGAGGCGCCCAGATACAGATGAGGAGACACTATTAGTTATAGAGCTGAATTTCACAACACCCTTGTGAGATAGGGAGAAGTGATGTTTTCTTCACTGATGCACAGAGACTAAAAGACTTCCAACAGGACATGGGAAAAGTCAAAGCATGGCACTGAACTCAGATTCCCCAAGTCAGCACTCAAACCACTGGCATATCACTTCTCTCTATTTTGCCTGTTCTGTGCATGGAGGCTCATGTTCTAAGCTCACTTTGCTGATAACTTTTACCAACACACTAAACTCACTCAGGAAAACCCCCCTTACCATGAATAATAATCTTTTCCTCAATTCCATAACATCCTAAAGCCTGGCTAGCCACGTTCTAGGTGGTTCTAGTTAGAACATTGACATGGAGGCTGATTAAACATATTAGTTGACTTGCTTTGACTTAGTTTAATGGTGAGATTTTTTTCTTCCAAAATACCTCCTGCAGGTGTCAAGAGTTGACACAACAGACTGTGGTGTGTTCTAGAGTCCCCAGAGTCTGTGATGTAAATATCTGTTCATTCTTAAAATACTTATGTACTGTTTTGTAAACATTTGCTTCATTTCCAAACCACGTGCTATCCACATAGTTTTATTTAATAGAACTTAGTCATGTAAATGCAGTAATGCAATGCTGACTTTCACTATAACTATCCTAGTGGCTTCCTTAGAGTGATATTAAGAAAAACAAGACTGGCTTGCTGGCACTGGTTTACCATAGGGTTGCAAAATGTCTGGTTTTTTAATAGAATGTCTGGTCAAAAGGGGACCCTGGCGGCTCCAGTCAGCACTGCTGATCGTGCTGTTAAAGGTCCCATGGGCGGTGCTGCAGGGCTAAGGCAGGCTTCCTGCCTGTCCTGGCTCCACGCTGCACACCAGGAGGCAGCCAGCAGGTCCGGCTCCTAGGCAGGGGGCCCACAGGGCTCCCTGTGCTGCCCCACCCAAGCACTGGCTCCGCACTCCCATTGGCCACAGTTCCTAGCCAATGGGAGTTGGGGGGCAATGCCTGTGGGCAAAAGCAGTGTGTGGAGCCTCCTGGCCCTCCCACCTAGGAGCTGGACCCGCTGGCTGCTTCTGGGAGCCGCTAAAAGTAAGCCCATGCCCCAGCCCTGAGCGCCCCCAAACCCAGAGCCCACACTCCCAGCCTAGAGCCATTCCCCCTCCTGCAGCCCATCCCCCTGACTCAAGGCGCAGCCCCCTTCCACATTCCAAATCCCTTGGCCCCATCCCCCAGCCTGGAGCCCCCTTCTGCACCCCAAACCCTCATCCCTGGCCCCAGCCCAGAGCCCACACCCCCAGCCAGAGCCCTCACCCCTCCTAGGACCCCCTCCCACACCCTGAAGCCCTTATCCCCTCTTGCACCCTAGCCCAGTGAAAGTGAGTGAGGGTGGGGGAGAGTGATCCACCAAGGGAGATGGAAATGTAGTGAGCGGGGATGGGGCCTTGGGAAGGGGCGGGGCCTCAGGGTGGATGCAGGGCTAGTGTGTTCAGCTTTGTGCAATTAAAGAAGGCAGCCCTAGTCTGCAAGAAGACTGCTGCCTACATGAGCAGCTTGTTGTCTAGATCTCTGCCAGGAAGCCTGATGCTATCTCTGGTACTCTGTTATGATGTAACAAACTTCAAAATTGGTAAGCTTGTCATATTTCAGCTAAGAACTATTGTAGCTAAACAAACACGATTCTTTATTAGAAGATGATAAAGCTATTGAGGTGTAAAGTGCTCATGTCACTTCAATAGACGCCCACATTAGAACAACTTCGTGAGCCTACTCCTGTTTAGATAATGCTGCTTACTTGGGACCTGGTTGAGCAAGGCACTTAAGCCCATCCCTGATCACCCAAGCATGTGCTTACCTCCTGGTGGTCCCAATTTAGGAAAGCATGTGGTGAGTAAGGATGCTTTTCTGAAACCAGGCAAATGAATTAAGGATGTGTCCAAGTGTCTTGCTGAATTGGGGGGAGTGGGGAAGCTTTGTGCCTCCTAAAACTCACATCTGCAATCTTGCCTACAAAAATGAGTTCTCATTTTTAAGAAGCTACAATTAGTCACCTTCAGGGTGTTCACATACCTGAACTTAACAGCAGGAGCCAATTATTGCAAATCATCTTCTTTCACCCCTTGTTATAGTCACATCATTTGCTATCACTCAAGTCCTTGCTAAAGCCCAGTCCTGCTAGCACTGTTCATAAAACTTGATTTTGCACCTTTAAGTCAATGGGAGTTTGACCATTGATTTCAGTTGGAGATGAAGCAGACCCTTGAGGCCTATTTTTGTTGGCAGCGTTTGCAAAGCCAAGTTCTTCTAACATAGAATAGTAGGACTAGAAGGGACCTCAAGAGGTCCGCTGCACTCATGGCAGGACTAAGTATTATCTAGACCATCCCTGACAGCTGTTTGTCTGACCTGCTTTCAAAAATCTCCAATGATGGAGATTCCACAGCCTACGTAGGCAATTTATTCCAGTGCTTAACCTTCCTGGCAGTTAGGAAGTTTTTCCTAATGTCCAACCTAAACCTCCTTTGCTGCAACTTAAGCCCATTTCTTCTTATCTTATCCTCAGAGGTTAAGAACAATTTTTCTCCCTCTTCCTTGTGTAAGGGGACTGTTATCCCCTTACTAACATTCAGTGGGGCTGTTTTGGTTGCTAGTTCCCAGCACTAAAAGGGGAGGGATCGATGGCAAATCAGGACCCTGAGACTGACAGTCCCCAGGAACAATGGCGAGAGGCCAATGCTCCAGGTCAGCCTGATTGACAGGGCAGGCAGGCTAATCAAAGAGACGGAAGGCCAGGGTGGGTCCCGTCCTCCCTGTGAGCTGAAATTGCCTGGGTCTGACACAGTGGGGCCGAGCTAAGGCAAGAGTAGGGGCCCAAACTAAGCTGTTGGGAGCAGAGCTGCAGCCCAAAAAGCCAGAGCACAGCCCAGAGGGAGCAGACCTGCCCTGGGAGGGGAGCTGCAGCAACCAGAGCCAGAGGGGCCAGACAAGCAGCCCAGGAAGCAGGTGAGAGCAGAGAGAGTCACAGAAGCAGCCTGCAGAGCAGACCTGCCCTGGGAGCGGAGCTGTAGCAATGGAGCCAGAGAGGCCAGAGAAGCAGCCCAGGGAGCTGAAGGCAGAGTGGGGCTGGGGCTGGGGCTGGGGCTGGGTGCAGTGAGCAGCTGGGGAGAGCGAGGGGGACCCTGGGCAGTGGGCCCAGCACAGGGAGACGTCTCAGCCAAGAGGCTCTGCAGGCCAGACTTGGAGGGGGATCGTAACCCTGACAGAGCAGGGGTGACACTGGGGAGAAGGGTCCTGCCACCCAGCGCCTGAGAGTGTGGCCACCACCAGAGCAAGTGTCTGACCCACAGCGTCCCTGCAGCACAGCCAGGGCCTGAGAAGGAGGCCTGGGACCTACAAGGAACAGACTGTGAACTGCCCTGACATTCCAGAGAGACTGATGTTCTCTGCCACAGAGCAGGGTGATGTTTTTCCTTTAACCTTTTCCATTTTTCCTTATTCATTTTTTTTAAATTAATTGTTAATTAAATAACTTGTATTTGCTTTAAATTGTATGATGTGATCAATGGGTCAGGGAGGTGCACAGTGCAAAGAGTACCCTGGAGTGGGGACACCCTAGCCCCTGTCCTAAGTGACCACAGCAGGGTTGGGGGTTGAGCCCCCCAGGAATCCTGGGCTCAGCCTTGTTGGGGTTACAAGGACTCTGCCAGACAGGAGAGTGGAAGGGGAGTCCTCAAGGGCAGGGAGGCCTCTGGGTAAAGGAAGTGGGAGCGAGGACTCGGATCCTTTCGCCAGTCCACTTCACCGGGGTAGAGCAGAAGCCAGGAAAGTTCCCCACAATAGCGGGACCATTCCCCCACTTACACTTGTAATAATCTTTTATGCACTTGAAAACTGTTGTCATGTCCCCAGTCAGTCATCTCTTCTCTAGACTAAACAAACTCAGTTATTTTTCTATCTTGCCTCATAGGTCATGTTTTCTAGACCTTTAATAATTTTTGTTCTTCTCTGGATTTTCTCCAATTTGTCCACCTCTTTCCTGAAATGTGGCGCCCAAGACTAGACACAATACTCCAGTGGAGGTCTAATCAGCGCAGAGTAGAGCAGAAGAATTACTTCTCCTGTCTAGCTTACAACACTCCTGCTAATACATCCCAGAATGTTAGCCTTTTTTGAAACAGTGTTAAACTGTTGACTCATATTTAGCTTGTGATCCACCGTGACCCTCAGATCCCTTTCCACAGTACTCCTTCCTAGGCAGTCATTTGCCATTTTGTATGTGTGCTACTGATTGTTCCTTCCTAAGTGGAGTACTTTGCGTTTGTCCATATTGAATATCATCCTATTTACTTCAGGCCATTTCTCCAGTTTGTCCAGATCATTTTGAATTTTACCACTATCCTCCAAAGCGCTTGCAACCCCTCCCAGCTTGGTATCGTCCACAAACTTTAGAAGTGTACTCTCTCTGCCATGATCTAAATCACTGATGAAGATAGTGACCAGAACCAGACCTGCTAATGTTCTAATGCAGTGGTGTGCCTTGTCTCACTCTAGTGGCTAGGCAGTCTACTAGGGTATGTCTACACAGCAGCCATCCTCTGAGCCTGGGTCAGCAGACTTGGGCTCAGCGGAAGCAGTAAAGGAGCTGGGTAGATGATATGGCTCGGGCTCTGAAGCTTCGGAGCCCAACTTCTGGGCTGAGCCCCCACATAAGTGCTATCTTTGTAGCTATTTTTAGTGCAGTAGCCTGGGTCCAAGTCTGTCGATCTAGGCTTGCGGCTGCTGTTTGTGTAGACATACCCAAAGAGGCTGCTGAGTCTGCTATAACCTGTGCGTTAAGGAAGGTGGGTTCTCTAGGTTGGTTAGTAGAGGCTCATCATTTTAGATCCCGAGGTCCTGTGGTTCAAACCCAGTTGCTATTGATTGGTCCAGGAGCATCTCATGTATCATTGTAGGGCACAAACCTTACTTTTTTCCAATGTATCCCCATACTCCTTGCATTTTTGTGTAGACATTTTTCAACACTTGAGTGATGTAGAAATAATGTATTGTAGCATGGGGTTATTTGTTGAGTAGCATAGACTCTTCCAGGCTGCTGCAAGCCTCTAGAGAAGGTCATTGTGCATGGCCACCTGCAATATGCCAGCATTTTCCTACCTAGACATCCAACTCCCATTCAAGTTAATGGAAGGATTCTTGTTGACTTAAATGGGATTTGAATCAGACCTCACACAAAATCAGAAGTGTAGGGCTGGAAGGGACCTCAAAAGGTCAAGTCCAGCCCCCTGTGCTGAGGTAGGACCAAGTAAACGTAGACCATCCCTGACAGATGTTTGTCCAATCTGTTCTTGCACACCTCCAGTGCTGGGGAGTCTACAGTCTCCCTCCTAAGTCTCTTCTGGAGCTGAACTATCCTTACTGGTGTTTTCCCTAACATCTAACTTAAATCTCTTGTCCTGCAGATTAAGCCCATTCATTCAGTGGACATGGAGAACAGTTGATTACAGTCCTCTTTATAGCACCCCTTAACATATTTGATGACTTCTATTGGGTCTCCGCTCAGTCTTTTCTCAAGACTAAACATGCCAAAGTTTTTTTAATCTTTCCTCCATACATCAGGTTTTCTAAACCATTTATCATTTCTGTTCTTCTCTGGACTCTCATTTATCCGCATCCTTCATGATATGTGGCAGTCAGGAGTAGACACAGTACTCTGCATTATTCTTATTTTGTTGTTCTCACTCATTCCTTTCCTTAGATTTCCACCCGAACGGCTTTCCACCTTCAGATTCACAACCAGTTGTGGCCTGTTAGTCAGAATAAAGTCTAAAATGGCTGCTCCCTCCCCTTCCCCAGTTACTTGCTCCACTTTCTAAAACAATGTTGTTCCCAATAAATTCTACTAACATACTGGAAACTTTTGTTTTGCCATATTACTTTTCCAACGGATGTCTAGATAAAATCCCCCCCATTACTTACCAGTCTTGTGGTTTATGCATATTTATTTCTATTTGTTCTAGAAGTGCCTCATCCACCTCCTTTTCCTATTTCCCCCCTTTATCTTTACCCAGAGACACCACCTCCTTCTTTTTTCCCCTTCTTGAACAAGCTATGCCTCTCTCAATATTCATGAGATGTTCCCACCAAGTCTCTGATGCCAATTAAGTCACAATTTAGTTTATGTACTAATTATTAGTTTTTCCTTTATTCCCCATACTCCTTGCATTTTTGTGTAGACATTTAAGAGATTGAACACTAATTTCACTCGTGTTGCTCTGATCACCCTATTGTGATTTTCTGTATTCTCCTTCCCCACCCCAAACATCCAGTTCTCAATTAAGGTCACCTTTTTTGTACTTACCATGGGCTTTTGTCACCTGTGAACCTATTTAAGTAACAGCCCCATGGTCAAGGAAGCATAAGCCCTCCTATTGACAACATCTGTGTCAGCCACAGATTTGTCTCTAGGATGCACATGTTCTTGCTGTGGGTCTTTGCCCTCAACTGGGAGGAGGGCTGCATACACAACCTTGCTCCCAGGGGCCTGTAATCTCTGCTGATTTTGCTCAGGGTCATACCTGGCAGTATCATTAGTGCCCACATGGCTGAGCAGCATGGGGTAGTGGTCAGAGGGATAAGCCTCAGCAATTTTTCCATAAACGCTTGGAGGCAAGCTGCAAGCAGGAAGCACACCTGCTGGGACATCGTATCAGGTTGGCAGATAGATGCATCCATCCACCTTGACCAGCAGCCCCCTATGCTACCACCGCTGCCTCTGGCTGCAATGGCCATGAGCTTCCTGGTCTTTGGGGCAACTGGCTGCTGCTTCTCAGCTATTGAGGGGGGGTCTGCTCTTCACCTCCTGTTGCTAGTGTAGCATATTGGCTCTTGACTGCAATGATGTGGGGTGAAGCATTGCGGCCAGCAGGCAGTTCTCCTTTCTCCTGTGGGACTTCTGTAGTCTGCTGGCCTCCTCCATCCCAGACACGCAAACAAAATATCTTTCTCCATAGCGAAGATATTACTGAAAATGTACTGTTCACACTTCAAACTTGATCTTCTAAAAATATTTAACTTTAAAAGGTGGTGGTGATGGGGAGAATAGTATTAAAAGTTTGACCTAAAAAAGTCACTGCCCATAACAAAACTATTTCACTGTCTGGCATGCAAGCAGGCATTTAAAGTTTGTGAACTTGGACACTTTTTCTTTTTTTTTTTTTGCACTCCTTTTACTGAAAACAGAAGAACCACTGGTTACTCTTTACTGTAACAATGAATCATTTCTGGGCTCAGCCCTTGTATTGCCATGATTTGATCCACAGCAAATATTTGTCTGAATTATTATATAAAAAAATAAAAATAAGACAGGGCTTTATGACTGATATGTTCACAGACCTTTAACTGCAGTGGTGCTTTTGGGTGCTGCTTGCCGGTGGTTATAGGTGCTTGGAACATCTCAGGAACAAGCCATAAAGTTCAGCCCAGTTAAACCCCCAGGGGAGGTCTTACCTTGGGGTGAAATCATAGCCCAAAAGTCAGTAGGGCCAGGTTTTCACTCTGTATGGTGCTAGGCACTTGCTGAGCAATGAGGAGTCCCATCAGTACCTACAGATGTCACTTGGTCACAGAATCAGACTCCACTTCAGACAATTGTAATAGGATGCAGCCCCTTCCCTCATGCTAATGTTAGCAGATGAGTTTTGTACCTACAGCATAGGTAATCCTTCATGGAGAATGAATTCACACTGCTATTAACAAAGCATCAGTTCCAGAATGTAGTTCTTTAAATTGTTTAGTACTGTGAAGCCTGCACTTAAAAACATGGATAGAGTGTCTAAAATGACTTCAATGTTGGCCAAAGGAACCAGGTGAACACCACAGAGTCAGAGCTAGCTTACTCTCTGCATGTGCCTTCGCTGTTCTACAATGAGAATTTCTGCATTGTTCACTGGAAATGCACCTCCATTCTGATCTGCAGGTGTGACCATTAAGGAGTAAAAGGAGAGTTCACCCTTCCAACTGCACAATCCTTGGCTGCTTTGTTAGGAGGGGCCATAAACTGCTGTATCAATAGCGGGATGCCCTGGTGAGGTGGAGAGCTCATCACCTCATGGACAGCATCTCACTGTAGCCCACCGAGTGGAACTTCTGCAGTGCCCGGCATCCGAGGTGCTCCAAGTGCTTTGCTAACACTAACGAATTAAGTCTTGCAACACCTCAATCTTAGATATAAAATTAAGGATCCCATCCAGATACTGAACTCTCCTTAGCAAGTCTTAAATGCAACTGGGATCAGGCACTTGTTCATGATCCATTAAGTAGCTTATGGAAATCCAGAAACCAAACTTGCACCTCTTGCCTCCCTGTCCTGTGCCTTAACCAAAAGACTACCCTGCCTTCCTGTCACATCTCTACACTACTACTACTGACCTAACCCATATTGCTGTAGAAGTCAAGAGGTTTTAGGTGGCATCTCTGCTAACCTCACAAGCCATCTCGTTCCCTGAGACTACTCTAGATGTGGGCAGGTGGAAGAAGGGAGTCTATCAGGGATGCTGCGGGATCTATTGCTCTCTAGCCCTGCTGATATGGATTGACTGTGGAATGTGGTCTGGTTAACTGGATTACATCGACTCTTTAAACATTTGTGCAGCTGCTCTAATTGACATCAGGACGCCTAAGGCTGCTATGGCTAAGCCAGTGTGGTACTCCAGAAATCAAATAAATAAATTTTTATAATAAATGTGGTTTTTCTTTTGGGAAACAAACTGAACCGCCACTGCAGTTGCTTTTGTGCATAGGACGATGCTTTGAGAACCTGCTGTGCTAAGAAATAACACGAATAAGATGTTGCTCGTTGGCCTTCCAAACTCTGCTATATTGACTTGATAGGTTTGGAATAGCTCTGCAGCTATAACCATGAGAAGTAATGATGTGTGAAAGTGCACTCTAATTTTTCACTCTTTTTTGGAAGTGCAGAACATTTTGCAGTTGACAGTCCTACACTAATGCCTTATGAGGCAAGTAACTATTTTTAAACAGATTGAGATTTGCTTAATGACTCATTTAAAGCAAGTAATCAAGGAATCCAAAATGTGAAATATCAAATACATATTTGATCCAGCAACTTTGCAATCATGTGACCAAAGTGTTTGCAGGAAATCTGAGCCATGCTCCTAGTGCAGTAGGTATAACTTTACAATTAGCTGTAGGATAACGTCCTGTAGGCATAGAGCTTTACCTCCATGGGACTATGATGCACGACTGGATTGTGACTTGTGGTTGTATGTCAGAGTAACCTTTTCCTACGTACAGACTAGACTGGAACACGGTGCCTATATAATAGATCTTGCTTTCTTTTCCTCATTCACAAGAGGCTGCACTTCAAGTCCTAATCTTGGAGTTTTACATAGGCAAAGTAATTTTAGATTTAATGGAGATATAAAAAGTCACGACACTGGACCCTCATCTTATGCCTGCAGGTCACAATGGAGCTGCTCCCACTAACTGACAGAGGAACAGCTAGCTCCCTCTGAGTTCACTGAGGCCAGGCCTGGGCCTGAGAAGGCTACAGAGTGAATACTGGGTGAAATTCAACATACAAATATATTAATTAATTGATCCCTGTTCCGGGTTGGCCCAGTTTCTCCAGTAGTCTTTCTGTAAAGTTCTTCCAATGACATGGGATTTCCCAGTGGATTGATAGAACAGTAATGACTTTCCTCTTGTTTTATTACAGACTGTAGAAGCATAATAGAAACATCCTATAGGGTGGCATGGTCCTTGGCATATGCTGTGCTTGGGTTTTGTATTTCAAATACATGACACCTCCATCACGCCTTTTGGAAATATGGCCTATTGACTGATTCTCCAGTGAATGGCAATATATCAGAGCAACCTAGACTATCCATGAGATACTTGACACTAATTCAGAGTATCAGAGGCGTAGCTGTGTTAGTCTGTATCCACAAAACGAGGAGTCTGGTTGCACTTTAAAGACTAACAGATTTATTTGGGCACAAGCTTTCATGGGTAAAAAACATTTCTGAATTAGTATTTATTTAATAGTAAATATGTCCCACTGCAAATTCCCTGAATAATTGAATTATCTCTATTGTGATCAGTGCTGAAAAGAAGTGTCTACACAGCAAAAACAAAAACAAACCCCACCTGTGGCAGCCAGTTTCAGAGCCTGGGTCAACTGACTAGGGCTCTTGCTGCAGGGCTAAAAATAGCTGTGTAGTCTGAGTGCCTTTTTTAGATTTCACTTTGGAAGTGGATTAAGCTAAAATGAAAGGCTTTTATTTTAGAGTAGGTGTCCACCTGGCAACTTTTATACAAAGTAGCTTTTCCAGAATGGAAATTTTTCCATAACTGAGTGGATTTAAGTTAAGGTTTGTCTACAAAGTACCACCACTCTGCATATGTAGCAAGACACTTCACTAGAACCCTTGTCTTCTGCCATCTTGCTTGGTTGTTCCTTAGTTAACCTGGTTCAACTTGGAACACTCCAGGGATTTAGGATCAGGCCCCAACTCCCATGGAGGCTTATTGGAATTGGAGTACCCACAGCATGAGTGGGTCTGGGGAAGAGACTGTCGTGGAAAAGGACCACCACTCAGTTGAGTTGATCAGACAGCCTGAGGCTCCTTTATTGATTAATCAGAGAATACAAGCATATATGCAGGGAGAGACGACAAAGTCCCCTAGCAAGGGGAAGTCGCTCTACCTTACAGCAGTGGTACCTGGGTTTATATAGCCAAAAACCGCACATTAGCATATGAACTTATGCATCCGAATATACCATATTTGGTTAATACAATGACACCATTTCCTAAAAACATATAAAATAAGCTAATTTTGCAAGCTTGCCCTTTGCAACTTCCCCTTTTTACAGGTTGTTTTGTTTGTCAGGATCTTGGCACCTGGTGTCCACCTACTTGCGGTTTCTGCAGCTGTGCTCCCAAGCAAAATTTGAGGAACTTGGGTTCAAAAATACATGTTTGTTCCTTTGGCCAAGTACATTAGGGTTATTTTTATGCGTGCACAAGCTTCTTAATAAACTATAGTGACCTAGCAGTTGTTAATCTATTTCAGTAGTAATTCAAGGGACTTTATATTAGTCTAGTCCCTTAAAGGCAGCATTTTAATAGCATAATAGTGTGATAATAGTAGTGTATAGAGAAATCAGAGAGTGAGCCTCAGGAGAGTTAGTGGAAAATCAGCTTTTCTTACTTTACTATATGTTAGTATGATTGAGGCCTACTGTCTTGATGTAATTATTAGCTTGATTAAGACCTGGCTTTTGGGCCTGGGGTTATTTTTCTTTATCAATTCCCTCCTTTGTTTGCTGTTGGATTTAACCCAGCAGCAAACACTTCATCAATATCTGATAAGGGGATATTCATAAGCTCCTGGGCAATCTGTTTGATCGTTTCCTGATCCACTGTTTCTTGGTCAGGGTTACCTTTCTGGGGAGTGTTGGAAGGGGTCTGAACATTATCAGAGAGGCTAGTCCTGAAAGTAACACAAATATCATTATTGACATTGGTGGGTGTGTAGTATGGTTCGGGTCTAACAGGGTAAAGAGAAACCAGTCGTGGCGGGGGATAGGAACGGGAAGGAGTGTTAGGGCAAGTACAATGCGACCAGCAATTACAGCAACACCAACAGCAAATACATACAAAGGCAATTGTACCAATGATGAAAAGAAGCCATACATACCAAGGGTGTTTTTGGGGTGATTGGAAACTTTTTGTGAATTGACACAGAACATCACCTTTAACACAGAGGGTAGAGACTAAATGAACTGTTTGGAGGGCATTTAAAGCTTCCTGGTAGACAGTTTTTAAATAGTGCATTTGGGTTTGTAAATGTGAAATAGATTGAATTTCTGGTAGGAGGGATAGTAATGAGTGAAATCGGTCAGGGACAACAGAGGTCCAGTCGAAGGGAATCTGGAATTCTAAATAAACCTGATAGTCTTTTTCTGCGGGCCAGTAAATGTTGTGAATGCCTGAGCTAGTGTGGAGATTAAAAGCCACATCATGTATGATTGAAGAATTAACATGAACGCAGCTGCTGTTAGCAGACAATAAGTTATGGGAAGCTAGATCTTGTAAAGTGCCAGGGCCTTCCCAACATACTCGGTGGTGAACAGTTACTACCTCTCCTGGGTGTAGTTTTTTTTAAAGCATTGTAGTTGCGGGGGCTGCAAAGGCCAATAGGTCCAGAGATCACCTAGACCTTTCCAAAGGTCAGGGGCTATAGCCGGGGCACCAATTAAGAAGCGGTTAAGACCGCCAGGGGGTTTAATTTCCCAAACGTCTCGATGAATTACCCAGTCCCACAAACAACCACCCCAGGGGCCTGGAAGGATACGGTAAGTGGGGGCCCAAAATCCTTTCACGGGTCCATAAGCCCGGAAGGAACATTGTGAGCGCCAACATCTCCATTTAGAGAACTTCCACGTAAGCCTCCATGGCCACAAATCGAGGGGGATACCAGATGCATTAGTAAGGGCAGTGGGCCAGCGCTGCTGTTCAAGGTCCTTACGTAAAGAGAAAAGAATAGTATTGAGATAGTCCTGTACTTCTGAACATGCTTGATCCCACTGCAATGCCTTTCCTGACGTAGCAACCTGGTGGATCATTTGGGTAAGTAGGGTCTGGGTAACAACGCTTAGTGCCGAAATAGTGTGGAGTGCGCCTATACCGGCCTTCTCCTCAGTAATTTGAGCCCCGGAAATAAACCCCTGAGCTTGGTCTAATTGTCCCAGATGACTTTCATGTTCCTGCGTTTTGTATAGAGTCCAGGCTGATGCTGCAGTGTTAGCACCATGCAGCAGAGTGTTAACAATATCCCTTCTTTTTTACTTTCTGCAAGCCTAGCCTGTTGCTTTAACAGGCGTATAGCAGCACCCTTAGAGCAATTAGAATAAGTACTTGTAATTTGGAAATGGGTGAGGGGTATGGAGAAATGGACAGTCCCCAAGGTAGCATTTAGGATTGTCCATCTGAACCCTGATAAATGAGGGTTTTCAGTAGGCTCATACCATAATTGTTGGTTCTGAACCTGAATGCCTTTTTTGGCCAGGGTGATATCAATTGAGTGTGAAGGGGTATATTGAAGCAATGTACAGGACAGATTTGCAGTAATGGGAATGTCCTGGGCACAAACAAACCCTACAGTGGCTAAACACATTTTGTTAACGGTGACATTAGTTATGGTGGCATGAGCGGCGACTAAACATTCAGGACCCTTACCATAAAGAGGCCAGTATGTACCTGGGACTAGTACAAGATTTATATTATGGTTAGTGTTCCATGTATCTATGAAAATGTTAGATTGGTCAGGCTTTTCTGTATAATTAATATAAGAGGTTACATTACGATAACTAAGATACACCATACCAAATGCATTCCACTTAATATATGGTTCATATACCTGACCCTGCGAGGAGAAAATTAACTTGGTTAGACAGTAAGAAAACAAATTACCAGTGGAAGAGGGCCTAGGCCACTGTCTAACAGTCGAGGTTTTGGGTAAGTATGGATTTGTCTGGGGCTCAGGAGGGGTACGACTGTCCGAGATATTAATGGATGAGGTTACTATGGGTGGATTACTCAGAGGAGGGACCGTGGGGGGAACAGGGGAGGTGTGGTTTAATAATTCTGGAATAATGTGACATGGCCAGGGGACCTGACCTGGGCGGCATTGACCTGCACTAGGGATAAATCCCAATAGCCAGTGTATCCCACAAGACCATGTTGCATAACCACAAGTTCCTCCCTGATACCACATTACGTAACGTCTTTTATACCATGGCCAATTATTAACGTCCTTTATAGTAAGAGTCTTTGGTTTAACGGTGGAGGTTTCCTGAGACCTTTTTACTCTTCCTCTTTGTTCGGTAGCAAGGTTTTGTCTGCTACACAAAGCAGAATGAGGAGTGAATTTTTCTTTTCCCTTGGCTGCGATCCCACACATTGGGTAGTGTGGAGTGGTTATTTTCACTTTCGGCTTGACTGTTGACAGGAAGCGCAGTGAAGTAGTCTTTCGGGCAGCAACTGAGAGTAAGTAAGAGTTATAAATGTTCAGGAGAAACATTAAGATGGTGATAAAACAGAGAGAAGGCAATAGCCATTTCCGCACTCGTGCAGTTTGTTTTATCTTGGGTTGTGGATCGGTCATGATGCTTTATACGACCTGCCGACTTCGAAGGCAATACTTGGGTTCTTGCTCAGGTTCACCTGCTGACGTTGCTGGCTGAGGCTGTGGAACAAGCGGGGCACCGGGGAGATCCAAAGGAGGCGTTACCTTTTTGCATTGAGATGCGTGTACCCAATTTGGGAGTCCTTGGCACTTCACTGCAGTATGGGTGGTTAGTAAGACCTGGAATGGACCTCTCCACCTGGGCTCCAAGGCGGATTTTCGTTGGAATACCTTACAGCAAACCCAGTCGCCAGGTTCCAAAGGATGGCATGCAGTTTCAGCTGGATCTGGTAGGGCACTTTGGACCTGTGAATGGATAAATCTAACATGTCTCATTAGCGCTTTGCAATACTCTAGTACATTTTCATCACAGAGGTGCAAATTTTGGGAGTTAGGGGGCAGAGGCGGGGATACTGGCATCCTCATTGGTCTAGCCATGAGAATCTCATGAGGAGACAATCCATGCTTACGCATGGGAGTGTTTCTCATTTGCATTAATGCCAGAGGGAGTGCATCTGGCCACTTGAGGCCTGTTTCCGCACACAGTTTTGCTAACTTGTTTTTTAGATCCCCATTTTTCCGTTCCACTGCTCCCGCGCTCTGAGGATGGTGAGCACAGTGTAAACGTTGGTCCACATGGAGGGCCTTACAGATTTGTTGAGTGATTTGACCTGTAAAATGGGTTCCTCTGTCACTGTTAATTGAGACAGGGATACCAAAACGAGGAATAAATTCTTTGAGCAACTTTTTTGCTACAGTGGTTGAGTCTGCCTTAGCACATGGGTAAGCTTCCACCCACCCAGAATACATGCATACGCACACAAGCACGTATTCATATGAACAACACTTAGGCATATTTATGAAGTCTATTTGGATGTTTACAAACGGTCCCCAGGGTGGCGGGTGTGCTGCCTGGGTGGTTCGAACCGGTCGCCCACCATTATATGCCATACAGATAGGGCATGTTTGGCAGTAATGCTGGGCAAGGCTCGTAAACTTTGGAGCATACCAGTGCTTAGATACAGAAGCAATCATTCCCTCCTTGCCTACATGGGCTAACCCGTGGGCTAGCCTGGCAAGGTGTGGAAGTATAGCCAAAGGTGCCACCAGGCGGCCGTCTGGAGCATACCACAAGGCATCCTTTGGATGTTTGGAACACCCGAACTGTCTCCAGCAATCTTTCTCATCCTCTGATGCTGACTCCTGTATGAGTGTTAGATCCCGTAAGGAGTCAACTGAAGGGACGGGCTGGGACATGTAAAGAGCAGATATTTCGATAGGAGCCGGAGACCCGGAAAGGGCCGCTCGCCTGGCGGAGGCGTCCGCCAGTGCATTTCCTCGAGTAACATCGTCATGGGGTTTTTTATGGGCAGCACATTTAACTACAGCAATAGCAGAAGGTAACTGTAAAGCAGATAAAAGAGCATTGACACATGGGCCGTGGCTAATAGGGGCTCCAGTAGAAGTAAGAAATCCCCTATATTTCCACAGTTGCCCATAATCATGTACTACTCCAAAAGCATATCTAGAATCAGTGTAAATAGTAACAGACACTCCGGTTGCCAAACAGCAGGCTCGAGTAAGGGCAAACAGTTCAGCAACTTGAGCCGATTTTACTGAAGGGAGGGAGAATGCTTCTATGACACTTTGTTGATTGCATACAGCATAGCCTGCTACTAGTTGTCTTTCCGCATTCCTTAAGCAAGAACCATCCACATAATAAATCAGCTCTGGGTTTTGCAGGGGAATATCCTGCAGATCAGGTCTAGGAGCAGATAATTCAGCAGTTACAGATAAGCAATCATGGGGTTCCCCATCGGTTGCCGTGGGGAGAAGAGAAGCAGGATTTAGTACTGGGCACCTAGCCAAAGTAACATTTGCAGCATTTAAAAGAAGCATTTCATACTTGGTGAGTCTGGAATTTGAAAGATGCTGTGTTTTGCCTTTAGTTAAAGCGATTTTGATTTGTTGAAACGCTTCCTCTGCTTCCACGGGCCAGGGAATAGGATCAGAGATCTTATTAAGAGTTAAATTTTGTAAGGGCCGTACAAGAGACGCATAACCCAGAATCCATTGCCTACAGTAACCTGCCATTCCCAAGAATCCCCTAAGCTGCTTTTTTGTAATTGGCCTGGGGATTTTTTGAATTGCCTGCACCCGCGAAAGAGACAAAGCGCGTTTTCCTGCAGAAATATCATGACCCAGATAATGCACTACAGGGAGACAGAGTTGTAATTTTTCTTTTGAAGCCTTATGACCCTTTTGAGCTAAGGCTTGCAACAAAACCAATGTATCCGCTTTTGAAGCTTCCAAAGAGTCAGAAGCAAGCAACAAATCATCTACATACTGAACTAGGACAGACCCATTTGGAAAAGAGATATCATCCAGATCTTTCTTTAAGATTTGAGAGAAGATAGTAGGGGACTCAGTATAACCTTGGGGTAGTCTGGTCCAAGTATACTGAGCTCCCTGATAAGTAAACGCAAAAAGAAACTGGCTATCCACATGAATAGGAATAGAGAAGAAAGCAGAGCACAAATCTATCACAGAAAAGTACTGAGCAGTGGGAGGTATACAAGAGAGAATAGTAGCAGGATTTGGAACCACCGGGAAAGTTGAGAGGACAGCAGCATTAATAGCACGTAAATCCTGTACAAATCGCCAGGTATTTTTCCCTGGTTTTCGGACAGGTAGAATGGGAGTATTACATTCACTCACTGTCGGAACTATGACTCCCTGTTTAAGCAGAGCAGAAAGAACCGGACGAATTCCCTCCTCAGCTTGCTGAGAGAGGGGATATTGCCGGACTCTAGGAAGAGGTTTGCTTGGATTGAGACGAATTTTGACAGGTTGAGCAGAACAAATGCGTCCTACTTGGTTGGCATGCTCAGCCCACAGTGAAGGGGGTACCCTTGCCAGTAGTTCCTGTTGCAACAAGGAAGGACTGGGGTCGGGTTCCCGATCTGAGGCTGGATCAATTTGGAGTAGACCTAAAACCTCATTATGAGCCGGGTCAGGGACCTCTAAAAAGACCCCGTCTGGAGAGCAAAAGATAGTGCAATGAAGTTTGCACAACAGATCCTTTCCTAAAAGATTTACAGGGGAGCACGGACTGAGAAGGAAAGCATGATCAGCAGAAAGGGGACCGATAGATATAGATAGGGGAGATGACACAGGATGGGGAATGGGGGTATTTCCCACTCCCACAGCAGTTACGACCTCAGTGGAAAGAGGTACAGTAGAGAAATCTTGTGCTCTTAAGGTAGACCTAGAAGCTCCTGTATCAACCACGCAAGGGGTAGGGACACCATTTATTAGACAAGAAACAGTTGGACCAGTTTGGTCCACATGAACAAGGGGGGCGACGACGATGTTATTAGTCTCCTGGCTTTCCTAGTAGTTAAGAGCTGGGGCTGGTGGAGCAGGAAAGGGCAATCCCTCCTGTTTTGGAAACTGTCTAGGAGGTCGCGTAGGGCAATCCTTAATAAGGTGTCCCTCCTTTTTACAATACCTACACTGGTCTTTCCCTAATTGGGGACAATCGCGTTTCCAATGTCCTTCTTGCCCACACGAAAAGCAGGCTGTGGAACTGAAATCAGTCAGGGGATTTTTAGTCACAGCCTGTTTTGTTCTTTGCCTGGGCCCTTTGCCAGCAAAATTTTGCATGCTTTGGATCTGCAAAGCCATAAGCTTAGATTCTGTTTCGTCTTTCCTTCTTTCTAACTGCCTGTGAAAATGCTGTGCTGCTGCCAGAATTTCTTCCAGATTTTTACCTTCCCAATCCACTAAGTTAACCTTTAACTGCTCTCCTACCTTTGGCAAGAGTCCCTGCACAAAGGCCGCCACTATAGCTTGTGTGGCCGTTTGTTCTGCATTAGTAATCCCCGAATGTCTTTCAAACACTTGCTTTATACGTTCCATATAATCAGCCGGATTTTCTCCCTTACTTTGTTTACAGGCATTTATTTTGGTCCAGTCCGTTTTTCTTGGACATACATTAAGAACTTCATTAATTAGGTTGGTCCTTCTTTGGATATAGTCAGCTTCTGACAGTCGGTCAGCATCAGCTGGCCAGTTTGCCCTAGCATAGAGGCGGGTAAGGGTTTCTTTGGGCACTATAGCTGATAACAGCTGTTCCATATCGGCATGTGAGGGGTTATAGCACTTAGCTATCATTTCCAATTGCTCCTGAAATTTAACGGGATCTTCCCTGATTTTTGGAAATTTTTCAATAAGGTTGTAAAGATCACCTGGTGACCAGGGAGCATGCACTATCATTGTCCCTCCTGTGCCCGAGGGCAACTGCCGGAGGGGAAAATTAGTGACGGTTTCGGGCGGGGTGGTTATTTTCTTAGCCCTGCGTAGCCAAGTCTTATGGCGGGTGTTGAAGGCTACAGCATCAGGTTCGGAGGCAAGAGAGATAGGAGAACAACTTTTCAGAAGGGATTCATATCTTGGTGATGTCATCATTTCCCTCATTTTAGCTATGGTACCTGACAACCGTCGTAACGGGGATTCTGGGGATACTTTTTCCCAATCAATTTGCTTTAACTCCCAATCTATGTCTTCATCGCGTGCTGTCTGTTGCCATTCTTTCATAAGCACTTCCCCAGTGGTTATGAGGGCAAGGGCTTCCCTTAAGTCATCAGACATGTCAGACTGGGGCGTGGACCCACTTGAAGGGGTCCTGGGAGGCGTCTGCCTACCAGAACCCGAGGAAGAGGGAGTGGTGTCCGTACGATCACCTCGGTTATCCTCTGCCTCACTTCCTCCTCCCGATCTACTTCCCCCTGCCTGCGCATCTGGGCTATAAGCGGGTGGCCTATTAGGGTTATCAGGCCACTGTCTGCATTCTAAAAACAGATCAATTAGCTCATCAGAGGGGGGTGAAGGATAGATTCTTTTCGGGGCAGTCGGTTGTGGGCGTGTTTGGGACGGGCAAAGAGGGACTATACCCAAAGAAGGAGGATTTGGCAAAATTTGAGCACTATTTAATTTTTCCTGTGCCTCTTTAAGTTGGGTTTTTAGTTTTTCTTGGGTGTCTTTCAACCCCCTAACTTGAGACTCCTGACGTCTTTTACCCATTTCATCGTGCCACTCAAAATAAGCATCAAACTGTCCCTGTCCCACAGAGTTAGCAACAAGGGCACCCCTGAGGTGTACAATCCTATCAAGGTCAAAACTGCCTTCCACAGGGAATTGCAGTTTTGGATCATCTCTAGTATACCAATTCCATTTTTGCAAGTATTTACATGTCGACGGGCCACGGTGTACATACATATAAGCAGCAGGAGTGCCTTTTGGGGGGATTGGAATCCCTTTAGATTGGCCGGATCCCATTTTCACTTCAGCCCTCTTTCACACAAGCCACTCACACAGGGGAACGCTAATCAGGATTACCACGGTTATTACACCGATGGCGTCTATGCCTGCCCTGGGCAGGGGAAATAGGTGGAGTAGGTTTTGTTGACCCGCCTGGAGAATGCAGGTGCCTACTAGGAAGGAGGTAAAGGATGGGACGGGCTCCCCCTCGGAGAACCCGCGGTCCCCGCACGCCTGTCGTCAGCCCAGAGCACCAGCTTTAAGCCAACGATGCTTCTGAAGCTACGGACTTAGCGGTACGGTTTTCCTAAGGACTTCCCTCCTCTCCGAGAAGGAAAGGGAGCTTACTGCTCCAATGGGCAGAATAGGGACTCTGCGGTCCTGAAAGGACAGTGCTCGAGGAGCGGTCACAGGGTCATAGGTCGTGGAAGGGAAGGGAAAAGGGCGGGGAAACACACAAGCACCCAACAGGTTAGCCACTTACCAAGGCCTGCCAGCTGGGAAGCCTTATACAAACATTTCACACACAGAAGCTCAGCTGTGGGGCTTGCTTTCGAGACACTCCCGGTCACAAGCTTTCGCTTCGCAGGAGGCTCGGGGCGTCTTCCCACAGCTGCATTCACACTGGCCGCTTGGCCCTCACACACACAGACACAGGCACTTTCTTGACACAGTTGTCAAGGCGAAATTACAAAAAACTGGAACGCTATACCCGGATCCCCCTCAGACCTGGTAGGAAGGGGACCCCTGATCCCCCGGATCAGGACGGACCAAAAGGAGCGCGGTCCGTGGGCTGTCGAGGGTACCTTTGAAACCTTGGGAGCGGAGCCTTTAGAAAGGCCCCGAAACCTCAGAATCTCGGAAGCCTTAGAGAAAGGGCATCTGGTCTGTCTGATGGCTAAAAGTTCGAACCCAGCTTGTGACTTACCCAAACCGGAGCCTACAGACCAGTCCTCTGCCAAGCCCCATAGAGATTTCAAAAGGTCTCTTACCTTTTAATTGGGCCCGGGGGTTGGAAGGAGACTGCCTGCGGTCCTCCGATTCAGGAGAAGCCCTCTTGTGGGTTCCCGGCCAATGCACCAAATTGTCGTGGAAAAGGACCACCACTCAGTTGAGTTGATCAGACAGCCTGAGGCTCCTTTATTGATTAATCAGAGAATACAAGCATATATGCAGGGAGAGACGACAAAGTCCCCTAGCAAGGGGAAGTCGCTCTACCTTACAGCAGTGGTACCTGGGTTTATATAGCCAAAAACCGCACATTAGCATATGAACTTATGCATCCGAATATACCATATTTGGTTAATACAATGACACCATTTCCTAAAAACATATAAAATAAGCTAATTTTGCAAGCTTGCCCTTTGCAACTTCCCCTTTTTACAGGTTGTTTTGTTTGTCAGGATCTTGGCACCTGGTGTCCACCTACTTGCGGTTTCTGCAGCTGTGCTCCCAAGCAAAATTTGAGGAACTTGGGTTCAAAAATACATGTTTGTTCCTTTGGCCAAGTACATTAGGGTTATTTTTATGCGTGCACAAGCTTCTTAATAAACTATAGTGACCTAGCAGTTGTTAATCTATTTCAGTAGTAATTCAAGGGACTTTATATTAGTCTAGTCCCTTAAAGGCAGCATTTTAATAGCATAATAGTGTGATAATAGTAGTGTATAGAGAAATCAGAGAGTGAGCCTCAGGAGAGTTAGTGGAAAATCAGCTTTTCTTACTTTACTATATGTTAGTATGATTGAGGCCTACTGTCTTGATGTAATTATTAGCTTGATTAAGACCTGGCTTTTGGGCCTGGGGTTATTTTTCTTTATCAAGACCTTTCTGCATTTGAAGTGACAGGAGTGAGCCCACCTGGTAGGTGAATTGTTTTATTACTTTTTGCATGTTGGCAGCATTCTCAGCACTGTACAGCACATGCAGGTGCCCCTGAGTACATCAATCTAAAAATGGAACTTACTATTTCATCCTGGGCACATTCCCTCCACGTTCCTCAATGGAACGCTGGAGTCAGCCTCCTCTTTGGTGGTTCCAAAGACTCTCCTCTGGCTTACAGTGAGCAACGGTGTGTGCTGCAACAGGCTGCTGGGAATTCATAGAGCACTGAATATCAGAGGTCTTGATCTCCCTCCCATGAAAGCTCTAGCGTTGACTTCAACAGGATTGTGCGCTCCGTATACATGACTGTGGTTTTCAGCGCCTCGATCAAAGTAGATCCTGGTACCAGAGGGCGAACACTGCATATTTTCAGTTTCAAAATCCTCACTAGTGTGTGTTTGGGTTACTGTGGGGGGAGTTTAAACTGCTGGGTCATGGGCTTTGCTTGATATGTTGATGGAGAGAAGACCTCTCACAGGCTCAAATTCAGCTGCTGGTATCCCTTTGCTGAAGAAAATGTTTATATATGGTTCAACATTGCTAATAGGTTAATTGCATTTAGATATGTCTAAAGACTTCCTATGGTATAATACCTGACACATCCCCTATGTACCATGCTTGGGGTGTGTTTTGTTGTTTTTGTTTTGTTTTGTGTCCATAGCATTTGAGTAAACTGAGCGTGACAAGTTGATTCCCAGAACATCGATAAAGGTCAAAATGCTTCCTTGACTTCCAGCTGTTTCCTTGTGTGCATAAATGAAGAATTCCTGACTTAAGAGCCGAGACTCAAAACTGGGAAATGGAAGTTAGGCTGTTATATTCTTGTTAGGCCATTTATCTAGGTGCCTAGACTTTCAACAGTGCCGAGCACTCAGTAAGTCCTGGTGACTTGCTATATAAGAGCTAGCACTCTTTATCCATAGATCTCAAAAGAGGTAAATTCCCCCAACCTGTAAAATGGGGATAACCCAGGGCAGTGAAATGACTTACCCAAGGGATTTAGCCTAATTTTAAACACCTGCATTTGAAAATCTTGGCCAATCATCGTTCTGTTCAGGTCAACTCTATTAGTTCTAGAATGCACACAAAGGAGAGGGCAGCCTGGTAACCAAAGCACAGGGCTATGGGAGGCAGAAGACCTCAGGTCTACCACAGACTCTCCTCCCCACTCCCCACCATATAACCTTGAACAAGTTGTCATAGGTACCTCTGTGTCCTCCTCTTTCAAATTAGGATGACTGTCTCTCTGGGGTATTGAGAGATGGCTCAATATCATAGACTCATAGGATTAGAAGGGATCTCAAGAGGTCATCTACTCAGTCCTCTGCACTCATGGCAGGACTAAGTATTATCTAGACCATCCCTGACAGGTTTGTCTAATCTGCTCTTAAAACTCCAATGATGGAGATTCCACAACCTTCCTAGGCAGTTTATTCCAGTGCTTAACCACCTTGACCATTAGAAAGTTGTTCCTAATGTCCAACCTAAACTTCCCTTGCTGCAATTTAAGCCCATTGCTTCTTGTCCTATCCTCAGAGGTTAAACAATTTTTCTCCATCCTCCTTAACTTTTTATGTACTTGAAAACTGTTATGTCCCCTCTCAGTCTTCTCTTTTTGAGACTAAACAACAAACCCAATTTTCTTCCCTCATAGGACATGTTTTCTAGATCTTTAATAATTTTTTGCTGCTTTTCTCTGGACTCTCCAATTTGTCCATCTTTTCTGAAATGTGGCGCCCGAACAGGACACCATACTCCAGTGGAGGCCTAATCAGTGCAGATCCTGTCTTGCTTACAACACTCCTAATACATCCCAGAATACTTGCTTTTTTTTGATAGTGTTAAACTGACTCATATTTATCTTGTGGTCCACTGTGACCCCCAGATCCTTTTCCACAATACTCCTTCCTAGGCAGTCATTTGACATTTTTGTATGTGTGCAACTGATTGTTCCTTCCTAAGTGGAGTACTTTGCATTTGTCCATATTGACTGTCATCCTATTTACTTCAGACCAATTCTCCAGTTTGTACAGATCATTTTGAATTTTTAATCCTATCCTCCAAAGCGATTGCAATCCCTCCCAGCTTGGTATCGTTCACAAACTTTAGAATTACTCTCTATGCTATTATCTAAATCATTGAAGATATTGAACAGAACCAGACTAGACCTGGTCCCTATGGGACCCCACTTGTTGTCTCCTTCCAGCATGAATGTGAACCACTGATATCTACTCTGAAAACAGTTTTTCAATATCTGTCAAAATGATTTGTGAAGTGCTGGATAAGTGGGAGATAATTCTTATGCCTGAGTAACGCTGTCCGCAGTGGGATTGCTTTGAATTTAAGAGGAACTGAGATTTGGTGTAAACACTTTGTTTTGTTTTTTGTGTGCATGCATTTCCTTCTTACTTCTCCGCATTATCAGGCAGTGTAGCATGTCACATGAATTAAACCTTAAGAGACTCATGAAGCAAAAGGGAAAGAATGTCATTCATTGGCAGATACTGGGATACTTGAGTTAACAAAGCTAGAGCTTAGATAAAATGCTCCCCCTGTTGAAATGGATGAACACCACATTTTTATTGTCTTAGTTTTTAGTAAGACAGGAGGATGGGTCTGAGCCCATAACTTCAGCTGTGTTTGTGGAACTGAATCAACAGTTCACCAGTGCCCAACAAGGCTTTTGGCTTGACCACATAGCATCTTTCAGTAGTGAAGCATAGCCGTGACACAGCTAATTTCCCCATCCCAGAAAGAGCAGGAGGCAAAAGATCAGAAAATCCATTTGAGTCTGTTTATCTCAGGCTGTATTTCTAACTCACCTGTTGTGCAGCTCCCTAAAATATCTTATGCACAGTGTCACTCATCCAAGGGTGTTAAAATACTTGGTGAAGCATACTAAATTTTATTTTTAAAGGGCATGGTGTCTGATCCCTTCCTTAACAATCAGTTATGCTAACAGCTGTTTAGTGACTTCCTGGTGTCTGACTGCTCACAAGGTTGCATTGGCTTAACAAAAGAATGTGTGGCTTTTAAACCAACTTAAAGTGATGCAAGTCCTTCTGTGCATGCTCCAATAAGTATAAACCTACTTACATTGGTAAGCTTCCAGGGGTAAGGTAAACCAACATAACCAGTTTTTCAGCTGATGTCAATGGGTCCAAATGGGCTTGCACCAGTTCAACAAGACCTCTTCTTTAACTGACTTTAGTTAAACCAGTGCAACTTGTGTGTCGACAAAGCCTTAGTCCTGTTTGTTATAGCTGGCCAGAAGCAGGAATCTGTCACTCAAATTTCAACATCCTGAAATTTTTGTTTTTATTCAAATCAGAATTAAAACCTGAGACTTCCCACAAAATGAAAATTCAAAAAAAATCTCTTCAAATTATCAAATTACTTTGTTTTAATAAGGTAAATGTGTTTAATGTTCAAACATTTATAATAAATATTACAGTATCAGGAGGGTTTGATTTTTAAATCACTGATTCTAATCATGATTTAAATCAGGAAGCCTTGATTTTAAATTGTCGATTTTAATCTTGTTTTCCATTTTTTGCCTTTAGCTGTTTTCCTACAGAAAAGTTGACTCTCACTGATATAATTTGATCCTTCTTCCTAACCAGGAGGATACACTATCTGTGCTTGCAAATTGATTTATTAATCAATGGAAGCTTTCACTCTAGTTAATTGAATCCCTAAGCACCTACATTTCCACTGGTTGGCATTCGCAAAGCTGATTTAATCTAAAGAACCTTTTGGGATTTGGGCCTGTGTCATTCAAGACTTGAGAACTAATAGATATTTCCCTTTTTTGACCATGGGGATGTTCCAGCTGGAAGTAGAAATTGATGGAGTCTGGTATTTTCTGTGATGCAATCCAAGGCATGTACAAAGTCCCATCTCTCTGAACACACAAGAAATTAGTTTCTTAATTTATAATCCCAAGCGTCTTTAGCCACTAGCATACCAGGGTCACTGTGCTCACAGGCTCCTGTCTGACTTTCTTGGCTCTGCTCTGTTCTCTGTTTCTGTGCAACCTTTCACCCCTCATGAGTGCGCACACGCACTTAGCTAAAATAAGTCAACCAAAAGCTCCAGGGTGGCTTCACACATCCCTTCTCTCTTATGGGAGGAAGTGTATTTTGCTTACACTAAGTGTGAATTCACCCTTTTATTAACATAGCCAACTCAACCCATAACAAGGTTTTACCCAGCTCATAAGAGTCTCTCCAGTAACTTTATTCATAGTTTGGAAGAGGAAAAACAAGCTGTCCTGCTCTTTCATCTTCTAACTGGTTTCTCTTTGAACAACGTTGTTGAATTGAAGAAAACATATATTCTCTCTCTGCACCTGCAGAAGAAGCTACTGCTGTCCAAAGCTGGTTTAACATTTCAACAAACTCTCTTGTTCCAGGTGCTCAGCCAGTGACTTCCACCAGTTCAGTGGTTTGACTTTTCTTGGAGACTTTCAGACAATTCATGTTTGCTGTCAATTTTGTTTTTATTTATATATATACACACACACACACGTTCTCAAACTGAAGGTCATGACCTTCAGAGGATCGCGAGGTTATTACATGGGGGGATCACAAGCTTTCAGCATCCACCCCCAAGCCTGCTTCACCTGCAGCATTTGTAATAGTGTTAAATGTTTTTTAAAGTGTTTTTAATTTATAAGTGGAGGATGGGGGTCACACTCAGAGGTTTGCTGTGTGAAAGGGGTCACCAACACAAGTTTGAGAGCCACTGGTTTAGGACTTAACATAAATTGTCATAATTCTAAACATTTATTTTAAGGGAATGGTTTAAAATTGGATTTTCAAGGTTAAACTTTAAAAAAAAAACTCTTTTATCCAGCCTACCTTAATGTTTAATAGCCAAGTTGAAAAACTTCAGCATTGAAACAAATAGGCCTTCATTTTGACACTTTTTTTCCCCATAATTTTTGTCAAAATTGACACTGTGAAATGTCTGTTTTGATGAAACTGCCATTTTTTTGGAGGGAACAGTTTCCCGCCAAACTTTTCCGTCAGCTCTGCTTTTTCATCCGTGCTGTGAGATTGTAAATGTTCCACTTCAAGGAACTGAGCCTTTAGTTTAATTGTTGGCAAAACATCTGCTGTGTGAACTGCGTTTGGAGACAGGCAGGATGCTCCTTAGAGATCCGTCCACTAAAAAAGAAAAATGATATTTATTCACCTCCTTCACTATGTCCTGGCTAATAGCCTGGCCCCCGATTCCAAGAGCATCTCATGCCAAATCTGTCTGCTGTGGTTTATTGAGGACTAGCTATCCTTTTCAAGTGTGTGGGATAGGAGAGAAGGGGAGGGGGTTGCCTGGAGGAAGGTGGCCTGTGTGTGTGTGTGTCTCTCTCTCTCTCTCCCCCTCCGTTTTTGGGTTATTTTATGTTATCATTCTGAATGCTAAGAACTGAAGTAGTAGATACAAAAGTTGCAGTGTAATATCTTCTGTGTATCCCATGAAAGAGGTGGCAGCTGTTGTGTTTCATCTAGCAGGAGCCTCCGTCAGACCAGAGGGGATCCTGAGTCTATAAAGTAGATTCAGGGTATATCTACACATAACTCTACAGCAATACTGTAGTGCTTCAGTGTAGCCCCTACAGAGGCCGACAGCAGGGGGTTCTCCCGTCAGCATCGGTAATCCAGCTCTCCGAGAGATGGTAGCTAGGTTGACAGAATCCTTCTATCAACCTACTACTGTCTATTCCGGGGGTTAGGTCTCCCGGGGTGTGGATTTTTCACACCCCTGACACATGTAAATATGCCAATGTAAATTCCCAGTGTAGACCAGCCCTACAAGGGTCTGGTTTCTCCTCCACCTCTGGGTGTGGCTTGTAGCCAATGTTACATCAGAGGAAAGTAGGCACGAGTGCCTAGGCTTGGGTCTGGGGAAGGAATGAGATCATCATTCTCCCAGCCTTAACCTCTGGGGGTCACTTCCTCCCGCTAAATTATGAATAATAATCCTAGCGGCCACCCCCTTTGCAAAGAGCACAGTAAAAATAATACCTGGGAAGAGTCCCTTCTACCACCACCCTTGTGACAAAGAAGAAAACAAGAGGATGCCAAAAAAAGGGCAATTGCTCATGAAATATTTTCTATCCAGGAAAACCAGATAGCAAGGGGCTTTTCTCTGTAACAGGTGAGAGAGCAGGTCTAGTAATTGGGGATTAACACTGGAAAGGTTCCAAAGAGGATGGAGCTCGGCTATTCTCAGTGGTGACAGATGACAGAACGAGGAGCAATGGTCTCAAGTTGCAGTGGGGGAGATCTAGGTTGGATATTAAGAAACACAATTTCACTAGGAAGGTGATGAAGCACTGGACTGGGTTACCTAGGGAAGTGGTGAAACCTCCCATCTGTAGAGGGTTTTTTAAGGCCCAGCTTGACAAAACCCTGGCTGCAGGGCCGGTGCAAGGATGTTTCGTGCCACAGGTGAAACTTCCACCTTGCACCCTCCCCAGTCCCCGAGCCTCTGCCCTGAGGTGCCCCCCTGCAGCAGCTCCCCACCTGCCCCGAGGCACCCCCACACATGCCAGCTCACCCCTGCTCCGCCTCCTCCCCAAGCACGCTGCCATTGCTTCACTTCTCCCGCCTCCCAGGCTTGCGGCGCCAATCAGCTTAGGTGTCGCAAGCCTGAGAGGCAGGAGAAGTGAAGCAGCCACGGCGTGGTCGGGGAGGAGGCAGGGCAGGGGTGAGCTGGGGTGGGGAGTTCCCCTGCATGCTGCCCCCCACCCTTACTTGCTGCAGGCGGCCCTCCCCGTGCCCCAGCTTCCTCCGCCTAACTGCCGGCAGCGACCAGGGCAGCCGAAGATCCGGTCGCTGCTGAAGAAAATGCTGCTCCCCAAATCCTAGCACCCTAAGTCGCTTAATAGGTTGCAGCGGCCTTGCCTGGCTGGGATGATTTAGTTGAAGCTGGTCCTGCTTTGGGCAGGGGATTGAACTAGATGACCTCCTGAGGTCTCTGCAGGCTCTGGCTGAGGCTTTTTTGTTGCCCCAAGCGGCGAAGGCGGGGGGAGGGGAACCGCAATCGGTGGCACTTCGGCAGCAGCTCAACTGCTTCGCTTCATTCCTCGGCAGCAATTCAACAGCAGGTCTTTCACTGTGAGAGGGACTTGCCGCTGAAGACCCGGATGTGCTGCCCCTTCCCATTTGCTGCCCCAAGCACCTGCTTTTTTGCTGATGTGTGGAGCTGGCCCTGGGTCTCTGCTAACTCTAATCTTCTATGATTCTGTGAAACAGGTCTCGGAGGCCTTTGCGCCATCCCCCCAAGCCTACCCCACAGAATACAGTACTGCAGTAAAACAAAAATGACATGCAGGGTAAGACAATTCAGCAAAGCACTCAGCATGTGAGTCGTCCCACTGATATCCATGGGACTAAACACATGCTTTTAAATGCTTTGTTGAAATGTGCCTTGGACTGGAGAGCAGTCATTCCATTTGGTTTTATTGAATTTTAGATTTATTTCCCTGCCTCTTTGCTTTTATTGTCTGCAAGCTTACACATATCTTCTTTCCTTGCCACCATTATTACACATGACCCCACAGTTGTTACATATATGGTGCCCTTCCCATTGACTCTCTCCACAGTATCTATAGGGATGCTCAGGTTTTGTTTCCTTCCTCTGTTTTGTATCTGTGCACTTTCTTTTCCCCAAAAGTTTGATATATATATTTTCCTTTTTTATTTATCATGCTTTCTCTGCTATTCAGGAGCTATTCTGCTCCACTCCTGGTCTTCATTTGGATAGATTAGCATTCCATTAGCTTTGTATGTGTTTACAGCTCCTGGTAGAATTAGTGAGGGCTCTCTAAGCATTGTTTGAGCTTGTGCATCTCTCACCTCTACTACATATCTCAAATTAGTTCATCTTGTCAGATCTGATACAGTAGAACTTCCAAGTTACAAACTGACCAGTCAACCACCACCTCATTTAGAACCAGAAGTATGCAATCAGACCGCAGCAGACACCAAAAAGAAAAAGCAAATACAGTGCGATGCTGAACACAAACTACGGTACTAAAAAAGTAAAAGGGAAAAATTTTTAAAACCAATTTGACAGGCTAAGGAAACAGTTTCTGTGCTTGTTTCATTTAAAGTAAGATGGTTAAAAGCAGCATTTTTCTTCTGCATAGAAAAGTTCCAAAGCTATATTAAGTCAATGGTCAGCTGTAAACTTCTGAAAGAACAAAAGAAGGATTGGTGCAATCCTGTTTGTTTACAAAGAATGTGCCAAGTCCTATTTCCTGGAGCACAGTAGGATCAAATAGGAGGCAGGTTCCTTCCTCATATTCCAGACTTGTCCTTCCAACCAGCAATTTGCCCACAATGCTTTCTGAGCTACCTCTCAAGGACATACTACCAGTAGTTTCTCACCGTTTGCTAGCTTACAGCTTTCTTCTAATACAGACATGCAGCTCCACCAACTAGTCCCCCAGCTCCTGTGTTTCTGTCCCCAGGAAAACCCCTCTGCCTGCATGGCTTAGCCAATGCCCAAGCCTTTTGTATAGTCTAGTCCTTGGATGGGGACTTCCACTGTTTGAAGATAGCCAAAAGAAAGGAGCATGTCGTTTCCTGGTTTTACCTAGCTCACCCATCTGCTTCAATGAGATTTGTAATTGCCCAGAGATGAGATATGCTTGCTGGGAGCCACGTGACCTCCTCCATAATACCATGAATAATTGTATCAGAAAATAAGCAGTACAGTCCATGCAGGAGTTCTTATTTATTTTTCAAGCAAATAAACTAGACATAATCCATCTTGCACAACTGAATGGTGCTTCACTGAGAGAACAGGCTTGGAAAACAAAAACGAGAACCTGAGAAAAGGAAACTGTTTAACATCCTCTCGTAAAAATGTAATCTGGTAGCCTTGCTTACTGGCATATTTACCAGTTCATCACCGCTTGGTCCTGCAAGCTTCAGTTATCCCAGAAGAAACAAGGAAAACTCAGTTTAAGGTGAATGTTATAAATTTTCCAGGAAGTGGTTGGAAGGTCTATCTCCATTTGTCAAAAACCAATTCAGCTAGCCTATTTTTAGCCATGCTTTCTTATTTAAGAGCTTTGTGTGCTCGGTAGCTCTTCCTTCTGTGTCCCTCAGACCAAGGCTTCAGGATTTAGCCACACAACTCCCTAAGTGTATGGTTTCTCCAAGTCATCTCTCGTTGTCTATCCCTGTTGGCTTGCCCCCTAAAAACTCACCAGGGCCTGAATTCTCTAGTTATGGGCAGTAGGTGAACCCTTCCATCGGGGAGGCTAGGCCAATCCCCCATGGCCAAAAGAGCCGCGGCTGGCTTGCCTGCTGTAGCCAAGCCAGCCCCGCGCCAGCACCAGCCTATCTGCTGGCTGGCCCAAGCTCCAGGCCACCGGCTTGAGCTGAACCCCTGCTAGCTTCAGGGTAGGGGCCTCCCGGGGAACATGGGCAGAGCCACAGCTTGGGTCGGGGAGGCTTAGTCTGCCATGGCCTTTGACCAGCCGTCCATGCCTCCAGTCCTTACATATGCAAAACTTGTTTGACTTCAGTGGGTGTTTCCACTGCCCAGGGGCTGTGACCCAGATTAGAAAGGTGCTGTGATAGTGCGGGCTAAAACAAGAGGGCTTGCAACTATCACTGTCACCAAATTCCTAAGTACTCTGCCCACTGCCAATTACATCCAGAGTCACTGAAGTATGGATCAGTCTACACATCTCGCCTTTGAACTGGCTGCTTGGATTTGGGCTCATTTTGATACAAAACTACTCCAGTTCCACTCTGCATAGGAGAGTTGAGAGATTTCTCCTGGCTTGTCCTACAGATTTTTACAAAAAGAGTCTCTTTTTAATTACTTTGTGTGACAGGTCAGGTCTGAATATCATTACTCTTCATACTGATTCAATGCTTTTAAGTCCTTTCCAAAAACCATCTACTAGGGGTAATTTTAATACCAATTTTGATAGTGATGTTTTGTGTTCATTTTTTTTTCTTTTTTCGGCAATTGTAATGAATAGAATGAGATGAGACCAATAGCTTAATACAAGCTAGTGAACAGCTGTCTAAAAACTTCAGATAACCAGTTACTGGCCAGGGTTAAAATCAAAAGTGAGCGGGAGGGGAAAGGCTCTGTATTCCATTATCAGTCCCCTGAGCCATCCGCTCCAACCACTGTGCCTGGCTAACCTCTTCTAGATAGTGTAAATTAAGAATGAAATTTAGGTTAGAATTTTCTTTCTTTAGTTAGCTCTAATCATTACATGGATTTGTTTCCTTGACTTAAGTCTCAGGAATACAGTACACCGGAATGTCATTAAATAATTCATGTGCCTTCAGACCACAAAAAATCAAGTTTTCCAGGTACAACCCTGATTCAGGAAGGTACTTAAGCATGTGCCCAGCTATAGGCACATGATAGCCCCATTGATTTAAATAGGAATATTAACTTGTTTAAACTACCTTGCTCAATTAAGACTTCCCAATTATGTAGCACCCAGCAGACCCGAACATTCATAAACATACTGAAAGACGTATGTCATATTTACAGATCAGCTGAGAAGAACTTGTTCAGAGATGCTCTGGTATAACAGTCATCCACTTATGCATGCAAAAGTCTTACCACATCCAGCACAGGTCCATCTTTTTTATTTTTTGTTTTACTTTTCAAAAACACTCTACCCAGGGCCAGCTCCAGGCACCAGTGAAGGAAGCAGGTGCCAGGGGCAGCATGTCCGGGTCTTCAGTGGCAATTTGGCGGCAGGTCCTTCAGTCCCTCTGTTCCTCTTCGGTGGTAAGTTGGCAGCAGGGGAGGGATAGCTCCGTGGTTTGAGCATTGGCCTGCTAAACTCAGGGTTGTGAATTCAATCCTTGAGGGGGCCACTTAGGGTTCTGGGGCAAAAATCAGTACTTGGTCCTGCTAGTGAAGGCAGGGAGTTGGACTTGATGACCTTTTGAGGTCCCTTTCAGTTCTAGGAGATTTGTATATCTCCAATTTAAAAAAAAAACAAACTCAATTGGGTTTTTTTCTTTCCCCACCACTTGGGGTGGCAAAAAAGCTGGAGCTGGCCCTGACTCTACCTCTGTGACAAACCTCTGAAAACCAGGAAAAAGTCTAGAGTTTTCCAGCCCCCCTGGGCTGGGGGCCATTGGAATGTGGTTCTAGCCAGAAAAGTAACTGTGTAGATTTCCAATACTTTCCATATTTATTACCAATAATTTAATATCAGATTGGCTCAGTTTAAGACTTAAGTACTTATCTACTGCTTTACACCGTTAAAGCCCTTTACAAACACAACCTTACAATAGCTGTTTAAAGCAGGAATGCATCTTTGCCCCCTCTCCCCTATGTGTAGAACAGAGGTGAGATGTTACTTGCCAAACATTGCATAGCAAATGGCAGAGCTAGGATTAGTACTAGAGAATCTGCTTCCCTGCTCAGTTAGGCTGCTACTGTCAGGGCCGGCCTTAGACCAAATGGCTCCGCAGGCAAAGAACATCGTTGGTGTCCTCCCTCATTTGTTAAACTTTTACTTTATTTTTAAATTGCATGTGTAGAATGATTTATAGCTGTCATATAAGATGATAAATTTGCATGATAGGATTTTGAATCTCTATTTAGAGAAAGTCTGGAAGGTTCCACAAGATTCTACAAAGGTCCAGAACATTCTAGAGGTTAGTGGAAAAACGAATCCACATATGGAATACCTGAAACGTTACTTGGGCAGCATGGCTCAGGCGGTTTCCTTCATACTGGTGGGGGTGGGATGTAAGAGGCAAAACAAAGCTAGACTGAGCTAGTCTATAGAACTGACAGTAAGAAATGTTCTCCTCAGATCCTTATCCTGTTCCTATTGAAACCAGTTGGCATTTGCCATTAATTCCAATGGGAATAGAAAAGGACCTTTCTGTCATTTCCTGCCTTCACTTCAGGAGGGAGAGAATCTGATCTCACTTATCCCTAGTAAACATACTTCAAAAACTCAAGCCCCATCCTATAATTGAATCAATTAATGCAGATCTGTTGGCAGAATCCAGCCGTTTGTTGACCATTTTGGTTGAGAAGTGAAGCAAAATGGAACCCAGTTTGCTACTGCTCCAGTGGTGCTACTATATTCACCTTGCTGTCAGAAAACAAGCAGGTATGGCTTGTACTTATAAAAGCAGCTGATCTGTTAAGGTGCTGTTCTTGCAGTATTCTGGCAGCAGCAATTGATCTGGCCCATATTAGTGAATATTGGATTTTCAAGTTTTGTATTGGAGGAAAAGATATTTTAATGGTAAGGCCCAAATGTTGGAGCTGAATATAATAAAGAGACAAAGTGGAATGCCTTTTATTGGACCAACTTTCATTGGTCTCTCTAATATATATCCTGGGACTAACATGGCTACAACACTATAGTCAGAATAATACAAAAGCTCGATGTAGATCAGATCTACTGACAGTTTTATAGGATGGGAAAAAATCTGATTCTAGTTTACAGAATGTGCACAATTCTGAAATCAGTTTTACTGTTCGTGCAAGTGTATCTCCAGTATACAGTCACAATGCTGTACTGCCATCTTTTGTTTATGCAGTGCAATAGCAAGTTCTACTTACAGTAACAAGATTTACCAGGCCCAGTCTCTCAGCTTCTGTAACAATGGTTAATTAGAAACTATTGGCACTGTAGCATTTAATCTGACCACTACATTTCTAGACAGACAAGCAGTGAAATATATGCCAACTCATCCCCATTTTTTATTCAGTTTTATAATCCTAGATTCTAGTTGTTAGGGTCATATTTGAACAAATTCTGAATTTTGTTCTGATCGCTTAAGAACAGATTTGGGTAGTATTAGGTCCGATTTCTCTTGTTAAAATATTCTCTATTGTATAGTTTGAGTAATTACTCAGTTTCAGCTGTTGCCCCAGGAAATAAAGCCTCATCACCATGGTAGATTCATAGATTCTAAGGCCAGAGGGACCATTTTGATCATCTAGTCTGACCTCCTGTATACTACAGGCCATAAACTTCCCCCAAATAAATCCTAGATAGTATCTTTTAGAGAAACATCCAATCTTAATTTTAAAAATTTAGGAATGGAGAATCCTCCATGACCCTGGGTAAATTCTCCCAGGGATTAATTACTCACCATTTAATTTCCAGTCTGAATGTATCTAGCTTCAAATTCAAGCCATTGGATGGTATTACTACTTTCTCCATTAGAGTGAAAAGCCCATTATCAAATGTTGGTTCCCATGTAGCTACCTATTAGACTGTAAAAATCATCCCTCAAACTTCTTTGTTAAGGTAAATAGATTAAGCTCTTTGAGTTTCTCTAAGGCATGTTTTCTAATCCTTTACTCATTTTTCATGGCTCTTTGCTGAACCCTCTCCATGTTAACATCCTTCTTGAATTATATACAGCAGAAATTGGACATCGTTTTCCACCAATCATTCCACTAGTGCTGGACAAGTAACATAACTTCTCTACCACTACTCAAGATTCCCCTGTTCATGCATCCTAGGATCTCATTAGCTCTTTTAGCTGCAGTGTCGCAGTAGGAGCTCATGCTGAGCTGATTAGCCTCCTCCACCACCCCAAATACTTCAGTCACTGCTTTCCATTATAGTTCCTCATCCTATAAGTATGGCCTACGTTCTTTGTTCCTAGATGTGCATGTTTACATTTAGTGGTATTAAAACCATTTTGTTTGCTTGCTCCTAATTTACCAACTGATCTAGGTGAATCAGTGACCTGTCTCCTTCATTATTTACTGTTCTGCCAATTTGTGACAGCCACAGACTTTCAGTGATTTTTTTTTTCCAGGTAATTGATAAGTGTTAGTGTAGGGTCAAAACCAGATTCCCACAGGACCTCACTAGAAACAGATGCTCAATGAGTATTTTCAATTTACGTTTTGAGATTTAGCAAGTAGCCAGTTTTTAATCCTTTTAATGTGTGCTATGTTAATTTTATTCTCTAGTTTTTTAATCCAAATATGATGTGGTACCAAGTCAAATGTCTTGCAGAAGTCACCATAAGCCTGTGTTGATTTGCATTAATTATATTGCCCTCCTTTACTACTTTATTAATCAAGCTGCATATAAGCCACTCCATTATATTGCCTGGGATTGATTGTCAGGCCTAGACTTACCCAGTAAGTCATCCTATTTTACTCTTTTTTGAAATATTGGCACAAGATTAACTTTCCTTCAGTCTTCTGGAACTTCCCCAGTGTGCCAAGACTTACTGAAAACTAGCATCAACAGTTCAGCAACTTCCTCAGCCAGTTCTTTTTAAACTCTTAGATGCAACTTATCTGGACCTGCTGACTTTTAAAGTCTAAATTTTTAATAGCTTGTCTTACATTATTCAGAGATTCTAGTGGAATGGAAAGTTATCTTCACCATATGATGAAACCATATTTCTTTTTCCCCAAAGACAGAAAAGAAAGTTATTGAATACTTCTGCTTTTTCTGCATTAGTATTGATAATTCGACCATTTCCATGGAGTAATGGACCAATACCATTGTCAGGATTTTTTGTTCCTCATGTATGTTTAAAACAAAACAAAATCCACATCTTTTCCTTAGCTCTGCTGGCTATAGATTTCTCCTTGTCTTTTGGCTTCCCCTATCTAGTTTCTAAAATTCCTAACTTCTAACTTATATTCACTATCAAATTCCCCTTTATTTGCTATTTTTTAAATTGTTTGTTTGCCTTCACTTTGCCTCTAAACCAGGTGAGTTTTTTAACCAGTATGACATTTGTGGGATTGTGGCTTTTTTGGGCACTTAGTAAATTCTCAAATTCCCAATTATCATTCACATTTTCATTTAAATACTTCCTCCTCGTTCATTTAGCTCAATTGTTTTAAGCTTTGTGAAAATATATGTATTACTGGTCTGGACTCTATTCTGTTTGCATGACCAAGTCATGATCACTTGTACCAAAGCTACGGTTCACTTTTAGTTGGGTGATCAGTTCCTCTTTATCTGTTACAAGGTCTAATATAGAATTCCCCCATATTGGCTACAACACTTGAGTTAGGAAGTTGTCATCTATGTTTAGAAATTCCAAGGATGTCTTTAGTGCTGGAGGTCTCATGCTGCCAGTGCTAAACTCACTTCAAGTCCCCCCCTTGTGATCATGCATCTTTCTTTCATATGTGTTACAGATAGTGTGTGCTACAGACCACCAAATCATAGTTCAGAAGAGGATGACCACCTCCTTACACACTAACTAATACCACATCTTGAGCTTTCTTAGGACATTCATCCTTAACCTTGGAAGAAAGTGGTTTTGAATACTTGTCAGTGACTTGGAAACAGCTAATGCCATTTTTGACAGAGTGCTGGTCCTTCTCCCATTTTGCCCACTCAATCCTGCCTAAAAATAAGATACCATTAAATGTTAATCAATCAATGGTTGTACCAGTCATCCTCCCCAGGTTCAGTAATAACAATGCAATTCACTTTATGCTCAACAATGAGCAATTCTCTTCTTTGTTACCTAGGCTCCCAGCAATTGTGTAGAGGCAATTCAGTAATTTCTTTCCATGTCCTTTTGGTTCCTCTATCAATTTTGTTCTCAATAACTCATGACATCAGTTACCCATTTAGGGCAGATTTGCACTCCCACTCTGGAGAAAGAGGACTGGGCATGGCCCAGGATGTAGGCTACCCCTTGAAAGGGATATTGCATGGCCTCTCTGAAATATAGTAGCTATAACACTAGGTAGTATTAATAAGCCACATGTACATAAAGGGATATTAGAGGTGCTCCAAGGAGGTACAAAATACAAGCTTCTATAACCATATAACTGTCTGACCTTCCAAATACTCACTCTCTCCACCTTCTTAATTAAGAAATTAGGATGTAATTGAAAATCTGGGCTCTGGGCATATGAGCAAGTCTCAAACATCCAAAAATCACTTGATTTAAAATCATGTTTAGATTCTCCTACACAACTTGAACTCTCATACCCATGTCATAGGTTCCATCCCCAAAATGTTACTCCAAGTCATCTTATAAAGGAACATGCTACAAAAGCAAAGATTGGAATTGGGGAGCCTCTCCTTTTGAGGATCTGGGCCTTAGGTCTTACATTGCATGAGCAATGAGGATTTCCCAGCTGTGACACATACAAAAACAAGCATTCAGACATTTGCATGTTTATTATTTCAAAGTACACTATATACATAATGTGTAGTCATGTCTTGAAAAACTTCATTTTATACAGAAACATATCTACAAAATTAAATCAATAGTCAGTATCTTGTCAATACACATGTACATATTGGAAGATTGAACATTTTCACCAACAGAGAAGGGGTAAGTAAATAACCCCCTTTTTGGGGGTGGGGGAATCTCATAACTATCATTTTGTATCATAGCTGAAATACTTGGCAACATTTTTAGTTATCTTTTTGAGCATGAAAAGTTGGATTTCTTGTGCCACCTACTGTTACCATAGTTAAACAGTTGTGTGTCAATAGTAAAATAAGTCATGAATAAAAGTATTGATGATTTATGGACAGGCCTGTACATCTGAACTGCCTTGCTGCTCCCAAAGTAAGTTGTGGGTGTAAGGTAAGAACACACAGCAATTATACTGCAGTGCAGAACCAGTTTCAAAAGTTATACTTTTTTCAGCATGTGTTGCCAGCAACAAGCAAAGAGGATCAGTAAGCAACTGCAAAGCAGAAAGTGTTTTAGGAACAAACCAGATCTCATTGCTCTTAGAAGTCTATCCACAAAAATTAAACTTACATACACTTAAATGGAGTTAAAGGGAAAGCACAGCCAATCTCTGGTATACAACTACATATATACACTATTCAGATACAGGGGTCTGACTTTGTTTCAGGTCCTAAAGAAAATCTGCTTCTGACTGCCTAACTGTGGTGGGCTTTCCATGCCATGGAATATCCTATTTCAGATTACAATCAGCTTGGATGAGTGGTGTTACCAAAAAAAAAAACCCTGCAAATTCTACTTCAGCCTATAGATGCAACTGGCTAAAGGTTTAAATGGGTATTTTGAGAAGGAGCTTGAGGCAGTTAACTACCTAGTACCACTAAATTTCACTGGACAGTGGGCACCTAACAGCTTATGCCTCCTTCTGAAAACAGGAGCCTGTGGGGATACTATACTTTCCATAGTTCAACATACTGACTTTATTAAAAAACCCACTCTCTCCTCCCATATTTGAGAGCCTGGCTGATATTTATCACTGTGCAGTGGCCAGCACAAAGTGTGGCAACAGTTACCTTACCTAAACAAGGAAAGTGGATACAACTGTTGCACAGGCCTTGTGCTGATTCTATAGAGGGCTGGATTTCACTTTGATTTAAAGTGATAGTCCCCTAGAAAAAAGAGGCTGTTTAACAAATGTTTTTCCCTCCACCAAATAAATATCAGACTCTTGCTGTATACCATGAAAACACTAGCATATTAGTCAGACAAATTCATGAGGAAAATACAAGCCTCATAATTTGCAGCTGCAGCATCTTGCACATGAGAACTGACATCAGTAAAGTCAAGCAAAGCTTCTACAACTAATTATTCCTACACCAATCTGCCATCATACTTTTGAAATGATGCAAAGATGTGTAGAAGAACTAACAAATAGTGAAGTGTCATTTCCATCTGTGATAGGGGCATTAAAGAAAAAACCTATACAAAACATCTGACTAGAATATAATGAACACTAGAATGTCTTGGTCATGTACTACATGTACACTTTGTACTACCAAGGGAAAAAATCTTGCAAATGTGTAGTGTTTAACAGAGGAAGCAGCACTTTTCAGCAAGACAAAAGGATAACTGGGTGCCCGAAAATCATTTAAGAGCTGGAATGACACAAAGCAAGAATTTTCACAATATCATTGCACTTATCCCATCTGCATCACATTTCTTCACTACGTTCACATTAAACAGCTGCAGAACACCACATTAGAAGGTTACATTAATATTAAATACCATTTCTCTTTGCTGGAGTAAGCTTGGTTTCAGATTCTAAACATTAGAAACATTTTCTTTTTTTTAAAAAGCATGACAACAAATCTGGTACATGTAGGCAGGGCCAGCTCTAGCCATTTCGCTGCCCCAAGCACAGCGGCACGCTGTGGGGAGCGCGCTGCAGCTCGCTGGTCCCGTGGCACTGGTGGACCTCCCGCAGGCGTGCCTGCGTATGCTCCACCGGAGCCGCGGGACCGGCGGACTTTCCGCAAGGACGCCTGTGGGAGGTCCACCAGAGCTGCCTGCTGCCCTCCCAGCAACCAGCAGAGCGCCCCCTGTGGCATGTCGCCCCAAGCACACGCTTGGTGCACTGGGGCCTGAAGCCGGCCCTGTATGTAGGTATGAAAATTAAGTTCTCTTATTTAGAAACGTGACCTTTGTTCCTGAACACTTTGGGGTCTAATTCAGTCAGACAAACTTACTAGTCCACTCTGACTTCAAGAGGAGCCAGAATTTCACCCACTGATTTCAATGGGAGTTGTGCCAAGGTAACTAGGATTCTCTCTTTAAGAGGTTAACAGTTTCCTACCCACTTCCCCTCCTAGGAATGAAGGTGAGGTAATCCTGAGCCAGGGTGGCTAAGCTTTCATCACAAGGTTGCAGGACTGGCCTCATTTGTTCTTAGGTCTTGGGGGGGCGGGGGGGGGGGGAAGATGTATTTTAAAAAAAATTGTAATAAGGTTGAGAACCAGAGCTGGGGTTCTCCAAGTTTTAAATCAATAGTTTAGCTTCTTCCAAATAAATGCTCAATTTAAAAAAAAAAATTATTCAGGACTCAAAGAACTCTAAGCAGACCAGGCCTTGATCCTAAAACCACTTACATACACTGCTTAACTTTTTACATGCAGCAATAAATCTACCTGACAATCAATTGTTCTCATAGCTCAAGTTAAGCGCTCATGGATAAAACTTTCAGATGGGCTAAAGTGACTTAGGGACTTTTGACAATATGTAGGTACCTACATAACTTTTGCCCTGTGTTTGCAGGTTAGAGCTCAGTCTGCACATGAAGTAAGTGGGTAGGAGGTCAGTGGTATGAGAAACCATTAAAAGATTAATGGACAACACTGTAATAAGGTTTTAAATAAGTGGCCTTTCAAGTTAAAATGACTAATGTTAAATTGTGGAGTGTTTGTACGTGTGCACTAAATACTTTTCATGAGAACAGGAAGTGCAAATATTGAATAAATACAGTATAAACCCTAAACATATTTACAAGATGAACTGGTCTGACTTAAGCATTTTAGTTATGTGGGCATGAATTCCATAATATGCATTTACTGTAGGAGTGGAACCATTCCAGTCCAGCTCGTTACCTTTTTCTAGTATTAAACTAGAGAAAATATTGTGACTCAGTCTCACGGTGACACCATTCTTGTTATTTCTCCATCACTTTGTGAATGAAGGGTGGGGATATCAACTGAAATTTCAAATTATGGTCACAATTCCATCATTTTGAGACTTTAATTCATATTAGTAAAGTTGAGTCTGATTTTCGTACAGCTTCTACAGTTCCACTAAAATTGCAGCTCATCATTTAAATATACCTTTATGGTCAGTTTTACTAGTTGGGCTATACTTACAATTAAGATGACTAAACATAATGGGGGGGAGGGTTTTTTAAATGGACTGGAATGTCTTGGAATAAGGGAGTACGTATATAAATAATGGACAACTTAACTCTCATACTTTAAAAATTGTTAATTTATATTGAAAAATCAAATTTTACAAAATCTACCTGAGTTCAAAGTTATTCAGATTCATATGTCTAGAGATCTGGAGTTTATGAAAAACTTGGTGAGTTAATACAGTCTGCTATAACTGAAAATGCCTGGTATCAACAGCAGAAATTTCTCATTCTAATTTCTTGCTAGTTTACCTGCCCCTTCTCCTCCCCCCCCCCCCCCCCACAAAGTCAATTCATATTACATTTCCAGGGAAGCCATTAACCTTTTGTCCAATGGCAAAATATGCATCATGTCCTTAATTATTTTTACAACAGTTAATTATAAAGCCTCTTTCCCATGCATATGTTAATTTCTTGATCAACTTAAATATATCCAACACTTATAAAGTAGGGAATAAAATTCTGGAAGCTCAGTAGCACTGGGTATGTTCCACAGCAAATCAATTCCCCTCCCCTCCCCCTATCCCTCCAAGCTTTATCATTAGCAGGCTGTTTAATTGCACAGTGTGGAAATTCAAATCTCACTGAAATGGACTCTACATGCAGTGCACACTGCAAAGCCTCTGGATGCCTTAATTTCAGAGAAGAGTTCTAAGAATGTAGCCTATAGTAAAGTTCATCAATGGCTGAGGCAAAACAAATGTCTCACAATCCTACAGAGCCTCTCGTGTCCAGAAGGACAATTGGTGTGGTTAAAGGTTTGTAGGATTAGGCTCTACCATTGCTTGACAGTCGGTTTATAGGAGAAACATCAGAATGACAGTCTGCAGCACCTGTTTCTTTGTTCTGACTGTTCCATAGTTTGTTACACTTTCTTCATTCTCCGTTCCAGTTCATGCTGGTGCTTAATAAGCCGTTCTATTTCTGTTCCTAGTGTCTGCAGATTTTCCTTTGAAGAAAAGAGGAGGGGCAACAAGAGGGAAAGATCAGTAGATGCACCATACAATATTGAATTTAAATTACCACTTGCCATTAATATGAGTGGACTGCAACCTGAAAATAGCATGCTCACTTGGCAGTGAAATGGTGGGGAAGAAACCCTTCTCTCCCTGCATTATTAGTGAATGGGATGCTCTAAAGGAAAGTATCTTTCTTATAGATTTTAGGATTCTACTGAGCATGTCAAAGTTATACTGCTTCAGTTCAAAACTAATAAATATACAAAAAGATACAGACAGGGAATCAGAGCAGTTTATAGATACATTCCTTACTAATTGTTAGTCATGAGCCTAGTGGTAGGAGAATCATCCCCATTTTACACACACACACACACACACACACACACACACACCCTCCAATCTGTACAGAAATCAGAACGTGCGTCTCTAGAGCATATTTTTGCTCTCATTGAGTGCTATTGATATTACAAGACAAATCATAGTGACTTAATCTCTAAAGAGACCTCTTCTTTGGTACTTGTGTTCAGGGCAGTATTTATTTAAGAGCAAAAAAACTGACTCCTAGAATGAAAGGTACTCACTTTCAGTGTAATATTTTTTAATAAAGTATCCTCTAGCACAGCCTGTAGCTTTCTATTTATCTCTAGCGAGAGTTCTAATGTGAGCCCGCTGTCTGCGGGATGCGATGTATACAGGGATGCCATGATGCCACCGCGCCTGCTCAAATGGACTTTGTTAAAGTCCGAGGCTTCTGAGGATAACGTGCCGGCTTCTTCCCGCAAAATGTAACTCTGAATAATTCTGGAAAAAAGAGAGTGAAACTGCAGGTGTTGAGTTATAAATACTTCCTACAAAGAATCCTGTTCTATACTATATTTGGTTTACAACAAAATAGATCTTCACATGCATGATCTCAAGAGCAAAACGGGGATACAAAACTCCAGACTTAGAAGGGTGCGATCAGATGGGGGAGATGGCTGAAGCCATTTCTTGCCCCACATAGATTAATCTTTTTTCCACACATTAACAGCAAACATCACCCAAAATTAAAGATTTCCAGGGTCCACCCATAAGGAGGGACCAAGGGTGAAATCCTAACTCCCATTTAAGTCAATAACAAAGCTCCCACTGCCTTCAGTGGGGTTGGGATTTCACCCCAAGAGTATGCTTAGTGACAAAAAACCACCCCAGTACTGAAGGCCATGACTTTAGCAAAGGACTAAGCTCCTTGAGGAAAGGGGCCATCTTTCTTTTTTGTATTTGTACAGCACCTAGCACAATGAGGTCCTGGTCCGTGAGTGGGACACCCAGATGCTAGAAAAAGCAAATAAATAATAAAAGGGTGTGAACTGCAACTGTAACAGTTCTTGGAGACAGAACTTTATTATGTGCTTTGACTAGAATCCAAAGTATTTCCAGAAAAGGTTCTGTCAGTTTTATTAGCAGAAAAATTGAAGGGTGGGATTTTGCAAAGCATCTGAGTGACTCAAAAGCACAAATCCCCCAAAGTTGCAAGCTGTGCAAATGTAATTCAACACCCTTCTGCCTATGCATTATAATGTAGTTTTTAATTACATGATCACAAGACTTTTCCACAGTCCCCTGCCTCATTGTGTGCACAGGATGGAGCTGTTCTGGAGATAAATAAGAGCTGTGTAGTTAAGGAGACCCCTGCCTTGTCTGGTGAAGTTGGAAGGTGTGCAGTGACGGAGGCAAGGGATGACAGGAAGATAAAGAATGGTGTCCTAGGTAAGTCAGCTGAATGCTATCCTGGATAACTGGATACCCTACCTCTGCCACAGAGTTCTTTTGTGAGGGTGGGCAAATCATTTAATCACAATTTTCACAGATGGTTACTAATTGTGTGTTCCTCATTTCCTGGATACTATGCGAGACGATTTGCAGAAATGTTGAGCACTCATCCCTGCAACTGAAGTCACTCGCGGCCGTGTTTTGAATGTCTAAAGTGCTACATGATGCTAAGTACTCAAACGCTCGGGCCTGACTTTTCAAATTGGACACTAAGACCAGTAGGCACTGTCAACCATGCTCTCAATTCCCATCTGTAAAAGGGGGATAATATCTCCTCTTCTCACAGGGATATTGTAAAAACACACTGAAGTTTTATGAAGTATTCAGCTACTGTAGTGACGAGCCCCTTAGAAAAGCTAATGAGGAAATTAACAATTGCGTCTTCAGAGCAGGGTTTGAATATTGTGCACTAAATAAGGCCTAGGGCCACTCACTGAAAAGAGAGAGGATAAAATAAAATACTGAGTAGCTGCTTATTGGGTGAGCACTGTCCGTCTTGCTCAGATTGAATCTGCGCTGATTCAATTTACATGAAAGGCAGTAATTACTGAGAGTCAGAAAATTGCATTAGGTTTCTGAAAGTTTTTTTTTTTTTCCCCAATTAGTCACTTTTAAACCATGGCTGCTTTTCAGAACAGCCTGTATTTTTATACATAAGGCACCAAAACACATTACTTGTTTTTAGTATGTTTTTGAAGTGCCATATTTATTACTAATTGTTTGGCTTTGTTACACTCTGAATGAGCCAGCTTGTTTAGCATTTTGATTGTAGTAGTGCCTAAGCAACCCAGTGAGGGATCAAGGCCCTGTGTTACAAGGTACTGTACTAGCACTACAGAGGGTCCCTACCCCAGGGAGCTCACAAGCTATGATCTTTTATGAGACACCATCTAATGAGATGGCATCACCATAATAGATGAGTGCATGTGATAATGGTTAGATTTAATAGCAAACATTCCTTCAAAAAAGGTGAGTATACGCCAACTTCCTCCCCAGGACCCCCAGCAATACTGAACGAGCAGATCTTAGACAGGAACCTAGCCAGTAGGCTAAGTGACAGGAGAGCCTATAGCCTGCACGGCATGGAGAAGAGAAAACTTATATTGTATACTAAAGATGGATGGGCTTTGGCTCAGATTTTATTAGACTAGGCATCAATTATCATTTCTTATTTGTATTACAGTTGCACCCAAAGGCTCCCATCAGGAGTTCTACTAGCCTCTGCATCAACAGGGGACCTCTCAGCATAGAAGTGATACATCACAAGCAGCATCTTTTTGAGAGGGAAGAGCGTGACTCTCTATACCAGAGTCACACCTCAAACAGCCAGAGGGCGTCACTGTTAAAGCAGAGAGAGGCACTGTTGGCAAGGTGAGAGCCTGCAGCACTGGCAGCTCCTGACAAGTTCAAGGAGCAAATGGGACTAAGTCACAGATCCAGGGCCTTCCATTTGGTACTGCATAGTGTAGTAGCTGTTCACAGAAAATAAGGTCTGCTGTGGTTGCAATCGTTTTATCATTTAACATTTTTCTATCAAGTTAATTTTGTGCATTATGTAAGAGTCAGAGTGTTCTGGTGCAGGGCAGTAATTGAGAGCCAAGACTACGTGATCCAAATGTCATACATACTTGGTTTTTTTCCTGATTTCCTCCACCAGTTGCTTAATGTGATCTTCCATGAATTCCATCTTTTCATTTTTCCGAGCATGAGCCTTCTGTAGTCTTACTATTCTCTCAATCAGGACAGCCTTGTCCACTTCTGGGAAGCTATCCACAGCTCCTGAAGATCCAGTATTCTCAGGCGAGCGATCGTCGTTGCTGCTTCGAGCGTTAAGGGACCCTACCAAACAGTCACATGTTTATTAGAACACACACAGTTTCCAAGTACACTATTCCATCTCATCACAAAAGCAATAGCTCCAGACCGTGCCCAAATATTTTCTTAATAAAATGTTGATCTGTTTAGCTACTCATGGAGTGGCTGCACGTAACTAGTAGCATTTTCACTATATAGGTTCAGACAATGGTAAACCCCTCACTGTGAACACAGCCATACTGGAATAAAGGTGCTTCCATCAGTATATAGCCTATTTCTGTACAAGAACCTTTATACGGATAAAACTCTGCCCACGCTAGAGAGTTGGATTAGCTCAATTGTATTGTGTTCTAAACAGAGATAGTTAAACCTTTACCAAAAAACTGTGTATAGACCAGTGAAACTATTAAATACAAGAGTGCTGCAGGGTTAACCCCTTTCAGGTTGATAGCAGGAAAAGTACCGAGAAGCTCTGGAAGCAACTTTAAAAGTGACAGGGTGGAGAAGGATTATGAACGGAAAAGAAAGGGCTACATATCTCAAACACAACCTTATGGACTAAAGGTACATCAACTCTGATATAATTAACATTTTAAAACAATATGATATTGATCAGGTAAATAAATGCCAATGATACTGCAGAAAAAAAATTATTTTTCTTCATGGTAGAACAACGAAGAAATAAATTTTACACAAGCACACTAATGCCTGTAAATATGCCAGCTGATTTACCATTTACACAGTGCCAATTGTCAATTAGTGCAATTAATTAAATAATGGAGGCAACTACTGATTTTTGTTTTGCCTTTGGCTACATTTAAAGTGTCATCTAAGGTACCTCCACAGTAAGTTCAAAAAGACAGGAGTAAAAACAAACTAGACTGTCTATAATAAATAAGAACACAGGGCTTCAATTACATTAACAAGTGCCATTATTAGGCCTGAGACCCCTCTATCTATATTAAGGTTTTGAACCTCAATGAATTCCCCTGACTTTGCAACATGAGAAAGATATTACTTTCTCTCAGTTATACATACATTGACTTTTAGTTAAGGATTACTCATATGGGCAAGCACGGCAGTTATCAGGTTTACGTATCTCGAGACTCAAAGAAAAAGGGAGGATAGCAAGTGAAAATGGACCCCAGGATTTTTGCCACCAAGACTGACAATATTCCATAAGTCCTGGTGCTCTACAGGAGAAAGTTTTGTTGAAGTGTTAACAAGAGCCTTGTTCAGAAGTACATAACCCACAGAAATAACCAACAACTATTAAAAAAACAAACACCCTAAATCTGTGCCAGTAAAATAAGTTTGAGTTATTGAAAACTGAACAGTGAAGGCAGAATTGTTGTTTGTTATGTTACCTGATGAGCTGGAACGACTCCCCATACTGCTAACTTCTTTATCACAGCTGCCATTTTCAATCTGATCCAATTTCCTTCGTGCTAACAAGAAAACATGATGAGGGTTACCAAAATGGGGAAAAAATCTTAAGGAAATGGAACCCACACATACACACCACCCCAATCCACCAGGAGCTGAGACAGTTTTCTTTAATTGCCAAATCATCCATGTAAGAATACTAGTGACAAACAAACCATGGGAATATTATTAAGTGCTTGGTCTAATGCCCATTGAAGTCCATGGGCTTTGGACCAGTCCTCAAGTGAAGAGGTAACACAGAACATGTGTTGGGTTGTCTTGAGCTAATATTTAAGCTATGCTTCATCATTGATATGGCATGCTATTTAAATAGCAATGAGTGATGTGTAACAGCTCTGCTCTCTGGAAATCAGTTATTCTGTGACTGCTATCACTACTGGGAGCAGACAGCAGTGTCTGTGCCCAGATGTTGAATAGTGCTGGGAGAAGAAATATGAGCACGTGTGTTCATACCTGTATAAGGTAAACAGAATGTCCTCTCCCAATATATGAATAGTACACAACAGTTATGTTTTCACCTAAATTCCGAACACCTCATTAAGTCAAACTGCACTCTAAATTCAGAGCACGTGCACTTCTGAATTATAAATGTTAACTTCCCGAAACTACAAAATTAATAATCAGTCTCTATGCATTTATACATTTAAACAGATAAATCACTTCCTTAAAATTAAACAACAAATGCCACCACCAACAATTCTGGCTACAGTAGGCATTTAGAAAGCTTCTCATGCATCTTAAATAGCCTTCTGTATAGTGATCAGAAATCACATGTATCTGGTTACCATGGATGAAGTCTCAATTGTCACTGCCATTTGACTTCAGCTAAAAGGATATTCTATGAATACCAAGAATGTGTAGATCCCTTCCAGTACTTTTACATTTTAATATGAAAATTACACACGTAACGTGCAAGCAGTTTACTGCCTATGCGATTCATTTATGGCCCAATCCGGCAAGCCCTCCATCCACAAATCTCCTATTTGATACAAAGAAGACCTGCAAGTATTGCACCCTAAGAGAATATACAGATGCAGGCAGGAATCCTTCTCTAATAGTGTATGCTGGGAGTGAGGAGGACTATGTTAGTACACTCTAGCGCAGGGGTTCTCAATCTTTTTCTAAGCTCCCCACCCCAACATGCTATACGAACTCCATGGCCCACCTGTGCCAGGGCTGGCATTAGGAGGTAGCAAGCAAGACAACTGCCTGGGGTCACACGCCATGGGAGGCCCTGCAAAGCTAAGTTGCTCAGGCTTCATCTTCAGCTCTGGGTGGCAGGACTCAGGGTCCTGGGCTCCAGAACCATGAGGTGGTGCTTTGGCTTTCTGTCCTGGGCTCCAGCGAGTCTAACACTGGCCCTGATTGGCAGATCCCCTGAAACCTCGTCGCAGTCCCCCAGGGTGCTCCTGGACACCTGATTAAGAACAACTACTCTAGTGGACACAGGACTAGATCTGAGGGGGACGTGAAAAAGTTTCAACCTTGCTGAAGTTGCTTGGTGAGGTCTTTAAGATTTGCCACATGTTTACGCTTTTGAGTAACTAACTCGTCTTTTAATTCATCTACTTGAGTGTTCAGTGCTGTTTGTTCTTTCTGTTGAGAAGCCAACTCTGTCTGCAGGGTCTGGACTTCATGTTTGCGTAGTTCTTCCTCCTTTTGCAGTTTGTTTGCCTGAAATTTACAATAAAAAACAAACAAACATACATCTAAAATCACTAGACATAACCATATGCTTAACGTCAACATCACCACTGCTTTGCACCTATCCTTCATCTGAGAATCTCACATTTTATGAGCCATTAATTAAGCCCAATACCACCAGTGCGGGATAGCCCAAGGGAATAAACAGGGTGTACTACTTATTCCAGAATTTAGCCCAGTACAGAATAAGATTTAAGCTCCAAAAATAATCCAGTTTGTAACTTTTCAAAATATATGTGAAAACAACCTATCTGCACACAGTAAAATGGAATCATCATTATGAGGCTATTAGTAATAATTTTTATTATAGCCACAAAATTATTCTTATAGCTGATGGGAGAATGCAGATATAAGCACAAAGGCTGCTCTAGGTTGATTTTAGAAAGTCATTTTACGAAAGGACCTCCAGTTGTGGCACACTTGATACACAAAATCAAGCTGCAATCCTGCAAATGCTTACACAAGGGAGCAGTCCGACTGAAATCAAAGTGGGCCTGTTTAAATTATACTGTTAAATATGACAGGAGTACCTCTGCACAATGGGAGGAGCCTAAAAGAATTCTAGTCTTCCATATGACAAACAAGTTCTTTAAACATGAATGATTTGCAGAAGTCAGTTTCATGTGTGAGTTAAATCCTGCTGGGTATAAAAACTGGATTAAGGCAACCCATGGCCCTACGCATGCTGTGACCTTGGCCCCCTGCTATGACTCCAACCCCACTGCCCTACTTCTGTGCTGAGACCCCATCCTTCCTCTACCTAAATGACGAGGGCTGAAGTCAACTCTCGCCTCCTAGAAAGGCAGGAGAAGCAGCAGGGTCCGTCTCCAAGAGCAGTGGGTCTTCCATTGACACATACAGGGCAGTTCACACATCAGAGCTATGGTTCTATGGAGTCTGCAGGCTCAGGCAGAAGTTTTTGGTTACATTCAGATCACATTTCCAAGCTTTTATTCACAACCACAAGGGCTAGAAACTAACTTTTTAAACGAAAGCTGAAATTTTGCACTCGCTATGACACTGCAGGAGCTGGAGCCTCGGCACAGACCTTTGAGCCTTTGCCTTAATCCAGCCCTGATCAGATAATCTATTAGTACAAAATCCATCTGCATGTCATACTCACCAGATCATCTTTAGTCTGTCTCACATGGTCCAGCTGACTCTGTAACTCTCTTTCACTGTAGGTAAGCTTATCGAGCTGGGTCTGTAAGAAGTTGGTTTCAGACTGCAGCTGTGCATTCTTACTAGTTAGTTTTTCAGTGAATACAAGCAGCTCAGATTCTCTTTTCCGACTGCCTTCAATATCTTTTTGGAGATCAGTAATCAGAGAGTTCAGACTATCCAGTTCTTCTTTTAAAGTGTCGATTTCTTGTTCATCTCTACCAAAACAAGTGTATGCTTTAGGGGTGACTTGAGGTTAAATACATCAAATGTGAAAATAATGAATATTTATCACAGATATGAAATGGCTTTCAAACTCCAAGCCATTTCATATCTGTAACAACAACATCTGAAAAGTATTTCTTATCTCCAAGCTGTTAGTGATCCCAATCATATTACTGCTGGGTGAATTCTGTGCCACTGCACATGCACAGAATTCATGTCCCCCACAAATTTTTTTGCTTTCCTGCAGAAAGATGATTTTCTAACAGGGAAGCAAATAGAAGCTGAAAGAGCAGTCACACACCACTCCCTAGCTGCGCAGGTACATCATTTCAGGCACCCGGAGCAGCCAGTGGAGAGGTAAATCACTGCAAGTTTGGAGCACCCCAGCCAGTGGCTCTTACCCTGAGCCGGGATCAGCTGCTAGTCATGACTGGCTGGAGGCAGGAGAGGATGGGACTTCCTCTTCCCCTGCAAGGAGCAGCTGGCCTGTGTCAGACCCACCCCCAGAAACCTCCCCCAACTGCAGAAAGCTCAGCATCCTCCCATGCTTCCTGCCCCCATCACTCCTCAGCTGCAGGGGGAAGGGTAACTGTACGCAGAGCTGCTCCCCAATCCGCCAATCCCCATGCATCCAGACCTCCCATACCCAGACACCCCTGCCAAGCCTCACCCCATACACCCAGAACCCCCTTAGCCCTCCATACTCGAACCCCACCACACTGAACCTCAACCCCTGTATATGGAGCCCCGTGCACCCAGACCACCCCCCACTGAGCTCCCTGCACTCAAACCCCAACCCTGATGAGCCCCACCCTCCTGCGCCCCTACATCCACCCCTCCACTGAGCCCCAACACTTTTGCCTGGAAGCCCCTGCAGAGTCCCATTGTACCTGCATTCAGAACCCGCCCAGAGCCTCTTTGCATCCCAATCCCCCCACACCTAGACTCCCCACTATGCTGCCTGCATCCAGATTGTCCCACACAGAATCCTCTCATTCCACACCTGGATCTCCCACACTGAGCACCCCCACACTTAGATCCTGTCTGGTTGAGCCTGCCTGTCCCACACCTGGTGCACCTGGCGCAGAGGGCCAGGGCCCCATGGTGTTTTGGGGGCAGGCCTAGGCCTTGTGCTGTGTCAGGCTCGGGTGCAGCCTCACCATTGAGTCCGTGTCCCCGGGGTGGGTGGAGAGGCTGCAAAGTGATCTCCCACCTTCGTGCTGCCAGTGGCCTGCACTCCCCACTGCCATGCTGGAGCCTCTGCATGTATTTATTGACAAATAAAACTTGCAGAATTTTGCAGAATTTTAAAATATTGAGCACAGAATTTTTAATTTTTTGGTGCAGAATGCCCTCAGGAGTATCATATCCCTGATAACGACTAGTAAATATAGGAGTCTGAATGCTATATGAATTTAAAAATTCCATTTCATAACAGTAATACAATATTAAATCGACCCTGATGGGGGATTCACCTCATCAGAGTTCAAGTGGCTGCCTCCCCCTGCCAAAGTGTTCTACCAGTTTCAAAGCACTGCAGGGGCTCCATAAGAAACGTGATAGAGGAAGCCTGGAAGATAAGATGAATCCAGTGCATTCTCCATGACCCCAGCCCAGCTCCCATGACTAGCCTTGCCTATTCTGTAGGCCACAGCGCAGTAAGGTTTGCATGCACATGTCTAATCCAAAACCTCAGAATGTGATATCCCAAACTTTGGGGAGATTTAGAATCTGAATTCAGATCCAAGTTTTGCAACTGACCCCTATTCTTTACAAAGACTATGCCAAAATCCCAGATCCGAGTGTCTTGTGAAGTCTGGAAGGGTGGGTTCAAAAAAATCTGGATCCAAATTTTGTAACTTAATTCAATTCTAACCAATTTATTGGGCTTAACTTTAGTCTCTTTGGGGGACTATGGTGTGGTGCATTTTTCCTTAATTATCATTTGTCATTAAGATGTCAACTACAATATGCTCCTTGACTGTGCTAGGTGGTTGACTACCCATCAATCACCATTAATAAAAGCACAGAATGAGAAGATCTATTTGAAAACTTGTGTGAAGTCATAGGGCTTGATCTAAAGTCACTATGAAGTGAAACCACTCCGAATTTTGCAAGAGGCATTTAGCAACTTGCAAAAGTAGTAGCTTATGGGGTTAATTCTGCCAGTCTTTCCCAGTTAACTAGCTTGAATTTTCTACAGGAATGTTTTCATACTTTCTCCTTATGGAAGCAGAGCACCTGTATTATGAACAGGACCATTCTGATTTATATCAATTCAATACTTCGCCTGTCATGTCAGTAATCAATGGGTAACTAAACTTCTTCACAAACTTTTGGGAAATATTAGTAACTACATAAATGCATCCTCAGTAAGTAAAAACCTCCCAATCTTTTCATGCTTTTTTTGTTACCACAAAAACATCTAAATCTTACCTAAGTGATTTGTTGCCATGCATTCATATGGTATTTGACAATTCTTTTAGACCCAGGTATTACCATAACAATCCTCCATAATAACTTAGTTAAGACATCAGCTGTTCTCTACATTAGGAAAGACCGAATTTTAGGTCACTGACTATTACATGGTGAAATATTTCATTTCATTCTAATTCCAACTAAAGCAAAAATCTAATAGTGATTTATGATTTTTCAAAGCAGACAGCTTTCCTTCCATCCGGTAGATTAGTCAAGAGTTTTGAGTTAACCTCTATGGAGAAAAGTCACAGCACTATATCATCCTGTCCCAAATTTATAACTTTTCTTCTTTGATATAAAGAGGATGAAAAAATTTGCTCTTAAGAGGTATATTTAATAGAAACACCTTTGCTTTCTCACAGGAGAAGTCACTTTTCTATTCTGATCACATTTTCTACAAAGATTTGATTTATAAATAGTTTACAGAGGGTTAATGAATGATTAGATGTGTTAATATATGATTAATTCTCAGACTGTTTTAGAGTCCAAAAAGGTGCTTATAACTAACTAGCTAACTAATACCTTCTAGTGATGCATTTATAAAGCCACCTATGACACACATTACTCCGGTATGTACTATACTTAAAAATATTTATAAATGGAATCTTAATGTAAAATGTGACCTCTATTTCTGATGTAGCTACCTCAAACAAGGCAGAGTTGTCTTTCTGGATTACTAGGGCAGCTCTCTCATCAGTCAGCAGCACATACTTACTTCCCTTACAAAAAGAAGGGAAGAAACTTCCACTATACTCAATGAAGACTTCCTCAAGCACGAGAGTACTAAAGGCCTCACTCTGCTGGTAGGAAGGAGGTTGGCACTGAGAGAATTACAACATGATACTTCTGCAACAGGGTACTGGTTTCTTCTCCCTGCCGCCAGGAATTGGATCTCAGCATTAAGGAATGTTCTCTGACCATGCTGCTTTTCTTATAATACCAGATTAAATACAATTTATGATTTTTTTTTTTTTCAGTTCTACAAAACTAGATCTAAGGTTACAACATACAGATAGATGTTCAGGAGAATCCCAACAGGAGACTGGCATCTAAGCCACAATGTTAAAGGACACCTCAAAAAGTTTTGTTTTTTTTTTAAACGAGGTTGCACTACTTTATTTTTGTTTGTTTAGTATACAAAAAGGCAGCCTGAGAGTTTGGGATTTTTTTTTTGTTTTGTTTTCTACCACAGAAATATGAATAATGTCACAGCTGCTCTTTCTTGCCTTTTATGGAGAACTTCACTGTCCTCCCCGTCCCTACCCCTGAGTAGGTCATGTGCATTGCGTGCAATCACACTTTTAATGGAAGGGGCACGATGCTGAATCTTCAGTGAAGATGTCCTGTTAGACACTGAGGCTGAAGTGATGCCAAAAACAAGTTTTAGGAACATACTAAATATCTCTTTCCCCTCTGAGTTGCATTTGTGATATTATTTCCTGAGTCCTCCAGTCACTATAGAGGAATCTAGCTTGGACAAGACCTGAACTAATGTAAAAATACCACCTCTCTCCCCAGTAAGGGAGAAAAGAGCAAGTCAAAACCCCAACCAAGTTACATGTACTTATTATATCGCAAAAAAGGTGCAGGCCCATTTTGAGAAATTTCTCTGCAGGTAACTTTAAGATGTCCAAGTCACACTGCACTTAAAGAAGAAATAAAATCACTAGGCCATCATGCGGATCCATTTTTGGATGAACTCAAATGCATTCTCCACACCTATTCATAATTTTGAAAATGAAGCCCTACTCTTATAAAACTAGATAACTGAAACCTGGCATTATCCACATTGCTATAAGCTGCGCCCTCTCTATGGCCGTAGTATGGTAACTAGTAGCATGGTGACCATAGTGCTAGTTTGGTGGCCCCAAAAAGTATGGTGGGCTGGGGAATGTTAATGATTTATTGCCTCCTTTGTCTCATTCTCTTCTATGCTAATACAGCCAAGTATCTTGTTTGCTCTTTTAGAGAAACATAATACAATGAATTATGGCAGTACACTGGGTTGAACTCAGCTATTTTCCTTACACTAACCCCATTTATATTTCCAGTTCCTCCCATACCCTTTGGAGGAGGCTGTTTTCCCACTGCACATTTCTAACGGTGTTGTTTCACTATGATTAACAACAACAACAAAAATCCTAAAGGCCATAAGCCGGCATGAAGCAGTTTGGGCATGTTAGGGTAGAATACCCTGCAGCCAGCAACTTCATTATACAGAATACGCAAGTGTTATTTAAAACACTACCCTCGCAAACCAGAGCAGTTGTTATACAATCTCCATTCAGACAAACTCCAGCAAAGGTGATTAAAACAAAATTCAGAGCAAGGCTACAACTTTCTCTAGCTACTTTTATGCTAGCAGATGCTCCCTATCCTGCAACTGGCCACCCACCTGCAATTTCTGTCACTGCAGGGTTGGCCTCTTCTAGATCAAGCACTAATAGCACCGACCAATGTGTATTTTGCCCTGTGTATCTATAAAATACACTAAATATTAATGTAAATTTAAATGCAAAAAATTAGAAAGCCCTGCTTTCCCTTCTTCCTCCCGTCCAACCTAATGAAATTCTTGTCAAATATTTGTTCAAACATCAGCAGAGGAGGAGGAGGAAAAATGTATTAGCCCTCCTGTAGTTGAGGAATAACTGATATTGATCGAGGTGTAAATTGAAGGTGTCAGACTGACTGACTGACGTTTTCTAGAAAAGACTGATGCCAAGATGTTAATGGGAGCCAAGGTCTATATAAGGAACTGAAAACGTTTAGTTGTATAAACTGTAAGGAAGCAGATAATTGATGAAATGCTGTTCAACTTCACATGACGATTGCTTACAAATTCCGCAGGCACATGCGGATGTTTCTGTTTAAACGATGGTCATCTGCCTCCATTTATGCAACATTGTCAGAATCCATGAAAATGGATAGTATGTGTTTTTGCTCTAGTTCACATGTACCGTATGGAAATATGATTATGCTCAGACATTGCTCTGGAATGTCTGTGAGCCACAGTCTCCTCTAACTTACAGGGGTATAAATCTGTATGAGCTACATAGCACTTAAATAAACTACACCACTGTCAAACTGGTGCAAGTGAAAGGAGAATCAGCTTGTCTGCGCCTTCACTTCCTTGAAGCAATGGCATTTGTTACAGCTGAACTGATGCTAGGGTTTTTATTCACAGAAATGCTCATAAGTATTAGTTAATATAATAATTTAATGCATCATATGTTAAAAAAGATTTGTTAAGTTTGTATTTTTATAATATCTTAATTTATCCATCACATTCAGAGAGGGCTGATCTTCCCAGCTCAGCAACCTCTCCCCTTCCTACCGCCAAAATACTGGAGACACTGGCTCCATTTCTCTCATCCCTTCAATAAAATGAGCGTTGGCTGATTTCCCTGAGCGGAGGCTGTCCAGAGTCAGCAGTAGAACGAGCATCTATCAGTAAATCTCAGTGTTATACAACCTATTACCATCCACCGTCAGAGCTAGCTCTAGGGTTTTTGCTACCCCAAGCAGCAAAAAAAAAAAAAAAAAAAAAAAAAAAGCGCGATGGCAATCAGCTCTACTGCCTAGAGCCAGCCCTGTCCACCATACACCATATCTGTCACTTTTACTGAAATCTATTAAATGATTAGGGACCAGCAACTGAATTCATCCCTATTGGAACACTACCAAAGTCAATGGAGTTACCACAGAGATTACATTTTGCCCTGTACTATTTCAAAGGTAATTTGTTACAGCTATCAGTTAACCCTAGAACTGTCAGGTTTCAAAGTATTGCTCTTGGGTGCCTGTAAGACTAAATAATTTATAAAGGTTCTACAAGGAACATGCCACAGCTGGGAGAAGATACAGATTCTCTGAGTACACCCCCACGTTCAGTACATTGTAAAGGCAGCAACACCTTTAAAGCATAGAAATGCTCCAGGTCTAAAACAGAAATCTGTATCATCAAATACATTCTTTAAAATCTTTAGTTTATACCTTTGATGTTGCTCCTGCAGCTTATCTACAATTTTCACTCTATCCAGTAAATTCTGAATCTCGGCCTTCTGCCGATTAATAATTTCTTTGTACTTTGATAATTCATCTTCTGTTCTCAACCGTTCATCCTCCAGACACTTTACCTAAGTGCAAAAGAATATAATCTTAATTGTAAATTAGTTATTTTCCTGCCAAACTCAGAAGATAGTACGTGTCATCCAATAGATCTAAAGCTCTAACCACAGTTATGGTAGTACTCCCTCCCTGGTTTTGAACAATGTATAAAGACAGATGCAAAACTATTTCACAGATCAAAAAGCTAAAATAGCAGTTCAGTCACATAAAAAACATAACAGCTATAAGAATTAGCTTCTAAAAATGGTCACATCATACCAGCTTTAAGCAGGGATAATGCCATCCCCTTCAAAAGATTCATAAACCCACACATATGGGTGGACCCAAGCCAAGCTGCAGTTTCATCTTCCTACAGTTACCAAGGCCAACCCACGCCATGGTCACCATGCTTCTGTTTAAGAACTGAATGTTTCTCCCTACAGAGCTAGTCCATGCTGCTCTTGAACTGGCCAACAGATTGATAGACAGGTTGCTCATCGGTGCTGTGTGGCGCTTCCTCACAGCTAGTACACTCCCAAAATGCAGCTGTACTCTGATCTCTTACATGGCAATATATTGTGCTGGCACAACACCTTTGGGCCAGCACCACTAGGGAAAAAAAATCTCTGTGCAATGATCTGTATATTGCACTTAGAGGTACATACAGAAACACCCCCACACAGATAGTGGTGATCTATCATGAACTTCTGGCCTCCAAACCTATACTCTGCACACTGACCTACCTATACCAGGACAAATGCTAACATTTCAAGTCTCCAAGAATACTAGCCACTCTTTAAAAAACAAAAAACGAACAAAACAAAGTCTCAATATGTACAATGCTCTCCCAACTGATGCTGCTCTAAGACTCAGATTCGTTATTTATTCAGTCCTGCACCTTTCTGTTGACCTTAATGGGGGCTTGATCAGGACCTATACAATTAGAAAACCAGTTATAACAAGTTACTCAAGTCCAAAGGAGTCACTGCAATGGGTTGCAAAGGTTTCTCACAAAACTGGATGACTGGGCAATAAAATGGCAGTTGAAATTCAATGCCGATCAATGCAAAGTAATGTCCATTGGAACACATAATCCCAACGATACATATGAAATGATGGGGTCTAAATTAGCTGTTTCCACTCCAAGATCTTTCTTGAGGCATTGGGATAGTACTCTGAAAACATGCGCTCAACACGCAGTTGCTGTCAAAAAAGCCAACACAATGTTAGGAACCATCAGGAAAGGGATAGATAATAGAAAAAAATTAATTATATTGCCAATGATATAAATCCATGGTATGCCCACACCCCTGGTCACCCCATCTCAAAAAATCATATATTAGAAATGGAAAAGGTACAGAGGAAGGCAACAAAAATGATTAAGGGCATGGAACAGCTTCCACGTGAGGAGAGATTAAAAAGACTGGGACTATTCAGCTTGGAAAAGAGACAATAAAGAAGGGACGTGACAGAGGTCTATAAAATCGTGACAATGTGGAGAAAGTGAATAAGGAAATGTTATTTACTCCTTCACATAACACAAGAACCAAAGGTCACCCAATTAATTAATTAATAGGCAGCAGGTTTAAAACAGCCTAAAGGAAGTACTTCTTCACACAACGCACAGACAACCTGTGGAACTCATTGCCTGGGAATGGTATCAAGGCCAGAAGTATAACAGGATTCAAAAAAGAGTTAGATAAATTCAAAGAAGATAGCCATTGGTTGACCTATTAGCCAAGATGGTCAGGGATACCACCCCATGATCTGAGTATCTCTAGCTTCTGATTGCCAGAAGATGGGAATGGGCGACAGGGGATGGATCATTTGATGATTGACTGTTGTTCATTCTCTCTGAAGCACCTGGCACTGGCAACTGTTGGAAGATAGGATACTGAGCTAGATGGATCATTGGTCTGACCCAGTACGGCCGTTCTTATGTTCTATCCTCCTGAAGTGTGGTACACAGGCCTTTTAAAAACAGCCTCTAGTCTAACCTGGGCAGCAGGGCATGCTGGAAAAGAAGGCTACTATATAAACCTTGTCTTCCTGATAGTAGGGGGAAACTCCAAGCAGAACTGTGGCTGTTCATGTGTTTCTCCAGGACAAAAACGTATGAAGTGACTAATACTACTGAAGAAGAAACCCTGGACATGGGAGTTCATTTATTTTTGGGCTTGGGCTTTGATTGGAGTTGTTGTTTTTTCCCCCTGGGTGAAGGAAGTGAGCTTGGGAGTTTGAGCAGTACTTGTGGCAAGCACAGGGCAAGTACTTGCTTCCTTTCCAAGGTCCAGAGTTGGGGAGGGAGGAAGCCCCCTCCATGTCATCTTCTCTCCACCAAAGCTGGATGGGAAGGTTTGTTAGGCTGTTTCAGCTGGGAAAACCTGTGATCATGTAACCTCTGGCCAGATCTTCAGCAATTATTTTGGACCCCTTTTTGTTTTTTTACATTCTTGCTTTCTATGTAAACTAGCCAGATACAATAGGATCTGTTTTCAAAATCCTTATGTTCCACCTTCAGTCTCGTGGCAAGAGAGAACTCTTTAGTTACCTTTGTTCTTAGTGTACGCAGCTCATCCATGCCCTCTTTAAATGTTCTCTTCAGGTCCTCAAGTTCTTTTATTTTGGCATAATGTACCTTTTTAAAGGGAGAAAGCATCACAACACTGTCATTTTAGGGGACACAGGATCCCCTCATCCATTGTAAGACTACACCTACCAACAGAGAACTTATTTGCTGCCTTCCTAACTGCCTGGGTTGTCTACCATGCCCATCACCATGGTATCAGAGTATATATACTTCATAACAGTTAGTAGGTGATCAGATAGCAAGTGTGGAAAATCAGCCCAGAGTCCTGTGCAAAAAATAGTATGTGATCACATAACTAATAACTGCATCATAATACATGTGCACCAGAGGCCAAATTAAAGTTGCACAGAGAACCTTAATTCTGGCATTTCCTAATTTTTGAGTGCTTGACTTTGCAACCTGAATGTTCTTTCAACATCATTTTTTGGGGGATGTAATTTCCTACGTTTTTTTCCAAAAGGCAAACTAAAAAAAAAAAAAAAAGATGTTTCATCATATTGAATCACATTGAACTCCAAGATGGATCATCAGATAGGACTGGGATATTTTCATCCACAAACAGTCTTTTAACACTTGAGCTAACAGTAAATGGTAGCAGCTGAAAGCTGTTAGGCTTTGTGGACCAGCCACTAGAGGGGGATGAGACATTTTGCCAGAGGGTTTCATAGCTATTTGTTAGACGGAAAAGGAATGTGAAGACTCAGGCCTTGTCTACAATACTGAGGTAAGTCGACCCAAGTTACACTACTCCAGCTATGTGAATAACGTAGCTAGAGTTGACATAGCTTAGGTCGACCTACTGCGGTATGTACACCATGCTACATTGACCGGAGACAGTCTCCCATCGATTTACCTTATTCTTCTCATTCCCGTGGAGCACTGGAGTTGACCAGAGAGTGCTCTGCAATCTATTTAGCAGGTCTTCACTAGACCCGCTAAATCAACCCCCCATTGAATCGATCACAGCAGCATCGATCCCTGGTAAGTGTAGACAAGGCCTGTGGAATCCTAGGTTTAATGCCAGGTTCTGAAAGGGAGTGTACTCTAGTGTTAACAGATCCTAGTCATACTGCCTATAATAAATAAATAACAAAACAAAAACAAACAGTTTACCTCCAGCTGCTCAGACTTTTCCTGCATTTGTTTTTCTAGTTCTCCCTTTGTTACTCGGAGCTTTGCATCTAATTCATTTGATTTAATTTCTTCTGATTCCTAGTTCAATTGGAAGAAATGCAAAATCAATAAATAATAATTAATTTGAGCTTTTTTAAAAAAAAACCAAAAAACTCTTTACCTATTTTACAAACACAGAAGACACATTCTTATCACTATCTGTAATTTGTACTACCACAGATAGTAGTTTTGAACATATAAAAACACATTGCACTCTAGAGAAATCTGACTCAAGATCTCACCTTTTTTCCTATTTTTTTTAAGTTATCTCTAATCATTGACATTTATAAATTTAATGGCATGACAGCTCACATAACATGCATGCATGCAATAATTTTTCACTTTATTACAATTTGAGATGAAAATAAGAAAAAAAAAATCAGATGTTAAACATATTAATTTCACCTCATGAGAAAGTATGCCTACTTGATATGTTTTTATCATTTCTTGGCAGTTTTTCCGTATTTGGTCTCCCTCCTCTTTTGCTTGAGTTAACTTTGTGGTTGCATCTTTGAGTCGATCTTTGGTTTCCTAGAAAATAAACCATGAATAACTATTTGAACCTACGGAGTGTCACAGAGCAAGATTCTGAATTAGAGGGGAAAAAAGGGAGTGATCATCAAAACGTTTTCAATTCTAATGGAGTTTCCAACTCATGATTTTATTGAGAGTCATAATATTTGCTTAGAAAGTGCTGCACCACCAACTGTTAAATCATCTGTTTATGGCTCTCCAGAACAGCAACACCACATCTCAAAAACTTCAAGTGAAAATCTGCTTTTCCCACTGTGTTCCTACGGCCATATTACCATGAGCCAAATTGAAAGCTCCCTTTGGTAACACTGAAAAAACAAGTGGCCTGTAATGGCTTACTCATTATCTCCAAACAAAAATCATGTAACTGAAAACTTCCCTGTTCAATCACAACAATTTGTTACTTCCCATCCCATCCTTCATTCGCTAACACAGTTGTAAGCTCTTCAGAACGAGGATCTAGTTGTCATATCTCTCTGTCCTTATGGCAATTCAGCTCTCTCTGTTTCTGCAATATACATATTTAAAGAGAACCAAGTGCAAGGAACCCTGTCCAGTTGCTTTCCTCTTTTCCAATCAGACTGTTACAGTTTGTGATTTAGACCATGCACACATTCTGAACTGACTTGTTCAGGAGAAGTGAGAGAAGAAATTCTTAGCAAGGATTGTAGGGTGTGTCACTCACACTGTGTTATGACAGACTGAATTAAAAGCACTCTTGCAAATCAGAGTAAAGCATAAATCATCTTGGACATATTCCAGTGTTTCTCAATCTTTTGTGCTGGCAACTCCCCTTGGATTTAAAAATAAATAAATGTGGCCTCACTATTAAGACTTGAAAAAATTGTAACCCCTTCCGTTAAATATAATTAAGCAAATAATTAATAATACTCAGAACCAGCATTAGGGAGTGGCAAGCAGAGCAACTCCCCGGGCTCCTACACCACAGGGAGCCCTGCAAAGCTAAATTACATGCTTCAGCCCTGGGTGGTGGGCTTAAGCCCAAGCCCCGCTGCCTGGGACTGAAGCATGTAATTTAGCTTTGCGGGGCTCCCTGTGGCGTGAGGCCCCAGGCAATTGCCCGGCTTGCCACCACCTAACAATGGCCCTGCACTTGCACCCTAAACCCATCCCAGGTTGAGAAACACTGATATATTCTATCATCCTTTCACATTTTCCACTTCAATATCACTATCTTTAAAGTACTATTCCAAAATCCATCTGTAGATTGCCCCAAGTTAAAAAATAACACGATTTTTTATCAATTTTATTGCTGAGTAGAACTAAAATGGCATAGCAACTATATTGGACTCATTACGATCTTATTTCATGGTGTTGCTTTACTAACCTTGTGTGAATCCATTTCAGTTTTCAATTTGTTTTGGGCCCATTTTACTTTGATCGTATGAGAACTGATTTCTTCTTTCAATTTTTCTATTTCTCGGTTGAATCTAGTGGCTTCACCTTCCTAAAAAAAGGAAAAACAACATCCACAGATTACATTTTATTGATTTTAAATCCCGATTTTTACACAGCTATTTAATGAGACTCAGACATGAGTGATAAGTACAGCTTTTCATCTATAAGGACCCAAACCTGCAAAAAACTGCATACTGTTAGCCAGATTAAGGGTTTACAGGATTGGGTCTTAAAACCTTAATTATCTATGTCTGGACTCCCAGTGAGAGACTGCCTCTCCGTCCTTGTGTGGTACTGCCACACTTGTGATCAGAGGAGATGTTCTAGCTGAAGCAACCTTGATTAATTCTGAGACAGTTTCTAGCAGACTGTTTTCCAGGAAGACTCTTACGACTGGAATTGCATAGAATGATCCATGACAGAATAGACATGGACAAGTGGCAAAGCCCCTTTTTCGTTTTGCAGGCTTAAGGGAAAGATGCAGGTTTTGGGGCCGGAAGGAAGTCAAACTATAGGAGAATATAGCAGAAAATGTGAGGTTTACTAACTTCTGTGGGTAGTCTGACAGAAGCATTGTGTAAATTGGATGTGTGACTAAATGGACAATTATTGGGAGAAAAAAGTGTAAATTGTTCCAATAATGATATGCCAACTGCCCAGATATAATGGGTCGGGTACCATTAGGCTGCACCTAAATATAGTCATTTACATCAGTCCAGGTGGGTGTAAAAACACTATCGAATCAGACTTCTATTGTTTGACACACTTTGCACTGATGTAAACGACTACACAAGGTGAAGGGCAACAGTGACTGTTGGCCAATAAATGCACACCACACAAACCACCACTCTATTTTTCTTCAAGTGAACATCAAGTGGTATTAATCAGCTAAGCATATTACTGAGATAACCTTAGATACTCACAGCTACAAACTAATATTTTCAATTAAAAAACCTGTGCATTATAATACAATCCTAGCAGCCGACAGTATTTCTGAAGTAACAGATCTACCTTAACTAAAACCGGTTTACAAAAGCACCATGTGAGGGCAGCAGAATCACTCTAACATAAAAGAACAGGAGTACCTGTGGCACCTTAGAGACTAATAAATGTATTTGGGCATAAGCTTCCTACTGTATTTTCCACTGTATGCATCCGATGAAGTGGGTTTTAGCCCACGAAAGCTTATGCCCAAATTTGTTAGTCTCTAAGGTGCCACAAGCACGCCTTGTTCTTTTTGCTGATACAGACTAACATGGCTACCACTCGGAACTATAATATAAAGTCTCCAAGCAATGTTGTCCTGACTGTTAAACTAGAAGTTAAAACGTAGCTGGTAGCTCTGTTTTGCCGACCTGAATAGGTCATGCTGTCCATTCCAATCTGTTTAATTCTTAGGAGCAGGAATGGCAATGACATATATAAAAACTATGCTCCAGGAACCAAAGTTCTCAAGTTTCAGTAAGATGGTTTTTTTGATCTTCCTCTTGTGAACAATAATTGCTTGGACCAATGATCATCATCAAATCCATCAGAGTAGTCTGAGCCCTCTCTGTTTTGGGGAGAATACTGGACCTTTTAGGAGCACAAAATCAGTTTGTTTAATAGTTTAAACAATTATTATATTTTAAAATGTTGAGACTGCTGATAGTTTAAATGTTTGTCTCTTGCTTCGACACTGCACTTGTAATGAGAATTTGCTGAACCCTAGTACTGTAAGGAACATATCTGCACAAATGTCTCAAATTCAAACAACCCGGTGGAAGAGTACAAGGGAAAGGGACTGATATAGTTATTGCAGTATATGTGGAGCTCTCGTTGACTTCCAGAAAGGAGTGCAGGCTTTGATGACTCGGTCTATTTACTTGATTCTCTAAAAACCAGTTTTTAAAAAACAGTATGGACAGCCATAGGGGAAGGAAAAAAATGCATATAACAAAATTCTACAGTGTTTTTTTTTTTTTTTTTTTTTTTACACAAGCAGTGAAGATTTATTAAGTGATTATCTGTAATATAATGGCTGCAAAAAGAAAATGGTGCTGTTAGCAGGCTACAAACTTCAGTTCAGAAGAACACACAGGAATCTCAGGAAGATGACATAGGATCTCATTCCCCCCGCCCCCCACAAAAAATATATATTGACATAAAATGGGTCTTTTGAAGCCACACAGTAAAAAGAAACTTAATAAGGTATCGTAATTATTAAATGAAAGGTGACATGTAAGTGCTTTTCTGATTATTTAAATAGTGCTTTCAACCATTTCTTTAAAAGTACCTTGGTTTCATAGAGCTGGTGCAATCTTCCTTTTTCCTGAGAAAGTTGCTTGATTTTATTCACGTGCTTTTCAATTTCTTTATTTGCATCTCTTAGTCTTCTCTCCAGTAACTCCTTTTCCTTTCGGAGATCTAGAGACTCTTTTTCTCCTCGAACATACTTCATCACCATAGTTTCCTTTTCTTGGCGTGCCTCTTCACATTTCTTGTTTGCCTTTAAAAATTTAAATTCAGCCATAAGTTTACATTTCACTGATAATAGTTTTTAATACATGAACAGTGGATACTCACAGTACTCCAACATAGTAATTAAAACATAACTGAAGGCAAGTCTTAAACTCCAATTCTGCAAGCAAGGTACGCACTGGCTTAACATTACTACCATGAGCAGTGCCGCTGATTTAAATGGGACTACTCAGAGTTGTAACTACAGGTATGTGTTTAAGTATTTGCAAGCTGAAAGCTAAACATTTTACTTTAGCTGCATAATCAGCAGGCTGGTGCAGTTGGAATGTATTTGATGACTCCTAAATGGAGAATATATAATTTGATAACTCCTAAGTGGAAATATATTTTTGCAGATATCCAGTTCCATTCCTCCGTTATTGTAAATAATTTAACAGTTACTATTCAGCTGTACATCATTTCTCACATAGAAACTCTGTGGTCCAAATATTGCTAATATTGTTTCATTAAAGAAAAGAAAACAAATATGATGTTAAAAAATTCTTGTTACACAGCAAAAGCCTTTGGTTTAGCAAAATCTTAAGGGAGAAAACAGATGACCTTCCAGCAACACAAAATGAGGTGAAAATATTATTTCTTTGTATCTTTTTAATTGTGCTTGAAAAGATCAGGTAAGTGTGCGTAATTGTGGACTTCTTCCTCCACTCAAAAGCAATGTAAATGTTGATCAAATCAAATTTTACAGGCCTCATTATTTTACATATAAATACACAAATGGAAGAGCGTGGCCAGACAAAGCATATGTGAGTGTTAGTGGCTCTACAAAAGGCTACAAATTCTTGAAAGCTCACAAGCCATCAAAATGCCTGAATAATTGAATCCCATTAATTAAAAAACATTTTGGAAGCCTTGGTGTATCAATTTTCAACATACTTACTGACTGCAACGCTCAAGCTGCTGAATGTTTTCTCCAGCAAGCTAATTCTTTAATGAGAGATTCAATTATTAAAACTTCAAAGGAATTCAAAATTACCTGGTCCATACGAAATGCCATCTCTTTATGCAATTGCTGAATAGTATTTTTGACTGCAGCATCTTGTGTTACAAGTTTGTCTTTAGCAGTTTTAACTTCTTTTTTAAGGTCTTCTATTCTTGATTCTAACTGCAAAGCAAACATTAGCAGATAATTATAGAAAAGTCAGTAAACATTCCATCAAGTTTTGTACAAACATTGCTTACAAATTAGATGTTACAACATTTTTTAAATATATACTGCACTTGCCGAACTCTAATCAAACTGCAACAATCACTAGTAACAGCCCAGCTTTTGTATTGCAATACTAAAGATGAAAGGAATTAGGATCATCTGTCAAGGGCTGATAGCACCATACAGACGCTCCCTGGGTTTCTGCATTTATAGAAAAAGTTCCGTAAGGTTTTTTTTCCCCCCCCGTAGTTGTTGGAGATATGTTCCCGACTTACACAAGCGTTCCGTTCCAGAACACCTTGCGTAAGTCGGGCAGCGTCTGTATTGAGCACAACCTCTGGACTAGAATAAGTTACTATGTGAAAAGGTAAAGAGAAATGAGTCAAATTATGAGGTTCTTATAAACCAGGGGTGGTCACACCATGGCTCATGAGCCATATGCGGTTCTTTTACAGTTAAAGTACAGCTCGCAAAGACACCCCGCCCCCCATTCTCTACCCACCGGACTGCAGGGGGGAGCTCGGGACCTCTTCCTAGCGGTGGGGTGGTAAGGGCTTCTGTCCAGCGGGAGGGGGGTCTTGAGGCTTCAACCCCACAGGGCATGTATACTGGGGCTCAGGGCTTCAGCAGGAGTGAGGCTGAAGCCTCAAGTTCTGGCAGGTGTGCCCCCACTCTCAGAACTTCTGAAGATTGTCATACGTGGGTCAATAAGTTTGGCCACCCCAATTAGAAACACTTTCCTTGCTTATGTAATGTTTCACTGAGCAATGACAGAATAAAAATTGAGAGCTCAGCATTAGGTCTTACATTTTTATGAAGTTGCCTATACAGATATACATGTCCAAAAGGCAAGAATCAGACAAAACAGTTTTGTCACCATGTCAAGGACTTAATCCTGCCCTCTAAAGCTGGGAGCATGAAAACAAACATGTAATACACTTGTGTAAGCATGCACATATGGTAACAGGTTTTGCTTGCGGTTGTGAACGCATTTGAGAGCTGTATGATTTTACTCTGCCGATTGTCAGACAAGCTAAGGAAATACCTTAAGGACTTTCTGTACATAAATTTACTGAGCAACAAAAAAAAACCCCACCCCTAAATCTGTTACTGCAACCCAGGAATCTAGTTGCTGCCAAGTTTCATTTCAAGATGCAATATCAAAGAGCTACTTGAATAACTTCTTTAAAGTAATCTCTTTTATAACCATCCCAAAGCGTGCAATATTAAAAGCACTGAAGATCTGACTTAACCGACAAATGGAATTAAACAGTAGTAACAGAAAGGCCCACTTATCATTAGCACTTTCCATTACATCACATATAGTATGAAATATGAAATAGCAAACCTAAGATTCTCATGCAATGACTGAGTGATATTGGGGAATATGAGCAAGGGACAGTGTGTGAGCTGCATTTGTTGGTTTATGCAGAAATTTGTTTCCATTTAGCTTGTAATGTTTTTAAAATGTCATTTCCGTTCCATCCATACTATGTACTTTAAAAAATGCTTTGAGATACACAGAAAACAGACAAAGCTTCTGTACCCTCAATGCATTCAAGTACTGTATAAATCTTTGACACAGCTCTTGAGAATGTCTCCTGCCAATTTGTGTGGCACAGAAATTAATAATCAGATCTATGGCATGACTAAAACGTTAACATTGATTTTAAAATATAAAAATTAATTTGGACACTATTTCACCACAGAACAAGTTCAATGTCAAGTTATAAACACATGCCTAAATAACTTTTATAGCAGTAGCACTAGCAAACAAATCCTATAAAATGTGTAATGACATTCAGCAGGATGCCACACTGGTGATATTTTGCACCAGGAAACACCAAGTATACATTTCTTTGGTTTGATACAGTTCTCAATAAGTATTATATTGGAAATGCCTGGGTCATATACAGTAACTTGAAGTATCACACAATATAATGGATCTGTATGGAGCATATATACCTAAATAGCATTCTTTTAAGTGTGTGTCTATTCTAGAGTATATTTATATATCAGAGATTTTCTCCCTTTTTCTAATTAATCTCTCAACTTGAGGGGTTTCTTTTCATTTTCACTAACAAACAGGAAAGAGGACAGATTACTGTTTAGATTTCTTCTGAATCTCTGTAAGCTATTCGTGGAGACATCTGCAGAAAATTCCACCTTCTATCTACACATAATACCTGGTCCTAAAAGGGAGTGCAACTCTTTAATATGTTAAGAGATTCTTCTAATGTCACCAATTGCAACAATGCCTTAAGTCAGTGGTTCTCAAACTGTGGATCGGGACCCCAAAGTGGGTCCCAACCCCATTTTAATGGGGTTGCCAGGGCTGTCTTAGACTTACTCAGGTCTGGCACTAAAGCCTGAGGGCTTCAGGACTCAGGTTACAGGCCCCCTGCCTGGAGCTGAAGTCCTTGGGCTTCAGCTTTGGTCCCCGGACATGTCGTAATTTTTATTGTCCGAAGGAGGTCACAGTGCAATGAAGTTTGAGAACCCCCGCCTTAAGTGGTCAACAGCTGCAGCATTCCCAGATTCAATTATAACTTTAGCCTTTCTAACTTTAGCCTTTAATCTTGAGATTATATATAGTTATCTGTAGCTGGTAGTTTAAATACTGTATTATATACAAATTAACAAATAAATAATCCTTAAAAGGTGGCCTCACACACATGCTACAGAAAATTGGCAGGCCCAAACAGTAATATCATTTTCAGATAAATGCAGTATACAGTGCATGCCAAGGTTGTGTTTTGCAATTTGAGTATGAATCCTGGTGCTACCATTTAGTCATCCAGTCATCCTCAAATGGGAACTGAAGGCACTTACAGGATATGGATATATATGAGATATACCTATCTCATAGAGCTGGAAGGGACCCCGAAAGGTCAATAAGTCCAGCCCCCTGCCTTCCCTAGCAGGACCAAGTACTGATCTTTTGCCACAGATCCCTAAGTGGTCCCCTTAAGGATTGAACTCACAACCCTGGGTTTAGCAGGCCAATGCTCAAACTACTAAGCTATCCCTCCCCCACAAAGAAGCCCCATACCCAGAGATGCTGAGCATGTGCAACTCCCATTGACTTCAATAGACTTGGATGCTTAACATTTCAGTGGTTTGAACCCAAAGACAGCAGTAAATGGTTTCAACAAACTAATAAGGCTTCGTGGGATGGAAGAATGAGTCAATAAATGCCTGGGCTACATTAGCATTGGGAGTTTGTTCCCTCCCTCGCACACAATGCTGGCTAGAAACTCCTACTAACATTAGTGACAGTTATATGTACATGTCAATGAAAGGTTAGACATCATAGTCAGCTCTTGTGTTTTCTGTACCTGTTTAATAATGTTGAGGTGCTGCTTTTCTGTTTCTGTTCGTTTTTTCAGTTCATCTTTTAACTTGTCCTTTTCTGAACAAATATCCAGAATCAGTTCCTGATGCTTTTTGTTTTCTTTAATCAATCTGCAAAGATGAAATAAAATTACTCTGCTGTCTGTGTAGAAGACAAGGAAAAGTGATCCGAACAATTGGGCACCGGTACTTTTTAACCCAGAACAGCTTTGTTGCACACCCCTATATGCAACGCTTTACAAAGAGCAGACAGACCCTAAGGCCATGGCTACACTGGAGAGTTGCAGCGCTGGTGGTGGGTTTACAGCGCTGCAACTTAGTAACTGTCCACAACTGCAAGGCACATCCAGTGCTACAACTCCCTGGCTGCAGCGCTGGCTGTACACCTGGTCTGCTTGGGGTATAACGATTGCAGCGCTGGTGATGCAGCGCTGCTCCGCAGGTGTGGCCACCAAAAGCGCTGTATTTGGCCTCCAGGGTATTAGGAGGTATCCCAGAATGCCTGTTCACAACAAACCAGAAGACCGGGCTCCCCGGAGCTGCTTATCTAAAAAACAAACACAGCGCTGTTCCTGTTTGCTCGAGAAGAGGCAGCGGAATTGCTTTGGAATGTTCACAGCTGTTTGCTTGAGTAGAGAAGCCACAGGGCGGAGGGGGGGTGGGGAGTCCGTGTTGGAGCTTGGCGTGCATAATTTGCATTTAGTGAATAAGAGAGGGGTGGGGGAAGGGCTTGAAACTTTTAAATTGATTGCAGGTTGGTGATGTGTATGTTCCAGTCCTTAGAACTTGCAAGGCAGGGAGCTGACAGCTCCAAAAATCCACTCTCTCTCTCTCTCCCCCATGCTCCCCCTCACCCTCCTCTTTTGAAAAGCACGTTGCAGCCACTTGAACGCTGGGATAGCTGCCCACAATGCACCACTCCCAACAGCGCTGCAAATGTGGCCACACTGCAGTGCTGGTAGCTGTCAGTGTGGCCACACTGCAGCGCTGTCCCTACACAGCTGTAACTCCCAGCGCTGCACACCTCCAAGTGTAGCCATACCCTTAGCTACACTGCAGCAATTGATGCTCCACTAACAATGTGGCTGGCACTAACGTAAGTGATTACTTGCATGGTCTCCATCACCATGACACCAGAGTACTTCCAACAAGTGACTCTACGCTTACAACAAGGGATGTAAACATACAGATATTATCTTCATGTTACGGTTGTGTAGAGTGATATGACTTGCCCAAGGTCACACAGGAAGCCTGCAACACAGCCAGAAATCAAATCCAGTCAGGTCCCTTAACCACAAGATCCTCTTCTCTCCCCTACTCGTAGGTAGTTCAAATGTTTTAAAACAGTTTGTTCCTTTACAGCAGTGGTTCTCAACCAGGGGTACATGTACCCCAGCCTGAGGGTATGCAGAGGTCTTCTGGGGGCACATCAACTCATCTAAATATGTGCCCAGTTTTACAACAGATTACATAGAAAGCACTAGCGAAGTCAGTACAAACTAAAATTTCATATAGACAATGACTTTATACTGTTCTATAGACTATACACTGAAATGTAAGTACAATATTTGTATTCAAAATGATTTATTTTCTGATTATATGGTAATAATGAGAAAGTAAGCAATTTTTCAGTACTAGTGTGCTGTGACACTTCTGTATTTTTAGGTCTGATTTTTTGTAAGCAAGTAGTTTAAGTGAGGTGTAAAGTGGGGAGTACGCAAGACAAATCAGATTCCTGAAAGGGGTACAGCAGTCTGGAAAGGTTGAGAGCCCCTGCTTCAGAGTTTAGCAGATTGAAGGCTGAATCAAAGCTGTAGCCTAAATGATGGCATATTTGTGTTGAGATTATGGCTACATACTGCAGCATTCCAGAAGTGATGCAGAAGACAGTTATACCTATAACTCAGGGGTAAAGTTTTCAAAAAAGTGCCTTAGGGCCCCATTTACAAAGCACCTAGGAGTCTAAAGATGCAGACAGGCACCGGGGGGGATTTTCAGAAGCACCTAAACAGGTTAGCTAACGCCAAGGCACTTAAGCAAGTGGAGGGAGTTGCAGGGCTCACTGTTTTGGAAAGGGTATAAAAAGGCAGAAGACAAGCAGCACTGGTTTGTCAGCATCTCTTTAAGACAGTGACCAGTTCACAAGACTGATCTGCTGTAATCTAGTATTTACAAATGAGGGGCAGAGTAAACAAACAGGTAAAACCCAGCTAACTTGTTTGTACACAATACCCTGGAATTACTGCCATCTAGACACTCACTGCCTTCAACTCTCACTCCCCGAACACTCTCAAATTCTTTGTAATTGTGAGTCTGGCATGTGTATATTATGCGTAAAGCAAAAAGTCACAGTTTTTTCCCCCCACTTAATGGAGCAAGGTTACCAAAATCATAGCAGATCTCTCCAGAATCCCATGCTCTGAATGGAAGTTCTCTCTGGGAGATTTTTTTTTTTTTTAATGTGGTCAGCCATTACTGTGGTCACACAGTTCTTCCCACAAGAAGTTAATAAATATATAAATAAGTCATTTTCACTTCCAGCCCTGTCAGCAGAAAAGAGTTTAAAGAGGAAGGTTAGGTTTTTCTAGTGAGCAAATACCCCTCCTGTTATTCAGAGAAAGCAATATGAAAGATAAAAGGAGAACCAAGAATTCAAGCAGTGATCCGGGAGAGAGTTTGAACAATCTTCATTTAGTAAAACTGAGTTAACAATTCTAATACAAAAATTTCTTGTAGCAAACTTTGTACATATACAGTAAATTATACATTTCAAAAGCTTTCCTGTAACTTTTTACGGTGTTACCAGATATTATTTCAATGTTATTTGATGCTTGAAGATGTATGCATAAAAATAAAAGCTCTTAATTGCTTAAAGATTTCCTTTTCAAGCCTTCTTTTTAAAATCCGAACTTGGCCATCACAGATTGACAGAGGAAACTTCAAGTTAACAAGTATCAGAGGGGTAGCCGTGTTAGTCTGGATCTGTAAAAAGCAACAGAGAGTCCTGTGGCACCTTTAAGACTAACAGATATATTTGAGCATAAGCTTTCGTGGGTGAATACCCACTTTGTCAGTATTCACCCACAAAAGCTTATGCTGCAATACATCTGTTAGTCTTAAAGGTGCCACAGGACTCTGTTGCTTTTTTCAAGTTAACAATCATAACTGGTTTAACAATTGGAACAGCTGATGAAATTCTTCTGGAGGAGATATAAGCATGAAACTGAATAAAAATTAGAGCGGATTAATTTATTGTATTTGACAAAGGATTCATGTCACCAGTACTTTGATGGACTTAAAAAGGAATTTTAACTAATGGTAGGCTGACCAAGGATTTCAGATTAAGGATTAACAAATGTCTGTTCAGTTCTTGCCACATTCAACAAGAAGTTAGAGGTCTCGCTGTACTCATTGTACATATTTGTAAATTAAATTTAGAATGTTTATAGAGCTTTTGATCCCCCAGCAGCACTCAGCTTTTTTTTTTTTTTTTTTGCTCCACCAGCAAACAACTCTCCCTCTCCCCTCATGTGTCCAGATATTTTTTTCCTCTCATCTGGTCACTCTAGTAAGGTTACTCTTGCATACACTTATTTGTCCTGCAGTTAATCTAGATACTCACTTCTTTATAGTTTGCTCCTGTTGGAGGTATTTATCTTGCACACATTTTTCAAACGTTGCAAAGGCATGTTCACCCTTCCTCATTCCATTTGGGAGCTTACGCTCTTTCGTAAAATCTGTAGATAATAGTTCAGATTCTATTTCTTCTAGCAAAGCCTCCTGTGATGATGATTGTTGAATTGTGGAAATAAGTTTCTTGGTGCAGTCTGTGTCATAGGGGCTTTCTGAATAGATTCTATTGCTAGATTTTTTCGTGAAGTCAGACTCCTCCCTTAGCTCCTGCAGTATTTCCATTAGGGATTGTTCTGTGCCATTACTTCTTGAAACCTGTTGTTCAAAATCTTCACTAGGCAAATGTTCTGCATTCACAGAGCCTTCTACTTGTCTTTCAGAACATGTATTAGCACAGCAGTCCCCACCTTCACTATAATCAGGTGAAAGCGGCAGCTCATGTGCTTCAGTTATGGCTCCATCCCCTCTTATGTCAGTAGCTGTTACATCGTAATTTGATGCCAACGATTTAGGTTCCCTTCCCAAGCTGGAATCCTCATCACCAGTATAACCAACATCTGAGCAGTCCTTCACTTCAGATGTCTTGCTTGTGCTCTCATTACTTGATGAGCCGGAAGGTGTACTGTCTTCCTTTGATAGATTGACCGGCTCCAATATGCTCTGCATTCCCGGTAAATGCTCTTCCATCCTTCCGTTTTAGGAATCTAGAAAGAAAATTTGGACGATATATTACATTCAAAAAGTCAAGATTAAAATGGGGGAGAGGAAAAAATACTTCGTTGTAAGTTCAGACACTGAAGGAAGGAGAATAATTTGGTTTTACATTGCCAATGGTTAGCCAATGTTTTTGTCTGCTAAACATTTGAACATTCACTGTTTCAACAATTATAAATCTCTTATTTAAAAAAAGGATATGTTCAGGGGATGGGGAAGGATATCAGACACTGAAATTTAACTTAATTTTTATGTAGTGGAGTTTTTTTCTCCCTTTCAATAACTCTTGCAGGAAACTGTAGAGATGGCAAATGTTTTGTTCATTCTACAGTGTTTTTTAAAAACAAAAATGAAGCACTTCCTGTTTTCAGATAAAAAAGCAAAAACAATGCTTCCAAAGAATAAAATACTGTAAAGGTTTCACTTTAAGCTTGCCAATGAAGGTGATTTAAAGACTCACAACAATGATTCCTTAGAGTACAAGGTTTCTTGCTATAGACTGGAAACCACCAGCCATCCATAACAATCCTTCAGGTAGTCCACAGGTTTTTCCTCTTTCACAGTCAGTGAGCGCACATACCTACACTAGTTTCTCATCACCAGGTACTGACCGATCAGTTCTTTGCTTGTTGTGACCCTTGAGTACATATGGAAGTCTCTAGACCCAGCAAACTGGAGGGGTTCTTTTCACCTTCTTCCTCACATGAAGCTGCAATGGATCAATGCCCAGCTACTGTATTTTCAGTCAGTCAGTCTCCAAGGTTCAGAACTCCTTCAGGCTACACATGGCTTAGCTTCTGCTCAGCCCTTGCCATGCTAGCCACCACCTTGAGCAGTAGCTTGTATGGCTTCAGCTATCACTAAACAAAGGGACATCTAGTTGGTTTCTCTTTTCGCTTGAATTAAGGGGTGCTCAATACACCCATCAACTTTATCAGGTCTGTGATCCATAGCCACCCTTAATGCTTTCCACTATAATATGTAAATGCAGCTGGAAACAACAAGGAGCCATCTGCCCTGCTGCCTCTACTAGGACCAGACAGGAACTACACCCAGGGATGGTAGCCAGCAGCTGCACAGGAGCTCCCAGCCATCAACAAGAGGAAAATGTACAGGAGAGCGGAGAGTGAGACAGACAGAGACAATTTATCGGAGGAGGAGCATGCCAGGGAGAGCATCAGATGCCTGGGCAACATGGATAGGGGAGCCTGTGGAGAATAGGCAGTCACAGAAACAGAACACATAGGAGAAAGATATACTGAAGACTTCAGCTGTTTTCAAAAAGGACAACTCACTTTTCAGATCCTTTAAAAAAAGAGACGCAAAACACGTTCCTCTCGTCACTTTCAATGCAAGATGCAATGTGCTGAAGCTGCTGAAGATTTAAATCATCGGGAACAGGCGAGGAAATAGTCTGTGCCGTCACAACTGAATGGGGGTGGCATACAAGACACTATTACCATGTAGTCTGCACTATGAAAAAGTGAACCATGCCTGCTGCAGCTCCCTTGCTTTCACACAACACTGGGGCCGATTCCTGTTGCACTCTTCCCCCAGTATCCCCTGTACAGTCTTTTCACAGATGTTCATGTTTCTGTGACTGGACTGCAGCTCTGGCTGCATAGTCTTGTCTCTCCACAGACCCAGGACCTCTGTCTACTCCAGGCAACTGCACATCTAGAACATGTAACTGGCAATGTCAGTTGCTCACAACAAGGGAGAGCTGCACAGTGCGTTCACTTAGGTGGGCAATCAGGAAAAAGTATTTCAAAAATAAACATTAACATGTGGGAGGGGAGGGGAATGACTTCTGATCTCCATGACCCTGGTTTGGTGTTCACAACTGTGGCCAGAGTGGTCACTGTCAGGCACTGTGGGACAACTGCTGGAGGACTGTTATGGTCGACATAGGTCACACAGTGTCTACACTCACATTACATTGACCTCAGTAGGTTGACCATGGCTCAACGCTGTTTGGGGAGGTGGTGTTACTGCATCACTGTAGCAAGGTGTTTACATCAGGGAGTGACAAATTTGAGCACAGACATATGTACAAATAGGTTGACATAAGTTGCCTTGCATGAATCTAATTTGGTAGTTTAGACCAGGCCTTAAAAAGGAAGTCATACCAAAATAACAGTCTACATAAGGAGTTTTACTGTCCCACCTTGATCCAGGTCTCAGAGTCATAGACTAACACCAGAAGGGACCATCATTATCATCTAGTCTGACTTCCTGAACATCACAGGCCACAGAACCTGACCCACCCATCCCTGCAATAGGCCCACAACCTCTGGCTCAGTTATTTAAGTCCTCAAATGTTGATTTAAAGACTTCAAGTTTCAGAGTATCCACCATTTATTCTAGTTCAAACCAGCAAGTGACCTGTTAGAAAGCCTAAGACCTATGGAACTCTTCATTTTGGTGTACATCTTAATATGAACTCCAGAAACAAATGTGTTTCAGCTGTCTTTTTCAGCACACTTTTGCACTGGGGAACATCTTTATGGTGCAACAGTTGGCTTTATGAAAGCAATATCTTGTTAGACAACATTCTCAACGCTTTCTGTTCTGAGATAACAAAAAGAACATTAAATCAGAGCCACGTGCTCAAAGTAACACACTTGCATTTTTATTAATCTTGCATTACAGCATCTGAACACAAAATCTACCTCTAAGGCTGCACGGATACGTTATCATTGTTTTACTTCGGAGGCAATTTTATGTTGTTTTACATTGTGTATTCAGAAAATCTGGTGTACTCAGATTTGAACTGGCAACAAGTTTTCACAGAAATTGCAGTTTTGTCTCCCCTCCCCAAAAAATGCAGTTTCAGTCAACTAGAAACTATTTGTGAATTTGACACAAATTTGCTAAATACTAGATTGTGACTTAGGTGCTATTCACAAAATAGAAGGTGGTGTTGCTGCCCAGACTGACTTATAATTTTTAGCCCGGTGGTTAGGGCACTTACCCAGCATGAGGGATGCCTGGGTTCTTTCAACCTCTCCTGTTGTCAGAGAGAGAGAGAGAGAGAGAGAGACACAGAGAGAGAGAAAAGAGCTAGATAGTCAGTCAGTCACTGGAGAAGGGACATGAACTTGGGTCTCCTACCTTCCAGATTAATGCCCTAACCATCAGGCAACTGAGTCACTTTCTCTGGCCCAATGACTAATCATGTATTTTATACAAAATGGAATACCTTCAACAGGAGAGATAGAGGCCCCACATCAGAATATTCTACAGCCCACTGGCTAAAGAACTCTCCTGCAGTGTATGAAACCGTGGATACGTCTACACTGCAAAAAAATCAATTCAATTAAAAAAAGGCGTGAGAGAGTCTCAGAACCCAGGTCTATAGACTCAGGCTTGCAGGCCTTGCACTACAGGACTAAAAATAGCAAACATAAGACATTCCCGCTCAGGCTCTGAATCCTGGTGAGGGGGGTGGTCTCAGAGCCCAAGTGGGAACATCTACACTGCTATTTTTAGCACCAGAGTGCAAGCCCAAGTCTGCAGACTGAGGCTCTGAAATTTGCTGCCAGGGCTTTTTTCTTTTTGTTTTCTGCAGTGTAGACATACCCCCAACTTCAAATCTCTGCTCCACATCAGGCAGAGGGGAGGGGAATGGAAAAACTGAACTTGCATCTCCCATATCCCAGGTGAGTGCCCTAAGCACTGGCAGTCCCACCACTTTTGTGAATCTAACCTCTCATTTTATTTGATTTTTCATTTCGGGTCAAACAAACCATTTAGTATGTCCGGAAATTTGTCAACTTCTTCATTTAACTGAATTTTTTTTGAATTTACTGTCGGTTCAAACTGAATTTCTTTTCTATTTTTCTTATTTTATTTTCTTGCTTTTAGCATTTGCATTTAGTTATGCAAAAGTAACAGAAAAGTTTTAGAATAATTTGTGTTCCTAATGACATCTGCTATTTAGTGCATTCAGCACACACTTGCAGGGTCAACACGCACACGCACACACCCCTCACATAAAAACACCACAATGCTTTAACAAGTAATATCCACTCTCCCGCTACTACAGCTTTCCTGACACACACACTGGTTCTCTAGATTCTCATTCTCTTGATGGGGTCACTTTCTCTTAACATTAGTCTGTGACCTTATTTTACAAAAAAAATGGAAGCAAGAGAGAGACTAATAATATTCATTTTGTTAATAAGAGCAACAAAATACCACCACTTTGCCACATAACTTTGGTCTCCTATTCTATGCCTCATGGTATACTCCTGAGGGCATTCTGTGCCAAAAAAAATTAAAGTTCTGTACATAGGATTTCAAAATTCTGCATATTTTATTTGTTAAATAAATGTGGAGGCTCCAGCATAGCATTAGAGAGCACAGGACACTGGCTGCACAGAGGTGGGAGATCACTGTGCAGCTCCCGCCTGGGACACAGACTCAGCAGTGAGGCTGCACCCACCCTGACACAGTGCAAGGACTGCCCCAGAAACTCCGCAGGGGCCTGCCCCTCGATGCCAGGTGCACCAGGCATGGGCAGGCAGGATCCAAGCATGGAGGGGCTTAGTGTGGGGGGGATCCAGATGTAGGTTGAGAGGGCTCTGTGTGGGGCAATATGGATGCGGGCAGCTCAGTGGGGGATCTGGGTGTGTGTGAGGGGGATCTGGATGCACAGGGACTTGTTGGGGGGGGTTCTGGGTGCAATGGTAATTGGACTCTGCAGGAGAGTCCAGGTGAAGGTGGTTGGGGCTCAGCAGGTGATGGTTTGGGTGTGGGGAGCTCAGATGCTGGTGGAATGGGGCTCAGTGGGGTGGGGATCCAGATGCAGCTGGTTGGGGCTCGGTAGGGTGGGAATCCAGCTGGCTTGTTGGGGTGGTCCAGGTGCAGGCGGAATGGGGTTTGTTAAGGGGGGTTCTGGGTGCAAGGGGAGTGAGGCTCAGCAGGACGGTCTGGGTATGAGGGAGTCTGGATGCATGGGGGTCGGGCGGATGGGGGAGCAACTCCCCTGCAGTGATCCCTCCGCCTGCAGCTGAGGAGCGATGGGTGTAGGAAGTGCAGGGAGAGGGAGACAGTTTGCAGAGCTTCCTATAGCCGGGGGAGAAATCCAGGGGTGGGTCTGACACAGTCCCAGATGCCGTGCAGGGGAAGAGGAAGTCCCGTCCTCCCCAACCCAGCCGGGACTAGCAGATGAGCATGGCGCAGGATAAGAGCTCCCAGTCAGGTCTTCCCCAGTCCTGCCTCCTGTCCCAAAGTGATTAACCTTTCTGCTGGCTGCCCCGGTCACCCAAAACATACTGCTGGCAAGGGTCGTACGATCACTCTTGTAGCTTCCCTTTGCTTCCCCATCAGAAAGTCAATTTTCTGCAGGGAAGCAAAGAAATCTGCAGGGGACAAATTCTGCACATGCGCAGTGGCACAGAATTCCCCCAGGAATGATGGTAACCATGGGTAATGTGTATGTTTAATGACAATTAAACATATAGGGAAACTATACAGAGACAAACACAAACATGCTAAAGGAGAAAAACCAGCAGATTCTGACATTTTAGGGTTTCCTGCAAATTTAATTGTTTCCCAAAACAGAACATTAAAAAATACAAATGTTTCTAGCCTTCCTGATAGTGAAGACTGTACTGAATCTTCATCCTTTTAAGTTTATAAACAGACTGAATTTGGGACAGGAGCGGGGCTGAAATTCATCTCAATAGGATCTGGTAACTAATTTTTTCATTTCAACTGCTAACATTCAAATGGAAACAAATGCCAACATTTTTCACCATTTCACTGCTGAACTTCATATCAGAAACATCCATCCAATATGTTTACATAAGCATGGATGGCCATCCCACCTCTATTTTGATATTTATGTAAAATAGCCTTTGCAAATAAATAGAACAAGGCAACAAATCTGAACATGTATTCAGCAGAATACACCAGATACTCTTTCAATTATTGAAGCAATTACTTTCTATAGGTCTTGTAAATTAAGGAAAGAGATAGTCATCATTTTGTCAACTAAAGTGTGTTGGTAATGATGGAGCTTGTAAAATTTCAATAAAAACTTAGCCTAGCAGTAGCAGTTTTCTGAAAACAAACCTGACATTTTGGCTAATATCTATGATGCTGTCTGCTGTGCCCTAATGTAGGTTGTCAGATGTCAGCATGGTTATGGAAAAACGGCACACTGACACAAACTTGTGACAAGATAAAATATTTTATTGATCACTATAGAGGTGGCATTTATTTATATATTGTGAAAGCAAGTGGCGTGGTTAATCTCTACCTGGCATCAGCACACGACATGATTAATAGTCTATTAGTAACCAAGGCAGCTAACCTTGTTTTGACTTTGCCAGATACCTAGATCCTGTAACTAGTCCATGACACTTCGGTGCTCTGGCAGAACCCTCCAAACATGCCTATACCACTAGTATGACCAGTTCTCCTTCCTCCCAGCTCTCTACAGGGTAGGGCATTCCAAAGTGCATTGTCTCAACATTTCATTTTCCATGCATATCCTCCCAGCACTTTTGCCTCTGTGCCGCAGCCCATACGGGGTTAAGCAGCATGGATGGTGGAGATAAACAAATGTGGTTTGCAAAGGAGCTGCACAGTGGGGGGAGAGGAGACCATCGCATCGACACAGTTCAACCAGACTTGATGCAGGACTGAATTTTTCAATATACACAGCAATGCACACCCGCGAGACAAGAATCATGTCTACGTTTATAAGTTCTGTACTGTCTGCTAAAATGAGTAACACTTTTTTGGCATGCATGACACACTCTGCTGTAGGAATGTTAGGGGGAAAGTAGACCTGGAAGTGGGTGGAGGGAAGATGGATATAGCCACTGACAAGGTCTTAGAAAGCTGAAGGATGTGTATTATTACTTCTGCTCTGAAGGCTGATGAAGAGGAACCTTGTTTTTCATTATTTCCTTTTAAAATTGGATCTTAAAAATACAGACTAATGTTATGATTACCACTTACGTAGCTTCTTAAGATTCAGCATTTATCATAATATTCAGAGTAAACTGGTTTAAAATCTTTGGGTCACGTTTTGATCTTCAGCTGGAAAACTTAAGCTGGAAAACTGTCAACTTGAATATCTTGGAAATAAATATTTAAATTATGCATTTTTTGCCGAGTGTATGCTGAATATTTTTTTAAGTTTCCTTTAAAAAAAGTTCAAGGGTTTTTCAGCGCCCCCTTTAATGTTTATCATGGTCTTTTCAGCAAGCAAGAAACTGATTATATAAATGGGAAAACCAGTGAAGCTGATGATACACAAAATACTATCAAATGCACAAACTGAAACTGTTTTGCTAGTGTCTCAGTGTCCATAATCTTAGAGGCATGTTGTAATTATGGCCCTGCTTCCACAGTTAACTAAACTATCAATATCTTTAAAGTTAAGCATCTCTGCATTTGCAGGACCGTGGCCTTTACCAAGTATAAAATTTCAGATAATATCATTTCAAGTTGAAGGTGTCAATTTAGAAAATACTTAAGTAAAAATATTTATTTTTCCGCTAGTCTTTTGTCTGACCCAGAGCACTTCTGCTGAGCTTGAAGTGCCCTCAAATCCACTTGGGAATTTTTTTAAAAGTTTAATATATTTATTGGAATCATTTAACACAGTAGTGGCCTGATCCGCACAGTATGGACCCGATCTGCAAAGTCTCTCCTGTTGGTAGCCCTACTGGTCTGCAGAATTAAGCCCTTAACTTGTTCATCCGTTTATGTCTGATCTACCCCATGGCAATTATTCAACTTTAATTCTTATCCAAGGTTCACTCCCATACTCTTGCAAACTGACAACCAACTATACAGCACCCTGTTAACTTCATTTTAAGAAATGCAGTAAGCAAAGGATTTGGTGGGGGGTTTTTTTATACAAATGTCTATCAGACACTGATTTTTAATTTCTCACTACAAAATAACATTAAATCAGAAGGAAGAGCACAAGAGTAAGTTTATGCTTGCACAGCCATGTGACAGATCATAGTAATAAGTTTATCATGCTGAATTACTACATGAGGAAAGTATCTGTGATCACATGTCAAATGTCAGTACCTGAACTAAAAAATATTTTTCAAGTCTGCCGAAAATAATAATAAGCTTAAGGAAATTCACTCACTGAAAACTAGAGGATGCAGAAAGCATTTGTTTTAACACATTTTCAAATTAAACTTCTAGAATAATAAGTTAATCAGAACCAAAATAATGCATGACATACTAGGCTGTGAGAGATTCAACTTTAATTTGCAATGGTAACTGCGCAGACCAGACCTTAAGATTTCTTCAGAAGGACTCATTTATACCCTCCAATTTTAAATAGCAAAGTCCTTAAACTATTTAGATCCTTTGTTTATATTCATAGTCCCTTCTCAAAACCTGTGTTGACCAACAACCTACTGCTCCCGTGACTTTTAAATGTTGCATTTTGTCAAGGTCGATTCCCTTAAAAATCATCATAGAATATAGAAGCAACCACCTCTAAGCAGTAATCCTTCAAATGCTCTGCACTTCCACCAATCCTCCATATTGCCAACCCCACAAGCTCAGAAATTAGAGGGCAGACTATAAGATTTTTTTTAAACTTGAATTGCACATAAAATAGATAAAAGTAAATTAATGTATAGCTTGCTCTGCTGGTCTCTGGGAGAGGGGACTATTCATCGTCTCTCCCTCCTGATTGGTAGGGTCACTCCCCTCTATTGGCATCTCTTTTTCTCTTCCTCTCCGTCCTACTGATGAGTGGAAGAAAATACAGAAAGATCTACTTTTTCTTCTCTATTAGTGGCCAGGACTGTGGGGCAGCTGTCTTACCCACAGCAAAGAACTGGTTGCCTGTTCTACATGGTGCAGACTCTCTCTCCTTTCTGTGCAAGGAACCCCATAAAGTCAGGTCCACTTGCTCCTCCAACTCCAGTAATGCTCATTTGGTCTGCATAACACTCGCTCAGGCAGACTGCCCATCAGCACACATGGCCAGCAGAACCCAATAATAAGGTTACTGTTATTCACCTTTCCCTATATTGCCAAGAGGGAAAGAATAGCATCTTCATGCTGCTTACAGGAATCATGAATGGTACTCAAAGATGTTAGGTGCATGGCACCTGCATATCATTCAAATACACCTCTACCCCGATATAATGTGACCCGATATAACACAAATTCAGATATAACATGGTAAAGCAGTGCTCCGGGAGGGGCGGGGATGCACACACCGGTGGATCAAAGCAAGTTCGATACAACGCAGTTTCACCTATAACGCAGTAAACTTTTTGCCTCTCGAGGACAGCGTTATATCAAGGTAGAGGTGTACTGTTGAAGCTGAATCCAGAGCACAGTTCTCTAACCACATGAGTTGTAGCACTTTAAGTACACCAGGACATTTAAACTGGTACAAACCTCCCCTCATCGCCCCCAGCATAGATGTAGTTATCACATAAACACTTTTATGTTGATACAGCCATTCCCATATGGAAAAGAAAACAAGCTACTGGGATAAAGTACAAAAAAGTATATCATCAGCTCTTAGTGGTTAGACAAGAAGGTGGTTAAAAGACATGTGCCTGGTCCTTGCTAGTGCTTCCAGCTGTTACTATTACTGGCAGAGCTGCAACAGTGGTGAAAGGAAATATAAAGAAATTCTAGCCTAGACCTAGCCTTACTGAGCTGAAGAACAGAAGTCAGAGTCCCTCTGGGAGCGTGGGTTGCATGATTTCTTTTATTAGATATACTTGGGAATCTCTACATATCAAGTAACACACCAACAAAAAATTAAAAAGTTACTCATTCTTTAATGCAGGCTTGTGATGTAAAATTAATGGTAAAATTCTGCTTTGGATGGGACTTATAGAAGCTGGTCCTGAAGCCAGATGGCAAACTTGAATCAAGAAGGAAAATCAGCTGCATTACGTGTAGGCTATGGTACAGTTCACCACACTTTAAAATACTTGTCTCTATATTTTTCCAGCGTCATTGCTTCTGACACAGTACTGCAGGACTAGTACATTCTTCAAAGCAGTTGAAGCCAATTGTCACTGGTTTCACTCTTACAAGAACTCATCTGTGGGCAACTAGTCCAAAAAGAATCCATGGCTTTTCCTGACTCTTCCACTAGCAAATATAAGCAATATGGCTTCTATTTCTATGAGTAAACTGCATGCATTACTGCACTTACTTTGAAAACTCGTGGTTACAGGTCATATAGTGTTGCAACACAATTTCCTAATCCAAATGAAAAAAAGAGAGAGAACTCCACCCACAAAATTACAGATTGCTGTAAAGCATACCAGATGTGTGTTTGACTTATTCTGCTCCACTTGTTATAAACAAAACAACGTCACCTTTGTTAATTAGAGAAAAGAACTAAGTGGCCTGATTTTCAAAAGTACTAAGCACCTGGTGCTCCCATTGACTTCACAGCGTGTTATGGTTGCTCGGTACCTCTGGAAGTCAGGCCACAAGATTCCAAATGCATCCTCAGCTGAAATTCAACCTCTTTTTGTTAAAATGGAATGTAGTTTATCTATGTCTGCAAGCTGCACTTTGATTATCATCAAGATATTGTTCCACTAAGAAAATACTTTATCTGTACATTTACTGACTTTAATTCTCCAAAACTCATGTTAAAATATGTCAGTTTTATAAGTCTATATGAACCTGCAAACTCTCCTTAAAATTATCCTTCACTGTGATGTCTGCAACGAAAGCCAGCTATAAATTATTTTTTTAATTCTTTTTTGCCTCATGATGAGGTACACATGCCTAAACTGAGTAACGGGTCTTATTGCTATAACTAACCCTTTACTTTCATCCCATCTTCTTTTTTCCTATCATTTGCTACCTTCACTCATTTCTTCCATTCTGATAGTAGGCCTCAATCTTGCAAGATGATCTGCACAAATGGGCCCCCTACATAGAAGCACTTTTCTGCCAAGGAAACAATTGTTAAAGCTAATGAAACAGTGATCTGAGGCCTGGTCTACACTATGCTGTTAAACCGATTTTAATAGCGTTAAATCGATTTAACGCTGCACCTGTCCACACTACACTACTCTTTATATCGATTTAAAGGGCTCTTTAAATCGATTTCTGTACTCCTACAAAACGAGAGGAGTAACGCTAAAATCGATATTACTATATCGGATTAGGGTTAGTGTGGAAGCAAATTGACGTTATTGGCCTCATTATTTTACAGTCGCTACCCACAGTGCACCGCTCCTGAAATCAACACTAGCCTCGGTCCATGGACGCACACCACCGAATTAATGTGCCTAGTGTGGACGTGCACAATCGACTTTATAATATCTGTTTTATAAAATCGGTTTAATCTAATTCGAATTTATCCTGTAGTGTAGACGTAGCCTTAGTTACACTAGGAACATTTGTAAGCATTTTTCTGCTGCAGTACAATCTAGAGTGGATGTTGCAGGGTAGACAGGGTTCAGGTATTTACCAAATCAGATCATCCAGCTCCTACGACCTGTCTACACTACAGCTTCCATCACCACAAAAACCTATCAATGTAGTTTCCAACTCCTCCAAAAATAAAAGCTGCGTATAAGTATCTACAGGATAATTTATTTATAAAGCTGTTTCTGTGTTCAAGGATTCTGAGCAATCAACCCCCTACTCCAAATGGAAATACAAAAAAAAAAAGACAAGATAATTTAGACTTTGTAAGGGTATGTCTACACTACCAGCCAGATTGGCAGGCAGCGATCAATCCAGCAAGGATCGATTTATCATGTCTAATCTAGATGCAATAAATCAACCCTCAAACACTCTTCCGTTGACTCCTGTACTCCACCACCACGAGGCGCAGGCAGAGTAAACTGGTGAGTGGCAGCAGTCGATCCACCGTGGTGAAGACAACACAGTAAGTCAATCTAAGTATGTTGACTTCAGCGACATTACTCACGTAGCTGAAATTGCATAACTTAGATCAATTCCACTCCCCCTCCCCCCCCCACACACCCAGTGTAGACCAGGCATAATATAGAAATGGGTGAAGGATTTGTTTATTGGGGGGGCGGGGGGAGTGTTAATTGTTAAGATTAATTGGACGGAAAGTATTCAGAGTGTATAAGATTGTTTAGAATTTTCTTGATTAACATACACAGTAGCTAGCAAATTCAAAATAAGACTGGAAATGATTATGTGCAAAGACCTTCATTAACAGCATTAAGTATTATTAGCAAGCCCATAACTGTTTAGATAAATTAGCTCTATGTAGAAATTTTCTCCTAATAATACCATAGTACCGAATGCTGTGGCACCTTATAGACTAACAGACGTTTTGGAGCATGAGCTTTCGTGGGTGAATACCTACTTCTTCAGATGCATGTGGTGGAAATTTCCAGGGGCAGGTATATATATGCTAGCAAGCAAGCACATGCATCTGAAGAAGTGGGTATTCACCCACGAAAGCTCATGCTCCAAAACGTCTGATAGTCTATAAGGTGCCACAGGATTCTTTGCTGCTTTTACAGATCCAGACTAACACGGCTACCCCTCTGATACATAGTACCGAATATCGTTCCATGTCCTTTACACCATCCTGTAATCAACACCTTAAAAAGGCTATTGTAAAATTAAAAATATATTTTCCACTATCCTTTAAAAAGTTACTCTACTACAATACACAAAAACAGCATTAAAATATTATCAAAGATCTGACAACTGATAGAAACAAGGAAACTTGTAATTACAACTGTCACTTTGTTACTAATTCAATCTATTGTACTTAGTTACTAACTATTAGAAAAACAAACCCACATGATGTTGATGCGATGTGGCATGGTCTACACTTCAACAAACAGTAGTAGTTTCACACTAGGGTAGTATTAAAGGATTAAAGATTTGATACTACAAAATATTCTGAATTTTTATATAATTATGTGATTTGTGGTAAAAAAAAATCAAACTTTAATTTAAAACCATGAGTCTCATGGGCCAAGGTCCCTAACTATAATTATTTAATTAGGAAAAGAAACAGGTCAGCATGTCCAATCAGTGTCTATGAAATGTATAGATATGCATTTGTCATCAGAGCAGGCTTTATGACACATGTACTGTACACATACTACAGTCTAACAATTAAAACTGAACAGAGAGCTCTTGCAGCTTGGACTATAAGACAGCTACATTACCACCCCAAATCTCAAAGCATTCACTCAGCGGAAAGTAAAAGGACTGAACACATCTTTGTACTTTAGTAGTTCCACCAGTTGGGAGTGGGGGATTGTTTTTTAATAGAACAGTATATTTTCAGTTACTGTTTTATGTTCATTGCATAGATCAAGATGACTAGATTTCCTGTTCGATTTCCAAGTCAATAATACATCACATCTTTAACTTGCATGATGTTTTTCATACAAGCTTCAGAATAGCAGCCATGTTAGTCTGTTCTTTTTTCATACAAGCTGCATCTCAACACACTTTATTGAATTAAACAATATTACCAGAGGTAAATGAGAGAGAATTTAAGTGGTAAAGGCAAGGGAGAAAAATGTGTTTTTAACCAAGCTTCATAAGGAGACGAGGAATCAATTGACTGGAGAAATAAAGAAATTATGTTCTAAGTGACAAGAATACAGAGGAGCAGCCTCTCATACAAGTCCATCAGTTATGGCTATAATTAATATTGTGCATTATTAGGTTAGCATATTTTATTCTCTCTCTAGTATGCTTGCTGCTTGTTATACATATATGCTATAGAGTTCACAATTATGGTCAGAGCATTTGCAGAATTGACAGAGAAGAGACTGCTGCTAGAAGTTCAAAGAAGAAACAAAGGTCCATGAAGTCAGTTACAGCAAGTCTATGGAGGATTTTAACAAAGGGAGGGTTGGAATCAGATCTTTAAATAAATATTGGGCCGGTGGGGGCTGTTTGAAGATGATGGTCATATAATCATGGGAGTTTTGGTACATGTGAAAGGGCAGGTGGAATCTGGAGAGATGGGACGCAGAGAAGCCAGGGCAAAGGACTGTGCAATAGTCAATAAGAGAGAAGTAAAAAGGGATACTTTCAGATAAGATAGAATTGAGTCAGTGACTTGTATAGGCATCATTGTGGTTGCAGCAGTGATAGACATCAAACAGCAATGAGGTTACAGAAGTGTAAGCAAATTGACAGTCAGAGTCAAGGAGAGTTATGCTCGATTGCCAGCTGGGCTTCTCAAGAGTTAGACTGGCTTCAGTAACCTTGTTAACGATCATATCAACAAACTCTGCATCTAGACTGGCCAGCAACTCCCATCAGCTCGATGGCTCAATTTTCTGCATGTTTTCAGCAGCAAAATCATGCACTTTTGCATCTGCTCCAGTCTCAACACTGATTTTGGTTGGTAAGATAGGTATCTCTCTAGAATCATTCATCTAAGTTATGGTAATAACTGCCTTTTTAGCAGTACAGATTCCTAGGGTTCTAGCCAATTGTTATCTTGGGGAAGTTATGTTATGTCAGTCTAAAATTTCTCTTATAGGTTCAAGATTCCCCCTCCCTCCCACACACACACTTCCGCTCTTTATAAAACAAGCACAAAACCCTACTCAGTAATACTGTTCGTGCAGATCAGTTGCTGTGACCCAAATTATGCAGCTACCAATGATATCACAATAGTGAGCTCTATAGCAATATAATGAACTCCAAACATACTAGATACAATAAAATATGCTAACCTAATAATGCATAATTTTTTTATTATAGATATGATTGAGCCAGCCATTTCTGACTGAGAACTTCATTAAATCATAAAGCTCTAGACAGACCAATTATTTTGTAGCATGGACAGCTTAATAATACAGAGAGTCTCATGCACTCCTCCTTTTACTGCTGGGGGAATTCTGTGCCACTGCACAATGCAGAATTTGCACAGAAATTACTCCCTCAACTCCGGAAATAAGCTGCTGGCGGGATGGCTGCCACTAAGGGCCACTGGACGTGGCAGAGCCCAGCTCCCCAGCTCACAAATAGAAGACACAGCCAGAGGGACGGGGTAAGAGCTACAAGGGTTCTGGGCAGCTGCAGTTCCTGGCATGCCCTGAAGGAAGGAGGCAGCGTGCAGGAATCTGCACACAAGTCTGAGACCCAGCATCAGGCTGTTTCTCCCTCTGGCTCCCTGGGCTCTAGGGGTGGAGGTGCATGCAAGTATCTGGGCTGGGGAAAAGAGGCTCACAGGTGGGCTTTGGGGGTGTGTGAGTGTCTGAGTGGGGTGGGACCCCACCGCTGGACTCTGAGGCAAGAGGGGTGCAAGTGTCTGGCCCCCAAGCTGCACTCCAGGGGAGAGGTGGCAGAGAAACAGAAACTGGGTTGTTCTATGGGTTTCTTTAACTCTCTACTCCGGCGGGACAAATTTTTTGTGTCTCTGTATTGTTACAGACATAGTTGCTGATTTTATTTTTAAATAAATTATAAAAATAATTGAAACTGGAATGATTATATAGTGTTATTTGGACAAATAAAATATGCAAAATTTTAAAATACTGTATTGTGCACAGAATTTTTATTTTTTTGGCACAAAATTTCCCTATGATTATTGTTTCCCGTTTATAACCACATGGACCACTTCCCCTGCTCACTCAAAAACTGCATGGACCACTTATTCCTAGCCCTAATTGTGTAACATCCCTGTGGCAATTGCAGCGATTGCTCACACAGAAGTATAATAAGGGGAAAGTCTTTAATGTAGTTTAGTAATTTTTAATGGAATTTAAAAGCTCGAAACAAGATAAAGAGACATCACCCTGTGATCAACTAGCTGCCAGTCACTGGTCCACAAACAGCAGTCTGAGAACCTGTGTGTTTAAAATAAAGAATTGTTTCTGCTGCCTCTTGTACTGCATGCAATTCTTTCCAGGACACCTAGTTTGATCACATTATTGTACCACTTGGCAGCATTCCCTTTGTTTGCTGATTTCCAACATAAAGCCAGCTATCCTGTATTAAGTTCCATCTCATTGTTTCAGAACAGAGTATGTAGGAAAGACTCCATGTAAAATAAAGTTGTAGTTTAGTTCTGTGTACTAAATAAGATAAGAATGATATATTCCATGCACGCAACAGGAGTAGAATATGTCTCTCTGTGCTGGTATACATGTATTTAAGCACCATTAAGGAAAAGTACTTGAGCGCAACATGATTACAGATAAGATGGTTTCTAACATGGTTTGGCTTCAACTAAACCATGTTTAAAATCTGTGTTTTAAAGGTCTTAAGTAGTTTATTACCATTATTACTATTTAGACAGCACAGGTCTAGGCAAATTGGCAGTAAAACCACCTGAGCTCCATCTACACTAGCACTCCCTTTAGTGGTAGGGCAAAACTAGGAGATTTCTCAAAATTTGCTAAGGTAAGACACTAGTCCTAATCATGTTACTCCAAACATCACTTGCTTGGCTCATGGAGGTAGAACCAAACTGTGATACAGGCTACCTGTCTACACAGGGAAAGTCAAAGAGGATTGTAACCATGGTCAGGGCACAATTCTGTCTGTAACAGGAATGGAAAAGTCTACTGTATATTAAGGCTGTAACACTGCTCTAAACACAAGTATAAGTTGACACAGCTCTCTGTGTAGACAAGGCCTCACTGTGCTATGAGCACTAAGCTTCAGCAGATGGGAGGGATAAGGGTAGACTGGCAGTGTACATAAAAGCAAGGAAATTGAGAATATCAGACTATCATTTTTACTTAATTGTTTTTAATCCTATTATATATATTTTTAATGGTTGCAGGGTGCTCCATTTCAGTGCTGAGGTGCAAAACTCAGTACTGTATATCTTCAAAGCACTATGACTCATTCTAAAGGAACTGGAAAACAAGATATGCTCCTTTAACTGGGTTTTCTTTGCTTGTGTAACAACTTGTGCATTACCTTAATGTATATTTTTTACATGATTCCTTTGAGGTACCTCTGAGTTTTTCTCCACATCTTGCAAAGGCTTCATATTGTGATCTGATTGATGTTTTGGCAGTGAAACCAATCACAGCTCAACTTGAAGATAAACTTTAACATATTTAGGTTTACCATTGCGGCTGGATTTGTTACAATTACAATGCAAGTCACTGGGTAACCAGAGTCTATTAATATTTAGTCTATCTGGTTCCAAGGTTAGTGTACATGTGATGGTCAAAGTGGATCTATTCATAATTGTCGGGGGGGGGGGGGAGATAATCCTAGAATCCTAACAAGGGGGTTGGCCTGAGGCCCCAAAACAGTAATCTTTAAACAGGGTTTGGAAACAGCCTTTAAGCTCTAAGGGCTTGCATACAAAAGGGAAGGGAGGGACAATCAGATAAATAATCCTTCACTGGGGGAGTTGCAGCAGTGCAGAAACATATTTCTTAATTTTTCCAGTGTAGAAAAGACCTAGCACCCTTCTAGCTAAACTGACACACTCCTAACCCAATCTGGTCTTTTCTATACTGTTCAGCCACCCATGTCTGAAACCAATGCACCTCCACTGGCAACAGCCCTAGTGTAGCCTTGCTGCAGTAGCAGCATTTTAGACACCATGTCATCCAGACTTGCTTTGGGCAGGGGTGAATGACTCAGTTGTTGAAGTGCCAATTAATCCCTAGTAACCTGTCTATGTGAGAGCTCACCCCCCCCCCCCCCACCACTACCATTGCTAGTTACAACACTGTAGCATCCGGAGTTGGCTAAGTCAGTGGGTTTTCAACCTTTTTTCATTTGCAGACCCCTAAAAATTTTTGAACGGAGGTGCAGACCCCTTTGGAAATCTTAGACATAGTCTGCAGACTCTCAAGGGTGTGCAGCCCACAAGTTGAAAACCACTGTACTAAGTCATGGCTTGAGCCAGTATGTACTAAAATGGGTTTTTAATTAAAGGAGTTTCCAAAAGTTGCTACAACCCTGCAAGTCCAAAGTTATAAAACAGTTGAAATATGGTACTGTTCCATATATACTGATCAGTCAGACTCATGTGTTAACTGTGCTGGAGCATTACTATATTATAACAAGGTCCTCCTGCAAACTTCTAAAAGTGCGGCTGGGACCAAAATATCAGTGCTCAGGAGACCCAGATGAGTGAATAAGCTTTAAAGGTAAATTCATTAACAGAGGTCTGGTAAAGATGAGTAGTATAGTGGGCACACAATATTCACTTTTACAATATAAATCTCATGTGCTCCCAGGAGTTAGGAACTATAAGAACCTATGCAAGAAAACAAGATCCCGATTCCCACGAGCGCATGAGATTTTACATTTTAAAAGCGACTACTGAACTTGTCCACATTTCTGTATAGCCAGTTTCACTGTTCCCCCTGTATAGTCAGTTTATCAGTTTCCCTTGTTCATGGTCTTCCAAAGAGCAACAGCACAGAAATATACATTGATTTTTAAAATAAAGCAGGAAGATGTGACTGTATGCTATTCCAGAAGTTAGCAGGGAAGACTCAAAGGAAATGAAACTACTTTTTTAAAAATTCTTTATTTTTATAAAGGCAACTAGATTTCACCTGGATAATGTCCCTTTAAAGTTAGCATCTCTAAATTTGATATTATGAAACACTCGGATTTTTGTAATGAGAGCTGCATTATTAGTATTATACTGTATTATTTTACCTTTCATAAAGGAAATTCTACTATAAGAAAAAGTAAACGAGACAACAAAAATAAGAGTACTGTATTAAAAATAAATAAAAGGGCAGATTGGGATCTTCATGTGTAAAATCAATCCCACAAAGCAACCTGCCCAGGTCTTCACAATGTCTCTCTGAGGTTACTGGAACTCTGTGTGGATTTAAAGGCTCCACCTGTGTAGATTGCTTTCTCAGGATCAGAGCTAAAAATATGGACTATGAAAGCAGAATTTTTCCTCTTGCCTGTGTTGCAATAAAACTCCCATTTTTAAAGTTGGAACTTCAGATAGCTCTTATAAGTAAAAGTGGAAAATACATATTGTATTGCAGTAAACCTGCAAGGTAAAAAAAAAAAATTCCTTCACGTAAGCTATCCCATGGCCTTCACATAGTTTTACCACAAAAACTGCAATTGTATAATAGAAGCTTCAAATGCAGAAACAATGGGAAGTGGGAAGGCTTTGTACACTCTATGCATTAGAACAGTAAAAATATAATCAACATTTTCCACAGAGGGAAAAAAAAAAAAAGGGGGGCGGGAACCAGACAATACACAGCAGGAGCTATACAATTTAAAGCTTCTGAATGAGGAAATGGTATGAAGCTGCCTAGTCAGGACTTTAACCTCCTTGTATTCAATTTCATTTTGCTTTTTTCCTCTCTCCTAAACTTGACCCTCGCCCACAGAGGACACAAGTTACTGATATCACTCCAACTACAGCTACCTGGATTCCTTTGTAACAGATTCACTGATCCTCATAGCAACTAGCAATTGAAAAGACTACACACAAAAGCTCAAAGTAAATTTTGTCTGCTGTAGTTTCCACTGTACAGAATAACCAATTAATATTTTATTATTAAAGCAATAATTAAGTCTTGCCATTTTATGATTAGTTTTCAATGCACATTTAGGGGCAGCTCTGGCTGTCAGTACTTAGAGAAGCATCAAAGCTCCTTAGGGTTTTATTACCTAATAACTTCAGGTACTTTGGAGAAGGAAATAAAAGTACTAAGCTGTGAGACAACCCCGTAGGCAGCTGCACACCGGCATCATCGGTGACGAACACTAACAGAGGCATCTCTAGAGTGCTGACTAGCAAGAAAGTCACTCCTGGGTTCCCTCTTCCACAGTCACTGTGTGACCTCTACTTGTATGCGTCCCGGGTCAGCTGCGGTAGTCAGGTTTCCCTAACTCCCAGGCAGAGGGGAACTTCAACAACCAGCCCGTTAATAACGCGCTGCGAGATCCTTAGACAAGAGAGGCTGGAGAACCACAAAACATCAGTGGGATCCTATCTCCCTTGCCCACACCAGGCATCCCCAGCGAACACTGCAAGGCGGCGGGAGGGGGGACAGTGCCCTAAACATCAGGGATTAAAACTCTCCAGCAGCAAAGTAGGGAGATGAACGAGCGAAGCAAGTACACGGTGGGGTGCAGCCATCAGGCAGGGCCGGCCCGCTACGGAGAGCGAGACAGGGGGCTGAAATGCACCGAGCCCACCTACATTTCAACCCTCCCTGCCCCAACCCCACTGATTCTGACCAAAGCCTCCCCAGCCCCAGCCTCTTACCAGCTGGTTAGGAGGGCGGGAGCCAGGACGGCAGCGGCAGCAGCTCCTCCATGGCCGCGGCGCGATCCCCCCCTTTTTCCTGCTCCTGCGGCAGCTCCCGGGCGCAGCTAAGAGCTGACACATCAACAAAGATGGCCGCCGCAGACAGCCAACCCGCCTCCGCCGGGCGGGAGGCGGGGCTCGTGCTGGCGCGCTGCCCGCAGGGGGCCTGGCCTGAGAGGCTCTGGCAGCCGGGAGCAGCTTGTTGACAGTGCGGGGCGTGTGGGAAGGGTTCGCCTGGTTCCCTGCCGCACCTTTTTGCATTGCACTTCTTAGTCACAAGCCCTGAAGCTAGCAAAGGCCTGTGATGATGCTGAACTGCAGCACGAATCCGACTGGGGGCCGCCTCCCACTGGCACCTGTTTCAGGCTCCAGTGCCATATGAAGGAGGAACCACAACCCCCCCTCAGGGCTTGTCTACATTTACAGCGCTGCAGGATCGCTTCTCCTGTCAGAGGGGTATTGTGAGGATAAAACCTATTAAGGACTGGAAGGTGCTCATGGTGAAGAGTGCCATATAAGATAAAGAGCGTACACACTAAAATAGACCATGCTGAAGCATTCTTAGCACTATGTGTAGACCTGGATTTCAGGACACTGTGCTGAAAACACCTGCAGCCTTTCTTCATTAACACCACTTTCGTTGCAAAGCTGCAATGGGGCTGGAAAACGGATACAACATTATCTTGTGTAGACACAGCCTAGAAAAAGGGAAATAAAAACTGAGGCCATGTCTACATCTAAAATTTTGCAGCGCTGGTTGTTACAGCTGTATTAGTACAGCTGTATAGGGCCAGCGCTGCAGAGTGGCCACACTTACAGCAACCAGCGCTGCAAGTGGTGTTAGATGTGGCCACACTGCAGCGCTGTTGGGCGGCTTCAAGGGCTTTCGGGGAACGCGAGAGCAAACCGGGAAAGGAGACCAGCTTCGCCGCGGTTTGCTCTCGCGTTCCCCGAACCACCCTGCAAACCGCAGGGAAGAAGACCTGCTTGCTCGGGGTTCGGGGAACGCGAGAGCAAACCGGGTAAGGAGACCAGCTTCGCCGCGGTTTGCTCTCGCGTTCCCCGAACCACCCTGCAAACCGCAGGGAAGAAGACCTGCTTGCTCGGGGTTCGGGGAACGCGAGAGCAAACCGGAGAAGGAGACCAGCTTCGCCGCGGTTTGCTCTCGCGTTCCCCGACCCACCCTGCAAACCGCAGGGAAGAAGACCTGCTTGCTCGGGGTTCGGGGAACGCGAGAGCAAGCCGGGGAAGGAGATCAGCTTGATTACCAGAGGCTTCCTCAGGTATGCTGGGATACATGCTTATTCCACGGAGGTCAAGAAAAGCGCTGCTAAGTGTCTATACTTGATTACCAGCGCTGGATCACCAACGCTGGATCCTCTACACCCGAGACAAAACAGGAGTACGGCCAGCGCTGCAAACAGGGAGTTGCAGCGCTGGTGGTGCCCTGCAGATGTGTACACCTCCTAAGTTGCAGCGCTGTAACTCCCTCACCAGCGCTGCAACTTTCTGATGTAGACAAGCCCTGAGCCAGAAAAAAAATACTGCATAGTAAAAGGAAGGGGAAAAGAATAAAGGAAAGGGGGGAAAGAGAGGAAATGAACTGAAAATAGAAGACAAAACAGGACATTTTCTAGGGCACAGTGCAAAACCCATTTAAAATGTTTCAGAACAAAATGTGCTCCTAGGACAAATACTGTGTCCTAAGTTTCATGCTGCAAACATATTTTTACAGCAAAGTTCTAAATTCATATAAAATGAGGTTGGCACCTGGAATGCTGACAGACACTTTTTATTTTATTGGTGCTATCAGACAAAACTCTAGTTATTGGAACATCCTTGCTTGCAGCCTGCTGCTGAAATGTGACATTTAGCACCTGCGGCTGACAAGAGTTGCCAGCTGTGGAGTGTAGCCAGTTAAATCCAATTTAAGAGAAACCCAAAGTTGCCCAAACATGTTTTGAGCGAGACAGCATCTTTTGTGGATTCAACTGAAATCTAATGCCTGAGGGGAAACGGGTACAAAAGTTCTCTGTAGCCAACATCTGAGAAAAAGCAATCACTTTGATCTTCCATTGGCAGTAAAGTCAAGAGCACCTGTGTGATCCCAACTGCACTTTGTGTGGCACTTAAGAGGCTAATAGTGAAGCTAGTGAATGTCCTTAGCCTTCATAGAACTCAGTTAATGTTCTGGAGGGACAGAGTGAAAACAACTGCAATAATGTTGCTGAACAAATGGGTGAGGTCTCATGGAGCATGATCAGGGCGGGTGCAAGCAGGGCCGGCTCTAGCCATTTCGCTGCCCCAAGCTCTGCCGCTCGCCGGTCCCGCAGCTCCAGTGGATCTCCCACAGATGTGGCTGCAGAGGGTCCGCTGGTCCCACGGCTCCAGTGGACCTCCCGCAGGTGTGCCTGCGGATGCTCCACCGGAGCTGCGGGACCAGCGGACCCTCCGCAGACATGCCTGCGGGAGATCCACCAGAGCCGCCTGCCGGCAACCGGCAGAGCACCCCCTGTGCAGGGCCGGTGCAACCATTTAGGCAGACTAGGTGTTTGCCTAGAGCGCCAAGATTTGGGGGCGACAAAAAGCGGCGCCCCCCCAATTTTTTTTTAATGGTTGAGCAGCCGCTGCTGCTGGGACAGAGAGGGAGTCTGAGCCGCCGGCGGCCCAGGATGTCCCCTGGATCAGGGTGCTGCCGCAGCAGCCGGCAGCCCAGGGTGTCCCCTGGGTCAGCGCGCCGCCGCGGCAGCCGGAAGCCCAGGGCCCCTCTTGGGTCAGTGCGCCGCCGTGGCAGCCGGCAGCCCAGGGCGTCCCCTGGGTCATTGCACCGCCGCGGCAGCTGGCAGCCCAGGGCGTCCCCTTGGTCAGCACGCCATCGCGGCAGCCGGCAGCCTAGGGGTCCCCTGGGTCAGTGCGCCGCCGCGGCAGCCAGCAGCCCGGGGGCCCCCGTGGGTCAGCGTGCCGCCACGGCAGCCCAGGACCCCCCCGGGTCAGGGCGCCGCCGCGGCAGCCCAGAGGTTCGGGCTGCCCGCGTCACGCTGACCCAGGGGAATCCCTGGGCTGCAGGCAGAGGCTCAGAATCCCTCTCCCTCCCAGAGCAGGGGCTCCAGCCTGCGCCATTTTTCTCGTTGCCAGTGGGGGCGCCGGCGGCTGGGCAGAGCTGCGCAGCTCTGCTTAGGGCACGTGGCAGGAGCCCTGCAGGGATAGCGCGACACCAGGGCTTCTGGAGGAAAGCGGGGGCTGCCCCCTGGCTCAGCCTCCACGTCAGCCCCAGCGAGGGGCATGGAGAAGAAAAGAGCCTCAGCCGTGGTCTGGTGAAGTGGAGGAAGAAAGAGGACTGTGATGCTCATGCGTTGGGCAAGGTAAGCAAGTGCTTCCCCACAGCTCGGCCTCAGGTGCCTGTGCTCCTGCCCCCTTGGTCCTTGGCTGGTCCCTGCTGCTGCTCCCCTTGTGCCTGGATGGCTGGAGAGAACAGCAGCCTGCAGAGCTGAGCTGCCCCAGTGCCCCCAGGCACCCACCTGACCCCATCCCCCCCACAGCCCTGACCCCCAGCTCCAAGCCCAGTCCCTCTGAGCTGGAAACCCCCCTCACCCCATCCCCCCACAGCTCTGACCCCCAGCTCCGAGCCCAGTCCCTCTGAGCTGGAAACCCCCTGACCCCATCCTCCCCTCAGCCCTGACCCCCAGCTCCGAGCCTAGTCGCTCTGAGCTGGAAACCCCTTCACCCCATCCCTCCCACAGCCCTGACCCCCAGCTTCGAGCCCAGTCTCTCTGAGCTAGAAACCCACTGACCCCATCCTCCCCACAGCCCTGACCCCCAGCTGACAGATAGTGTCCCTAACACAGTTATTGCTCTTCGCATCCTCTTGACTCTCCCAGTTTCTGTGGCCAGTGGTGAGCGAAGCTTCTCAAAGCTCAAGTTGATAAAAACATACATGCGAACATCAATGTTGCAACAAAGACTTGTTGGGCAATCTACCTTGTCACTAGAACATGACATTGCTCACAGCATTGACTTGGAGGAACTTGTTTCTAAATTTGCTAAACTTAAACCACGGAAACATAAATTCTAAATTATAACATGTTACTCTGTGACCGTGTATTGTCTATAATGTATGTGATTTTTTTTGGAGGGGGGGGCGCAAGATGGAAGTTTCGCCTAGAGCGCAAAATATCCTTGCACCGGCCCTGCCCCCGCGGTATGCCACCCCAAGCACGCGCTTGGCGTGCTGGGGCCTGGAGCCGGCCCTGGGTGCAAGGATGTTTCGTGCCATTTGTCCCGATATTTTGTTTCCTGGTCTTCAGCAGCAATTTGGCGGAGAGTCCTTCAGTCGTGGATGGTCTTCGGTGGCATTTTGACAGCGGGTGCTTCTGTCTTTGGTGGCAAGGTTTATTACCCCACTCACTGAAATACTGTCGAAGACCGTCCACAACTGAAGGGCTCTCCGCTGAATTGCCACCAAACTCCTGGACGGGTGAGTGTTAAAAAAAAAAAAAAAAAAAAAAAGCTCCCCTGAGGCAGTCCTGATATTTTCTCCTTAACATCTGGTCACCTTGCTGGTGGCCGATGGCACAAGGTGTTTTCAGAAGGCTTTGCAATGCTTCATGGGGGAAAAAGGGTTACACGGGGGTCACTGGTTTCAATGCCCCATGATGCAGTTTTCTCAGTCCCATAATTTTATCTGCATCTTATAATGTTTTGCACCTCTTTTCAAAAGCCCTGCAAACCCCACAGGTCCGCCATCTGTGTGAGAAGCTGCATTACTGTGATGAGCACTGTGAGCATGAGTGCTTAATTCTGCAGTATCTGCAGAGCCACCAGAGGGGCTGCAGGGAACATGACGATTCTGTGGAGGCTATCTTGATGTGTGGCATAGAAAGAAACAATTCATGGTTGTTGTTATCATTCACAAAGCAGCTGCAGATGGTGGAGTGCCAGCTTTGGGCCCAAGAAACAAGCACTGACTGGTGGGATCGCATCATTATGCAGATATGGAATGATGAGTAGTGGCTGCAGAAGTTTTGGATGCACAAGGCAACATTCCTGGATGTGTGTGTGGAGTTCAGTGACACCAAAATGAGAGCTGCACTGACCAGGGCGGTGCAGAGGATTCAGGGGGCCTGGGACAAAGCTGGGGAGCTGCAGTGCTTGTACTCACCTGGCGGCAGTCCGTGTCTTCGGCGGCATTTCGGCGGCGGGGAGGCTCTTCAGTCACTCCATGTCTTTGGCAGCACTGAAGGCTCCCACTCTGCTGAAGACACAGACTGCCTCCGGGCCAAGGCTCAAGGGGCATTTTGGTGGCGGGGGGCCCTTCAGTTGTTGGGTTTGGCTCCTTCTTGACAGAAAGACAAAAATACATGGTGGTAACTTCCAAGCATGCCCCCACACACCCCACCCTGGCTTGTGGCCCCACAATGAGACTTAATTCACAGTAAATGATGCACATCTGTGATTCACCCATTTCTTTCTTACATGAGAAATGAAACAGTTAACAATGTGGAAAACCTTAGGAACAGCCAGGCTTGTAGGGAAAATTTAGGTCAATATTTATGTTCTGCTGTTATAATTACGGTTTAAATATGACCTTATACAGTATGTACAGATTTTATTTGGAGCACAGTAGGAATGCTACCTGTGTAAGCCTCACTAAAAAGTAAGTTTTATGGACCTGATTTTCAGCCCAATTCTCCCTTTTGTGCCCTTACTTTTGCAGATGCATGTAATGGTGGATGGCTTTGTGATTCCACAATCAATTGTATGTGCATGATTGTTATTTTGATGCCTAACTGCTGGGGTGAAAATGCACCAGGAAGTTAGACATCCTAATGATATTAATTGTGCCATATAAAATGAAGACACATTTTTGTCTTCTTAGACGATAAACATTATGGGGCAGGGACCATGCATTGGTATACGGTTGTACAGCATGTAGCACAATAGGGCTCTGATCTTGACTAGGGCCTCTGGACTCTTCTGCAAAATAAATAATACATTAAAAAAATAAGGTAAAGTGCTGTTTGACCAAATTGCCCAGCACTTGTTTCAAGGACAGTATATCACTATTTGAGATGTGATAAATTAGAAGGTGCAATTAATTAATTTGTATACAGGACTTTGAAGTTGCAGAGTGCAAATTGCAAACTGATTTATCATGGGGCAAGTAAGCAGGTAAATTGGTCCACTGGCCTATTGAGATCTTGGCTGACTCTTGGAAGGCACTGAAATGTTGTGTTGATGGATGCTGTTCTAAGAACAGTTATGTGATTGCAGAGCGAATGTGGTAGTGTGAGAAAAAGATTCAGCAAAATGCAGTGAGTTTATACAGCAGTCTAGTGTAGTGTGCACTATTCAGCATAGGATAGGATGCAGACTAAACATGCAAGTGCAGTCTTGGGTATCGTTCAGAGTGCAAAGTGCAGAAATGGTTGCATTACAAAGGGCATCAAAAGTGCAAAAGCCAGTACTTTTGCACTGCAGCTGGGACAATGACTGGAGGGTGCCATCATCAGTGTTATTAACTGCATCTGAACCCATTATAAATCAAACCTATGATCAGCTGTAAAATAAACAGTTAGCTTTGATACCAGAGCCAGGCCTCGTGTGAACCCCGTCACCAAACCCACTGCACCATGCTACTCCAAGTAGGAAAGCCACTAGGCTCAGTCTGTGCATGCCTAGAGGTAAATTAAGATTGATTAGGACACTGGGCACAAAGAACATTTGGGCCCTCTGCTTCTCCTATCCCTTGAGGCCCTGGCCAGGCCAGAAGCCAGAGCTGCTGCCCAGGGACCTAAGCCACTGTGGGCGGAGCCATGAGCTGCTCTCTGTGGACAATCTGATTTCAGTTTGAGCAGGCTATTTTGGTTGAATTTCAACTTGTTCCCAGGCAATTTAAACTAAGCAGAAAAAGCCACTCTCAGATGTTTTCACTGCAAACAAGTTGTGGCTTTACACAGATGTAGTGAATTCGAGATTGCTATCTCAATGTAAAATCCTAGTGGAAACAAAGCACTGTAGTTTTTATACCTCAGTGTAGTTTAGTTGAGGTCACCCCTATATCTTACTAGGTTTTAGCCCTACTAGCTACATTAAAGTCAGAACTACCTGTGCCTTCCCCCCACTCAATTTTATATCACAACACTGATCCTGGACTCAAAACACACCATTTTTGCAGTGTACACATAGCCTTTAACTGAAACCAGAGCAGCCATACTGGGATTTGCACTGGTTTAACTAAATCAGTTTAAATTCACCCCTTCAATTAAACCAGGGCGACTTCTACATGCAGACAGCCTCCATGCTCATTAGATCACCTTACATTTGATGCCATCAAAGAACAGCAATTTATTGACAAGGCAACACATGCTGAGCTAGGGCTACTGTGGGGCCAAGGGTGACAGTGAGGGAAATATTTAAAGAAAATATGGGCTAGAGTAATTGAGTCCAGAGGTTCTCCCACAGGCTGTCACTTATGATGATCTAATCTCTCCATCAAAGGCATCTCCTGTTGCCTTTTCCCCTTGCATCACTTTTAACCCAGTGTAACTCCCTGGACTAGCAGCGGAGCTACGCTGGGGGCTGGACCGCGACGCCCCGCGGCCGGATCCTGGGAGACGGAGCACGCGGCGGAAGCCTGGGAGAAGACAGCGGGGTGAGACCCAGGCGAGAGCCCGCCGCCGCCGCGCGCTGGGGGCCGGATCCCGGAGCTCCGCGGCAGCCTCCGCCACGCAGGGTCGGGGCTGGGGCTGGTCCTGGCGGGGGGCGAGGCTGGCGCGTGGGCGGGGCCCGGCTGGGGAGCGGCACGTGGTGGGCTGGGCGCAGGCGGGAAGCGGGAGACGCTGCCGCCGGCCTGGCTAACAGGCGCGGCGCTGCCCGGGCGTGCTCTGTCCGCTGACCCGCGCGAGGAGAGACGCTGTGAGCAGAGGGCCGGGGCGGCCCGGTGGTCCGGGCTTCGGGCGCACTGTAGAGCCGGGAGCGGGAGCCCTTCCCAGGGCTGTAGGGTTGCGGCTGGGGCCCTTGGGTCGGTGCTCGGTGGCTCAGTTTCCCCGCAGGCTGCTGGGCAGTGGGGCCCTGGGGGAGGCACAAGGGCACCAACCCCCCCCAGCTGCAGCCCCCTGTGAATCAGGGGCATGGTTCTTCCCATTGTACAGTCCGGGAACTGAGGCCTGTGGGCAAGGCTGGGACTTCCCAGGGGCCTAAGGGAGTTAGGGATGCTTCTCCCATTGAAAATCATTAGGAGGCGTGTACTTCTCGTAGGGCTTACTTGGAAGTTATTTGGGTGCAACGAGGGGTGTGGATTTAAAGCTTTTTGGCTAATACAGAGTAACCGTCTGTGTGGATTCCAGAACAAAAGTGCCTTTTGTCAATTTCTGGATTAAGGTAAATTGGGAAAAAGCGCTCTTATTCCAGAATAAGAGCCTCCATATGGGGCACTATGGCAGAATGCTTTATTCTGTGGTAGCTGGGGTGACCAGGTGTCCCAATTTTATAGGGACAGTCCTGAGTTTTGAGTCTTTTTCTTATATAGCAGGGGTTGGCAACCTTTCAGAAGTGGTGTGCCGAGTCTTCATTTATTCACTCTAATTTAAGGTTTCACGTGCCAGTAACACATCTTAACATTTTTAGAAGGTCTCTTTCTATAAGTCTATAATATATATAACTGAACTATTGTTGTATGTAAAGTAAATAAGGTTTTTTAAAATGTTTAAGATGCTTCATTTAAAATTAAATTAAAATGCAGTGCCCCCCAGACTGATGGCCAGGACCTGGGTAGCATGAGTGCCACTGAAAATCAACTTGTGTGCCACCAGTTGCCTACCCCTGTTATATAGACTCCTATTACCCCCCACCCCCTGTCCTGATTTTTCACACTTGCTGTCTGGTCACCGTAATGATAGCTGTCTTGGTCAGTTTTCCCCAGAGATAAACTCTTAGGCCCTTCTGAAAATCCCAATTTGGGTGATTTGCCTAAAGAGTTACAGAGAGCTGGTTGTAAAGGTGGTAATAGAACACAGAGCTGTCTCCCATTTGTATGCATTGCCCCAGAAACCTGCCTCTTCCCCTCAGTGCTGTTGCTAAATATCAAGAACACTGTTTTAGATTTTAGACTAGTATTGTGTCTATTTCCTACTGATGGAAATGTTGTTTCTGGCTTTGCCACTGACTTCCTGTGTAAACTTGGTCAAGTTGATTTTCCTGTTTTTCCTTTCCCATCTATAAAATGGTGATTCACTTTTATCTCTTGGTACTTCATTCTTTAGCATTTCAGGACTTCCTGAGCTTCTGATGAAAGATGCTCTAGAATAGGGGTAATCAATTATCTTTTTGTCAAGGTCTAAATTTCTTGGTCAAGGTTTAGACTCTAGATAAAATAAGATTTTGCAGTCCATCCAAAAACATCTGATGGTCTCGATTTGGCCTGTGGTCCACCTATTGATTACCCCTGCTCTAGAAGTGGAAAGTTTTATAGTTAAAGTCAACTGAATGATGTCCTTGGGTATGCTCTATTTAGGTTAAATTGAGGTGTTATAATCTATTCAGTGAATATTAAGCCTGGCAGTTTTATTTAGGGTTCTGGATGTTAATACTTAGCAGGAGGAGCGTTTTGCTTATATCATTCTTGTTGGAGGCGCGTGAAGCGGTAGAAACCATTGGGCTAAGTAGGAGAAACAGCTTTTCAGGAATTGTCAGTAATATAGCTAGATCAAATATTTGAATTGTGTATCATATGTTAGCTTCAGTGAACCAGACTACTTGTTCAGTGCTGCTATATTTGTTATTTATAATGTCTCACCTTGCTATGTTAATTTAGTGATATGCTATGTAGTGTATAGAAGCAGGGGTCTGTAATTATCTAATAGTTAGTTGTTTTTTTATATTCCAAGTTTCTTAATCCAAGATGCAGTACTTAATCCTCATTAAATCATTTGCAAGGTAGAAGTCTTAAAAATACATGTTTGATTTTAAATCAAACAAGTGTCTGAGTAACTTTCAAAGTGAAAAACACGCTAACATAACTGGCCATTTATTGCTCCTCAGAACTTTCCAGAACAGTTCACTTTTTATCTGAGTCCAAATACGGAAAACTTTCTCTCCAAGGATTTCTAACAGGTACTTTACTAGCTAGAGTGCTAGCTCTAGCAATAACTGTAACTTCTCTGCCATAACAAAATTTATTTAAAAAATAAGGTCCTTGAAATTTGTAGATTTTCTGCTTCTATGGAAACTTTGTCACTGTCTGTGATCCTTTTTGATAATAAAATTCAACTGCCACACTAAGGCAGGTCGGCTTTAGGCCTATTCCATCAATTCCCCCGAATCGGGCCCCACGCCTAAGAGGGCCCTGAGAATCCCTTCCCTGGCTAGAGGTGCCTTTTTAATTTTTACTCACCCGACGGCACTCCGGGTCTTCGGTGGCACTTCGACAGCAGGTACTTCGCTCGCTCCAGGTCTTCAGCGGCACTTTGGTGGCGGGTCCTTCAGTGCCACTGAAGACCTGGGGGGAGTGAAGGACCTACTGCCAAAGTGCTGCCGAAGACTCGAAATACCTCCTGGTGAGTATAAGCCCCACATGTTTTGTTTGCTTGTTTTTTTTAGTCATCCCTGCTGGGGCCCTGTCGAAACTGTTCGAATTGGGCCCCACACTTCCTAAAGCTGGCCCTCCACTAAGGGGCTGGGTTTGTGAGGTGATAAGGAGAGAATTTTTATTCTTACATTTCATCATGAGTTAATTGGCCGTTTCTCAGACTAGTTCAGCTCAGCTTTGCATAACTGCAACACTTTTTGAAACTTAAGCAGGGCCGCCCGAGGGGGGTGTGTAAGTGGGGCGATTTGCCCCGGGCTCCACAGGGCCCCCCACGAGCATGGCTGAGGCTCCCTCCCCGGCCCTGTCTTCTCCCCTCCCCACTCCCGGAGCTTCAGCCCATCCAGCAGCATCCCGAACAGCTGCAGCGTGGCTCACAGCCCTGCCCCCTCAGAGCCGCATGGTGTAGGGGCAGAGCTGTGAGCTCCAGGCTGAGCAGAGGAAGCTGAACTCAGCATGGATCTCTCAGCCCCGCTCCCTGACCACGTGGCTCTGAGCAGGGCAGAGCTCAGGCCCCGCCTGAGTCACGCTGCCTCTGTCGAGCCAAGCTCCTGGGTGCGCTGAGGGTCTGGGTGAGAGGGGAACCAGGGGTAAGGGGCCAGGGCCGGGGGAGCTGGCTAAGGAGCAGGGAGTCCCAGGAACAGGGAAGGGACAGAGATTGCGGGGGGCGGTCAGGGGACAGGGAACGGGAGGGTTGGATCGTGGGCATTCCAGGGGTCTGTCAGGACACAGCGAGGGGGTGATAGGAGTTGAGGCAGTCAGGGGACAGGGAGCAGGGGTGGGGTCCTGGGGTGGTAGTGGAGGGTCTCTGGGGGACAGTGAGGGGGCAAGGAGCAGGCTGGGTCGGGGATTCTGAGGGGAGTAGGCAGTCGGGGGCAGGAAGTGGGTGGGGGTTGGATGGGAGCAGGGCTAGGCTGTTTGGGAGGCACAGCCTTCCCTACCCTAAAGCTCATTCAGCAGTTTGAGGCTTGCAGAAGAGCCAAGCTGTTAGCTTTTCCATTAGGGCTACCATCCCTTTCACTTCTCAAATGCCAAATCATAGTCTATGTTTAATTTCAGTGCCATAGGGAGATTCATGACAGGGGAGGGTAGCTTCATTTAAAATTAGCCACTAGGGGAGGGATCACATGGGAAGAGCAGTATCCTACACCATCTACCTCCTTCCCAACCCTACCAAGAGAGACCCCCCCCATCCCCTACATTTCCTGAAGTTCCAGAGGGGTTAATTCAGTGGTTCTCAAACTTTTGTACTGGTGACCCCTTTCACATAGCAAACCTGTGAGTGTGACCCCCCCTTATAAATTAAAAACACTTTCTTATGTATTTAACACTATTACAAATGCTGGAGGCAAAGCAGGGTTTGAAGTGGAGCCTGACAGCTCGTGGCCCCCCAGTAATAACCTTGTGACCCCCTGAGGGGTCTCAACCCCCATTTTGAGAACCTCTGGGGTAATTTAATTTTAACACCCTATGTCCATTCACATGCCTGTACTATTTTGAGCATTTCAGTTTTCACAACATAGGCTCATCTCAGATTTGGAACAAGCTCAAATGCTCAGTTTGTGGAGTATGTACATAAGCTATACTAAAGACAAACCCACAGTAACCATCTCCAGTTTGTGAGGGACCCCATGGAGCCAGTCTCTAGGAAACAGATAAATGCATGGAGGTTAAGTCCATTAATGGCTATTAGCCAGGATGCGTAAGGAATGGTGTCCCTAGCCTCTGTTTGTCAGAGGGTGGAGATGGATGGCAGGAGAGAGATCACTTGATCATTACCTGTTAGGTTTACTCCCTCTGAGGCACTTGGCATTGGCCATTTTCGAGAGACAGGATACTGGGCTGGATGGACCTTTGGTTTGACCCAGTATGGCTGTTCTTATATTCTAACCTAAATGAACCCAAAGTTATGGAGACAGATATGAGTCAAGGAAGCCAACAGAGTATCAGAAACCTGGAAGAATCTCTGACTGGATGGGCTCAGGCGTTTGGTCACAAGCTGAGGTGGTTCAAAAGTTTTGGATTTTTTTTTTAAGCAGAATTTTTTTATTGTTTCTTTAAACAATCAAACACAACAAGCAGCAGATATTTGGCCACACACTTCTGAAACCCCAAACCATATTCAGGTTATGGCAGACTAATTTCAGCTTTTCAATTAAAAAAAACACAACAAAATTTGAAGGAAAGCAGACATTGTCCATGATTTTTTTCTGCTTTTTAAAAACCTCTAGTTCTCGATCCAAAAACAGTTTTGACGGCACATATTTGTCCAACCCTTGTAATGAGCTTTAGTGCCTTTTAGCACTAGCTGGTGCTGAGAACCAGTGATACCTTATGAAGAAGTTTTCTCAAAACTGGATTAGTGCCTAGATGCAGAAGGTTTATTTTTCCCAGGGCCGCCCATGGGTGGGGAGCAAGTGGGGCAATTTGCACCAGGTCCCACAGGAGCCCCCACGAGAATATGGTATTGTAATTTTTTTTTATGGAAGGGGCCCCCAAAATTGCTTTGTCCCAGGCCCCCTGAATCCTCTGGGCAGCCCTGGTATTAAAAGGGACAAGAATGAATAATTCTGCATCTATTTATCAATGGTCTGGCGCTTCCGTCAAGGCTTTTGACAAGTTCTTAGTCTCTTACACTGTATACTTGAGGAATAAAATTATGTTGGTTTGTTAGGATTCCATTGAGCTCAGTTTGCTGCTCAATTTGGGTAATAGGTTTAGTTTTACTTCTGTACAAGAAGGGTGATCTAAATTAGTATGGTCAGCTTGCTTCTTACAGAGACAAGGGGTTTTCAGTAGCTTCTGCTCAGAAACTACTTATTTGAAGACCTAATTACAGTATGGACTGTATGTAGCATGTGTTGGTAGTTCATTGTATATTTCCTGAGATACAGTACTTGGCTTTCTTGCAAATTTATTTCCAACTAGCAAATTCTTTAACATAAAGTACAATGCAGTACTGCATTATTTTATAACTTCTGGAACCCAAGGCCAGGTGTATATTACAAAGTTTTTGGTCATTATAAGTTCTGTTGGAGAACTTATACATCTGTTAGCACATCACGTATGTGTGTTCATACCTGACTCTTTGCATCAGCCCTGTGTACTCACTAGATGTGCTGGTGTTTCATAGATTATAGATTATTAGGGTTGGAAGGGACCTCAGGAGGTCATCTAGTCCAACCCCCTGCTCAAAGCAGGACCAATCCCCAACTGGCCCCCTCGAGGACTGAACTCACAACCCTGGGTTTAGCAGGCCAACGCTCAAACCACTGAGCTATCCCTCTTCTAGTACAAGTAAAAACAACGAAAAGTACATACCTTTGTCCTGTGAAGTTGGTGTCTGGCGCCATCTGTACTTTTAAACATTGTAATGGAAAAGGCATTCACATATTTACCCAAGGTTCCTTCCCATGCATCAGGCTCAGCTGGTGAGATAGGTTGCCTACCCCTGGTCTAGCCAATGGCACGCATACAGAAGGTGGCATATGAGCTGATTTTCAGTGGCACTCACACTGCCTGGGTCCTGGCCACTGGTCCGGGGGGCTCTGCATTTAAATTTAATTTTAAATGAAGCTTTTTAAACATTTAAAAAACCTTATTTACTTTTCATAAACAATAGTTTAGTTATATATTATAGACTTGTAAAAAGAGACCTTCTAAAAATGTTAAAATATATTACTTGCACGCGAAACCTTAAATTAGAGGGAGTAAATGAAGACTCGGCGCACCACTTCTGAAAGGTTGCCGACCCCTGGGCTAGACTGTAGTGTAGTCTCAAACATGTCCTAGCTTGGGACATAGCTGGATGCCTCCAATGCCACATTGCAGATCCCTCTCCATACTCCTCCTGCTTGCTGTTAGCGCCAGGTGTCTCCATTGGGCTCCTCCGAGGTATTAGCAGTGCTGTGCAAGGTGCTGCTGGGATCTCCACTAAGTATGGCAAACAGCTAGTTGTAAAAGCAAGTTTGCGGCTAGGCACTAGATTAACTGATGGCCTTCCTGGCCTTGTGGGATGCCTGCCACAGTTCCTTCATTTTCATGTGGTACTGTTGCTGATCCCTGTTGTTTCCCTTTGCCTGCCTCCCCTATTCAGTTTTTCATAGATGACCACATTTCTACAGCTGCTTTGTGGCTGTGGCTGCAAAGCCTCTTTTCCGCAGGCCATAGTGCCTCCAGACAGGAGTGTCTAGAATGTGTAAGTGGCATGACCAGTTGGGCAGTTGCACACAACAAGGGAGAGCTGCTAGCTGGACAGTTGGGAAAAGGCATTTCAAAAATAAACATTTGAGGAGTGGGTTCTGGTCTCCATGACCCGTGGGCAGTGGAGTTCACAGTTGTGACCAGAGCAGTCACTGTTGGGCATTGTGAGACAGCTGCTTGGAGGCCTGTAAAGGTCGACATAGGTCATGCAGTGTCTACACTTGTTCTGTGTCAATCTCAGTATATTGGCCATGGCTCAATGCCATTCAGGGAGGTGGTGTTACTGCGTCGCTGTAACAGTGTGTTTATGGCGTCTGGAGATAAATTTGAGTGCAGACACATGCAGTTCTAAGATCATATAAGGTGACTTATGTCAGCCTAACTTTCTAGTGGAGACCAGCCCCAAATGCCAAAAAAATCACTGAAAAGCAGAGCCTGGTACAGTATACTCCCAAGATAATCCTTGCCAAATTGAATTTGGATTTTCTTCCTAATATTTCGACTTGTAATACTTCAGAACCCTTGCCTTCAGTTGCTTATCTCTAGTCCTTTAAGAACAGTGGAGTATGACAATTAAGTGTTACATCTCCATTTTTTTCTCAGAATTATGCTGTTAGTATTAGCTTAACATAGACACGGGTTTACTAAAAATATGGACAGCTCAATGAGAGAGAGATTTATTTCCGTCCACCATCACTACCCCTTTGAGAGTTCTTTACTAACAAATTCTTGGTCAGGAATGACAAAAATGGTTGAAATTTTAAGGAAGAAACTTAATACACCTTTCTTTTAGGATAATCATTTATACTTTATTTTCTTAGTTTAATAAGCATTGTTAAAACTTTCCTTAAAATTAAACTATATTGAAGTATTTTAGAAGTCAGACTTGAATGCTATATCCAGTTTAACACGTTTCAACTACTTTTTTTCCCCTCTAGGTTTTTGTAATTACAGAATAGTAACTTTGTAGGATGTCAGGGAATGATTTGGGTGTGAATGTTTACAAGATAAACCGACGATTTCATATAAAGAGCAAGGAGATCAAAGCCCCAAACGAATCCTTAAGAAGCCCTCACACCTACCCCAGCTTCTGGGTGAAAAGCCCTGCACTTGGAGGTAGAACTTCTGGATTATCCAACAAAAACTTCTTATTTTGTGAGCAAACTGAACAGTTCTTTAATAGTCGTGAGAATGGTTTAGGAGATACTAGCTCTCATTGCAAGAGTGGAGTGGCAAATGACTTTAACAAGGAAGAGTTTGGATCAAAGATGAGCAAGGGAACACTAACAGGTGAGAGAAAACATCTTTTAAATAGGGTAAGCTATGTGAAGGGTTACCTTTTTGTAGCACTATACAACATGCCCATATATGTAGTGTGCAGGTGGGAGGGAAAAGACTAATTTCATAAACTTCCTCACTAATCTAAAATTCCAGTTTGATAAAGGTCATCAATCTGAATACAGATAGAGTACCTGGTAATTGGGTAACATTAATTTGCCATACGCATGTATATATGTAAAAATTATGCACAACAATTGTAAATGTATCTGACTAAGGAATAAAATCCGTTAAGGGAAACTATCAAATTGTTATCTAGTCACTTTAAAAAGTTGTTAATTTCAGGGACCGCTTATGTCTTGATAACTAGAGGTTTCCCCTTGCTTGTGTAAGTCTTTCAAACAGCAACAAGCATACAATACTCCTGGGAGAATTCTGTACCACTGCGTAATTGAGAATTTGCATGGAATGTTTTGTGTGGAATTTTATTTTTCCCCTGCAAAATTGGCCCTGCAGAGCTGCTGGGGGCTTCTAGACCTGGCAGAGCAGTGAGGATGCAGGCAAAATCATTTGAGTGCTGATAATCTTCCAGTGCTTTTCCTTCAATCTTCTTCTCTCACCCCCTGGGCCGCAAGGATAAACAGCTTCTCACATTATTGAAAGCCCTAGGAAATAATTCTTGGGTGTCTCAACACACAGAACCATGGGATATGCCCCTCCTAGGCATATGGGTGAGTGCAGAAATAGTGTGAAACAGTAATGCAGGTATAGCTTTGCTGTGGGGACATTCACATCCAGACTAGACTAACCTGAATGTTCAGATGTGGGTGCCAGTCACCTAGGCTAACAGTGCAGTAAAACTAGAAACAGTTATTTTAGCTATTATTTCTATTCCAGTAATGGGTCATCTAATAGCATTTGAGAATGTTTAGTTGGTCTCTCTTTAAATCTTGTGTTTGGGGTCATACTCTTTTAAAGTCACACCCATGGACTTAAGTGGTATAATTTGTATTAATAAGGGTGCATGATTTTGTTAATTACTCATCCAAAGTCTTGTACCAAGTGATAGACTGATCTCGTTTTTATTACATGAGGAGTTTCAGTGATATCTTTAGTAAGAATGATTTGTGTCAAAAATTGTTAGTCAACTGTAAAACAAAAAGCTGTGGCACTTGTGTTTTCATATTCGTTTGCTCTTAATTTGTAGAAATGGAAGATCTTCAGTTTTCTTAGACAAAATATTATTTGAAACTTTCTCATACTTTTTGTAAACAATCTGTTAATACTACACCTGTCTTTGGTTTTATGAAATCAGACCATTTTGTAAAGAATTCTTTGTTTTTAGGTAAGTCAGTGGAAAGCATAAGCGATAGAAGTAGTTTGCTGTTAACACCTTCAACTAAGGAGGAAAATGCTGTGAGTTGGGGTTTTGTGCCAAATTGGTAGCTTGTATAATGCTAACAAATGATCACCATATATTTTATGCCTTTCTAGAATATTTGCATTTGTGTTTATTTTTGCTTCATTTTTTCCTGTTGGCATCACATTTCAGTTTACAATTAACCATTTGTTTGTTGTTTGCAGAGGCAGTATTCTTGCTTACAAGTGACCTTATTTGTGTACTTTATAAAATATAAATTTAAAATTCACATTTAATTTATTTTTAAACATAAATGCCCAGTAGTTCAGCTAAATTTTCACTGTTATTTACAGGTAGTCGATAAACTGCCAAGTAAATATCAGAAAAAATATTAAGCATTTTAATGAGAAGGTACCTCTGGCTCAAATTTTAAAAATGGCATTGGAACAGTGATTCTCTAACAGTATCAGATACAGTGTGCTGGTCAAAATTAAAGCCATAATTTAAGAGCTGCACTTAAACTCCCTCCCTATCAATATTTATCTTATAATGTAGCTTCTTGAATATGCCTCTGAAAATCACTGACTTGACAAAGATGGAAATTTAAAAGACCCTTGTTTTGTTAAAGGCCATCTGTTTTCCACTAAGACAATAAATTAACTTCTTCACTGGCTAGTGGTCTAGAAAGATCCTGGACCAAATATAATCTTTTAATTTGTAAGAATGTAAGACTGATGTGAGTCCTAAAATGTTAATACTCTCGAAGAGGTCATAAATGTTAAGTTTTTGAGGTGCATGAAATGTAGGAAAACTGAATTATCCAGTTTCTCTATCCTGTTTTCTTTCTAGGTTGCTGGTCCAAACTTAACGCAGGTAAGTAAAAATTAACATTTGGCCATTCAGTCAGATGACTATTGTATTCACATGAAATAAAGTGTAGAAATTTTGAAAAAAGAAAGACTGACGAATGTTAGAAGTTTTGATATATCTACTTTTAAATGTACATGTCTGTTGTAAATTCCTTCTTTCTGGGCTAGTTATGTTATTTCTCACTTCTATTAATTTTTCAAAATTTGTGCTCTGTAGATCTTTTATTTTCTAGCTGTTGTCTTGCTCTGCTTTTTGTTGGTTGTCTTCTCCCTATAATATATATTTTTTTCCTCTCCATAATCACTGGCACACTGAACAAACAGCATTCCCTAACTTATTGACAAATATCAATTTGCTAAAAGCATTTTCTCAGTAAGATTTTTTAAATGTCTTTATTCAATTTAGCTTAATCTGGTTCTTCACTGATCTGAGTGTTCACACTAGGGTTTGCACTGATTTAAGTTAAACTGCCACCAACCTATTTTAGTTACATTGTTGAAAAAACTATATGTAGGCCAGCCTTCATGCTACAGTGAGGTAAAGTCTTTGATTTTAAATGTCTAACATCTGTATGAGGCCTGCACATGTGAGACCTGAAAATGACATTTTTTCAGAACTAATGCTGTGTACCTTTTTTCATAAAGAGTTACTAAATAGCATATGAAGGCTGTGTCTACAATAGCACTTTTCTCGCTAAAATGTTTGTTGGTTGGGGTGTGAAAAAAACATTTCACTGACAGAAGTACCAGTGAGGACAGCACTATGTCAGCAGGAGACGCTCTCCTGCCAACATAGCTACCACCGCTTGTTGGGGATGGTTTAATTATACCAACGAGAGACCTCTTCTGTTGGCATAGAGCGGCTACACGGGAGAACTTACGGTGGTGCAGCTGTAAGGTCTGTAGTGTAGACATAGCTGAAATCCCCTACTCATTACTCTGTCGCAATACTGATAGTAGCTGGCAAAGTTGCAGTTTCAGAACTTCTTTGCTTTTGCATGACCTTATTGTTACTCTCTATTTTGTTTGAATTGTTATCTAATTAGATGTAAGAATCAAATGTAAAATAATTTGCTGATACATTATTCATTAAATGGTCTAATTACAGAATCGTAAATAAAACTAGTAGATGAAAGCCATGCTGTTGCATAGGCATAATTTTTGTTTTTGGGCGGGGGGAGCCAAAAATGGTTGAGAACTTAAAAATTGGACAGTAACAGACTGTGAATCCCAGTGATATTCCAAATTTAAAAAAGTTTTCAAACATGCTTGTAGCTGTTTCTATCCCTGCATACTGACTCAACAGGCATTCTTGGCTTCAGAGTGATGTTTGGAGTTGTTTTGTATCTGGGGCAGGGTTGTGGTAGGAGTTTTTTGTGTGCATGGAGAATGAGTGTTTGCTGCAGTGGGGGCCTGTGTGTATTTGGGGTTATTGTGTATATTATCAGTGTAGACTTGTGTCTGGGGGTTGTGTTTTGTGCAAGTGGTAGTTAGGACAAGTAATATATCATCTGTGTAGTCTCTCTCATGCAACAACATTATTGGTTGTATGAGAGCATGAAAATTAATTATAGAGTAAGGGTGGTGATTAGTTGTTATCTCTGATATCACAATAGTGTAGGACTCTTGGCATAGCACAGATACAGTAACTCCTTATTTAATGTCCTCCCACTTAACGTTGTTTCAAAGTTACATCGCTGCTCAATTAAGGAACATACTTGCTTAAAGGTGTGCGATGCTCCCTTATAACATTGTTTGGCTGCCTGCTCTGTCCACTGTTTGTAAGATTCTGTGGAAAAACAGTGACTTTACAAGAGAGTATTGCACAAGTTCCTCTTCTCTGCCTCTTCCCCCACCAGCATCAACTGTTTGGTGGTGCTTAGGACTTTCTGGGAGGGGGGAGGAGTGGGGAAGCACTGCGTCTCCACTCCTCTCCCTCCCTCCCAGAAAGTTCCAACCGCCACCAAACAGCTGTTTGGTGGCAGTTAGAACTTTGGGGGAGGGGTGGGGATGCGGCGTGATTGGGAGAGGAGATGGAGCGGGGACCGGGAGAGGTGGGCCTGAAGTGGAGCGGGGACCGGGAGAGGTGGGCCTGAAGTGGAGCGGGGACCGGAAGAGGTGGGCCTGGAGTGGAGCGGGGACCGGAAGAGCCTGGAGCATCCCCTGGCAAAGTCGGCGCCTGTTCTTCTCTGGGGAAGCTGCTGCTGCAAAGGTGTTTCCTAGCATCCTTGCCTGCAGTGGGCTGTGCCTGTGTGGGGTATGCCAGGGGCACTTCCCAACCACAGTACAGTACTGTACAGTATATAATGCCTTTTATTTGCCCCCAAAAAAATTTCCTTGGAACCTTAGCCCCTGCTTTCCCATTAAATCTTATGCGAAAATTGGATTCGTTTAACATCGTTTCACTTAAAGTTGCATTTTTCAGGAACATAACTACAACATTAAGTGAAAAGGACAGAAGTACTTGTGGCACCTTAGTAACTAGCAAATTTATTTGAGCATAAGCTTTCATGGGCTACAGCCCATTTCATCGGATGCATGTAGTGGAAAATAAATGTTAAGTGAGGAGTTACTGTACGCCCCTTATTGTAAGTGTATATCCCGTAGGGTCAAAATGGGTGAATCTTATTATATAGGTAATCCAAAATATTGCTGTAACCCAACTGCAGCATAACAGATGTGCTGGCGTAATTATTTAAGCTTATAAACAGATAAATTGTTTCACTGAAGGAATAAAACTGTTTACATGTTAAAGGTTGAGATTTCTTACTGGATTAAAGCATTTAGGAGCTAGACAAATTTGTACTATGAAAAGAATTATTCAATTTCTCTATTGATCCTGGCATCTTCTCTTGTTAATCAAATGGTACCTCTAAAAGATCGTGATCCACAGTTTGCTTAAGTGAAACAGCTCTGTGTTAGTTTAAGAAAATTAAGAATCTGCTTTAAATGTCTCAATTTTCATAGCAATTTTAAAGTGTGATCAGGACCTTGATTGAATAAAACTTACTTAATTTGGTAGCTTTGTCTGCAGTTATTTGTAAAGAAAGTAATATATGCTTTGGGATTTTGAGAACTTTTCTATACTAGGGTAAGCAGTTCTAGAATTGTAGGTATTCTGCTATTACTGCTTTAGGGCTTTGAGTTCCTGTTAAAAAAATATTATTTGAGATTTGTGTTCTCTTACAGAGCTCCAGTTCTGACTTGCGTCACACAAAGCAGAAAAAGATACAGAATTCCCCTGAGAACATTTTATCTATAAGCTATGATTCCAAACTATTTAATTCGTTAATGCCGACCCCTCGGATGACTTCTTGCCATCATTGTGGTCTGTATGGTAAGCCTTTATTACTATCCTTTAGGCCTGCATACACAGTACTCAAGTTGGACTAGGCTTTCAAGTATATATGTGCAAAACGCTCTTATAAAAATGTAGATATTAAGCCATCTTCCCCAGACTTTCACTTTGAAAGAAAGTGATATTTTAAATTGGCACAGTAATTCTGTAAAACATATAAATAGCAAGGATTTCAAAAGCATCAGACAAAACTATTAATCAGGCAAATCAATCAATGAGTCCATGCTTTGAAAAATCCACAGTGACACCACACAGATGAAAAAGCAAATGCTTAAGTGAAAAATTAATGAAGTACAGAGTGGCCTTCTAAAACAAAAAGATCATGGTGTATTAAGTTAATAATAAATGTGTATTCTATAACTTGACAGCTCTTTTTGAGAGAGAGAGAAGGTGGATGAGATAATATCTTTTATTGGACCAACTTATGTGGATGAAAGGGACAGGCTTTTGAGCCTTGAAAGCTTGTCCCTTTCACCAATACAAGTTGGTTCAGTAAAAGATATTACCTCACATATCTTGTCCCTCTCATATTCTGGGTCCAACACAGATACAGCACTGCAAACGACTTTTTTTATTGAGATTGTGCCTCTTCTCTTCATTAGGTTAGGCACAGTACTAACTTTTTTTGTTGTTAATTTTAGGAGACCTGAGATGTTCTCAATGTAAACAGACATATTATTGCTCTACAGACTGCCAGAAGAAAGATTGGTCTGTACATGGTATTGTATGCAAGCCAATTAAACAAAAGTAAGTTTAGGATGTTAAAGCAATATCTTGTAACTCAGAGAATCTTAAAAATAGGCAAATGAGAATTACTCTTGATTTAATTCTAATTTTTTTTAACTATAATTCAAATACTTTTAGATGATCTATGTTGCTTGGTCTTATACTGAAAGATATTTCACATCATTGTAAAAATGAACATCATAAGAAAATGAGGCAGGAGAGGGCTGGAAATTCTTTTAAAATAAGAGCTCAGAAAGGTGACTGAAAATGACCTTTTTACAGCTTTATACTGTCCCTGAATGGCTAAATATAAAATTTGCTGAGTTTACAAGTGAAAACGTCTCTTGTAGGTTACAGCACTGCAAATTAATTTGAGGTGGGAAAAGTCAAGCTGAATTTTTTTTCTGCCTCTTATTACCTGATTAATATAGATTTTTGCAGCCAGAGCGTACATGTCACTGTGGTGCTACCTCTATTTTCAGCTGCTAAATAGTGTTAGAAGAAGTTCAAATCTATTACATGCTTGCTTTATTCTACTCTTCCATATGTGCAATAACTGTGGTTACATGGAATTAAATCCTGCCCTATTTAAATCATGGGAGTTTTGCCATTAACTTCAGTAGGGATAGAATTTCATCCAAGAATGATGTTTGCTCTCTAGTGAGAGAGGAGGGGTTCCATCAGTGATGAGCTGCCAAAATCTTAACAACCGGTTCCCTCACCCCACAAGGGGGTCGTGGCCCGCCCCCCGGGACTCCTGCCCCATCCACCCTCCTTCCCTGTCCACTGACTGCACCCCACTGCCCCATCCAATCCCTCCTCTCATTCCTGATGGCCCCCTGGGACCCCTGCCCTGCCGCCGCACAGCGCCTAGAGCACTGGGTCAGGCTGAGCTTACAGGCCCCTCCTGCTTCCTGCGAATTAGCTGTTCGTGTGGGAAGCCTAGGAGAGTTGAGAAGCAAGTGGCGACTTCGCGCTCAGGCCCAGGGAGGTGGCAGTGGAGCAGAAGTGAGCTGGGGCAGGGAGCTCCTGGATCACTTCAACTTACCAGTTGTTAAATTTAGAAGCCCTTTTAGAACTGGTTGTCCTGCACAGGACAACCGGTTCTAAAAGGGCTTCTAAATTTAACAACTGGTTTCTGCGAACCGGTGTGAACCGACTCCAGCTCACCACTGAGTTCCATGGATGCAAACATTTGCCCTTTACCTTGGGATTCAGTCAAGGTAAAGAACAAACATTTGTACCCTGGAACAGAACTTTGGGGAGCATCCACACTAACCTTTACAAACCTGTTAATTGCCAATTAACTTGAGGTCAAGTCTAAACTCTCATTTAGTGTTTTTGAGGTTTTTTACAACCGTAACTAGAGACTAAAAGAAGAAAGAGAGCTGAGATTCTGGAGAAGACAAGTTTCATAGAGGAGCTGGTACACCACACTGCTGCTTTTCAATGTAGTCAGAACTTTTTGGCCCAGATTATTTGTTTTAAGTTTATATCCTTTCTGTAATAATAAGCAGTGATGTTGCATTAATTTTCATGTCAAGAAAGTAAAATAAAATCTTAATCAGATTTTTTTTTAAAATGTATCACTACAAGAAGTGAGACGTACCTCAGCAAGCGTGTATATTAAATGTACGTTTAAAAACCTCCCCCAGTTGTCTTCAGATGCAAGAACTGCTACTGCTAGGTACCAGCTGTGCAGTATGGTTTAAAAAAATAAAGTAAGATGGCCTTTACCTTACTTTATTAAGCAGTCTTTATTGAGGATCTAGGATGCAGATTGATACTCATGTTTACAACACTTAACTCACTTTGCTATAAGTACCTGTTACTAAAATGGCTTGCTTCTTTATTTTCTTGTTCTTGAATACTGTTGTGACATTCTTTAATAGTTTAATCAACTGCTTTATTTCAGTTTAAAGAAAAGTGAAGATAATGCCAAGTTACCTGGTGAAATTAAGAATAACATTGATTTTAAGGTACAGAATGTTAACTTTTATTTTAATTGGCTCTGGTTTTTGGAGAAGCCCACTGCAGGTTGGATATAGTAAAGATGTATTTAAAGTTAATGTGTTACTGTAACATGTTTTAAACACTGTAATGCTCAACTCACTATAGTGAAGAGAATAGGAAGTTAAGAAATTTTGATTGCTTCAAAATACACCGTTGCTTCAGATCAAACAAGCTAGTCTAAACAGCATTCCAAAATGTTTGTTAAAACTGGAGTTTTTTACAAAAGTAGAGTTCAATTATTGCTGGCTCTTACCTGTATCAGGAGAGAGCATGATAGATGGCATAGGTAGTGGAGGTTCTGATTGGAGGGGAGACAAATATAAAATGTCTAAATCTGAAACATTACGTACATGCTGACGTTTCCTAACACAGTGTATATTGTTACCCTTTTTAGCCCACGCGGTTAGCCATTATTTGGGAACGTGTGCGTTGTTTCCACTAGGAAGAGAAATTGATGAGTCCGGTATTTCTTTGGTGCAATACTGTTGCTTTAGAATGTACACATAGTCCTGCTACCCAAAGTAAGAAAATAGGAGGCATTTTCTTTGCTTGTAGTTTCAGGATTCTTTCCAGCTAGCACTCTTGTCAAAAAGCCCTCTCTTAGCTTTCTCTTCTGCTGCTTCTGTCAGCAGACAATACCCAGTCCTTGTCTTTGTATTCCATCTCCAGTATTTCAGATTTCAGCTGGCCTTGCATATTGTCTGTGTTTTGGGCAGTTGCTCCTATTATTTCAGCTATCTTACTACAAAAATAAGTTTATTCTTAATGAAGGGCACTGTCATGCCCATCAGCTTCATCAAGGTTTCACCCAATTTCCATCATAACTGTTTTTCCTTTTTGGAAGGTAAATGAAGGGAAACTAGTCTGTACAAACTATTGGGTATAAATATATCTGCGCTTCCCAGTAAGATTAGCTTTCTGTTTACCTTTTTCTACTTTAAATCCTACATGCACTACCAACTAATACAGCAAAAGAAATGTAATACATTTTATTCTTGCATTGAAAAATGCATCTTACAATATAACATGTCAAATAAAAGCTTTAGTAGATGTGGATCCCAGTATACGGGTAGGCTGATAAGCTATTATTGGATTCCCTTTTCTCGTGTACAGAAGAGATATTATAGTAAGGTACAAATTAAATATGGTGCCATTTTGTTATGGTCTGAGCAAATTAGATATCTGTATTGAAATCAGTGGGAGTTAAGTGCCTAAATACCTTTTTGAGGATGTGGGCTTTTGAAACTACTTGGAAAGAAGGCATATGTGGTCATACTGTATTGGAGCTTTAGCAGCTTCCGAGTCCTATTTTTATGTTGTTTCTGTAACCCTTCTGCCCCTCTGAAGTGGCAGCAACAAGGGTCGGGTTCAGTATCCAGGGGTTCTGTTTCAATAAAACCATGCATAAGCGGCTCTAGCCCCCACCCAGTGACCTTACATACCACACCCCCCTGGGCGCCTCTAGGAGGCAGACTCCGTGCTTGCAAGAGGGGAAGTACTGAGTGTAGCAAAATCTTTTTTAATAAAGGAGGGAAACAATGCGGCATCCCACTGGAGAGATACCACGAACAGGATTATAACACAAACCATTAAAAAAAAAACCCACCCCTAGGTATGTTTGGCAATGTCCTTTTCCCCTTAGGGTCTTAAGTCCAATCACCCCAAAGTCCAACAACCCAAAAGTCTCTGGTCAGTGGCACCCCAGAATTCAAGAATTTATCTGCAGAATTTTACCTCCCCCCCCCCCCCAGCCTGGGTGGAAAGGTATGGGGAAGTCCACACAGGGTGTTAAGGGGCACCTTATTACGTGGGCCAGGGCCAACTGCTCCACCTTTCCATGGAGTTCTGCTGCAGCCTTCACCACACCAGCTGTGCCGCTCCTCCAGCTGTCCCTGCAAACTGCTTCACTCCGCTCACTGTTCCGTGGGCGGTTCCAACATGCTGCAAACTGCTCTGCTCTGCCAGTCGCTTAACGATAGGTCTTCAGACTCCCCCACTCGTTAACACAGCACTCAGTGAATTCAGCTCAGCTCTTCCAGTGATTTCAGCTCTTAGTAGGGGAGCCCTGGTGCTGGTGCACCATTGGCATAACATGAATTCAGCTCAGCAGTCTCTAGATGGACTCCTAATAGAATCAAAATTTAGCTCTGCTCTATAACATTGGAGAGAGGAGGATGTGCAATTGGTGTTCCAGGCCCTCAAAAGGGGCCCATACCATTAGGTACACACACCAGTCCCCAACTTCTCTCTATTCACGGGGTTTTGGAACCCATGTTTAGCAAGCACCACCCAACTGAGGTTGAGTCATTTCTGTCACAAAGCAGTCCCACAGCTCCCCATTCACACAATCAGGGTGACAAACTTTTTTTCCTCCTGCCCCAATAACAAAGAAATTGGGGATCCCAGAGCTGTTAAAATAACCATCCCAGGCTGCTGTGGGGTTATGCTAAATAGGGGGTGTGGATGCCAATGCAAATTCTTGAAATTCCACACTCTCTACAGTTCCCCACCAGATGTCAGGGTAGTGCTCATCCTGATTGCTTACATTTCTAATGCTACAGGAAGACCAAGTCGCATTTAATTTCATTTAGATTTGCAGGTCTGAATTTGAATTTGTTAAATTCTTAAGCAAAGCAGCCCTACTTTTTTTTTAAAATTGGTAAGTTATCCAATACCAAAGGCAATTGCTGCTCTTGTAGGGTATGTCTACACTACGAAATTAAGTTGAATTTATAGAAGTCGATTTTTAGGAAGCGATTTTTTATACAGTAGATTGTGTGTGTCCCCACTAAGTGCATTAAGTTGGCCGAGTGCTCCACAGTACCATGGCTAGTGTCAACTTTCAGAGTGTTGTGCTATGAGTAGCTATCCCACAGTTCCCACGGTCTCCACTGCCCGTAGGAATCTGGGTTGAGCTCCCAATGCCTGATGGGGCAAAAAACATTGTTATGGGTGGTTTTGGGTACATGTCGTCAACTACCCCTCCCTCCATGAAAGCAAAGGAAGACAATCGTTACACGCCTTTTTTCCGTGCAGATACCATACTGCTTTCAGCAGACGGTGCAGTAAGACTGCTAATCGTTGTCATCCAACCACTGCTTCTGCTGCTCTCCTGATGCCATGAATCCATCTCACAGGTCCTCTTGTCGTTTGGTATAAATATCTATTCTTGTGGCATCCGTTGTTATCCACCGCTTCTGCTGCAACTCTGCTCTTCTGCAGATGCCATACCATGGCGAGCATGGAGCCCGCTCAGCTCACCGCTGCTGTTGTGAGCATTGTAAACACCTTGCGCGTTATGTGCAGAACCAGAACCTTCAAAAGCAGGTGAGATGGTGACAACACGATCACGATAGTCATGAGGACATGGACACAGACTTCTCTCAAAGTGCGGGCTCTAGCAATTTGAACATCATAGTGGTAATGGAGTAGGTTCATGCTGTGGAATGCTGGTTCTGGGCCCGGGAAACAAGCACATACTGGTGCGACCGCATAGTGTTGCAGGTCTAGTGTGATTCCCAGTGGCTGCGAAATTTTCGCATGCGTAAGGGCACTTTCATGGAACTTTGACTTGCTTTCCCCTGCCCTGAAGCGCAAGAATTACCAAGATGAGAGCAGCCCTCACAGTTCACAAGTGAGTGGTGATAGCCCTCTGGAAGCTTGCAGTTACCGGTCAGTCGGGAATCAGTTTGGAGTGGGTAAATCTACTGTGGGGGCTGCTGTGATCCAAGTAGTCAAGGCAATCACTGAGCTGCTACTATCAAGGGTAGTGACTCTGGGAAATGTGCAGGACATAGTGGGTGTTGCTTTGCTGCAATGGGATTCCCTAAGTGTGGTGGGGCGATAGGGATATGAGTTCCGTCTATCTTGGGACTGGACCACGTTGGCAGCCAGTGCATAAACCACAAGGGGTACTTCTCAATGGTGCTGCAAGCACTGGCGGATCATAAGGGATATTTCACCGTCATGAACGTGGGTTGGCCGGGAAAGGTCCACGATGCTCACATCTTCAGGAACTCTGGTCTGTTGGAACAGCTGCATGAAGGGACTTTCTTCCCAGACCAGAAAATAACTGTTGGAGATGTTGAAATGCCTATAGTTATCCTCTGGGACCCAGCTTACCCCTTAATGCCATGGCTCATGAAGCCATACACAGGCAGCCTGGACAATAGTAAGGAACTGTTCAACTGAATGGTGGTAGAATGTGCATTTGGATGCTTAAAAGTGTACTGGTGCAGTTTATTGATTCGTTTAGACCTCAGCGAAACCAATATTCCAATTGTTGCCACTGCTGTATGCTCCATAATATCTGTGAGAGTAAGGTGGAAGCAATTATGGTGGGGTGGGAGGTTGAGACAAATCGCCTGGTCGCTGATTATGCACAGCCAGACACCAGGGCGATCAGAAGAGCACAGTAGGGCATGTTGCACATCAGAGACGCTTTGAAAACCAGTTTCATGACTGGCCAGGCTACGATGTGAAAGTTCTGTTTGTTTCTCCTCGATGAAAACCTGCCCCCTTGGTTCACTCTACTTCCCTGTAAGCCAACCACCCTCCCCTCCCCCCACTTCGATCACTGCTTGAGAGGCAATAAAGTCATTATTGTTTCAAATTCATGCATTCTTTATTAATTCATCACACAAATGGGGGTGGGAACAGCCAAGGTAGCCTGGGAGGGGTGGGGGAGGAGGGCAGCACTGGGTGGGATGGTGAAGGAGGGAAGGACAAGGTTACACTGCACTTCAAAACTTATTGAATGCCAGCCTTCTGTTGCTTGGGCAATCCTCTGGGGTGGAGTAGTTGGGTGCATGGAGCGCCCCCGCATTCTTGGGCATCTGGGGGAGGAGGCTATGGAACTTGAGGAGGAGGGTGGGCAGTTACACAGGGGCAGCAGCGGTGGTCTGTGCTGTTGCCTTTCCTGCAGCACCACCAGACACCGGAGCATATCAGTTTGATCCCCCAGTAGCTTCAACATTGCATCCTGCACCTCTCATCTCGCTTATCCCTCCTGTCCTCGCATTCATTTTCTGCTTTCTTGGACTCTGACAGTGGTTGCCTCAACGCATTCTTCTGAGCTCTTTCAATGCAGGAGGACTGCATGAGCTCAGAGAACATTTTATCACTAGTGTGGGTGTTTTTGCTGCCTTATCTGCACTAGCCTCTGGGGCGGAGATGATGGGGGAGCATTAAAACATTTGCAGCTGCGGGAGAGAAAAAGGGAGAGTAGTATTTAAAAAGACAGATTTTAGAGAACAATGGGTAAACACTTTCACGGTGAACCGAGCTGTTAACATTACATAGCACATGTACTTTTGGTACAAGGTGGCATTTTGCCTCTTATATTGAGGGCCTGCTGGTTTGGTGTGAGAGATCACACACACACACACACAGGGGGCCAGGCAACAGAATTTAGCTTGTTGGCAGCCATGGTAAGCCATAGTCTTTCGGCTTCTTCAACTTTCATAACATGTGGGATTGGTTTCAAAAGCAACGCCCTCCTTTCCCATACCAAGCACCCATTGGGTTGGCCATTTAAAAGGAGGGGCTGTTCTGGCTGCGAATGCATCCCAAGTCTTCAGGGCAAATGAATCGTTAAACACGTTTGCTTTTAAATCATGCATTATATTTACAAAGGTACACTCACCAGAGGTGCCTTCTCTGGCTTCATGGTCCGTGAGCCTGCCTTGGGAGGGTAGGGAGTGTGTTGGCTCCAGGGTGATAAACACTTCCTGGCTGTTGGGGAGAATGGTTTCTCCACTTGCATGCTATGCGCTATCCTCATCTTCCGCATCCCCAAAATCCTCATCTCTGTTGCATTCCCTCCTTGCAGGTGTCCATGGACAGGGGTGGGGTAGCGGTAGGGCTCCACACACACACCCCCTCCCAGATTGCATGCAGCTCATCATAGAAGCGGCGTTATCTGGGGCTCTGACCTGGAGCAACCGTGTGCCTCTTTGGTTTTTTGGTAGGCTTGCCTGAGCTCCTTAATTTTCACATGGCACTGCTGTGGGTCCCTGTTATAGTCTCTGTCCATTATGCCCCTGGAGATTTTTTCAAATATTTTGGCATTTTGTCTTTTGGAATGGAGTTCGGATAGCATGGATTCATCTTCCCAAACAGCGATCAGATCCAATGCCTCCCATTCTGACCATGCTGGAGCTCTTTTATGATTCTGGGACTGCATGGTCACCTGCGCTGATGAGCTCTGCATCGTCACCTGTGCTGATCAGCTTGCCATGCTGGTCAAACAGGAAAAGAAATTCAAAAGTTCATGGGGCTTTTCCTGTCTATCTGGCCAGTGCATCTGAGCTGAGATTGCTGTCCAGAGTGGTCACAATGGAGCACCCTGGAATAGTTCCCAGAGGCCAATACCGTCGAACTGTGTCCATACTACCCCAAATTTGACCCAGCAATGTCAATTTCAGTGCTAATCCCCTCATTGGGGCGGAGTACAGAAATAGAATTGAAGATCCCTTTAAATCAACAAAAATGGCTGCCTCATGTGGTCGGGGGCAGGGTTAAATCGATCTAATGCTGCTAAATTCGACCTAAACTCATAGTGTAGACCAGGGCTTAGACTTCAAAACTGTATGCCTGTACCTGGTGCTTTCAAACAACTCTGTATAGAACAGTGCTCACTCTTGTCAGAAGAGTTGCTATTCTGAGCAAGTGGTGAAGAGTTGAAGGAAGGTAATGTCTTTGTGCTCTTTATAGTGTTTAGGCATAAAATTTTCAAAAGCAGCTAAGCTGACTTTCTCTGAGACGTAAATTCTTCAGTACCTAAGTCACTTTTGAAAGTTGGACTTGGGTACTTTTGAAAATTAATTAAGCATAAATGCTTTAAAGGCCTGTCCTCAAGTGGGTAATATGTAGACAATTCCAATTTAGAAGTCACCTATATTTGTTTCTAAATAGGGCAGTGTGACACCTGTTGATGCACACAAGATAGAAGATGACATCAAGAAAATAATGCTTTCTGACCTGCAAAATCTAGGGCTCAAAAAAGATATGGAAATACAGGTACTTTCTCCTTGCCACTCATTGCATGATTAAATTTATTTTTGGAAAATACTGATACACTTCACTATCAGCATCTTCTGTGTTGTTCATATCTATTTCTTGGACAAGTCACTTCACCACTGTATGCCTGTTTCCTCACCTGTGAAATGTGGATAGCAATCCTGGCCCATCTTTTTAAGAGTTGTTCTATCTGTAGATGGAACTGCTATAAAAGGGGTGTGGGTGGTATTCTAGAATTGGGTATTCTTGGCATCAGTAGTATACATCTATCAGCTCTAACTGATACAGAATATTTATAGTATATAGATGCTCTTCGTGTGTCCATTAAATAGTAAACATGGTAAGTTATTGATAAGTATTAATGTTAGATACTTTAGTAGTATGGCTTTTCTTTTTAGGGTACAGTCACAGAATTCAGGAACCCAAGTGAATTTTACATACAGGTCTATTCTTCAGAAGTTGTAGAACATATGAGCAAACTTATTGTCAAACTGAAAGATTGTTATGCAAATATTGTTAACCAAGAGGAATATATTCCTATCAAAGGGGAAGTTTGTGTTGCAAAATATTCGCTGGATCAGGTAACTTTCTTTTATTTGGGGCCTGGTAAACATTTTTAAAAGAATGTGGGACTGTAAATATCTAAATGTTTTAAATACCTTTTTAAGTTGTGTGTGTTCACTCAGTTTTATATATTCTGTTTTGTTGCATGTAACTCCCATTATTATCAGCACTTCCATCGAGTGATGAATCTGTTGTAGCATTTGGAAAGTGGGTGTAGCTTATACTGTACTCTTGCACATTCTGAATTCCAGCTTTGTAGAAATTCCTGTCTTTTGAGAGAGTTTTCTTTGTCCAAGAGCAGATCATTTTCATGTAATTATTTTTAAGTTTTGTTAATTTTTTTTAAACAAACCCTAAGCAAATCAAAATACTTACCAGGATGGACTATCTTGCTATTAGTAGAAAGGGACAACCTGCAAATAAAGGCTATACCTCAGTTTTTTTTAACCTTCGTGCAGGTCATTTGACCCTCCCCATTTACTTCTGAGTCTTACCTGGTGTGTGGCCTGACTTGCCTGACAGCAGTTTTGTTGTTAGTAAAAGAACTTATTCCTCCCCTTCGTCATCTTCTACACTCTCTTCTTTCCTCCTCCTTCTTCTTTCTCTCAATGCTACCAGACTCTTAGGCTGTTAGAAGCATTGTAATGATACGTGGTGTCTGTCTTGGGGGAAGGAGGTGGAAATTTCTTTGGTGCAGACTTGCTGTGAATCCTGAATGTTTTTTTGCTTTGAAATGAACCTTGTCTTAGTGACAGAACTAATTTGTTTTCAGGTAGCTTTTGCCTAAAACTATTGCTATGCGATGAATCTTTTGTTCAGCTGTTACTTCAGAACTGATCAATATTTTTTAGTTTGTTGCCAACGTGGTGGAATAAAAGTAATTCCTGAACTTATTCCTTTTGTGGAGAATATAATGAGTGTGTAGTTGTGTTTTTACATCCAGAATATCATTTGTTCACGTGTAGACCTGGAACAGAGTACTGGTAAAAAAGGTGGATATCTTACAGAAGAAAGCACAAGTGTTATATATCGATTATGGCAATGGAGAAAATGCTCCATTAGATTGGATTAAACCACTCCACAAAGACATTGAACTGTTTCCTCCCTGTGTGAGTATTTCTTTTTAACTTCTAACAGCTAGTTGGGTGAGCAAAAGTTGTATTTAAAATGAACAGTTGTCAATTAAATCACTGTTTCTAGTGGCATGCTATAATTGCAGTTGTTACAACATTTTGTAAAAAGATAATATTGCAAGGGTAGTTTGGTATCATTCCTTTTATAATGATTATATGATGTTGTCATGGTACAATTACACATAATTCATGACATAGTCACAGTAAAAAATAGATGACTTCACCATATGATCATGGCAACTTTGTGCACCCAGCTGCCATGCATTAGCAGTTAG